>NC_136817.1:25099555-25802004 GCF_951394365.1 Tetrao urogallus | reverse complement strand
GCAACAAATTCTCATTACTGCTTTTATTGGAATACAAGCAAAAATATACAGAGAAGACCAGCATTTGGTTTTTATAGGGAAAACCAAAAGTAAGAGGCAGAGTAAGTGTCAAAGTTGTTTCTGCGAAGACCAAAACATTAAGACAAATTCAGCCATTGCCTTCCTTGGCTGACATGACAATTAAAACACGGATTATATTCGAAACAACCATGATATGTATAACCTGGCACACAGTGACAGATCACTTAAATATGATACAGCAGGAATCAGTGCGAACTAACCTAATGAGGGCCTTTTCTCCAAAGTAATCTCCTTTATGCAGATTTTTAATCAGCTGAGGCTGTGAGTGATCTGCAGTACTCTGGGTAACCTTTACCTGGAAAACACAGGAACAAAAATTCAGGAAGATTGAAATATCCCATCAAAGCATCCCATGGCTTATTTATTTCATAAACACCTAAAACTCAAAGATATTGCAGTAAGTTACAAATAAACATAATTTCTACTTCCTCTCAAAACTTAAACCTATCCACCAAACATCCTGCAGTCCCTCCCAGATTTTACTAGGAAATGGCAAAAATTAATGTATTTCCCATTCTCCAACATTTTCTCCTCACATCTTTTAAAACAGAACAAAATAAATCCCCTTCAAAAACAAACAAAAAACTGAAAAAAATGCTTCAGTTTCTCAAGACAGGCAATGCAACAGGCAGATATCATATGAGCTTGTCTTCTCAGATAAGCAGCCTGTAGAACAGCAACTAATATTTTCCACCTTTACAAATAAATAAGACCAGAGAATTTATGAAAGAATTTTAACATTTGTAACACTTCACATTTTTTAACATCCATCCTGTTTTAAAAAATAAAGGACGAAAACTTATTCTTAAAAAGCATTTCACTGTTTCAATTTAGTTTTCTGATTCACAAAATCAAGGCATAAATTTAATGAATATGTAATACACAGCTCCTACAAGTATCTGGATTGCAAAATGGTCTCCTTCAGATCTTCAGGAAAGGTTTGTTGCAAGCTACACTCTCACGTTGATAAGTTCCTCAAGGGCTTTTTGGTAATGTACTAACTATCAAAACTGGAGACAACTCATACTGCTGATGTGACTACAGTCATAAAAAACCCAACCCAAATAAACTCAACTCAGCCATACGAGCAAACATCTGCAGTTGCAGACATGCTTTGGAAAACTAACATAATCTCCAGGCAGTTTATTGATGAAATTCTCCAGCTTTGATTCTCTAGAGTCCTCTGTTATCCTTTACCAATAGAAGTATTTGTATACATAATTAGTTTGTTTTATTATATCTTACCTTTCCTTTTGCTATTATAAAGAAGGTATTTCCTTCTTCTCCTTCCCGAATAACATAATCTCCTTTGTCATAGTACTCCTGTTGGGAGGAAAAGAGGAGACCATATTGCTTGATATGTCATCAGTCTCTTTGAAAAATCTGATTATTTGCAGAGTTCTTAATATATCTGAATGTGCTACTGATGCCTACTTTCCTGTGTACAACACAAGTCACATCCCATAATAATATGCAGATATTCTACTATGTAAAATTGGCATGGTGGCCAATCTGTAACACATCTAAATGCAGCTTCATCAAACGTATTAGCACTGCTGTTATTTCTTGCCAACCTGGAATCCCACTCTGACCAATTAAAAAATATTCTCATGTTAAAAAACAGAAAAGCTTTCCTATTTATTTATGTATTTATTTCTATTTTTTTCATCCTTTGTTATTTTTAAAACTTATAAACATTGTTTGGATAAATTTAACAGCATCTTACCACCTCCAGGCAGTCCATGATTTTGGTCAATTTATCTTCTGGTAAGTTTTTTAAGAGGGACACACTACCAAAAGAAAAAAAAACACGGAAATGCAAAGCAAAAAAATATATATGTATATATTATGATAAACACTATGACTTATTCTCATCCAAACAATTACCACAAACACAATTTGTAACTATCTAAACTGATTCTTTTTTAACCAAATACACAATATACAATATGCACTATCTAGAAGCTTGAAGCACTCTTATCTCACTTTTTAGATAAGCAAAACCTATACAACTCGAGAAACGTGGCAAACATTCATCAGTTTGTAAATCAACTTTGTATTTTGACTGGGGAAAAAGCTCTAAATTCAAAATTCTGTCATTCGGGACCCATCCATTTAAAACCAAGAAATTATAATAATCCAATCATGTATTTCCAAATGCATTACAGAGACCACAAAATCAGACAAAGGTAAAAAAAAAACAGTATTACATTTAGAGCCATTAAAGGAAATTCAGCCTCAGTGATGACTTAGTGAACCTGCTGCTATGAGTGAGAAAACCTCTTGTTCTGAGAACTCTGGCTTGTGAAAGTTAGGACGGCAAGTAGCTCTCCAACTACTGGCTTCAATATAGGAATACTTAGAGGAATCAAAGATGGAGACAAGAAAAAAATGCACAAAAATACATTCTGTGTATGGTCAGGCCTGAGATCTCTGAAACAATATCAGAATGGCCATGCTTAGGGAAAAAAGTTGAAGAAAAGGAAAAGATGAAATCAGGTAATCGTGGTTTGGAAACTCGAAGCATGCTTTTCTGGAGAAAAAAAGGACAATTCATCTCTAAGTCCCCTACAGGATGGAAAAATACTCCACTCCTCTATAGTCTTCCCAATACTATATGTAGGAAAGAGTTCATAAAGAGAGCCACATAGTTCTCATATTCAAGTCTCCAAGGGATGATGAATATATTAGTTAATCTGCACCAGCAGCAAATTAACTTCTAGTCAGAGGAATTCATTAACTTTCTTTATTTAACATATTGTTTTGACTTCAAGCCAATGTAGCCTTCCTATACATTTGTTCATTTACTTAAAATTATTCATTTTGTCAAGCAGGTCTTGCTACTTCCTAATGCAATACAGGAAAAGACAATTAAAATGAACAAAATGATTCTGTGAATCTTAAAGAATATTGAAAGAGATCTGTATTCAGGTTATTGAGTGCCTAATGCAAAGGCATTAAGGTGCTCTTAATGTTATTAAGCACAACGTTATTGTGCATCCTACCATAGAGCCCAAACCAGTGCTCAGAAACTCAAATGCATGATATTTACCTTCTAAGAAAGTTTCTGTACTGTTCTTGCCTTGTCTGTGCTGTCACTCTCATGATGTTTTGAAACACTTCTCTGTCCAATGCCCATGTTTTAACATTGGTGATTGCTTTAAGAAAACAAAACAAACAGACAAAAAAAAAAAAAAAAAAAAAAAAAAAAAAAAAAAACAGAAAAATCCATAAGAATTCTTAACGATTTGATAGGAGATAGATAGTACTGCATACTATGATTTGAATCAATCTCTAATTGTGATAACATATAATTGATTTTGAGATACACAATAAGGTAGGAATAACAGGTAAAGAATACATGGAATTTCATGCCATCCTATAAACTTCAAATATTTCTTCCTCTAAAAGCTTTTTTTTTCTATGGGAATAAAAGGTAATAAAAACAAACCTTACAGATTTCTAATTACCTTTAGAAATGTAATCAAAATACGAAAGCAAGCACAAGATCCATCATCAAAGACGTAAACTATTGGGTGGCCTCTGTGTGCAACCATTGACACGACAGACCCCATTGCACTTTTAATTTTTTTTTGAGCAAAATATGGTGTTTGCTTTTTAAAAAAATAATAATAAAAATAAAAGATGCTGCATCACATTCAGCAGTTTTCCTTCTGTGATATAAAGGAATTAGAGTTTCCACATACGGGTTTACTACTTGTGCTCAGTGGTGGCACTATGATGCTCTTCTTCCAATACAAGAAACGTGAGAAAGCTTGTGGGGAGGAGTGAGCTTCTGGAGAAACTTTAGCTATTCATACACCATTTCTGTTCAACTATTGGGCAATTCTCATCCTACCTCAAAACCAATTAATGTTAACAAAGGTCTCAAATAGCATGACATCTTACTATGCTGAACCATTATTTTACAATGCTAATGCTATACAGAAGGCAAATACGAAAAATAGGAAACATTCAAATGCTAGGATGAAAAATAATCACATTATGGACACTGTTCTATTTATCAGGCAGCCACAAAGAAACAGATTACAGGAGGTTACTCCATCTACAGAGTCAGCAATGATTAAGTGCTTATACTTGGTACAGGAAGAAGGAGCAGAAGTTTTTAAAGCAAACAGCTTCTTGTTTTAGTGCCTTTGCTCCTTTTTTAAGCACACATGAACTCTTCATGCTTACTGATGGTTCAAGGTTCCTGAAGATTTAGACAAGAAAAGAAATATGCTGTCACATGAGTTATTTTTGCAGGATAGTGGAGAGTGGAATAATGGGGATGGGGAATTAAAACCACATTTGTTCACTTACTGCTCTGTCACAGAATTAAGATGGCAGGCTAGAAAAGGAATCCAGGGATACTGGATGGGTTACTATCCGGTCTTATACAAGAAGATGGATACTTATATCACAGCAACGCTGAACTCTATGGTGGTTAGGCAGTAAACACAAAGCAAGAGTCAATATTTGTCTTGGAGAAACAGCATGTCTCCCTGAGAAATATCATCTCTCCCACTACCTCACTGTTATCAAACTCATTCTTCTCCTGAATGCCATACACAAATGGACCTTGGTGAGACTCAGTAACTTACTGAGTGATATGGAACTAAAAGAAATACAAAAGCAACTAATTCCTTTAAGTTTTATTTCTTCTCAAATTTGGCTTTTTCTGCTTTATTAAAAAGAGAACAGCAGATCTGAGATCATTTAAAAATCAGTGTTTGAAATATGAACATTGAGAGTTAATAATCACCTCTGCTACTAAATCATTCTACACTGAAACATAACCCTTCCTTAGTTGTTAATCTGGTACAGATTTGGTTAAAAAGCATATTTTGGAGACGCATGATCATTTATCAAAGATCATACCAGAGATAAAAAACATTAGTGACAAGGGATTGTTCAACTGCCCAGGATGAACAAACTCAAAGAAGGAAACATGAGCTTACCATAGGTACTTAGGAGATGCAGACATCTATTAAATGACAACTTCAAAGACAGTCAAGGTACAACAAGAATCTCACAGTTGTACCTACTGGCTTCTTTTTGAGCAGTGTTCCTGTAAGAAATGTTACGTACCTTTCACGGAAGCCGTCCGTGTGCAGTTGTATAAAATGGCCAGTTCACCAAATGCTGTCCACACAGGTATGGAGGAGAGCAGTTTATTCTGCTGGAAGACTTCCAGTCTGCCCTCTGTCAAAAAATCATCAGGCTAGCATGAATTAAATCTGAGCTCTATTGCACATGGTGAAATGAAGAAAAATTAATGCATTTCTGGCTTCATCATTCTCAAGTCAAACAAGGATAGGGACACTGCCTTGAAACACAGGTACAAACCACCAGAGTGGTTTCTTTCTCTTTTGGATGTTTTGCTAATATACGATTTGGATGCGGAAGGGAAAGAGAGTTGAGAAACTTTTCAGCGCCATGAATAGGCTATGGAAGAAGAGTCATTCTAAACCCCAATGAAATAAACTTCTGTTACAACAAAACAGTCTGCGGTGGTTGAGATAGCCTCATGTGTTTTAGACAAACACAAATTAAAACAGTGATGAAAGAAGAATTCCTCATGAGGCTTGTTTGTTCTTGCAAACACATTCGTGTGTATGCACAAACTGTAAGGGAGAGGGCAGAAAGATGAGAAGCAAGTAACTTTATCCTTAGATAAAGTGGTCTTGACCCTTACCATCAATCTATCAGAAGTAAAAGGTAGTCTGAATTTCTTCACAGATTATGGCCCCAAAAAAACCCATCCTGAAATCTTGGACCTCTTCGTTTCAACATACCTATTGGTCCCTAAGGAAAGCTCTACTGTGTCAGGAGAAATTCTGGTTGCACAAATCCTGCCTCTTTCCTTCTCTACACCCTGTATTTTCTTTTCAAGCACAGCTACCATCAATTTTTCACACTAAACCTTCCATTTCTAATTAGAATTAGTAGTTGCCCTCCTCTGGAGGTCTTCATGAACCTGAACTCTTTAAGTTCAGTTCTTTTCTTCAAGTATGTGCCTGTACTCTGCAGCACGAACTCTAATTCTTAATAATTCTTGTAATTCTAGTTCTATTAAAAAAGAAACAAAAGTCACAGATGAAACATGCATTGACGTCAGTGGGACCAGTATGAGTACAAATAACAATGTTTCTGTCTCCTGCAGAGATTTCTAAATTGCTTCCCTGGTTCTGGTAGTTACACATTACACGAGCAAGCAGAACTCACCTTTGAGGACAAAAATGTGATTTCCTGGCTCTCCTTGTCTGATGACATAGCTCCCCTGCTGGAAAGTCCTCTCATACATACATTCCACCATCTCTCGGATCTGCTGAGGCTCCAGTCTCTTCAAGAACTGATTTTTATTCAGGGCGTCTGTGATGAGCTTCTTCTCACTGTTTTCAATGAAAAGCAAAGTTTGATAGATCAAGCCCAGCTGGGTTGCATTACTCATCAGGCATTCATTCTCCTCAAAATGTTTCCTCTAATTTCTAACACTGACAACGTGATCAGTATCACAGATGCACGTAATAATCCTTGTAACTTAAAGGAATCCCATAAGAAGTGCCATCATTGTTCTTGATTCTGTAGGGATTTGAGCACCACACTGTAAGTACCATGGTCATGCATCCTGACTGGAACTTGGACCTGACTGAACCCCTTGACTGGGGTTGTTGATGGTTGTTGTTATCACCATCCTGCTGTTTCACCCATTTGGACCTTGTGGGACCGTGTCATGGCTGATTCTTGGCTCATATTTCCTGACACAGTGTCTCTACATCACTTCCTGCAGTAGGAAATGTTGATTTAGAAATGATTTCATGGACAAGAACAGTGTGTTTGCTCTGCTGGTGGAAGAATGGAATGGTTGGATTTTAAGGAGAGAATGTCAGAAAATCAACGTTACCTGAATTGACCACTAGCGACTAACCAGCTGGGACAGAGCTGGCTCTGTGTACACACCAGGCAATTCATGCATTCTGATTGCTCTGGGTCATGGGCTGCCTCTAAATACCGCATAGTGTCTTGAATCCACGCCAGAAACAAAAGCAATTAAGCAAATGCGGCACTGAAAGCCTTTATGGACCAAATGAGCAGTTCTCTTTTACTGCCAGTTTAAGTGACATTACGTCTTCAAGTCCCCTTGTTCCTGTTCAGCATGTGTAGACAAGCTGCCCAACAAAACCAGCACCCTCATGGCTTTCTACAAGCAAACCCCTCTTGTTTGTCTTTGTATAAACAATGCAAATCAGTCATCAAAACCAGGGAAAGTACAAAGTCTCCTGAGGGAAATCAGCGATGAACTGTCATGGAAATGGGGAATAAAAAGAAAGTACATTCACCACATTACTCGCCACATAATGTCTGTAAATCTGTAATGGTAATGACAAGAAGAAAGAAAATAAAATCAAGTAGTTATGGTAAAGATTGCTTAGAAACAGAGATCATAACATGGCTTTTTCTGAAGACAATACGGTTATTGGAATAGAGCCTCTAACTTTGTTTCCAACTAAAAATGGCTTTGCTTATTTCATTTGCCCTGGCCTGCATCATGCACATTACACCACAATAAAATGCAGTAATGGCTCATGAAATGATACTTAGGAACAAGCACTAAAGCTCCCAGAAATACCAAACTGAGGATGATGCTGCTTTCAGGAAGTCCAGTGAGGACCTAAAAGTATCACAGTCATGCCTCAGGCTCTTGACTCAGTTGTTTGCTCATTTCATATACATCCAGCACAATACATCATTGTTGACTGTTTTTTTTTCAGCTTTCCCACACCCACCCCAGTTTTGTGATTTGCTAAGAGCATATGCCTCAGGGCAAAATGCTTTCTCTCCACCAGTCTTTCTATTAGCGATGAGAGATTTTGGACATATGTTGGAAATGGCTGAAACTAAAAGTATTTTTTAAGTAACAAATAATAATAATAATTTTATTCTCCACCCAATAACGACTAGTAGCAGTTAGGTCACAATCCTGAGACTGTAATGAGGAAAAAGTTTACATCAGCAGCTTAAATGCTACTGATCATGGAAGCATACTGTGAAGGGACACACAAAAGTGGAGAAAAAGCACCATAGGTCATCAGACATTTAAATTAGCAATGCTGTGCAAATTGTAAGAAGTTGAATTACTTTCAGACTGAAAAATAGCTGGACTGTAATCAACTTTCAAATATCACTCTCAAGGGGTATATTCTACAGACCTTTGCTAAAACTTTTCAATACTCCATCTCCCTTAAAGAACACACTCATTTTTGGAAGCTGGGATGGATTTATCCAACTAGCTCGGAAGACTGCATATATACAAGAGTATGCATTCATAGTCTATAGATGAGGAATCATCTGAAGCTTCCAGAGCTTTCATTACAGCATCTATATTGAAATACTCCCAGTGGTGAATCCTTTTTAAAACCCTGTTCAATAAATAGCAGAGAACTATGCAATGAGTTTTTACAGCATTAGTACAATGTAAAAAAAAACAAAAAAAAAAAACAAAAAAAAAAAACCACAACCAACACTATTGCTACAGCACCATTAATACAAGTTCATATTCAGCTATTTAGTTGTCTTATGACTGCTGGAGCATGCTCCTGCACTTTCAAGTAAAACCCAGGTATATTGCCTTTTGTCCTACCAAGAGTTAGAGCAGGAAAATGAGTAATTATGGAAGATTTCTTGGTAATTTAAGAACAATTGATAGAATAAGAAGCTGAATTTAAGCTTAATAATGTAAGAAGTAATTTAATCTCTGGCATGATCTATTGAATACAGAGGACACCCAAGAAGTAATATTTTTTGTTTTAATTCTATCTTCTCTGACTTACGTCAATGGCCAAGTAATAGCTAGCTTTAAAAGGTGATCTTTATGGTCCACATCCAAAATTACTGTGTTTTGTTTGTGGGCTGTTTTTTTTTTTAACTTCTTAACTTTGTGGGTTGTTTTTTTCTTTTTGTTTGTTTGTTTGTTTGTTTTTTATCTTAGTACTGCAAACTACAAAGCAACTTTTGTAAAGAACACATGACCAGCTCTCTAATGGCAAACTCTCTAATACTAATTACAGCAACAAAATTGAAACACTTACTAACACTTGATAATGAAACAATGAATTCGGCTTCACTCTAAAATTATACTCAGGGCAATAGTTAGCAGGCAAATGAAAGTTTAGTGGCCATCGTGGAGGATGAGTGTTCCAATAAAAACTGAAGTGCAAATGAAAGAAACTGGGAGGTGCTGAACAGAAGGGAATAGAAGGGAAGTGAACAGAACAGCAGGAGAGCTGGAAACAGTGGAAAGGAAAGAGAATGGTGGGCTGTTCTTAATGCTGAAGCAGTGAATATTAAAACAGTTATTTCCAGGACAATAAAGCTCAGAATAAATGCAGAAATAGTATATTTTAAATTGTTACAAATCTTTGGGAAGCTTACCAGTAACAGTGATTATTTTTGAATCAGATTATGAAATATTAATTTGGAGGGAAAATGGAATGTAGTGATGGACACAGCGGATGACAACTTGACTGAGCCGGATGGCTTTTATGTCTACAGCAGTGCATGTACCATGAATGCCCCAAAATCATGAAGATGCACAAAACTGAGAAACTTGAGCTGCTAGCTGAAGTTCACAGATTCTGGCTATCACCATGTTCAGTCGCATACTTGGGATTTGCCTAAACTGAAGGGTAAAACTGTAAAGTATGTTTAAGGATACTGGCCTGAGAACTGTCTCCAGGTTGAGCTGCAACTGCTGGTTCTCTTGGCTTTTGCAGGGGTTGGAAATGTAATTGGATTCAGAGAGGTAAAAGTACAAATATGTTCCTAAACCATGACTGTCAGAAGCTGGAAGGCAGGAGGAAGTACTAACAGGATAATCATGCTGTACAAAATATCTTGTCATATTTTGCAACAGGGAGTGGTACTGTGATCATAGAATCATAGAGTCACAGAATGGCCTGGGTTGAAAAGGACCACAGTGATCATCCAGTTTCAACTCTTCTGCCATGTTCAGGGTTGTCAACCACTAGAACAGGCTGCCCAGATGGATGACAAAACTAGTATACAGCTAGGAATCATGCCCACACTGCACTCTAGCTGAGGCCATCTGCTCTTTCTCAGGACATCCATAACACAAGAACAAGGTTCTGAACCTATGTGATGGCATCCAGTCTTCTGCCCATCAGTGCTCCAAAGCAGAGCTTAAAATGTAAGCTGTGGGCAAACCTGGGCCTGAGACTTAGTTTCTGCATGGTTGATAGTAATTAAGAGGCTAAAAGCTAAAATACAGAGGCCACCTACAACTCAATCTAAAGTCTGAGACACAGACGATTCTTTGTTAAAAGTTAAACAGATCTAGCTAGCACCTAACTACCACAGTGACAAAGCCTATACAGGAAAAAAGATGGCTGATTTGATTTGATTGTGATCTCTCATGAAGAGACAATATAATCAGGACAGAAATTACACCCTTGCAACACAAACATACAGCCATTCTACAGTGAGCTCACCTGGAATCCTTTCTGACTCTTGATTTTTCAAAGGAAAATCTAGCTTGTTTGCCAGAATCATAGAGCTGTGTTGTTGGCTCCGCAGATACACCCTCCTTAGCTCCTTTCCTCCTGTCAGCAGAGATTTGATTCTTTGGAGTGACTCTAAATGGAGAAGGCTGAAGAGAGTGTTCTCCTTGAGTGTTAATAACATCCTGCAGCTTGTTCAGCTGTATGCACTTGTTCTGAAGTTCCTTGGTGAGTTCTGCTATGACTTTTGTCTGCACGGACAGCTGCTCCTGAAGCTCAGCAACAAGACTTTGACCCTCTTGCAACTCTTCATCTTTTCTTCTGAGCTCCTTTTCCAGTTCAAGCACTCTGCTGCAAAGCACATCAACTTGTCCAGTGACGTGGATGCCCAAACCAGGGTCTGTTAGAAACTTATAGTTGCTAGCACAACCAAGAGCTAGATTTGCTATGTGTCTGTCCGGCTGCCTCAGATGTTTGGGTTTCATTGATGCATTCCCCATTTTGTCCAGTGACCTAAGTGCAAAAATACATTTGCAGTGTTACTTGGTTGCCTGTACAGAAGGAAAACATCTCCATTGAATGGTAGGAAATGAACGCTAACTATTTAGCTAGGAGCAAAATTTTAATTGACTATACTAGTTGATTGATTTCACCTTTTTCAGTCCTGAAAGTGAGGGATACAGGGAAAAGAAAGGGTGGTGAGTTGGTGGATAGAAAGCAAAAGGCAGCAAATTCTTTTTGTTAGCTGAAAAAATGTGCAAGCTCCTCTCAACCCAATACAGATAAAACAAGAATAAAAAAAAATGGGAAGAGAAGTTCATGCTCTGTTGCTGAAGAATGAAATTTAGTACATGAAAACACTACAGCTTCTTTTCTCCACTGATGTCATTGATCACACAAACTCAACCACTGGGTGCACATCTACCCAACATAAAGGATACATTTTTTTGTAAGCATGTCCGTAAATAACATAAATATAAACTGCCATGCTGATTAGAGCAAGGAGCTGACTGTCTCTAGCTGTGTTCAAAAGGAGATCCTTATAGAAAAATCATATAGGCCACTTGGTTCGTGTGCTGTTCCAAATGTCAGATCTACTGACAGAGTTTGGATTACTGTGGGGACACTTCTCTCCAAACATTCGCTGCACCCAGTTGCTCTCCACAGGTTTCCAAAGCGATATATCTTCTTCCCTTTGGCATATCATTTGCTTTAAGATGAGCAAACTATATTTAATGTTCATAATTTGGAGAAGAAAAAAAGAAAGAAGAAGAAGAAAAAAAAACCCAGCAGATTGCATTTGGGTGTCCAGCATTCAATTAACCCTATGTCAGAGGAATCTTAGAGCAATGTCTGCCTACAAATCCCATCTGTAGACTACGACAGTACCAGTTTACAGCTTTGATGCAGTTCAAGCTTAAAAAGATCTCCACTTGGAAAGAAGAATTGAGCTTAGGGCTGCATTGCCTTAGCACTGCACGGAGCTGCTGTTCCCGAACACCAGCTCAGACTCCCAGTGAAGCCTGTTAAGGTTTCCAATACAGTTCTGCCCTGGTTTGCTGCTTTTGACAGGTCGCGACAGAAGTATTAGACAGTATTACTTACATTTCACATGTAGTTCTCCTCCAAGCAGTCTCTGCTCCTCTCAGCTCTGGGTGCTCACTGTGACATGGTGTATCACTCACCTTCTGCTGTGATTTCCTGGTGTCTCCTGGCAGCCGGCACTTCAGCTCGTCATGAAGTTCACCACTGATGGATCCGTGCTACAGAGCAGAATTCAAACAACGCATGTATCAAGGTAATAGTTATCTCTGAGGAGCGACCTATGGCACAACCAAAGATCCAAGCTCAGCTTGCAGGCAGATCAAAGGGAGACAAAACTGTTACGACACATAGAACAGAAATGAAGATTATGGGAGGACTGTCCTCACACCCAGCAGTCTGCCATAGGAAATGCTGCAGTGGCAGTCACCGCATTCCAAAGAAGGCTCTGGCAGGCGTCTAAAACCTCTGAGAAAGGGATGAGAGGAGTGCAGCCAGGCACAGGAGAGCACGGTATAGAGATGGAATGCAAACAACAGGTCTGCCTTACCTGTCTGTGGGCGATAAGTCAAAGCAGAGCGCGCTCCATCCGCTGACTGCAGCGCAGCGCGCAGCCCCGCTCGGGTGCCCCCGGCCGCGCGGTGCGGAGGGGGCGGGCAGCGAGCGGCGAGGGCGGTGAGGAGCGGACGGACCCACGGGCGCCGTGGCCGGGGCTGTCCCCCCTCTCCTCCTGCCGCCCGCGGCGCCATCTTGTGGCCTCGCTGAGCCAGCGCCGCGGGGGCTCTGCGGAGCCACGTTCGGTGCGCTGGATCCGAGCAGCTCCCGCACGGCACGGGCTGGCGGCTCGGCTGGTGCAGGGAGGGTGGTACTGCACGCGCGCCTGGAGCTCTGATTTTCTCCTCCAACCTTTCTCCTCTCCTTTGGGAGTGTCTGTTCACCCCCAGACTATGGATCGTGTTTCATCCCGATTACAAACACAAACTTGCTGCTTGAAGTGCTTGGAAGAAAAATACCCAAGTCTTTATGCTGTCTCTGAATCACAGAGTCACTGGAAAAGACCTCCAAGATCCCCAAGCCCAGCCCCAACCCACTCCCCTATCATGCTCACTAATCATGTCCCTCGGTGACACATCTCCAGGGTTTTCAAACATCCCTGGGGATGTTGACTCCATCATCTCCCTGGGGAGCCTGTGCCATTGCATCACCACTCTTTCTGCGAATAAACGTTTCCTAATTCCAACTTGAACCTCCCCTGGTGCAACTGGGGGCTGTTACCTTTCATCCTATCACTGGTACCTGGAAGAAGAGGCTGGCCTCTGACATGTAGGCTGATGATTTCTTTACTATAGTTTTGGTGAGCTTCAAATAACCAGAAAGTGCAAGGCAACAGCTAGTTGCTGTCCTGCCTATGAACTCCGGCATAACACAGGTTACAATAAAGCTACTGTTGCAGCTTGAACAGACCCAGACCAGTCCAGGGGTAAAAATTGCATAGAACTTGTTACAAATTTCTTTTGGTCCTGTTCACATAGGTTACATTGTTAGCAGAGGGCCATATTTTAAACAAACCTTCTGAAGACAGCACCACAGATTCCGAACTCAGTAACTTTAACTTAAAAGACGTGGAAATAGATGCTTTAGGAAACTGAACTGGCAAGGAAATACTCCAGAGCACACTAATGCAATATTATTCACTGAAATCCCACGCTGCCTCTTTCTAAAGTCTCTAGTATGTGTTAGAGAATGTTTTTTTTTTTAGTGTTTCAGGGTGGCAGTATGAGTGGGTTACAAGTAGGAACACTTGGTTCAGTATAGGTTCAAAATGAACTTGATTTGGTAGCAGTCCAAAACCTACAAAAATTCCCTTTTTTCTTCATTATTTCTGTAGTTTTTTAGCTTTATTCTATTTTTATTTTTTTTCTTTTTCCTTTTGAGTACGTTAGCATTAGTGAACTACAGATCAAATTTAGGGAATTGGATGTTATACAGTGGCATGACCTGCTTACAGCCATCAAGAATCATAGACACAGAAACATACAGATTGGAAAACTCTCCCACGATCACGAAATCCAACCATCAACTCTCCATCCATGCACCCACTAAACAACCACATTATATTCCAAAAACAGATGGAAATTGATGGAAATGCAGGAGCTGGAGATTAGCACTGCAGGCTGTTGGGTTCAGCAGTCACAATGAGGTTCTGTGCCCCTGTGAAGCTACAGAAATGGAACAGAGCCTTTCACAGATGAGGTAAGTGGAAATCAGCCTATCCAAAGGTGGGCACTCAAACTCTAACTGCTTTCATGTCTCAAAGATTTTTGGTGAGAATGGAGAAAAAATACTGATTTATTTTCTCTTCTTTCAGATGCGCTAAATCACTAACAGGCAACTAACTCAGAACATGGGAACTGCTGTCCCGGGAATCCAGAGATCCTTCTTGAGAAGTGCAGCTGGGTATCTGAGAAAGTAAATCATCCTGAGGACCGCATCAAGAACAAAACAAAGGAACTCTGATAACTTATCAGCCTAGGAAACCAGAAATCAGACCAGCTATTGGTTGTTGCATGTGGGAAAAGAGAAGTTAGCCTGGCTTTATCACAATAAAAGGGAGTTGGAGCTGGAATAGCTCTGAAGCAACTTAGTTTTCACTTCTCATTCTTCCCTGGACAGCATGTACTGAAAGAAAACTGTATGCTATAATGTATAATTCCCATTCTCCTATTTGCAAGCTTCTGGAGCAGTGATAAAATAGTGTAGTGTAATGGAAACATCCTATGCATAATCCTTTCCATTCACAGTGCTGCCTGTTATCAAGAACTGGATCAGATTTGCAACCATAAAGATATGAGGAGCATGAACTTGAAAATATGGAGCTTCAGATTGTGCCTTGCTTTTGCAGAGCTCACTTTTGAACCAGAACAAACCACATGTTTTAAAGATATCTTTTCTTTTCCTCCCAGCCAAGGATCAAACAGTTGGGGATTACAGGTTGGTAACGCTATTCCTCCTTTCTAGCTTCTAGACACATATTTGCATTCCAAAGATTTTACTCTTACTTGTGTGGCTGGTCTACTGAATCAGTAGTGCAAAAGGATACACTTCTACCAATTATCATTCACCAATTTTAATGCTTCAGAGAATATATATTTCTTTTTTTTTAAATAAATGATGGCTTGAAACAAACAAACAAACAAACCTCTGAAGTTCATCCAGAGCCTTCCGGCATCAAAATTCTCTTGCTTGACAGAAATGGCATTTTCTGTGTTCCCAATATCCTTCAAGAAACACAGCAGGAGTCATCTCAATATAAGAAAACCAAGGCATTTGAGGTTATTATGTTTATTCCTAGCCAGCATTTCAGAGTTGTAATTTCAGCACTGAAAAGATTTTAGTATGCATTTTCTGTTACTTCAAAACTGTACTGAATTTGGCACTGGAAGTAAAAATGAAATCATAACCTAAACAGAGCATAAATATTATGGAAAGTGCATTCAAAAATATTATGGAAAAAATTTGTTTCAGTGACTTCAAGTCAACTTGGGT
Organism: Tetrao urogallus; assembly: GCF_951394365.1. Taxonomy (NCBI): domain Eukaryota; kingdom Metazoa; phylum Chordata; class Aves; order Galliformes; family Phasianidae; genus Tetrao; species Tetrao urogallus. Next base: position 25,786,315 of record NC_136817.1, on the reverse strand, counting down.
CTTGCACTTGGGGTGTTGTTTCTTGCTGATGTTTTTCAGTTATAGATGTAAAAAGCAATTTTAGCCAAACTGTTATAGCTAATGTTATTTAACATTGAACCTGTTCCAACTCCCTGTTCTGTCTCTTCTGTAGCAGTCTGTCGTCTTTGTATCAATACAACAGCAGCTTGTCTAAATGCATTGTGTGACCTCAATAGTAGTAATCAAATTATGTAAAATGCTACAAGAACATACACAAGGCAAACAGCTAGCAGTTTTGTTACACAGGACATCGCTATCATTAACTCTGGCAGAGAACATATCTTGATTTTGCTCTAGGCAAAATTAGATTGACATTACAGAGCACCAAAGTCACCCTGAGGTGGATATAGGGACAATGGGCAGCTACATCTCTGAATCCTGTGACCATGGGTATCATGGTACAAATAAGACTAATTACTAATTAATATCCCATAAAAGTCCGCAGAGCTGACAGCTGGAGGATCATGCCAATAAAAGTCTTCACTGTGAATAAAGCAGCATAGTATGCCATGTTATGACCAGGGCACTGCAGGAGGGTACCTTTAAGAAAAAAACAAACCCCAAACTTGGTAAGAGAGCAAAGAAAGGTGAACTGCAGAAATAAAAGAACAGAGAGCAAGAACTGGAGGTAGACTTGTGCATGATAAAAGAGATACAGGGGTCCGAGGTGGAGATTAATACTGTACCTAGAAACCTGGGGACCACAGTGCTCAGCTGTCCCAGTGCTTGATCTTGTGCTGGCTATGCTTTCTATGGGTGTATGCATGTCACAGAGCTAGGTTCTGTCATCCTGGATCATTATCTGCTTCCTCACACACTCCACCACTGAAACAGGGAGTCTCCAGGACATCCTTGCCCTGTGCCATCCTAGCCAGAGGAGATCATAGCATCATTCAGGAGCAAAAAGAGCACTAAGATCATCTAGTCCAACCATTAACCTATCCCTACCATGCCCACTAACCAAAGTGGTAGCGAGCATCTCTGTGGTTCTTGAGCACCTCCAAGACAGCAACTCTACCACCTCCCTGGACAGTCTGCTCCAATGCCTCACCAATCTTTCTGAGAATAAATGTTGTATTATCCAACCTGAACTTCCCCTGGCACAGCTTATCACAGAATTACAGAATGGCCAGGGTTGGAAGGGACCTCAAGGATCATTAATCTCCAATCCCACTGCCACATGAAGGGCCACCAACCCCTCCACCCAACACTAGACCAGGCTGCCCAGGGCCCCATCCAATCTGGCCTTGAACACCTCCAGGGATGAGCAGGGCATCCACAGCCTCTCTGGGCAGCCTGTTCCAGCACCTCACCACTCTCTCTGTAAAGAATTTCCCCCTGACATCCAGCCTAAATCTCCCCTCCCTCAACTTAAAACCATTTCCCCTTGTCCTGAAGTTATCAACCCTTTCAAAGAGTTAATTCCCCTCCTGTTTGTAGGCTCCTTTTAGGCACTGAAAGGCTGCAACGAGGTCACCCTGCAGCCTTGTTTTCTTCAGGCTGAACAAGCCCAGCTCCCTTAGCCTGTCTTCATAGGGGAGGTGCTCCAGTCCCATGATCATCTTCGTGGCCCTCCTCTGGACCCTCTCCAACAGCTGCCAGTCTTTCTTGTACTGGGGGCTCACACTTGGACACAGTATTCCAGATGGGGCCTCACAAGAGCAGAGTAGAGGGGGGGACAATCACCTCCCTGTCCCTGCTGGCCACCCCTCTTTTGATGGAGCCCAGGATACCATTTGCCTTCAGAGCCACAAGAGCACACTGTTGGCTCATGTTAAGCTTTTCATCTATCAAGACCCCCAGTCCTTCTCCACAGGGCTGCTCTCAAGGACTGCTCCTTCCAGTCTGTAGGATGCCTGGGATTCCTCTGGCACAAGTGCAAAACTCTATACTTTGCATTACATCTCATCCTATCACCGTCTTCCATTTACCAGGTTAAATCAACCCTAACATAGATGGAAAACATGCCACTGCCACATCCTATCACCAGGCAGGAGGTAGTGGTAATGCTCCTTTTCCCTCCCACTCTCCAAAGAAAATAAAATCATCAGTTCTGCATTCCTGGTGGTGGAAACATAGCCTTGGGCACTGAAACGAGACTTGACAAGAGAAGCCTGAATATCATCCCTGGCTGAAGGGTGGCTGAGCCTGGCAGTGATCTCTTCCAGGTCCTTTTGCATTCCCCCTTCTCCCCGTTGGTTCTCCTTTCATTTTTCCAGCTGCTTTTCACAAGGCACATTTCAGTTTTCTGTGCAATGCAGACATCTAGCGGTTGGGATGCTGACAGCAGCTGAAGAATTGGAAGAAGAGGAGAGAGAAGGAAGGGACCTCAAGAATCATAGCATCCAAGTGCCTGACCATTTCACAGGTAACCAAAAGATGAAGTGCATGATTAAAGGTATTATTAAGACCCCAAACAAAAGCTCACATGAGCATTCTGACAATGCACTCATGTTTTTCTGTAAAAGAATTACAGAGTTATGGAGTTCAAAGAATCTTCACAGTTACCTCAGTCAGGACATCTCCGTAACATGCTTCTGGAAGTTCTGGATAACCACAGTATAGTATTCTCAATGACGTAAAAGTTATCTTTAAAATATTTGTTAGAACAGACTCCCTAGAAAGTGGGAATAGTTAAGGAATTTGCCAGAAAATGACCATTCTCATAGGAGAACTCATGATCCTTGAGGTCCCTTCCAACCCTGGCCATTCTGTGATTCTGTGATTTTCAGTTCCTGCTCCGCTCTGAGTTTTCCTTAGCAACCTCCCACGTTTTGTTTTACTACATATGACTATTGTTTTCAAAAGATTTCTGGAAGTAAATTTGATCTTTGATAAAGGAAACGATTAACACTATGGTTACAAGAAGTAAAATATCAAGTCAGCTACTGTGGTATGTGGACAGAGAAGACCAGAGCAAAGAGGACAGCTGCTTCTTTAGAAGAAATATTCTTAGCACCATGGTAATTAATCAGGATGCATCTCAGCTGCAATTAGTTTCACTGTTAATATGTTATTTAAAGATGTCTGAGGAACCCCTGGAAAGCACTATTAAAAATACCTTACAGAAGTTCATATGAAATCACTTCAGCAAACAGCTCTGTTCCCTGATACAGAAATTATTAGCATCAGTTCCAACCTTTGTAATCAAACACAGTTCTTGGAATTCTCACACATTCTCCTCTGGAGAGGCAAACTTGAGTTCACCTTCTCAATGCTGAGCAATATTCACTTACTTTGCTTCACATAAAGTTGATAGGACAGGATGGCTGAGTGGTCCCAGAAAATAAAACTCTCTCCTGCTCCTTAAAAAAAGGCTAAATAGAGACAGAACAATGTGGATCTACTTGGAATTTTTTTCCCCCAGGTAAGGGATGAATTATCTTTCCTGGTTTCAGCTCTTAAGTTTTTTCTTGATGTTACTCATCATTTCCAGTAAACTTACCACATAAATGTCACAACAGATCATTCTGAGTGATTGATTTCAGTTAGTTGTACCTAAATTATCTGCTTCTTTATTGACAAATTGCTGCTGAGTAATAACTGTGCTGAGAAATGGCCCTATTGGCATTAAGTAGATCAGTTACTAGATGGGGATAAGAGAGAAAACCTTTCTGCACAGTTTTGGTCATCCGTGCGAGATGTGAAGATGATAAATAGAGCCATATTTTAGAACGAAGTTAGAGAACTTTCACTTCATATACTGCTGCGTGCCTATCCTCTTCTCACCCCAAACATTCACAACACAGAATATTTCTATGGAAACAGAATTTTATCAGAGCTGCAGTCAGACCTCAGTGGACTTTCACACAGCAGTAACACCCTTCTCTCCCCTTCATTACAGCAATGTGCTACTCTGGGCCAGAGACAGTCCTGTTTTTCTTTGCCCAGCTTCAGAAAAGCCACTTCTTCAGTTCTTTCCATCACTGCAGCCTAGTTTGCAGCTGGGAAGAACAGAGCAGACAGTATAAGGCAACAATATGACTGTCTCTGGCTAATATGGAAAAATGAAAGCTATGTCAACTTTGGAAAACACAAGGGCTTCCACTTGGTGATCTCATTTGCCTCAGAAGATATCTGCGCTGCTCTTAAAATCTAAGCTTCGACTCCATGTTTCTGACACTTTTCATTCTTTTTATATTTCATTCTTTTTTCCCCACTAATGTAATCTATCCTATCCAGGTTCTCTAAGCAGTAAGATTCTCAGGGATAAGTAAATACAATAGAATCAGGAATAAATGATCAGAACTAGAATAAATTCCTACATAATTTGTGTCGAGGAAGCCTAGTGTAACATACACTGTCTCAAATTAGCTCTGCCTGTTTTGAGGCTGCAGTGACTGCCATGGGAACCAAGGACCAAATCTCACACTGCTAAACTGCTTTTTGACAGTGGATGACAGCTCAGTGAAATTATTTAGCTCTCAGTATGGAATTATCTGGATTAGAGACATGCTAGGCAGGAATACTTTCAGCAATTCCAAATGCTTGTATAAAAATTGATAGAAGATCCCGAATTATTACTATTATATATATATATATTTACTGTTGTATTATTGGGTCACTTTTACTAGAATTTCACATGCTGTGATTATGTCCTTTCAATCAATAGATCACTGCTTATTTCTGTGTATGACCACAGGTTCTGCATCAGCAGCACATACATGTCAAACCACTGTAACTTTGTTTGCATGCATTTCTTTTCAATACTACTTACACTAATTACCTCAGGAAAGGGATGCTAGCCAATCTCCTATCATATCCTCTTTTCTCTAATTCCATTACTTGTTCTTATGTTCTTCTTTTTCTTTTATTTCTCTAACTTGTTTGACAGAAAATGAAAACCAAAGCCAGCTGGGGAGGAGGCGTAAGGAGAGCCTCGCTCCCTCTGAAATGGCAGACATGCTCCCAGCCACAATTATTTCTGCCTTTCTACCAAACTCTGCTAAAAGCAGTTCTCCTATACATGTTTTCATTTGCTCTGTTTTATTTGTTTTCATACTTTCATTCAATTTTGAGAAAGATGGCAGAAATAAAATGTGGGAGATAGCCCAGTTCTGAAAGACACAGCCGAGAACATCAGTATTCCCTAAGAAACAGTAAGGCCCTGATGCAGCTGCAATTTTAGCAATTGATAGATCATTTCCTGTAAGTGGAACCAATCTCTTTGTTTGACAATATGTGCTCCTTTGGACTTCCTTGCCCCACATCATTCACTGTTCTCAGCCATCTGCCTTCAACTTTCAACCACAGCTCTTTCTGGTCCCCTGTAAGCATTTTCTCTCAGGAACAAAAAAAAAAAAAAAAAAAAACAACACAATGAAAAGCAGTGAAGCACTCAGCATCTAAATGCTACCATTATCACCTAAGAATAACATCCCCTTCCAACCTCCTGGACTTGACAGAACAGGGGAGAACAGTACTACCAAAGCAGAAATCTTGCAGGGCATGCATTTGTCCTATAAAGAAACATCCTTAAAGGTCACATTATAGCTGAAATTTTCTATTTGAAACAAGATAAACTTATTCCAGAAGGACTTAATACTGCACGGTAGAATTGTGGCAAAGTGGTCTGTTGGTGCCAATAATGCACTTTCTGGCAAACTCACACTTCACATCTGGCAGTTCGGAGTCTGTAGTGTGTTAAGCATAAGTTTAACAACAGTAACACAGTAAATAGGCTAGTTCCCTTGAATATCCTTATCAGCTGTGTTTTCAAGCTGAAAAGTAGCTGACAACACAAGACCCAGAGACCATAAAATACAGTGTAGGATATGCCTTTTTGGTAGAAGTCAGCCGTCTGGATCTGGTTGACGACCAAAAGCTTTTTCTCAAAAGACTTCTCAGCAGAAATACTACCAGATGCCCACCAGAGGTCCCACTGCACACTAATACAGAATTACCACTCTAAGCACCAGGGAGCGTTACTCACTACAAAAAAAGTGTCTTGGAAAATGATCAACTACTTGCCTACTGCTATTTGACAGAAAATGCTGTCTAGAAAGGCTGCACACAACCTTCCCCCCCCCCCCACACACACACACACACACAAAGAAATCACTTGGAGATCGAACTTCTTGCTTGCTGTGTTGGAGGTGATGTCTTTAAGCAGGCTGTGGTATGTTACTGCATACAACTGAAAATCCTTTTTATGATTTTACCATGGAGCTGTACCTAAGTAGGAGAAATGGGAAATATTTGAGTAACAGGGACAGGCACTGCTCTCGTGGACACATCTAGATATCTTGGGTCTTCTGAATAGATGGTTTAAACAGATCCTTAAGAACCCCAGTTTTTGTCTCTCTTGCACTATGGAAAGAAGAAATCCAGGACATTTCTGAGTAATTTGACAGGACAGACTTTGATTTTTCTGTCCCTGTTAAGCACTGAGCATCTGTCAGCACTGTACAGGGATTTTAAGTACTGACTGAACACTCAATTCATAGGGTTAACGAGTCATTTTAACTTTTCATTTCTGAGAGTTTGCAGCATTGTTTCCTTTAGAAGTTGGATAGCTACACAAGGGTCATTTTCTCTCTCATTTGCTGCAGATAAATGCTATTGCTTGTTTCCAAATCACAACAGTTCAAAAACACAACAGAATCCTGGGATGTTCAAAACTGAAGGTCAGAACAGAGGCTGCACAGAGCCTATCCCAAAATACAACACAGAGCCTAAGCTCTAGTGGATGCTGCTTAATGCTATTTCTCATATAGGGTTATAGAGAGAAAGGTTGGATAGCCCTCACCTGATGAAAGCTGGGGTATAAATGTGTGAACTGAAGAAGCAGACTTCTTTCATAAAGTCAGCCTCTTCTTCCTCCTCCACCCTAACTCACCAAATAGGAGGGCACTTCCATAGCTGGTGCTCACGGAATATGCAGTTTACCAATTTCCAGCACCCTGTACTAGAAGACAGACAGTAGGTAAGGTCAGTATGCATTCCTGTTGATGAAGACTGCTACAGAGAATTCAGAAGTTAAATACCTGCCTGAAAAGGGATAGACAGCATACTGACTTAAACATCAGCCTTATCTGAAAACTCAACAGATGCAGTGCAACAAATAGATATCTTTATTCTTTTTCTTAATAACAGTGGTAGGATAAATTGCAAATACCTGTTCTGCCAGGAATCTGCTTATACTTAGTGATTTTTGCATCCAGGGTGATCTACAGCTACAATTTCTCTTCCCCCCCTTGGTTCTTCCTAGCATAAATAGAGTGGTTACGTATTCAGAGCTACTACAAACTTATTAGGTGTGTAACACAGTGAATTACTTCACAGAACAATAACCCATAAAGAAAACAAGAAGACTGCTTTGTTCACAGACGTACTTGGGAAGAAGCCTCATTGTTGGCTTTTTTGTTTCTTTTTTTTTTTTCATCTTGCTAACTCCATCAAATTGGATTGTTCTCCATTGTTATCCTTCAAAAATTGCAATTATAAAAATGAGTTAAAAACATACTTTCATATTTCAACATAGTTTGTACATCCATTTCTCAGAGACCATTCTAGAAAAGTCAGCTTGTTCAACCTAATATAAGAAGGTCAAATATGGAAAATTAGAATAACAAATCTGTGTAGTAAAAACAAGAATGTCTGTAGCATGTAGTGGTTAAACAGTTTAAACAACTGAAAGAAAAAACCTCTCTGTAAGTTGTAAAATAGTCCACACGCTACATAGCTACTATATTTTTAGCAGGTGTTTGTTCTACCAGTCTTAACTTTTAATACTTAACATATTTTTTAATAACTTACAATGAGTTTGCCTGCCAGCAGCCAACTCAAAAACATAATGGAAAAAGAAAATAGCCACCGTTACAGTGGTGGGGAGAAACTTTCTCCAGCAGCCAATTTGTTGTGTCCAGTCCTTTCCCTTGTTAGCAGTCCTGACCAGAGATCCTGGCTATCTTCAGCTTATCAGGAAGTCAATGCAGACCTGGGTTTCCACTGTAAGTACAGTGATTTTTTTTTTTCTCCTCTATAACATCATATCAGCTCTGCGGAGTCCTTGTAGCAGCTAGTTCCAGCACGATGAAGAGAAAAAAAATATTCCATCCAGGTGTGGAATGATTCATGGGCAGCATCTGAGCTCTTCAAAGGTTTCTGTCAGTGCTGTCCTCAATCAATACTGAAGTTGAGAGTGGGCTGTGATTTAATCTCATCTGTCTGGTACGAGAAGCTGCCTGTTTGTTCTTGAGTTAACTTGTTTCATCTTTGTTGACAAGTTATCTCAACTGACTACACAGTTTTCATCACTTTGAATGCCACTCTGTGCACAAAAACATAAACTACGCCATGCTCCTTGGTGAGAGCAGCAGCAGAAGCAGCAGCCATCCCATGCATTAGACTCTGCCCAGAAGCGTTGATCTGAAATGAAGAAGGCAACACGAACAAAACAGCCATTAGAATGATGTAAATCTCTAGTTTCAGAGTGCTTCAGATAAGGATCCTGAGAAACTGAGGTTGACGTTATTGCAGATCTACTAGCCCACAGACTTTCTGTCTACCTTGCCTCTGTGTGGAATGCACATACTATTTAATTCTATGTCTCTTTCTATGCACATGATCAGTTTTCTCTGTTGCCAGGAGTAAACTTCAAAAAAAAAAGCCAATTGACAACGGAGAAGCTAAAACAGTGCCATAACAGTTCTTGTGTCATTCTGAAATTAGTAAAATGAAATAGTTGACTCATCTATGTTCAGCCAGCAGTGGAAGCAAAGCCAGTAGTTGATTCAACTTCTTTTTCCCAGACTAGACTCTAAATCATTACCTGGTTTTGTGAATACATTTGACTCAGAATGAACTTTGTGATCTCTGAAAAACTAGGTGCAGAAAGGGCTGCCTGAAAACCACATTTCTTTGAAGCTCAGAAAGTACTTTTTCTACATTGAGCAATGTAAGAAATTAAGATACTCAGTTTCTTGTTTTGATTCCCATTCTCTTAAGGGAGAGAAGCTTTGAGAAGACTACAGATGAAAACTGTGCTCATTTTTCCAAGAGTTCCAGAGCAAAAGGGTGATTTATGCTGATGCTGAGGCCCATCTGTTCAAACACAGTGTGCCATTTGGTTTTAACTGTTAGATGCTAGCTCCAGATCCTATTCTCTTTATTTATTGATGTGAGTAACCTTTGACACAAACCTCAGAGTCTTCCATCTGTCCTTCTCAACGTGATTCTCAGGACTTTCACTCTCATAGGAAGCTAAGTAAAGTGCTGCAATCACAAGTAAATACAATACGTTATGTCTACTGGCATTTAAAAATCTGCTCGCCCTGGAAAATGGATGGAAGTTGGAAGTTAAATGAAGCAGGCTTACATTACCCATCCCTCGGATTAGGGCTACAGAATCCCATCGTGAAGTACAACATTGCTCATAATTACATCAAGACAATACTAACAAAAAGTGCATGAGAACAAAGACTGCCCTGAAGGAAAGAGAAAAGCAAAACAACCCAAAAAGCCAGTGTGAACTGAAAAGCCTAAGAGGAAGAAAACACTCAAAAGGAAAAATTGAGCCTAGGGCCATGGCGTTTCATAAGAAACCATGCAAGTCCCAGTTTTATTTCTCAAGCAGCACCCTTTTAAGTGTCCTGAAAGTCCATATAAAAAAACTTCAAATGATATTTACAGAGTCTGTATATCAAATCAAGTATTTTCATTCCATTTCAAAGAAAAGTTCACAGTCAATTTTCACAGACCATGTGTGCTTAAAAAGAAAAATCTTATTTTCTCTCTTATTTGTAAGGGAGAAGCATTTTTTAAAATTTCCAGACGAAGATGTTTCAGGTCAAATTCTTTCTTACTGAGTGGAAGCAATGGCCTAACAAGGACAGAGACAAAACAATAGCCTGTGACACTGGATCTGCAGGAATTCCAGGGCTCCTTACCATCATCACTGAAGACTGGGATAGTGAGCAAATACTGCAGAATCTTCCGATCCCTTTCAAATGGACACTCCACTTGCTTCCACGACATAAATTCACTGACTTGTTTTGCCAATTCCCAGAATTTCTGCCAGAGTAGAACAGGAAATGAAGATGTTATATACAGGAGGGTATTATTTACCTGAACATATTTTAAAGAGCAGAGAGATCCCAGTTTCAAGTCAAAGGCTTGGGAGCTTGCTAAATTTTATACATGACTTAACTAAACTACTCTTGTGTTTCTACTTCAACCTGGAATGACTTCCCAATTCTCAGCTCTGGTGAAATTGTTGTTATTTATGAATATAAATAGCACATCATGATCTGCACTCAATTTCCTTTCAGATAGCTGATAACTTCTACACCCAACTTCCACATTTGATGATACTCATTGTTCGTCTGTTTCACAGTGAAGTATTTAGTAATTTTCACATCAAGTCCACAGATGCTTCACACTGACATTTGGAAATCCAGATGTTCCATTTCAAGTTAATCAACATGAAACACTCCATTTTCTTGCTGCAAATCAATACCAAAAATAAAAACTCTCCATGTGGTGCGGTGATGTCACTCATTGATAAGCTCTTTCAATTAATGTTTAGCATGCCTCAAGGGTATTTATACTCTTTGTGGGAAAAAAAAAAACATTCTAGAACATCAAACCATCTAACTTCAGAACCAGGCTAATTGAGGCTGACTACAAGAAGTGAAATCAGTGTAATTTTGTATGAGTGACCCAGGTGTCTTTAGAACAGAAAGCACTAGGAAAACAAATCATGGGATAATCCACAGATAAGAAATATGAAAGTAAAGACAAAAGAATTACCGAAATGGACTCAAAACTCCTTCACTGCTCCTATATCACACAGTTCTGTGGCTCACACATAAAAATAACACAAGGATGAACTTGCCTTTTATTTTGGAGTTCTAAAAAAAGACCAAAAATACTAATTTCTAAAATTATTGTTTGAGGATAAATGAATGTATGAGTTGAAATATTTAGATGAATTTGAGCACTGGGCCGAAGTTCTGAGTTTTCTAACTAAAAACCTATGACTACTGAATTTGTTCCTGTAAATATTCAAACTCCACCATAACTGCACTTTCCTGACTACCTCCTCAATCCTGTGAGAAGAAACAGATGTACTCCAATTATACGCTAGAATCCAGTGGAAGCATAATCGTGATTGAGTTTGCTCCTGAAGTGGGTTGATGCTATACAGAAACCCCACTCGGTGCCACAGTGGTCTACTTACTTCAAAATTGACATGACCGTTTGGAAGACGATTGGCACAACCCTCATTGAGGAAGTAAATGTCTTTGATCAAGAGGCTGAAGAACGGTATCACGATCTAAGGAAAGAACAAAATTACTCTCAGTCCAGTGCTGACTGAAAATATACTGCTCTACAGAGAACATTCAAAAGAAGTCAGGTGGTACAAAAGCTAAGCAAAATATCATAACATAAGATCTGCATTACTTCTCTCTCCTTTCACTGAACAAAAGTTCTGCATGCGCTACATTTTATAATGCATAAAGTTCGTCTATGAAAGTTCTCCCTTGGATGGTAAGCTAGTCCATGTAGCGTCCTTTCCGGCTTTGTACCAAACTGCTTCCATTATCTTGAAGTTTTCTTGGCATGTGGTTCTCTCAAGGTCAGAACTGAAGCACTTGTTGGCACTTGACTGTTTGCTCACTGCGGCTATGAGATGTGCTTAGGAAAACAGTAAGTGACTTTCGAACTACACTTCCCTGAGTTCAAGCAAGTCTTGGCACTGACTGGCTCAAGCACAGAGCACAACTGAACAAATAGAACTATTTGTCTTTGGAGAACATTGTAACATTCTTATGTCCTTCAAATGACTATTTTAATTTGCACACAAAAATTTGCATAGCTGGACATCCTTGTAGCAACTGGGAATAAAACAAATGTCACCATAACTACCTCCAAGCAAGACTTTGCTGCAACATTTCACGATTTGTGTGAGCTCTTTCTCTGAAGTCTTACAACTCAGTTTACTCTCAAAAAAAAGTAGCTGATGAACAACTGCTTCTATGGGTGGCAGCTAAGAATGGGTGGCTCCTTTTCACAAGAGCTATAACCGCAATTCATGTGTGACGAAATCCACTTTACTTCTCAAAAGCCAGTTTATTTTGAAGAACAAAGAAACAAAGCCACCCCTGTTAATGCATAATTTGCAGCAAGTCCAGAAACAAGTAAGGGGTGATTTTAACTTGCTGTTTCCCACCAATAACTGATTCAACTCACCTTCTTGAATAAGAAAGTCTAAGAGTTTATTTAATGCTCATCTAACACTGCACAGGAAAGAGACTCCAAAGAATCTAGTCTATATTTCAGTTTTAGAATGTCTTTCTTTCCTTAGTAGATTTTAAAGCAATTTAAAACTGAAAGATGCCCAGTTGTGTCTATTTGAAACCACTGATTATTCTTCCTATGTCTAGTTTGTCCTCTAGCATTTTCATCAGCACTTCTCCTTATTCTTCCTTCTGCAATTATCAGCACTTCTGAACATCAGGATCCCCAGAGAAAAGCTTACCATGCAACTTAACGAGCTTATTTAATCTCTACCCATTGTCAAGTCATTTGTGAACATACCTTCTCTCTGTTGCTATGAGCTGTCAAAGACCTTTGGGTGGCTCCACGCAGAGCAGTCCGGTAATTATAAAAATTGCTAGAAGGGTCCATCTGATGCTACAAAGCATGAAGAAATGTAAATAATGAGCTTCAGAGAGCCAGTGTCATCACCAGACAACATCTTTTCACTTGAGCAACTGTTTTAAAAAGCGAGAGCTTTTAAAGTAGAGCCATTTAAAGAACTGGGGCATCTTTTCATTTCTTCCTTCAATCAGAAGAGGAGCATGATTAAAAAAAAAAAAAACATTCACTCATAGGACAAGAAGGGATCGAATACAAGTTGGCAGCAGGAAAACAAAGGCAGGCATCATAGGCCTTTTATTTTCTTCTCCACCAAGAAGTTGGCTCATCTTTAACTCAAAAACCAAAGCCATGAACTAATATAACAGCGGGTCTTAACAGTAATATTCTGCTTTTCCTACGTATGCAGATTTCTCAGAGCTGACTCAGCTGCAATGGCAAAGATCAGGCAGCTAAACCTGGTAGTGGTCAGGATGACTGTACAGATCACAAAACATATTCTTAACCAGCAGAGCCCAGCCTGCATAATATGTTTGAATGAAGTAGAACTGTGACAATAAGAGCTGATTAAGAGCTTTGCAGTCACCCTTGACATAAAAAGGGCCATCTCCCACCCAAGGGTGCAGGAATTAAAGGTGCTTCCTGTGAAGTTTTAATCCATTGTCAGAGCACAAGTCAAATCTCTTGACACTAATGAACACCTCATGCTTGTGTCATGAACGTTACACTGCCTCTATATTGCTTATAGAGTTAACAATTGCTATATAGACCAAGCTAATTAACCCGTAAATAATTTCCTGAGTATATCACAAATTTGTATGCTGCTGCCCCTACACAATCTTTGCCAAAGGTCTCTACTACCTGAAATTAATTGGCAATCAAGATCAATTTCTCTGAATGGACAAAGCAGCTGCCAACAGCTAAAATTCATTTTCAGAGAAACTGCATTAGGTGAATCAACGCCAACCTTCTCTTATATATCTACCTTTCAAGAGGTTATCTATTTTAATTATGAAACTGCCATTTAGAAGGTGGGTTTTGGAAGAAGATAGACAATTACTTCCATTTGCTCTTTTCATGTTGAAAAAGCACAGGACAGCTGAAAGATTCTTATTACACTATCTGGAATTTCCATTAATCATAGAATTGTTAAGGTTGGAAAAGACCTCAAAGATTATCTAATCCTGCCACCAATGTTGCCCATTAAACCAAGTTCCTTAGTCCACATCAACACGTTTCTTAAACAACTTCAGTGAAGGTGACTGGAGCAGCCCATTTGTGCCTGACCACCCTTTTGGAGAGTAATGTTTTCCTAATATTCAACCTGAGCCTCCCCTGATGCAACTTGAAGCCATTTGTCCTATCACTAGTTACCCCAGAAGATGCTGACCCCAACCTCATCACAACCTCCCTTCAGGTAGTTGGTAGAGGGTGATAAGGTCTCTCCCTGAGTCTTCTCCAGACTACACAATTCCAGTTCCCTCAGCCACTCTTCATAAGACTTGTGCTCCAGATCCCTCAGCATCTTCACTGCCCTTCTCTGGACACACTTCAGGGCCTCAATGTCTTTCTCGTACTAAGGGGCCCAAAACTTTAGACAGCCCTCAAGATGCGATCTCACCAGAGCTGAGTACAGCAGGACAGTCATCTCCCTGCCTCCTGCTGCCTCCACTATTAAGAGTAAATATATACTGAATTAGACTTGTCAAAAAGAAGCCAAATTTTCACTTCAGAGCAGTTGAAAGTATCACGCTAACAACAGTCCAAGTTGTCATGCATCCAAGTATTGTTTGAACTTACCTCAAGAATATCAAATTTGGCAGTCTTCACTTTTGCCCATGTTTTCTTTAATCGAGAGACAGGACTCATGTTCATGCCAGCTGGATATAAGAAAAATTGAGCATTTTGAAATTTGGAGATTATTTAAGACTGTTAAGTATTTCTAATACAAAGGAGCTATTAACAATAATACATATTTTCAGAAGTCAGACTTGCTATTTTGTTAAAAGTCCAGTGATAAAAGTACATTGGAAACAAAGATCAGCATATTTTGCAGAAAAAAGCACTAACAAAATACTATGACGTTATTTCACCTGGTCTTGTTAAACATGAATATGCAGTAAAAAAGCCAAATTCTCTCAACTCTACCTTTTACAAATTTAATGGAAATTTCCACGTATCTGGGAAGCTTTCCCATTTCAACAAATACTACCAATAGTTTCCTGTCAGATATAAAGGGGTGTGGAATTTTCAAACCACTTGGATATTTGTGGTGTTGTAGAAACTACGGAAGACATCAATATTCCATATTTCAGGAGTTTCTATTTCAACTTAGCACCAAAGTCTGGTTCAAAAAGTGGAAATCTAGGAGTTACAATGAAAACTTATCTGTGATGTACACTAAAAAGTAAATAGTTCCTTACAGAGATAATACTACAATACCACTTAGCAGTTCACTGCCACTTCCCCTCCCAACTGCACGCTAAGCAGCAGACTTCTGTAGAAAGTATCACACTTCATTTACCCAAATTGAAACAGGGACAACATGTCTGAGGATGCATACTTACAAATAATAGCCATTAAGGAGTTAAAGTTCCCAATGTTAAAACATTCCCGTGCCACATCAATGAAATACTCTATCACTCTTGCTCTGTGCTTCTTTTTCACAGGCTGCAAGAAATGCATGTGCTTGTGATTCTTAGCAGGAAACAGCACTAACACAGCCCCAAAAGAAACTACACCCATTCCCATTCCAAGACCTAATGCACTATAACATCACCACAGCAAAAAAGATTCCACAGTTCTGATGATTAAACAAAACATTTTAGCAGAAGTAGTCTTTGCTCACCATACAGATTTCTGTTGCAACCAGGTAACTGAGCCTGTTAAACCATTCCACATATGCTTCCAGGTTACGGCTCTTCTTTCGATCTCCGTAGCAGCTCTGCAGAGGAAAAAAATCAGTTCTTACTACAATATTCACCCAAGAGGGACCATTCAGCTTTTTGTCTTTCCATCTCAAGACACCGTAACGTGATCAGGATTAACTCAATTAGCCAACAACAACAAAAAAACGTAGAGGTAAGGCAGAATTGACAGTATCTGGGTATGTACCACTTCTTGAGCTGTTGACCCAGTGAGGCACTCAAGAAGCCATTAGAATGCTCTTAGTCCCACCAGCATGCTTTGAAGAATCAAGATAGACTTAAGCAAACAATGGTAAGTAAGTATCTGCTTACTATTAAATTAAATAAATTAAAGTAATTTTGAGATACCATCTCACAGAAAAACAAAATATAAACTTGAGTCATAGAATAGTGTAATCTTTTGGGTTGGAAGGGACCTTTAAGATCTAGTTCCATTTAACATCTAGTTCCAACCCCCTACTATAGGCATGGACAACTCCCTCCAGATCAGGTTGCTCAAAGCCCCATCCAGTCTGGCCTTGAATGCTTCCAGGGAGGGAGCATCCACAGCCTTGTTGGGCAACCTGTTCCAATGAGTTATCCTATTCTGTTGGTCAATTTTAGGCTGGATGGTAATTCTAGCATTAGCCGACTCCCTTTTGTACAATTTAACGAGCATAAATAATCTTGATGACAGCACCCAAAAAGATAAAACTAGCCTTTTACCTTTAAAAAGTTACCTAAAAACATTCATCTTTGTCCTTCATCTTATGCTGACCTAGAGCTCTCCATCTGCTTTTTTTAAATGGCTGCTCTACCTTCAGTTTAGTAAAAGAGCAGATGTTCAAAGTGAGTAACGCAAAAGCCAAAGTTAAGCTCAACTTTGTGCTGTAGACCACAAAGGTCGCTAGAAGAAAACATTCACAGGATTAAGTTTTCCCTTCATCTAAATAAAAAAAAAAACAAACCAAATGAGTTAGACTGATGCAATTTGTTTGCTAGTTTCCGGAGCACCTGGAGACGTGCTCCAGGAAGAAAAAGCACTGATGAAACAAAATTGTTAAGATGAATACTAAAGCATTTTTGCTTTAAAGCCAGCTTCTGCTGGTCCTCACTTGCAGTTCACAAGACATTTCAATTTAAGATGTTAAATGTCACATTTCAGAGCTGCTTCAGATCTCCAAATTACCTTGTCATTATCCAAAGGATCCTTTTGCACAAATGCCTGGACAAACTCTTCTGGTCCAATATAATTAAGTCTCTCCTAAATAAAGCACACAAGCAATCAAGTCAGATCCTCCGTTACCTTGCATTTCAAAAGGAGAAGGATAAAACCACACTGGAAAAAAATAAAACTCACAAGCTCTATGTGCGTCAGCTGCTGAGCTAATGTGTAGGGATCATTACAGACAGTGATTATGTCCCTCTGGATGGACTGTGGCTTGGTCTTTAAGACTGTGAGGCGATCTGTGGACGTTGCATTGATTTTTGCAAGTACTTCTTCATACTGGCTAACAGTCGCGAGCTTTCGAAGCAGGTTCTGGAGGAGCTGCTGGACGTTTTTCCGATACATCTGTGACATGAAACAATCAAAAGACGTTCTCAAGATGGAAGAGGACAGTATTAAAGTCTGTATGACATCAAAGCAGATTGATGCTGATGCAAAGCTCTTTAACAGACCCCCAAAGGACCCTCTTCCAAATTCCAGACACCAGCCTACAGCTATTGATGGAAAATATAAGTAGTTGAAAAAATGAGCATCCAAAACCTACTAGCAGCAAAATACTGTGCAATCAAACACATGAACTTTTCCCATATTCTAATGAATTCAACCTTCTCTCCAAAGCTGCTATAAGTATTTCCAAATTTAACCAAATAAACAGCACTATTTTGGGTCAAATTCATTCTTGAGGTCAGTGGTATTCAACCAAGGTTGAATTTGGATTGTACTGTGGTAAATAATTGCATTCTGGTCTCTATGTGTTTTTATTTTCTACAGACAAGTGTGCTTCACTGGCCTTTTTCCTTTCCCATTTTTCTGAAGTATGATGTAAGAGAACTTTATGAAGTGTGTTCTTGATCAGCTGGTGACTGAGACCAAAAATGCATCTGAAACTCTTCAGATGAACATTGGCTTGTTGTGAAAACCACCTGACAATCAGTGGGCTAATCTTCAAACAAAACCAATAAACCTCATGTGAATTTGTGGTTTACGTCAACCCAGAACTGATAACCAAACTAGGGAGAAAACTGGTGAATTCGTGAAGCTGAACTACCTGAATTCTTGTGTTGCATGACCACGCAAAAACAAGGCAACTTGAGCTCTTAGCCTGCAGTATCCTGTTCCTTAAACTCTTAATTGAACCCAAAACATTACACACTCATCTTTCCTGGTAGATGATACTTAAACAAGTTTACCTTCCAGTTTATTTGGACACCTTCTGACTAACTTGTCTCTTAGATCCTACATTGCTGCAGCAACAAGAGTTTGAAATTAGGGAGATTTAATTATGATAATCCTAAACTCAAGTCTATTTTATTTAATTTTAAGTTCTTTTTTTAAAATGCACTGCTTTCCATTTGCACCATACCTAACAAGTCTTGTACCTGTTGATAGAAGAAACAATACTAGTTTAGTTAGTTAAAATATGACTAAATATTTAGTCATATTTTAAAACTCCTGAGAGCTGAACAGCACAGGAGTGGCTTTGCATCTACCCATCAAGTGTTTTTTTTTTTTGTTTTTTTTTTTTTTTTTTTTTTTTTTTTTTTTTACAGAAAAAGACACTGAACAGCATTTTCATGGAACTGATCAGGCAACTGGAGACAAGGATCAGGCAACTGATGTGAAAAGCTCCATAAGGCCTAACTTGAAACAAAGGTCAGTTAAGCAATAAAAGGAACTAGAACAATATTTGGAAATATTTCACATGCATGACCACTCAGGACGAGAAAGAAAACTCTCAGTGAGAAGAAAACTGGCAGCAATGGCATGAAATATAGAGATTAAAAAAAACATATTAAGAAATCAATAATAACGTTTCAATATCCTATAGATTTTCTTGGTGGAGCAATATCTTCATACGGTGAATGGTTTTAGCTGGATTCTCAGTGATAGCTCTTAGCAGTGGAGCACAATAATAATTCAGGAAGTGGGATAGGAGGCTACAAGTAGAAGGCAGGTGAACTGGAACAGGCTGTTTCAAATTAATGACTCACAAAAACAAATCCAAGCAATCTGCAGAAAAGCAGGACCAAGGAAATTGCCATTTGCTGTTACACGTAGTTCACAATAATGCAAGTCAATTTACTGCAATGCTTGTTTTCTCTTAATTGTTCTAAGGGAAAACTTGAAGTCACATGGACATGCAGCCTGGAAGCTAGGGAAAGTTGCAGCTCCCTGTCCGAGTAAGACTGCTGCCCACGGATCATTTTCTAATAGCTTGTCCAGCTTCTGCCTTTCTTTTCAGTAGATGATTTTCCATCTTACTGCTTCTCCTCAATCTGAGCAGCAGTTTCTTATCTTCCTATTAAAAGAATATCAACAAACAAAGCAACACTATGGGAAAGGTGCCTCCATGGCAAAATCAAACCAGTTCCATCCAACAATCCAAAGTCCCCTTTAGAGGTATCTTGTAGCAACTCTAAACTTGTGTTTGCTCTTTTTCATTTATACTCCATACTGCATCTCAGTCCCCTTACCTCTCTTCTTTCATTCCTCCTCTCTTTCACATACAGAATTTCAGATACAGAAACGTACCTCAGTTTCTAAATAACTTTATGTTTGTTCTTTTCCACCCTTATTTATAGTCTCTCAAGGTCTTTTCAGGCTTTGGCAACACTCACAACTCCTCCCAGTAGAGCTTACCTATTGAAGCTTGTTAACAGGTTGTTTGGTGCCTTGTTCATATCATTATTTAACAGCTTATGTATGCAACATTAAGCTGAAGAAGGCTAGAAACATGATGCCATTTAGCAATTGCTCTTTGTGTTTATAGCTCTTCCAAACGCCACTCCAATGTCTTTTGCAATCTTGAAGTTGTGCCAGCTACAAGAGATGCTTGTCGAAACCTTGTTAACTGCCTTTCCACTAAGTGAAAATAAACCTTGAATTTTGTCTGAGTTTATTTCAGTATTTAAAAGACAAGTATCAATTAAACAGCAGAGTATTTCATAAGACCTCCACGAAACTTTACTTTGGTCTGAGAACCAGCACTTAGTAAAAGATGAAGTGATTTTCTCATGCACTTCTTTCAGAAGAAGGAATACAACAGACTGAATCCAGATCCAATCCTTTAAACACAAGATGACTCTTCTTGATCCAGTTTTTCTTTTAAAATTATTTCCCAAGACTGCAATAACTACTCCACTGACATAAAGATCAGAGGCCTGATTCCAGCAAACGTTACTCACACCACACAGGTAGGGATTTCCCTACCTGCAAAGATTCCTAATACTTTATCTGGCTTCTTCCAAGCAAAATAATTAAAAATGAAGAATATAAACCTCCACAAAGTTGTGCTTGTCTGCACACTGTGTGATTGTTTCACGGTTTTAGGGATGGGGTGAACCCTGCCTCTGCTTTGAAGAGGGTCTGCTTTTGCTATAAAGTTTCTTCTTAGACTAGGTATGGGAAAGCACTTTTTGCCTTCAAAACCATCGTAACAAGTTAGCTTAATCTCCCAGAGCCATACCATGTTATTAACAATAACAAATGCACAGCATCAAAGCATTTTACCCAATAACTTTGTTCACAGGTAACTTACCTCATCACCACTGGTTATTCTTTGTGCCAACTCCTTTAAGTTTCTCATCATTCTTTCATCCCGAAAATCATAAGGAAATGTCTCTGTCCATTCTGTCAAGAGCTGCAGGATTTTGGGAGCAATTTTTCGTATTCGGTTCTAGTTGAAAATACAAAGGAGAAGCATTATGAAGAAAAGCAATACACAACACAGCTAACCCAAAAGAAATAGAATTCCTTTCTGCAAAATACAACAGAGCATAAGGGTATGAAGGTCAGTTAATTTTTTAAGCTTAATTTAAATCTTCATTGGATTACAGGCCAGAGTCAATACCCATTAAGGCCAATGAAAAGCTTAAATGGGCTGGAAATTAGGTCCCAGGTTACTGGAAAATCTTAGAATATCTATATCCATGAGCTTTCCCTTCACTATTAGAATGTCACAGAGCAAGACATACATTAGCGGTTCCGTAATTTATGACTATCAACTATCAAAGCGGTAAGCATCATTCACCGCTTATGTATGTATGTACAGTACATCACAGGGAAAAACTGGGGCAATGATTCAAGTATCTTAATTTGTGTTATTTTCTGCCAGCAAGGCTCTATTACAACATCCACATTCTGTTTCCTTTTCACTATACATTATATGAATGCACAGAAAGAAAAAAAATGCATTCCCATGTGAGTGAGTGGCCAGCAAGCTAAGCCACTCCACGAAGACTGAAACAAGAATGCACACGTCAGTGAAACCCCCGTTCATGTGCTTAATTCATAGTTACATCTTTCCAACATTTTGATACTACACATTAATACATCTGGAATACTGAAACACAAAAGCAAATATTGCAGAATGTGCCATTAATAACCATCACTTTTATTTCTGTCCCTTGCATTGGTAAAATGAAAAGTGTAGCAGCAGCAATGCACAGGATGGTCTGAGCAGAGAGGAGATTTCCCACAGATGTTAGTGACTAAAGGTCAGATTCTCAGAGTGAGTGATTATTACCTTGTCCTGGCCAGGCTCACTTAGTCTCTGTTGCTCAATGCACAGGTGGCAAACTTTGGCCATAAGCTCATAGGGATGCATGAACAAGCGTGAACTGAGAAGGAAGGTGAAGATGTATGTTCTCTGCAAACAAGAGAAAGACAGATCAAGGGGTAAATCACCACCATTTTACATTTTCTCAAAATCTGCTCCTGACAAATCATTTTAGTATCTGCAGAACAAAACTGCATTTGGCTGTACCGAGTGCTATTACTACAGCAATAATCACTTAATTGAACACTTGTCATTGCTCCAGACTCAGTGCTGCACCATCATGCTTGAGCTAAATTAGGTAAGATTAAACCAAAACAAGGCAGGACTGGGCTGGTTTAGCTATGCTTTTGTACACAGTGTTCTTACAAGACTAGTACTTGAAATTACCCAGAACCTCAGCTCATCTCCCTTGCTCTACAGTACACCTCTGCAAGAGCCAGTGCCCTATGGCATAACTCTTTCTAGTCCAACAAGAGAATAAAAGTAATGCTGCAAGTCCAATCTACACTGACTATCCACACAGATATTGTTTGTTTCCGTGCTTCTCTAGATAAAGGAATTCATACAAAGTTTAATTTTACAGAACAAATAGTAATTCATCATTCTGGGGCTAGAAGAAAAGGTTCTTTATTTTGCCTCAGGCTTTCCACATATAATTACTGGAACTCACTGTGAGACGTATATTTGAATTATTCAATCCACTCCCATGCTGCTGGTAGTTTAGTATTTATGACACCCACCACAAAACTTACAACGTTCCAGTTCTCAGAGCTTGAAACATAACGTTTGACTAATCGGTACATAAATAGCTTCATTTTTATATTTTACACTGAGCATTAGTGGATAACCAAGAGCTTAAGGACAGTTCTGTCTTGGAGCTGTAAGGGTCCTGTCTTGGAACTGTAAATTCATCTATCAAATCAAGCAGAGTTATGTATTCAGCCAGAGATTTTCAACAAAAAGTGACATAGTTCATCCCTTAGCCATCCTGTCCCCAAGACTTTTTGGTATCATTCTTCTTTTCTAAAAGATATATTAAAAAACCTCAAGGCACACATGCCTCTGGACAGGCCAAAGACTCTCAAATGACAGTTGCTCTCATGTCCAGTTTCTGTTGATTCTGAACAACACGGTTCCAGTGCAACATCTCATACTTACATCAGGATAATAATCTACACTGGGCACTAAGTGCTGGATCAGAGCTTCCAGAGACCCTGACAAGAGGTTGTTATCGTGGTAATAGAGTCCTCCACAGCCATCCTCTTTTGACTGATACAGATTCCTGTTGTAGCCGCTGCTGTCAAACATTGCTGCAAAGGGAGGTGTCTGTGGCATCCTTTCCTGGAGAGAGACACACACAAAAGAGAGAATTATCAGAAGGTGTGATGGTGTTCTACACTCAAAAGATGGGATCATTCTAAAACAAACAAAAAAAAAAAGTAAAACAAAACAGAACAAGAAACAGTATCACAACATGGGTCAACTGCACAGCAGTAGAGATAATTCCTACAGAGTGTATCTGAAAAAAGCTGTAGTGCCCCCAAGCCATTGCAAGTGCAGATGCTGTTGCTTTTCTCTCCATTGTACCAAATCCTATTTGTGGAAAAGGTTCTCTAAAGCCGCAGACCTCAGCAAAACTCACTCTGTAAAGGCACCCAATTCTGAGAATAACCCCAATGTGACAGCCTGGAGATAAGCAGCACTCTGCCATCTGTGCGCTCCCAGCTTACAACAAAGCACTTTGCAGAGAGAGCTGAGTAGGGACGAGAAGCTATTAAGTTATTAGCTGGATTCCTGGAGACCTGAGAGCCAAAGCTTTCCTGCTGCTGGCAGCGTGGCTGCACAACTGAGGCATTCAGAGCAGCACGAGACTTAGGGATTCAGTGAGTAAACAATAAGGGAAAGCCAAACTCTGCTGCAAGGACAGAGAGAGGGATGGGAGCAGAGCTCCTGCCCTGCATGACCCGTACTAATCCACTTTGAAGATGCCAACAAAGATTTGCATCAAAATTGGAGAGTGTGTCTGAAAAGTAACATTAGTCACTGCGTGCAGCTGTTCAGCCAGGGAATTCAGTTCCTGCCAGCCTGATGAACTGGGGAGAAGTAAATCATAGGAAGGAAATATAAAGGAAATACACACGCTACAGTGTAAGAGTGCAAGGTGCAGGACTGACTAGGAAAGGGACTCTTCAGAAGGGTCTGTTGTGATAAGACAAGGAGAAGTAGTTTCAAACTAAAAAAGGGGAGATTTAGATTGGATAAGGAAGAAATGGTGGCGGGGCACTGAAACAGGCTGCCCAGGGAGGTGGTCAAAGCCCCATCCCTAGAGACACTCAAGGTCAGGCTGGATGAGCTCTGAGCACCTGATGGAGCTGTAGGAGTCCCTGTCCATTACAGGGGAGATGGGCTAGGTGGCCTTTAAGGGTCCCTTCCAACTCAAACGATTCTGTGGTTGTATGATTTTATATAATCATCACCAACATGCAAAGTGTTAGGTAGTATCTGACTTCATCAAAGGCTGAAGTGATAAAGAGGTTGGGGAAAAGCCACCATTTCCACCACATTACTAATTTCCACCATGGTAAAAACCCAAACAAGTGAGAATCACAGAAATGTTTTCTCTATCTTTTTATCCACATGCACATTATATATGACTCCTCATTAAAATACCAGGTTTTCTGCATAAAAATCAGTAGGCAGTGCCTAATTCTAATAACTAACTCCTCCAGAAGGGAAGAGATCTTTTTGAAGCTTGCAGTCCTCTAGCTCTTAGTACAATTACTCCCAGAACCATACAGATCTTTTTTCCAGAAAAAAAACTACACTGCACATATAGGCACAGAGAGCCTCCTAGTGCCTGGATCAAGAGAAAAGAAAAATATCCTGACATCATTTATAGATATCCTGATTCATAACACTAAAATAAAATTCCAAAAAGATGGCCCTGCAAGGCACATATTGGCTTACTTGTTTGCTGTCTATTTCTGGAAGCTACTTGATGGAGACTGCTCAGTTCTGTTTCAGTGAGATGCCAGGCTGCACAAGGGAAGAGGTGTTCTGTATGCCCCAGATTTGGGCTCTGAGCATTTCACTTGCAAGTGAACAAGAGCCAGGATATGTTCTCCACGTGATGAAAAGGGATGATATCAAAGTGTGACAGAGAGAAATATAGCACAGCCAACAGGATGATTCATACAACACATGTGGTTGTCCAGCAGGGTTCGTCAAGTACCCAGACCCTTTTGCTGTCTCTCAAAGGGAGGTGAAGATACAAAGCAGCATTGCTTAATTCTAAGAAGCTCAGAAGCTAAATCCATAGCATCAACTCTGCCCTCAGAGTAGTTTGAGTGGAAATAACAGTCAGAGCACAGAATCTAGTCCACAAAGTCTTGGCGTATGCAGCAGACGTATCTTAGTACCTGAAAAGATTAGTAAACCACAACAGTGCACTATTTGACAAGCAGCAATTAGACAATCAGCAAGAAAAGATTATTTGAATGAAAAACATCCTGAGAGTTAAAATGGGAACTTTTTACTAGAGACAGCATTTGGCTATTTCTAACACGCAAAACACTTATTTTTCACCTCTTTTTTAAAAAAGGAAACAAGTGTTGTCTTTTAAAGTTGTTATTAAATTCCAACTTGATCTGACTTGAAGGAAAGAGCAGTGGAATAATTTCCTGGCTAAGCAATGGTCTTCTGTGACAGAGAGCAGTCAGTAACCATGGATTGTGGAAAGAGAAATAAAACTTTTGTTTCCACAGCTGATATCATTACAGAGAACATGAGATCTTGGGCATTAAGGTAAGTAAAGATCACTCTGACTTCAAACAGCATTTGTTATGTGATTGAAGCACACCTCCTTATACACACAGTGCAAACCTCAAACATGCAATCACATCCCCAAGAGCTGCTTTGCCATACACGTCAGAAACCCCAAACCACACATAAGAAGGATTACACTTCCCCAAGTGTTCTTAAAGGAGGCCGTTACAAACTTGGGCTAT
This sequence comes from Tetrao urogallus, assembly GCF_951394365.1. Classification (NCBI taxonomy): domain Eukaryota; kingdom Metazoa; phylum Chordata; class Aves; order Galliformes; family Phasianidae; genus Tetrao; species Tetrao urogallus. The sequence goes on along the minus strand of NC_136817.1, from coordinate 25,760,992 downwards.
GGCAAGGGATGATGAATCTTAACAGTCGACACTAAGACGAGAAAGCACAAGCAAGAAGGAATGAGGTTTGCTGCAAGGTATAGGAATGAAGTATGGTTTAGGAGTTCAGCAACAACATTCAGTCTTAAGTAGTTCTAAAATGTTGGTGAAAATTGTGCTGCTTTTTATGCACTGACTCCAGACTCCCCAGAACAAAGCATACCACACACAGAGACTACGCTTTGCATTCCATAGATCCTGGGCGTGTTTGCTCTGTTTACAAAGCATCTGAAAGGTGAAGTGAAATCCTACAGCTCAAACTGTTACAAAGATAAGAACTCTGACAACTCCTTGATCAGCATTTCATACACCTTACTCACAGAAACCACCATGGAACAGTTCTTGCTCAAACTTTGTTTCCTGCAATTCTTCCCTGATGCATCTTTGGTTTGTCGTATAATTCTGACTTCAACTTACAGATCCTACATTGTTTTTCTCTCAAGAAATATTTCAGAAACATTTCTAATTAGCTGTATCTTATAGGCAGAGAGGATGCAGAAGAAACCAGATTGAGCTTTGACCCCCTTCTTCATCTTCACTGAAACTGCAGAAGGCAAACAATTTTGAAAAGCTCTCAAAATAACTGCCCAGGCAACAATAGGCTGCAAATGAAAAACATCAGCAAGCAAAAAAAACAGACCAGGAAGTGGATTGCAATAAAAGGCATTTTCCTCCTGAATGCGGAAAGGAATGCTTTCTTCATTCTTTTTAAAAATAGAGCCAGCTGATATGTGGGAAGGTCAGATGCACTGCTGCTGACCAATAGCTCGTGTATGAGAACCTTGGCACAGTAACCAGGCAGAGCCTGAGTCACTCGAAACTGAAGTTCCAGGATCCTAGGAGCATTAAACCTTCTTTGAATTTCTCAGTCTGCAAGGACAGAAAATAGAAGATAACCAAGAAGCTCATCCTGATGCTGACGTGCTGAAGGTCCACACCTCAAGGACCAGCCCCCCTTCCACTCTCTACCCGTGCTCTGCTTTCATAGAGCAGAAAAAGCAATGAGAGCCCTTTTAACATTTTTCTTCAACTTTAGCTCATGACAAAACCAATCCTTCCATTAATGTGCTTGTTTCAATCTGTAAATCCCTTTGATAACCCCACATTCTGCTTTTTTTCCTGAGTCAGAGGAGAGATTTAAAACACGAGCCACCCAAGCATCTGTTATCAGCAGTATGATGGATTTGCACAGCAGGAACTATATGTCACAAGCCTCTAAAGAGTCTAGAAAAGTTCAGTCCACTGCACACTCCATGGTGATTCTGTAAAGTTCAAGTGATTCACAGAGTGAATTAAATGGAAAAGCACATGCAAAGGCATCAGACCAGCCAAAGCATGCCATGAAATACCACCCATCTTTAGCAACAGACAACACACGAAGCTACTCCTTCCTACCCAAATTTATGAGCAGATAGCTGGACTTAAAGAAGTTTCAGTACGCAATCAATGCTGGGATCATGTTATAAAAAAAACACTTTTTTTTTTTAAATGTCCTAGGATGTATTTCCTTCAGAAAAAAATCCTTAATGGACTTTGCTTCAAGCACTTTCTTTAAAACCAAACCAACACACAAGCTGAGTATGCCTCAGTTATATTTAATTCAGTCACATATCATCAAGCAAAACAGACAGTTTATTGGCTGTCCAACAGAGAGCATTAAGAAATCAGCTGAAAATGCTGATGGCAAAATTCAGAGCTTTGAAATAAGAGCACAAGCATACTTAATGCAAAGAAAACGCAAGAATGCTATTCCTGCTTCCTTTTACTTACTGAAGCTGAGTGAGGTTTTCAGAGGCACATTAATTGCACCCAGAGACATATAGAAGAGTATTGCCATATGTTCTATTTGGATTACTGAATATTACAGTTGTCAAGATCTAAACACTAAGGAGAAGAAGCTCACCCATGAATCCCACCTCTGCATGCAGGCAGCTGCACACCAGCTCCGTCAAGCTCCTTCCACCAGCTCCCTACAGTTCTACGGGTTGGAGCAGCTATCCATCAGCTGAGCTCTCCCCATCAGCTGATGAACTCGTGCAGCTTGCAGTCAGGAGTTTTAAGGCAAACCAACAGCAGTGATGATTTCCTTCAAAACATCACATTGGAAACAGTGATTCAGCAGGTGATTCAGAGTGGCTCAGCTGTCAAGGAATGGAGAGTGGGGTGGGGTGGCCAGCTGGGAGCTGATGCCATCCATGCTATGCCATCCCCACCAGTGAATCAGAGCTCCAACTCTCCATCATTTCCATACCATGCTTTGTGCCTCCCACAAGCTTCCAACTCAGCCTCTGTTCTGTTCCTCATGTAAGTGAAAAAAACAGAAAATTGATGCTGTTGATGGAGTTGGGAGTGGCTTTCCCAACAGCCTTGAAAGATACAATCCATTTTATGCAATGAGCTTCTATAAGACTAACCCACTTCAGATGCCAAGGCCAAAAAAAACCAGACTTTTATCCGCAAGGATCAGTGGTAAAGAGTGGATCTGAACCAGCTCACAGTGATAACAAGCTTCCTAACCGTTTACACGTGTGTCCACAATCAACCACAAAAAGCATCATCTCAGTGCCCAGACATGGCAGCTGAGAGCCTGGATCTTCTGACTCTACTAAAAACCCCTCACGTGGCTTTACTAGAGTCCCTCAGTTTCTCATTACCCCATTCCTCTCCTTAACAGCAAGGGATTAGTGTGGGGTTACCTCCTTTCATTAAGTTCCAAGATCTTTTTTCAAAAGGGCACAGAAGGTGCATCACACCACATTAATGCCAAGGAGCATAGTCCTATCCATGAGCATGAAGCTCTCTTGACATGGTTCCTCCCTCAACCTCATCAAAACATCACAGAACCATGGAATCGTTAAGGTTCGAAAAGTCTACTAAGATCATCAAGTCCAACCCATCACCATGACATATTTTGAATTCAAAAGCTGTTTGCAGACATTTATGCTTGGTCTTACGACAAAGCCTACAGCATGCCTAAGAAGAGATCATCCCCTTTCATAATTAGAACAGACATATAGGTTGTAATTTTACAACAAGCTCAAATTGTGTTAAATAACAGTACACATATAAGTTTATTTAACTGGTTCTACCTAAAACCTCATCATCAAACATCACTTTTCCACTTGGATGCTGGTTTGAGGTAAGAGATTCAAGTAATCTCTGGTCTTGCATTTAGTGAAAACTGGTGTTTCCATGAACGGTACAGAATTTTTTACCAGCAGTAACAGACCTACAGTTGAAGAAATCTGCATACAGTTTCTGCAGGTTACAAAGACAAACAAGCAAAATAAATGTAGGCTTAAGATAAAAAGGGTGGTCATATTCTGGCAGTTAAGAGTAAACACAGTTCTTCATCAAGCCAGTGGTACTTGCCTGATACCTCTGTATCTTAGCTGGATATCAATCAGAGATTTCTAGAGCAGCAATGGGTCTCAGTGGAAGGAGGATCCTAGGACTCTGCAACCAACCTGCTACTTTGCCTTGGAAAGGTCTGCACCTTTCAGGTCAACACATGATAGATATGGCATTTAGCAAACACACACCAGCTTGTGTTGTGAAAGGATGTTCATAAACACTAGCAAAGAGCATTACAATCTCTGAAGGATGTATAAGGGAAGATCAACTCACAGCTCTGATGGGCAGGTACAGTCAGGTCAGCTTGTTGCTTTCAAGCAGAAAGCACCTGGCCTGGTACCTGGCGAGAGCAATTATCTCCAAAAATATTCCACTCTGATTCAAGCATATTTATCCTCTGTCTTATTGGTTATGAATCTCAACACCTCAATGCACGGAATGATGCCAACTCACAACATCCCAGGCTCCTCTCTCCATTGGTGTATGACCTGGTATTTCTGGCCCTATTGTCAAATGCGACAAGGTATAAGCAGAACACCTAGCCCCATGGGAGGGGCAGGTGACACAGGGAACATTTTACTGTGGAGAGAAGATGTGTTTCAATGAATCAAAACCAAAGTATTCTATGCACGTGGATCTGAGTCACATTCTGCTATTTCAGAGCCACCTAGGGAAACTGAGCTCTATTGTTTCCATGGTCCCATCAGCACATTAAGCACAACCTACACATGTTTCTAGAAGTAGGGATTTGGATTCTTTAATGCTTTTTTTCTCACAGCAGCTGTAATAGAGGAGAAATTAACATTAGCTTTTAGCTGGAAATAGTCTTGGCCTCCTGGTTGTCAATCACAGAATCATTAAGAGTGGAAAAGACCTCTAAGGTCATCTAGTCCAACCACCAACCTATCCCCACCACGTCATGTCCCTCATTGCCACATCTCCAGGCTTTTGAACACCTCCATGGACAGCTTATGGAAGCTATATGGCTTCCCTGGGCAGCCTGTGCCAATACTTTACCATATCTTTGGAGAAGAAATATTTCCTAATTGAGAGATTCACAGAATCATTAAGGTTGGAAAAGACCTCCAAGATCATTTAGTCCAACTGTCAACCCATCATCACCATGCCCACCAAACAACAGATTTTCTCAACTGCAGCTGCAAAATGCGCTCTGGAACTTCTGTTAGCAAGGTCATTTTGTAGCCAAGTGTTTTTTTAGGTGCTGTGGCTCAGTCCCACAAAACCACACCAAGCAAAGAATGCACGTCAGTGCATGCAAAGTACACCTGCATACCCGCCAACATTTTGGAAAGGATTCTAAAGCAGGAGCAGATGAAAGTTCTGTCTCTGTCACTAAAACACATCTGCTCCATTCCAGCAGAGAACATTTTTTCTGTACAGTCCATATGAACAGCAAAAAAACAGTAGAGTGAAGAAAATAGAAACATGCTGAGTTAGACAGAATTAGTTTTTCATTTAAGAACACTGCACGAAGATACAAATAAACAGCTTAGATCATCTTTACCTCCAGAAGCCGATGGCTGTCCTGTCAAGACTGTACTTTAAACTAAATCTCCTCTGACAGCTCAGAGCTGAAGCTCTGACACTAATCTCTGCAAATGGGGGAGAACGATCACAACAAATGAAAGGAGCTCTACAGAATGAACAGGGATGCAGTGGGAAGAACACACCCACACCAAGACTGTGCTACCACAAACTCATCTGTTTGTAAGTCATTGCACAGAACTCCTACCACATTTTCTACCCGTGATGACTCTGTTAAAATCAGAACAGCCCAAATGAACACTGCTCCAGCACTGCAGCACAAACTGACTGCAAACTCATGATGGTTCAACAGTTGGACTAAATGATCTTGCTAAGGCCCTTTTCAACTGTAAGGACTCTATGACCCCACCCCACCCCCTCAGAAAAAAAAAAAACTTTAAAGCCCTTCAATTCAGAAAGAAAGGCTCCGCAGCACGAGAACCATGTGGTGCTTATTATGCCTCTCCTCTCTGCGACACCTAGCGCTTGGTGCTCCGGAAAGTTGAGAGCCACAAAGCATCCCTGCCATCAGCAGAGACAAGCATCTTCAGCTCCGAATGCCACAGAACTCTTTCGCAGCTGATCAGAGGACACCAGTTCTACTGAATTTTAAGCATGAAGCCTGGTAGCAACTTTTCCAAAGGGAACATCAAAACCGAAGAGCCCAGGTAGTAAAATGCAACTGGAAGAACCCACCTGCTTGGTACCGTCAGCTCTAAAATCTAAGATGACACATAGCATAAACTGGCAACGTAATCCATGCACAATTCCTTCCTGCCTTCACCACCAGTTAAACAAGCTCGTGAAAAGAAACTTCCAGGTTTTCAGCAAGCATTCCTCTCTGATGGGACTCCAGCCCCTGATCCATCAACACTTTCTATTTGTTTTCACAAATATCTGGGTCTCACCTCCAGCCCCCACCTGCCGCAGCACCGCGTCCCACCCGTACCACAACGGCACACGTACACGCAGCCCCCAGACCTACCCGCAGGCGTCCGCCGGCACTCCGGCCGCACCGCGTTGCTGCCTCTGGCAGACGCCGCTCTCCAGCGGCTGCGGGGCCGGCGGAGGGCGGAGCGCCGGAGGCGGAGCGGTGCAGACCTCGCCCCGGCGACTCCGGGCAGAGCGCAGCCCGGTAGTATGGAGGGAGGGCCAAGGGGGAGCGAGGGGAGGGTGAACGATGCTGCAGCGCCTTGGCTGCAGCGCCTTGGCTGCCGCACTGGACGCTGCCCTGATCCTCCCGCTGTTCCCACGGCCTGAGAGGATTGGCTTGCCCAGCATCTTCCAGGCGAGTAAGCTGGATCGAGCTGACCATTTATGTCTGAAGCTATGTACAAGCATCAAATCCCTCATTAATGGAAGAAAAACTGTCCCAAGGAGTTAAATCAGACACGTGCCTCTGGCTGCTATTTCTGTACGCAATGGCATCATCCAGAGCTCCTTCAGCCAGGTCCGTGTTGAAGGCAGTCACACAGCCCTGTCTACCTCTGTCCTTTCTTTAGAATCGTGGAATCATTAAGGTTGGAAAAGACATCTAAGATCTAGTCCAACCACCAATCTATCCCCACTCATACCCCTCTGACCACATCCCTCAAACACCTCCAGGAACACTGACTCCACCACCTCCCTGGGGAGCCTGCACCAACACCTCACCACTCCGAGAATAAATTTTTCCTAATACCCAACTTCAGCCTCCTCTGGTGCAACTTAAAGCCGTTACCCCTTTTCCAGTGGTCCCACCAGCAGCCCAGTCCCTCTCAGAAGATGTTTGCAGGGTTGTTAAATGGAGCAAATAGAGTCACACTTTCACTTCTGATAAATTCATTCTCTAGAAGGAAATACTTTAAAAGTCAGTTTTTAAAATAATTGAGCTGGGAAGCTAACAGATAGTAAAGGGACCACTGTACCAATCTCCTTTTGAGATTGGGTCTTGGCAGATATGCTTGCAGCTTCCCAGAGCATTTGAGAAATGACGCACACATCCTGAACTTCAGGATTTGCACCAACACCCATCCTGACCCTCTGCTCAACATCACCATGTGATACAACAAAATGACAGTGGAGGGTAATTTCTGCAGAAGATGACACAAGGCCAAGTCAGAGGCCCCAGCAGTCACACACACAGCTTTGTCCTTTTCCCAGTTTGACAAACGTCAGAGGATGGTGCTACATATCCTCCCTGGGCTAGAGCAGAGCCCAGTAATGGTCCCAGCTCCATTTCCTGTCTGTAACAAATTTCCCAATGCAATGCACTATTTAATCTTCTTGCTTCATTCCTGCTTGCTTTAGAAGTCTCTTCACCAGCCAGAACTTGTTAGCATATGTACAAGAAATCTCTGGAAAATAAGATCTAGATCTTACCCAGATAAAGGATTTCCCATTTCTCCTTTTTGCCTCATCCGTAGATGACACACTGATTTTCTCCTCCCCTCCTCTCCTGTATTTTAAGACACAACCACTGACTTTAAGCAGAAATATTCTTCTGAGGTAGAGTATGGGCTTGCCAATGGAAAGGGCTGCCCAAGGGGAGGTGCGAGGAGCCAGTGCAGTGCCAATGAATCAGTGCTGCTGCAAAACTGGCAAAGGCTACAGCATTGGGCAAGCGAGGCAGTTTGTGTGCTGGCCTCACTGCAGCATTGCAGGCGGTTATGAATAACTTGGCAAGAGTTCAGAGCAGGTCACAAATTGCAGGAGGTGAAAGAAACACAATTACAAGTCAACATGCCAAGCACAGGACATGCCTAATCTGGATTGCTCTAATGCTGTACTTATTTATGCTTACTATTTTTATCAGGTACTGGTCACAGTGGCAAGGCATTAAGGAAATCAATCTCAAACAAAAGCTAAAAAAAAAAAAAACCCTAAATGGGAGCAAATCAAATTAGATCAATGCACACCAAATGCAATTGCTGCGCAATGTTCTCCTGCAACACAGACTTGATCTGTAGCAGTTGGATCTGCGGGCATCAAAGCTGGCATTTATACTGGGCTCCAACGCAGGCCCCCCCACTGTTGTGAAAATACAATACAGTCAAATTGCAAATCCAGCCTCTTTTTTTTTTTTTTTTCCTGCATGGGCTTGTGAAAAACCTGATCCAAAAATCTCGTCTTATATCCACTGTTAGTATTACTGTAAAAATGTATTTTTTCAAGGAAATGCGACTATGTGAAAAGTGAATGCTTTGCTTCAAAACTACTGCCATTTTAGGAGAGAAGTTCTTGTATCTAATAGCCATTGGTAATCCCTGAGACAACAAATACATGCAAAACTTCCATGCAGGCCAATGATAACCAGGCTCCTGACCCATTTGAGAAAGTGGGCTGAACCACCAGTGCTGATAACAACTGCTAAAGAAGGTGGAGTCCAACTTCCAACATTGCAGTGCTTGCATAGAATGGAAATGTGTTTTTTTCAAGATAATTTAGGTTACTTTTCTGATGACTGGCAGTTTGGCTGATAAGCCTAATATCAACTTATTCTCTGAAACTATCTAGTGTTTCTCCAAGGCATAAGAATTAAACAGCATAGAAAATAGGAAAAAATGAATAATATCTTATAGTAATTTCATGACATTGTATGATGTGAGGAAATGAAACTTCAGAAAAATCACCATGCCTGGAAACACTGATAGTAAATACTGACGTGTTCTAACTCTATGCTATTTCTGTTGTAGACTAACTTCCACTATGTGCACGATGAGCTCAGATAGCTGCTGGCTGCCTGCTTCAGCTCCAAGGGAACCATCAACAAATGAAGAGAAAATGGTTGATGTCCATTCTTTTTGTATTTTAATACTTGCTGTTGTGTAAATCTCTCAATCTCTGCCCTGTGGTTTGCAGCACTTCCCTGCATGAAGCAGGAAGACATCAGCTTTCATTTAAGCCATGTGTTTATTCATATTGAACTTGAACTAGGATCATATTAAAAACAGATTACCAATCATTTAATAGCTATTAACACTTGCCAAAACTAACCTGTGGTTTTAAATGAGAGGAAGGTCAAAGTAAACGAAAAGTAGCATTTAACTCGCTGCAGACAAGTCAGTGTATAATATGCGTTTGACAATTTAAAAATACTCAGCAGAATCGCATCCACAACACATTCTTGATTCAGACCAATGAGAAGATTTAGAATTTGAACTCATTTATCTCAAATTCAAAAGCAAGCACCAATCTGGCAATATCAGCACATGCATTTAAATCTGCGCACAGAACTCCTGCTGAAATTGAGACATCTGTACCAGTGAAAAGCATTTGCCGAATCTGATACCAAACCTCTCATCTTGATTTACAAAAAACTGCTTCAGGTTTAATTTAAGGTGTACATCTTTGCACTGGGAGTGGGGGCCTAAGCTCAGCTGATCACTTAAACCTTACCTTCAAAATTGAAGTTAAACATATGCTTCAATAGTACAACAAAGGAAGATTCAAGCAACATCTTACCTGATAGTTCCATGCCCTCTTTTTTTTTTTTTTATGATTTAATGAAAAATATATATATATATTTTTTTAATTCTTAAGTACATACATTAACTATATTATATATTTCATGACAACATGCTTCAGGAGCCAAGCTGGACTGGGTAGACTCTCAAGTCTATCATTAATGGATCTCCACACTGCTTGGAAAGGCTCTGCCTGGATGACAAAAGCAGGGCACAAACATATTGAATTCTGTATTATATTGGGTGTTAATACAGTGAGAAACCCTTAGCTGCTATGAAAAACATGAAGAGTTAGCTTATTTTTAAAATATAGGAGAAGAAAATGGCTCAATCTCCTTTCAAGCGAGCATAACTTTGTCAAGACTGTTAGGGGTGCTTACCAAGTCTGAAACCATCAAAAAGAGTACAGCACAATGCAGGATGTTTCTCAGGTTCCGGATATCCTTTGTATGTTGGGAAATACGTACCTTCGGAGGCAGGTAAAGGTGATCCCAGCTTTGTCTGGCTTAGAACTGATTTATTACCTCCTAAGCAAGTTGTTGATTCACTGCTGCCACTTGCATTATTTATGGCTTGCATTTGACTGAACCCAAGTGAATAAAAGGTCCTGAGTGAATTAGATTTCCTGTTTATTTGGATAAAGCTTCCCCAAAGTCTTACAAATGAATCTTTTCTCTAGCTGCAGATTTGACTGGTATTCTACTTTGTCCGAAAGATGGAGAAACTTTTTCTAAGGGCAATCATTAGATTTTTAAACTGTGGGCAATAGCTCTTCTCTAGGACCTCATCTGATGGTACGCAGATGAAGTGTGAATACAGGAGAAGATAAAATACCAAATGTGATCTGACTCCAGCCCTTAATGGATAACTACAAATGATTCTTTGTCACTGCCACACACCTTGGTTTTAAAGCCCTAAGCCCTTCCTTTACTAGCGTTGTTCCAAAGCCTAGATGTTAGGATCTAAATTTTTGTTTAGTACTGATTTAGGGTTGCTGTTGCTGGAGGCTTTCCCTGACTCACCAGACAAGGAGACATTTCCATCCTCACCCGCTCTTGCCTCCACCCCTTTCTTCTTTCAGCTGCCATCCTCTCCATCCCACCTGACAGCCTGCAGCCATCACCCTGTGAATTGTAAGTCATTTCCTCATTGACAGCCTCCCATTTACTCTGACATCTGTCAGCCCTCCCTGACACTTGAATAAGCATCAAGACATTAACAGTCTGGCACAGGTTTAGGGTTGGAATAATAATAAACCAGCCCTTCTTCTGCATTTTTCTAACGTTCATAAACCCTGCCTGCAATGGTGAACTGGAGGAGAGCCTCATGCTGCAAATGTAGTGGGAACAAAACAGTATCGATTTTAAAGGATTATCAGAATGAGGAAGTGATCCAGCCTTGTTTACTTAAAGGACATGGTTTATTTCTCCTGTGCGTTGATTTCTGTTATTTTGATTCTGACTGATGCAGCTCAAAAGCCGCTCTCTTCCATTGCTTCCAACCACACCAAGCATGCCAGACTCCCTTGCACAGGGAATTCGTCCTTTTTAGCCTGCAGCAGTGGTGGCTCTCAGACAGACCTCAAAGCACCACTTCTGAGCAGCTTCTGCACCAGATGACTTCCAGGAAAGCTGGTGTGCCTCCCAGATGTTCAGTAAACATGACAGTGCCCTCTACATGTCTTTGGATGGAGTTCAGACATCTCTACCCACAATCAGCACACACAAAGGATTCAAAGGCTTCCCACAACACAACTTTTGTTTTCAAGTAGGATTAAAACACGCACTTGCATTTCCCTCTGCTTGCTATTTTGTGAAGGGAACTAGAATGTTTTCTACCACTGTAGGCTTAAAATTTAGCAGAAAAGACAGATGTCAAGAAACTAAAAACATTGCTAGTACTTTAAAGGTGTTATTTCAATTATAGCTCAGTGAGGAAAAAAGAAAAAAGGAAGATTACAGATGAAAGTAGCTTGATGGCCTGTGTTAAAGGCATTCAGTGAGTGACTTCTGCCAAGTTCCAGGGAACACATCCGCATTTTCGTAACTGTCACCATGAGATCCATCAGCTGCAAGAGGAATAGATTTCCTACTGTGTCAGTGTTCATAAGAAACTGAAAATCCCTAAAAAGTTTATCTGAATTTTTTTCAAAGACTACATTTTTTCCTCTTAGCATTTCCCTCATTTGTAAATTTGCCTGGGCAAGACAGAAAGCAGTCATTGGCACATTTCCCACCATCTCCACTGAACTGAAAGCTGCCTGCTGTGTCTCCAGCTGTCCCCTGAAGCTTCCAGGGGTGAGGAGAATCACAAAGCCCTGCAGAATAAAACTGTCCAGGAGCTGCCTCCCCTTCCCCCAGCACAAACAACAGCAAAAAGCAAGATGGCAAACTGGCTTTCAGCTTCCAACCCCTCTTTGCAGCATGGTCTCTGGATCCCTTACCTGATGTAAGCATAAGCCTTGTCATCCATTTAACTCCTCACTGTTTTGTTTTATTAAATAATATTCATTTGAAAACATTTTAAATGTCAATTACCCGATGAAAAATGAATTCAAACCAGTAACTCTTGCAATGGAAGGAAGAGTGCATGCCCAAAAAGCTTGTCTAAATATGGTTTAGCAGGCATATTTTTACACTCACGATAGGCTGCAGCTTGTCTGCTGTGTCAGTTCACCAGCTTTCAATGGCAGCTTGCTTCTTTTTTACCCCCTTATAGTATACTAAAACCTACAGGCACTCTGCCAGAAACTAAGATTCAAATTGTGCAGGCTGCTATGCACACACATTAACAGGAGCTGACCCGGGAGAGACTCATTAAACATTTACACACTTCAGTCTGAGCACATGAATGTAGGTATGTAGGGCAAGACTGAAAGGAAGGGGATTTGCACTGAAGGGTGGTGTCCTCCTTCTGTTCACAACGAAGTTTAAAAATTCATTGCTGTATTGTTGTCACTGACCTAGGACAGATGTACTATTCTGTCACAGACGATACGTACATTTTTAAATAGTAGTTTTTATTTCACATTTCAAACTAAGTACAATATTTTCCACAGAATAACTTAATTTCACTTCCAGATACAGAATTTCATCAGATTTTTTTTTTTAATTTTTTTTTAAACCATTAGTCAAGTAGTTACCTGCTATCTTTGCTCTATTTGCTTTTGAGGAATAAGCATCAACTGCTGTACTAAAAGCTTGTTCTGCACCTTCTTTTATCCATCACAGGGGAGAACTCAACTAAATCCAGATTAAGAAATAAAAACAGACTGCTTAGGATAATTGATATAAGAGAATTTTCTACTGCAAAGTAACTATTCTTTGAGAAATGCCAGATGAGCAGGTGGCATCCTATGTAGTCATACAGAAGTTTCAGCTTCTTTCAGCACACAAAAGCATGTGATGGAAGCCCAAAAGGGTTTTTGCTTTTGCTGTCAGTCGATGCTGACTTCCACTATCTCCTTCAGTTCTCTGTCTCTATGCATGGCCAGGAAGGGGTGTACAGGCCTCATCTCACATTATTTGCTTTTACAGATCAATATTATCCTTAAGTGTATTCTCCTGCAACAAAAAGCTTTAAGAAGTATTACACCTTGAAATAAACAAGAATGGACCAGATAAAATGAACGTCAGCCTCAAAAGCAACAACAGAACTGCAGACTGCAGTGGATAATTAAGGGGGGGAAGGAGGAGGACTGCAGCTCCTAGGAGGAAATCAGAGGTCATTATGTGCAGTTTTCACTAATCCATTTCATTACTGTTTAAGCTCTATACAGCTGGGCTGCAATCACACAAGAAAAAAACCACCAAGAAACACTGTGAAATCCATCTAGAGCTGCGTGTTCACAAAAATAGAGCCAGAAATGCAAAATACACTCCCAATCCAGTTTTCAGCAGTTAGCAATGTTTACGAGTACTACTTATAATTGCAAACACCAGGCTACAGAGCAACAGGCCAAGCTATACCAGGACACAGCCTCTTGGAAAAAATAGTGATAACAAGGAGAGGAGAAGGTTATACCACCAATAGTTGATCATTCGATCATTTCATAATTTTATTATATAACCTGATTGGAGAAGGACCTTCTCTGATGTTCTAGAAGTCCATAAAGTTTGTGGTGAACACTAGAAATGTTATAGAGAAGACTTTGCTGAACTCATCTGCGCTGCATAACTTGTAGCTTTCCCTTCATGAGCCTTGAAGGTACACAGATGAAATATTGCTCAGTGAATTAGTGTGGGCTCACATGGGAAATAAATATCAGATAATTGCTGGTCCAACTTTTGAGACATCAGTCCTCCAAGAGTGAACTCTTGCTGATGCTCATTTCAGAGAAGCCATGTACGTAAAGAATTCAGATAGCCCCAAATCCAGAACAGGTTGTAGAGGAATTCAACTGATGTTAAAACAGGCATTACAAACTGAATCCTGAGGAATGAAAGAACATCCCCTCTTCCCCTCCTTTCAATATTTCTTCTACTTACTAGTATCACCCTGAGTGGAAGAGAAACTGCAAATGAGAAAACATTGACAATTAGAAGAGCTTTTTGTTGTAGGAACCAGTAGCTTTAAATTGCAGCCTCTGCTACAACAAATCACTCATTTGAATCCGTTAGAGAAATTACTTCAGAGAGCAGACGTGGACTAAAGGCATTATTTAATATGGCTGCCAGAAAGCCCTTCATAAAAATTCATGACTGCAGCAGCTGGTTTTAGTTACCCTGAGACTTCTTGTGTGTTCTTCTATGAAAAGCAGAGAAACCATGTTTCATGTTTATCAAAAGAGCTGCACTTGATTTCACTGTGGTGCACAGGGCAAGGCTCCCATTACCAACTATTTCAGGGCTGGCTTTTCTATCAGCAATGGCTTGGGAACATCATTCCAGTCTGCTTTTCTGACCTTGTTTCCTTTCTTGTTGAAGCCCTTGAACAATTCCTTTCCACATACCTCCTTAAGAAGCAACACAAAGATCTGCTTCGAACAGGAGATGAAAATATCAGTGTGAAGCAGAGGGCTACTGATTCCCAAAGCACACTACTCAAAAAAGGGAAATAGATGATGAAGATAAATTCAATTGGTCCCAGACCACACATTACCCAGCCCATCTCTACAAACGCTCTTTGGAAATGAACACCAACTATTAACGCAGTCAGAAATTTATCAATGGGGGAATGAATCCTACAGCTCCCACATCCCTCCTGGGACCTAAAGATGAAGACTGTGAGTTTCTATACCACTTGATAATAGATAGCTTATTACCTACAGGAGGTAGACAGAAGCTCATGGTTATTTCATTTTTTCAAGCATTTATGTGCATTTTCATTTCTGGGCTGCATCCAGCAAGCAAGTTCACCACACTGCCTTGGATAACCTGATTCTCTCAAAATCCCTCTTAAATTGCTTTTTTAATTCATGATTCTCATGTGCCTTTTTAATAGGAGATATTTGTAACCCATGGAGAACAATTTACTTCTGTTTCTGCCAGCATTAAAATTCAAATAGGCAGATCTTCTCAGAAGAAGTTTGCTATAATTATGAGATTGCTTTCTCCTACCTCTAGTTTGTGGCATTGCTGTAACAATGGCTATTACTCTGAATACTGAGAAACTGGAAATTTCTCATCTTTTAAAGTGCTTTCAACTGATATAACACTAATTTAAAGAATTTACCATACTGGGACTCAGGAGGCAACACTGAAAAATAAAACACTTTTTTTTTTAAAAAAAAAAAACTGTTTTACTGCCTGTTAAACCTAAGATAGTTATACTGCTGAGAGATCTAGCTTAATATTAATATTATTATTCTACTGACATCATAGTGTTTCTTATTTTTAGGACATTAGCGGTTGTTGAGCTACTATCAGAAACAAGAGAAATCTCTTGTTATTTTCCAGAAAATATACAGAACTACATGGGATGGACTTCCTCTAGAATTATTTTCATTGAAACATGACATCTTATTCACAGGTGATTTCTTAAAAATTATTTGTTTGCTGGTATTTTTCAAAGCTTGACTGAATTTGGTCTATTTATAAGCATTTCTATTCATAGTAATTATTTTTTGTGAAAAATAATGAAATATCAAGTCACATGGATATTTCTGACTTCAAAAGTAATACATTTTACAAACAGCCCAAGACCATTCCTCTTCACTCAGTGCAGCCCAGGGAAACCCAAAGGTTGGACACCAATGGAAGGACTGTACGAAGGCATCAGAGTAACATCTCCCAGGGAGATGAAGCTGAATTCCCATTCTGTGATGAGGCTCTGTGACATACACACTGCATCCCTCAGTGCTGCAGCTCAATCTGCTCATATTTGAGCTGGTTGTCTTTCCCTCATGCTTTGTTGTGACATGTGGATCCAATCAGCACCCTAAGCCCTTCTGGATATCACATAGTTGCCTTGCTCAGGTTTTACCACCCCACTGCACACTTCCTTTTCATTACTGACTTCCTCTGGTTTAATAACTCCCTCCCCTCTGTCTGCATTCAGGGCACAAAGGGAAAGTTTTATGTCTGGAACCCAGACTGAGCGGTGCACGCTCTTCAAAGCTGCACATTTGGCTCCTAGGATGAGAGCTGTGGTGGGGCTCCAAGAGCTGTCCTTAATGCTTTCAGTACCATAGGCATCAGCCGCAGGCATGAATTCTTCATCTAATGCTACTTTGTTCTGCAGTACCAAAGGGCCGATCTGGACATGCAGGAAAAATAACATGATGTGGAGATGGATTTGCTTCTGTAGAAATAATGCCTCAGAGCTGTCCTGCTCTACCTCATCCTTGCTTGGTGCAGGACGTGAAAACTGCTTTGCTAACGGCAGTGCACATTAACTGTATCTCTGAGCAGCTCAGTTTTTCTCCAGTCTCTAATGACCAGTTGTCCCCAGAATCACCCGGGTAAGTCCTATGTCAGCTGCCCTCACCACAGTAACTGATGCTGCTATTCATGGTACAAAGAGGAACCAATGAAATAACAGATGGGTTATGAAATAGATATGGTCCATTGAAAGACAGAAAAAATTTGCTAGACAGCACAGAAGCAGCTTTCAAAATTCTCCCTGACAAAGCACATTGCTGCCCAACATCCGCATTTTCCTCCACATGTTTAAAGATCCACCTGCCAAAATACAAGTTGGATACGGATCAACAGATGTAAGCTTAAGGTACACTCAGAAGTCTTAATCCTATCTTTGCATCAAGAACTATAAACTCATTGAGGTTGGAAAAGACCAACTAGCCGAACCACAACCCATCACTACCATGCCTATTATGTTTCTCTGTGCCACATCTCCACAGTTCTTGAACACCTCCGGAGATGGTGACTCCACACCTCCCAGGGCACCCTGTTCCAATGCATCGTGACTCTCCCAGAGAAGAAATTCAGAAATCTTGCAAGGTATCGATTCAAAATAGGAAATGCCAACCCAAAGAGTGAAACTCGTATCTATAGATCAACTGATCCTGTCAGATCCACCTGACTCACAGGTATGTGAATCCAAACCGAAGTTACCTAGCCTGGATAGCATATTCTTTTAGCTCTCACTCTTGCTACACTTAGTGGTTCCCTGGATCTTTGCATTTCATTGCATTACTACTATAATCACAGAACTTTTCTATCTACATAGTCCCTTGCTGCTCATAGTTTTCTGCCAGTGTAGGCCCAGATCTCTCCAGGCATAAGCAGGTTTACCAGAGTTCACCCTTGGACTTTCAAGTGCAGAAGCTCTGGATGAATCTCCTAACCTGGAAACCATTCTTCATTTTACATCATCTGTGGTATATTCTATAGAGCAATCATGTAAAAGGCAATACTGAAGGACCATTATCTCACATCAATTACAAACTGGGAGTAAAACGTCTTACTCATAAGGCATGTAATCAACAAGAACTTCCCAAGGAAAGAGCCACCACGGGCCTGTGTTCATGTTACTTGCACTCATGTTACCTGCACTCATGTTACCTGCATAAAGTCTCAACTGCCGGAATTCCAGTAAGCAATAGGAGACTAATAAAACTTCTAACACAGCATTCTTCAAGAGCACTTACCACTGCCCCATCTTCACACAGACACAGCCGGTGAGAGTATAACTATAGGAAAGATAACACATCGCCCTTGAAGATCCTAAATGCAACTTTCTAATTACATAAATTCAAATATCAAGTAATTTCATATAATCCATCACTTCTTCCAATCTTTGCCCCCATGTGGCTGAACTGGGAGTCAGAACAGCTGGAAGACATGGAGAGGAGGGTGTCAGTGAATTTACTCTTACTACTTTATACTGTAAATAGATATGGAAACAAAAAATGATCGCATGCCAAACTGCTTGCAGTTCTGACACTGAAAACTAACAAAAATACAACAATTTGAGGAAGTCCCTAGAGAAGACTAGCACATGAAAAAGCAGATGTTCTTTACTTCTCTTTGAATTTGGTTTACGTTGCAAGTCACTTTCCTCCATAACCACTAGACTTGAAGCTGATAACAGGGAAATCTCTCAGCTGCTCACATTTTTAGAACTCTGTAAATGGTTTATTCACAGTTCTGACACTTTTAAACACCAAGAGAAGTTACCCTGCTGATTTAATGATGGTTTTCTCCTTTAGAGCACTACTCCACTTAGAATCCCTCACAGGACTATCAGAATACTCACTACTAATTTTTTTTTTTTTTATAACATTTTTTTCTATAATCTTGTCCAAGCACGTACGTTTGCAGGCACCTCTGCACTGATTGAAATGAGGAAGTGCATCTCAACAGTACCCACGCTTCCACACATATTTGCCTGAGCTTTTATCATGGGTCACCATACAAACTACTTATTTTGCATTTCAAAGGAAAACTAAGTGCTTACTACAAGGTTCAAATCTGTTTAGAATTTGATATAATCCGAAACTGAACAGTTATCAATAAAGAAATACTACCAAGCAATCTTCTGATTTAGAAAATCAAACAGTTTCTCAGGGAAAATGAGACTTTTAAAAAAAATTTTTAGGGAGCTTCTTCTATGGGCACTATTAAATGATTAATCACATCTTTTTAAAGCTGGTAATAATAACTGTTGTGGACAAAATTAAGTCTGCTAACGGACTACACTATCATTTGTTGAATTGGCAGAAACCAGCAGGAAGAAAGCTCTCAGCACAAAGGCAACAACTGAGCCCATTTTCCTTCTCAACAAATTCCCAAAACACAGCAGGAATTACTTCTGTTTAAACTGATCCAAAGCAACACTATTTTTGAAAGAAACCAGGAGAGCAAAGGAAAATGTTTATCAGAATACAAGTATCTATTGGGAAAAAAACACCCACCATTTTATCTTCTGGCCAAATGATAAGAAAAGCAGTACTGCGGCTGGAGGATGAGATAGATCAATGAAATAAATTTCTTGTAATGAACTTTTCTGATGAAGGAAAGTTATACAGCAGTGTATGCTTCCTAACAAATTTTAAGTAGTTATTCCATATCTGCTTTTCTCTGCAAAGAGAATTTGGCAAAACTTTGATTTTGAGCCTTATTTATACCATCCCTAGGAACTTGGCTAGGGCACCTGAGATTCACTACGACGAAGACTGGGCTTGCAGAACCCTGTTACTGACAGTTGATGGAACAAGAGGAAGTTATCTGGTATTTCAGGAAGAAATACAACTCATAAGGTTTCTTTTAGCTGTGAACTACACATACTTAACCAGCATTCAGATAGGAGCTACACAGAACCATGCTCAACCAATTTGACAACTACTAAATACACCTGCACTTAAAGTTAAGTTACAAACTGCAATTTGCTTTTGCATCACAGATAACAGTTTCACAACTTCACCAGTTTCTGGTTAACACCTGTAAGAAAAGCTTACCCTATAGAAATATGAAATGCTTGAAAAGTTGTGAGGGTTTTTCCAAGGCTGGCAATGTTTAGCACCATCTACTTCAAAACACAGTAGAAATACTCATTCTTGCAGGAGAACTGTCAAGAAGAGCTGTCATTTTGAGGTCTAAAATAGTTGAAAAATGACAACTCCCCTGCAGCTCATGTTCTATCTAAATTTAGCTCAGCAGCAAGAAGTTTCTAAAATGGATGTCAGGCTGCACCAACGTCTGTTATACCACAAGCAACACTGTCTTGCAGCAAAGAAAACCCATCTTTTCAGATGCACTGCTACAGCTACTGAACCAAATGCTGACTCATTCTGAAATCTTACTACAGCAACTTTCTAAATATACAATAGATTGATTTTCAACAGCTACTTCCAGTACTTGGTCTCTTAGCTAAGTGCAGTCAAATTTTGTTTTTCAGCTGTTGAGCCAAATCTTCAGGTACACGGAAGTCAATGGAATGATGCTGGTTACTATAGCATAGATGAGAATTACTAAACTGCAAGTTGCTCAGCAAGTTTATTCATAAATCAAACCATAACTTCTTGCACCCCTCGCCCTGCATCTCAGCTTCCCTAGCAATCTCTCACTGCCTTCTTCCTGGCCACAATCACACATTTGGCTCTCAGCTTCTCCAGATGCTTTAGGAAGAGAATTCTTTTAGTAAGTTTCCCAATTATTTCCGCAAAGCAACTATGCATGTCTTCTGAGAAATCAGCAAGGAATAGGGAGAAATGAAAACTGAAAGGAAGAGCAGAGCACCACATGATGAAACTTGTGAGACTGTGTCTGTGAAACAACAATGCCAGCTCTTGAGAGAGAGAACTAAAACCAGCTAAAGTGTTCCTCACTACAAGAAAGCGAAGAATCAAACAATTCCACCTTTAGACAGCTTCCTAGGATGTGGAAACCAGAGCCCAGTGGGAAAACCACCTCTTTTCTCCTGATTAGTCTAGTCACCTTTGTGTTTTGGAAGCCTTGCAGCTAATACTTTGAGGTGTTATCATATCTTTGCAGTGCTCTCAGGAAGAGAAGTGCTCCGTGCACCAGCCCATTGCTCTGCTCTGGTGTCAGAACAAACACATAGTATGAAGTTACTACTGATTACAACATCAGAATCAACACACAGCATAAAAAGGAACCAAACAAGGCTCTGAGACTTTTCTTGCCCGGCCTCAGGTGGGCAAAGCTCACAAAAAGGTTAACTCACACCACATGATAGAGGACTTATGTGACACCACCACCAGAACATGGACAGGAGGGTGTCAACTAACAGGAACTAACACAGAACTGCACCCACTTTAAGCCCTGTGGCCTTGCTCTGAATCAACCCAGGCACTGTTAACTTGTCAGCTTTCAGTAACCATGCGTGGGTGTTGGGGAAAAACTATCACACACTGCTTTTATCCAGAAAAAACAATGTATAAACATTCTGAGAGTGGGAAAATGCACATTTCTACTCCATATCCCTCTCTCCTTAATTTCATCAATAAAAGCTATCTTTCTTCTTGGCAGGCAAACTGTTTTTATGCTTTGAAGTCTATCTTTGTTTCAAAGGCAAGGATTTTCTTCAACAACATGCAAGAGATGCAAACAGACTGACAAAACAGAGGGCTCACTAGGGCTCATGCTGAAATAACCTTCCAAATGAACTTCTTACTGTTGCTTTATCCTCTGAAACAGGAAATTTAATTCTATTTCTCATACAAAGCGCTTTTGGGCCACAAAACAAATCCTGATTCCTTAGTGTAATTGAGCTAATTTTAACCACAAGCAGCTTGTAGTCACTGCAATACCTTCTGTCTATGATTATTAGAGCATTTGACAGTGATGCACTGAGTGATGAGGTGCATCATTAGTCGGAGATGTTCCACCTCATCACCATTAAATCTTCCTGACAAGCAATGTCACATTTCCTATGGTTGTTTGATCACTCACTCACACCAGGCAAATCTGTACTAATTCACTTGAGGTCAGCAGGAGTCTTTCAGCATCAAAATGGTGCAAGCAGTATAAGAAACAACCTTCTAGCTGTGCATGTGCAGAAGATCCAGTGAAAACTTGCCTCAAAAACTCAATGAAAGGAGCCAGGAACCTTGCTTCTGTGGCACGGTACCTCATTAAATTCCCCCTACATGCAAGGCACTTAACTCTAGCAGCACAAGGATTTTCCTCTTAGAAGTATGACCTGCAGCATGAGGAACTGCTAAGTTTGTTCTCACCAGGAAGAAAGTGTAATTTGAGAAACTTTCCATGTCATGATTTGCTTTGAGGAAATAGCACAGTCAAGAAGTCTTTACAGGCAACTCCACTGCATTTGCTCTCCCAGGATGACCTGAGTGACTGTATGATTCTATGGCAGGCACACAGTGGCTCCTTGAGGAGAGGATTTAAGGCTGTTATCAACAGGTAGATGAAACATTTCTGTTCATTTGTGCCCAGGAGAACTTTCAGATGTATGCGCCAATTACCCCCTACAAGTTTTCTTCAGAAGTAATATGATAGCAGAAGCATGCATGTGACAGACAGTAAATTGAAGGCACATTGGGTCATATGAGTCTGATGTGAAGAGGGAAGCAGCAATGAGACAAGAGAAAGCATCCCTGAGCTATGTTTTACAGGATCCTGAGAAGATCAGTATAAACAGGACAGCCTTGACTGGCAGATCATCTTTCTTTTCCCCAGTGCATATAAATAAAACAAATCAAAGTTTTATTCTCAAGTCAGGCAGCATTCAAGCTTCAACACAGCCAAGGATATCCTTCTAACCCAAGAGTACAGTATCTGTCTGTAATGAAGTCTCTTGGGTGTTTTGTGCATTCCTGCAGTGTTTTGACAGATGGAGACCAGAAAGCATCCAGCAGGACTGATCCTAACACAACCACTCCCAAGCAATAGCTCATTTTGCCTGGTCAGATGCATGACCTCTACAGCTTCATTAAGACCACCATACACAGAAAAAAGTTATTTATCCCATTCATTAACTCCTTGGGATAGCATCCTACAAGGGATTCTGAACAGTATCAAACACCAGACAATTAAAACGCAGAACTACAGCACATCTTAGGTCACAGAAACTTCCCTCTATAGTCAGAGAACAGCACAGTAATAGAGAAGAGAGGGCAGAAAAAAAAAAAAATACAGCAGTTGTTACATGTCCTTAAAGAGGAAGGTTTTGATCTGCTTTTGGCTTCCCTTAGCTCAAGCTGATAGCACTATAACGACATTTCACTATTTCTTAGCACAGAAATCCCGGATGTCAAGTTCAATACCCAGGAGGTAGACAGGGAATTAACCAAAGCAGGTGTTTTCTAATAGTTACTGTAGTTCAGTTGTAGCCCTGGAAGTCATGGTAGATCCCATGAAATCACCCAAAATTCAAACCTGACTCCAAATGTTTGAGTTTCAGATTAATTTCAGATTATTGCTTTTGGCTGGAAATCATGGGAAATATGTTGACTTCTCATATTCAGACCACAGAATGGAAATGGAAAATGAGAAATTTAATCTGTACTTTGTTTTGAAAGGTTTGATTTCACTCAAACTCAAAGCAAAGCCCAACTTCTAGCAGTTCCCATCATGCAAAATCAGAAATAAACATAAACAAAGTTCCTGAGAAATGAAACCATGGTACCGTACCCTGAATTCCTACTTCCCTTTACATAATAAGTGAAAATTACACTTTCCCCACTGGTTTCCATGCTTTTTTCCCCAAGTTTGTGTGTTAAGACCCAGATTCACTCAAACATGTCTTACCAAGATCATGATATGCAAGCACTGGTTTGGTGATTATTTGATTTTTGCCTTCTTTTTTTTCCCCCTTAAATCTGGAAAAAAAGAAAAAGAAACACCAGATTTTGCTTTACAGTCAAGGGATGGGTTTGGCAAATTTTGTTAAAAATTGAACATAGAGGACATCATTCTGGTCTTCTTGTAACCAAAGTTTGTGATCACACTGAAGACAGAAAAGTCTGTTTCCCAGCGGTTTTGTCTACAAGACAAGAAAAGCACGTGGATGCCCACAATACAAACAACACTATACTGATATGCCAGGGAGTCACACTGAAAGGAGCTAATGATAGATCTACGAGCTTGAAAGAGCCCTCCAAGACAGACTATGCAGGGTGGCCCTTGCTCCCAAGTGTGCCCTAAAGCTTTGTTGTTAGCACATTAGACTGCATTCCAGTCCCAGCAAAGAGCTACAGGAATTACTTCTTGCTTCTAGATGTTTGCAGCCAGTTTTACAGGTGATATAAATATTGATACAAACACAAAGATCAGTTCAAGACATGCTGTTTGTGTGTTCCCAAGAGAAGGTGAGAGGGGTGAAAGATGGGAGAGAGGACTTTGTATTTTCTATGCTTTGAATAAATAACTTTGTATTTTATCTAGTTTGACTAGATTTACTGCAAGGTCACTGATAACATCAACACATTACTTGAAGACAAGGCCTCGAAGCACATCACTATGAGTTTGACTGGCTGAAAGCACTTCCATAGTGCACTACAGAACAATAGAAAATAGCTGGCAGTGACACGGTGTCATGGGCTGAGCCCTGTGGGTAACTAGTATTACTGAACATGAGCTACAGGGAAACACTTTCACAGCGGCCATGGAAAGCAGGCAAGATCTCTGGAAAGTAACACAGGCTTCAGGGTATGTTTACATCCTGAGAACCAAAGGAATTTGTGACAGTATCATCTGCTGTATGGAAAGTGCCTCTGGAGCTAAACATCTCCTTTGCTAGGATTCCAATGACTCGGACTCCTCCCTGCTTGCAGTATGTCAAATTTTTCCTCAAAAATCATGCGATGGTAGTGTCTACAGAAGAGATCAACTTAAATCACAGATACCAAGCATGTTTCAGAACTGCTGCAAGTACCTACACAGACCCAGAGGTCTCCAGGACCTATTTTTTTTAAGAAAAAAGACACTCAATCTTATGGGTTCCTCTAACAGCTTAGAGGAGGAAGAACACATTTTCAGGCACGGCCATGTGCTGGTGCAGTGCCTTTGAGATCCTGTTATGGGGGGTGAATGACAATGCACTCTCACATCCAGTTTCAAATGCACAGCCATTAAAGTTCCACCCACTATTTCCTTTCGTTATTAATGCACTTGGCTCTGCAAATGCCCAGTGCCCAGGAGTAACCTCCGGCTAATAATAAACCAACTGATACAGGCAGGGCACCAATAGAGGCAGGAACAGTGTGATATTTGGAGAAAGATACAAACCCTACACCAGTTACACTTATGCTTCCAGCTTCAGAATTGCTGCCATGTGTGATCCTTCACACAGCAACCTCTGGGGATATTACAAACACAGCTTGTCAGAAAGACCTTTGCCCCTTCTGCTCCTCAAGGAATTATTTACAGATCCACTATGCTTCAGCTCTTCAGGTCAGAATTTACAGAAATCTTTCAGACAGAATGACACATGATAGAACTCAATTTAAACGGTGCTTCTGCAATGGGAGGGGTGAAAAGGCCATTCTGACATTTAATTTTTAAAGCACTCAGGAGACTTCCAGCTCACTCTATGTCATTATGTGCCATCATTTCTGAGCTAGGAAAGATCTCAGGAAGCTCAATTCTCTAGTGTATTATTACCGGTCAATTTGCTGTATATTTACCACAGGCCAGCTCTCCTCACCAGAAAGCTCCCAGACAGGTTGCTGTGTGCACACTGATAGTCTCTCAGTGGTCTGCTGGTATAGGACCCTATTCCAAATCACAAGAGAACTTTTTACGACAACCTAACATATTGGAGCTGGCACTTATCTCTTCTGCCTCAATAGGCATGCTACACATTGCAACTCTATGCCAAAGGCCTTTGGATCATGGTGATTTAAGAGCTCCTTTAAAAAAAAAAGTTGTTTTTTTTTTTTTTGAGGCAGCTAATCATATGGCAGCCTTGTGTTCTTCTCCCATTCTACAACAACAGAGCTTACTGATAGTGGAGTGGCATTAACAGACTTCTCTGAAGGATCTTCAGTTATTTTAGGCTGGTTTGCTTGCAGTGGATTGGAGGGGATCCAGGGAAGGAGAACCATATTTAATCGAATAAGTGACCTTCTGTTGCAGATGGATGGTCTTTTTACTGGAAAAAAAAGTGGCTCTCAATAGGCTTTTTCTCCCACCTCTGCTGAGTGGCTTTTCTGTTAAAATCAGTTCATCTCAGAGATCACAATATTCACTTGTAGGCTTCCATCCAACCACTCAAGACTTGCAGCTTTGCTTCTAGCTGTCAGCTCAGCACTTGCTTTGTGCTGCAGCTTTTGCTTTTTTGAGAATAGCAGCCTTCTGTCTGAAGACCAGACGTGTACCTGACTTTTCAGGTCAGCTTTCTTACATTTATCTGCAACTGCACCACCACAGACCTGACAGGTAAGTACAGCCTGTCAAGCTGAACTAAATCTATTTTTCTTATTCGTTTCCATTTAGGTTTTTCTTTATGGTCACCATTCAGCATACCTGCCACATGCAGCTGAAGTTCCTAATTTGTAAGCCACAAATGCTGCCCCGTTTCCGCATCCTTCTCTATCACAATAAGCTGTGATAAATCTGTTATCATACAGTTCCTTTCCACTTACAGAAACCCAAAGCTTGCTCCTTTTTCAGGCTGCAAATCCATTGGGCTGAGATACTTGCCTCCCAGTAACATGCTTTGTGGCAAGCAATCTACTCCATCAGAACGGCACAATTAAACTATGCTGCATAGCAGAGAACAAACTCCCTCCTGCTCTTCAGAATTATTCAGGTTATCGTTAAAATTTAGTAAAAATGGCTCTGCTGGCATCACTGAGAATTCTGTTACTGATGTCCATAGGTAAAGGATCTCAGGGTTTTTGTCTGAAGAACTACAGCTGAGACAGTGTGGCATTTAAAGTCTCCCTTCCTCCTATGTGTGGGCCTGAAACTTAAGACTTTGAGGTGAATCCTCACACAAGCTGCTCTCTTTCCACACCTGGGCAGTGCAACCTCCCTGTAGAACTATCACTTCTACAAAAGCTGTCCACAGTCCAGACAGATGCTTGGCACATGCTATGTTGTAAAACTAAGCTGTTGCATTCCTAGATGATGACTATCATGCACTCATTGTATGGCTCTAACAGCACAAGCTTAATCACATACCAAAGATAAAGCCTGAAAGCACAAAACCAGTTAAACCAAAATATTTTTACTCTGATTCGAGGAGAATGATAGAGTCATAATTAAATTGTTGGGTTGGAAGGGACCTTAAAGCCAACTTCCAGTTCCCATTTCCTGGCTTGTTTCCCCCTCACCAGCTTAGGCTGCTCAGGGCCCCAGACAATGGCCATTGAACACATCCAGGGATGGGGCATCCAAGCCTCTCCAGGCAGCAGTGTCAGGGCCTCACTGCCCTGTCAGTGGAAAATTATCCCCTAACACCTAACCTGGTTCCCAAGACCACGGCTTTTACAATTGCTGTTACACAAACTTCTCCTTATTTCCCACTCTAGACAGTGTGGCTAACCAACAGGTAAAACGGAATTTCAAATAGATCATTTATTTTTTTGAAATATAGATGACTCATAGCCAGTTATCGCTTTCTGCCAGGACACACATTCCTGCTAGGAAGGGAATGTAATAATGAGGAAGCAGCTGCTGCATCTTTCCTTTCTATTACAATGTGATTGACAGTCACATGCCCAGTTTATTCTACAAGTTTGACCAGGCCCACGGAGAACACTGGATTTCCATCTGATTCAGAATCATAAATGTCGGAAAAGATCTCTAAGATCACCAAGTCCAACCACAGACCCATCCCCACCATGCCCACTGACCATGTTTCTTACTGTCACATCTCCACAGTTCTTGAACATCTCCAGGGATGGTGAATTTGCCACCTCCCTGGGTAGCCCATGCCAATGCCTCGCCACTCTGAGAAGAAATACTTTCTAATATCCAACCTTGATCCTGCATGCTTTTAATCACTTGACTCACCTTGGTAGAAGAGGGCTACGGGGTACATCTGGTCCTTTGTGCAAAACTGCTCTTTTAACTAAATTCTCAGTCACACTCTTATCTACCTTAGCAGTTATCCTTCCTATTAGCAACTTACAGGTGAGAACAGAAAAAGACTAAGGCATATAATCAGTACTGTATGAGTAATACAAGTTCACTTGCCTCAAAGCATTTCAGTATAAAGAAGCATTCATCAGTTAATGTAAAAGCAGAGTTTTAACTCTCCTGCTATTGAAAACCAAACCATATGGACCACACCCTGTTAACAAGGTACACTGAGATTCTTTGTACGAAAGATACTTCTATAGCATTCATCTGCAGGCAGAAGATGCTTCTTAGACTTGCTTACAGGGATGGTCCCTTCTTGCTGTTCTGACACCATTCTTCTCTATCTGAACAAGGTTACTCACCCATGCTTGCATAAACAGTCCTATTAAAAATAACAGGCACATTGCCAATGCATAGTGCATAAGTATAAAGAGATGGAGGACTAACTTCTACTACATGAAGCATCTGGTACAGCATCATAGAAGCAGACACGTAGCCCAAAACTGTCAAAATAGGAATATTTGTCTTATCCCAGATTTTGTGATTTGGGCAAGTGACATCTAAGCTGCACCACAGAACTACTGAAAGGATTAGACTGTGCTTGGGTAACTACATTCAGGAATTTTCCTGTAAGTTGCATTGTAGGCAGAAATTACAGCAGGTAAATTGACATATTCAGTCTGCGTAACACCATAAGAAAAGAATCAAGTTGCTACCATTCACTCGCCTAAAATAAAAATCATTAAGGACAAATTGCTGCTGGCCATTTCAGCATCTTCTGCAGTTTTAACTATATTTTGCTTTTGAACATTCAGTAGAATGCAGTAATGTACATATTCTAACAGATGACCACATCCATCCCTCTGAACACAAGTGAAAACCAGCTATACAGCACTTGACTTACTTTGATATTGTTCCAATAACTATATTTAAAGCACTGTACGCAAAGAGAGGTTTTTTTAAAAAAAACAATAATAAAGCAAAATTACGACATCCAAAATCTGAGTGTGCTTTTATTTGGCAGTTTTCCAACCATGAAGCATTTGTTCTGCAATTGGAAAATGCATCTCCACTGACAACTCCTGCAAAATCCTACGTCTGCACACAGTGTGGACACAGACCTCCCGCGCAGAACAGGCACACACTCACCCAACATGGTAATGCAGTAGCGTGCTATACATGAACAAAGACACAAATCACACAACTAACTCTATTCTTAGCCTCTGCTGCAGGCCAAGCGAAAGGCCTTCTCCCCCACCTCTTGTGGGAGTCCATTTAATTATTTATCACAATCTTCCTCTGAAAGACCTTTCTGTAGCACCTTTTTTTTGAAAGCTCACTCCATATACCACTCAAGCCTCTGCTGCTTTTTCAGCTGGACTTCCTTTTATTGGATTCTTTGTATACCAAGATAAAGACAAAAAACATCTGCTGCAATATGAGCAGTATGTTCTTCTCCCTTGCTCTCTCAAAAAATTTCCATATCCAGCTTACTCCTTTCCTCCAGTAAGAGGACAGTGTTTTTCCTCTTACAGAGTGACTTTCATTACTCTAACTTTTAAAGTATCTGCTAGCAGCACACTGATTTTCTAGGACTTAATGCAGTCTTTTTGTGCTAATAATACTTCTTCTCTACAAGTCCAAATGACAGACAAAAGAAACAAACAACCAAACATGATTATAATCCGAAAGCACAAAAATTCTCAAATGCCACTACCACATTCAGCATTCCTCCTACACTGCCTTTTCTGCTCAGAATTAGCTGGTTAATTAAGGCAATACGTAGTATGGAATTCCATCTGTCTTGCCTCTTTACAGCATTCCTTGCTAGGATTTTCAGAAATGATCCTTAGCTTCTGGAAGTTGTTGCGTGGCATATCCCAAAAGATGGCCAGAAAGCACCTTCACCTCCATAGACACAAACGCTGATTATTTGTCATCAAGCAGTTGCCTCAAGCCTCGAGAGAACAGCCACAGCTTATATTTGGCCCAAAACACCACATTAAAAGACAAAAAGTAATTTCTCATCAGAGCACAGCATACTCAAATCACATAGCATTATCTTACACAATTACCTCTGAGAAAGCTGCTCCTTAACAACTCAGCTTTCCTAGGGGAAATGAAGTTTCCTGAATTGCATGCCCTTTTGGTCCGTTTTAACCAAGCTTACTCATCAAGAGCATAGTCTAGGCTTTTAAAAGTTAGAAGGACCCTGCTCTTAAATGAATGTTTGATTTACACTTCCATCATCAGATTTATAGCTATCAAAGCTGTTATCTTGGAGAGCTGAGACATAAGTGTTGTAGGAGGCTTTTAGTTAGATACTTCCTTACTGACCACCTTTTTCTCTTGCTATCAATATCCCTCATAAGCCAGGGTTTCAAAACAGAAAATCAGTAACAGAAAGCTTCTGAAATCAGAAAAACTTCAAACCTCATAAACTCTGATTTTACATCTTAAGATTACGTTAAAAGCATAGAATCAAGGTTGGAAAAGTCATCTAAGATCACCAAAGTCTAACCATCAGCCCATCCCACCGTGTCCACTAACCACGTCCCTCAGTGCCACATCTCCACAGTTTGTGAACACCTCAAGGGATCCTGACTGCACCACCTCCCTGGGCAGCCTGCATCACTGCATCACCACTCTTTCTGAGAAACTTCCCCTATTATTCAACCTGAACCTCCCCTGGCACAACTTGAGGCCATTCCTTCTTATCCCTCTCATATTGTGCTGGTAGGAAAAAAGCAACAGGATTCCTCTCACCTAAAAATAGACACAGGCAATAAAGTGTTTCAAACTGATCTTTGAGAGTCCCCCTGGCAGGCCAAGGAAACAAACATACACTTCTCAGATGTGAATCACTTCCTTTGAAGGCAAACTTCTAAAATAGATCAGAGTGCACCTTGTAAGTGCCTGTTCACCAAACACTGAGGCAGTCTAGACATTACAGTGTAGATTGCTCCACTGTAGCCACATAATATAGGTAAGGTGATTTCCTGCCAAGCTGCTCCAGCATAAAATCAACAGTAATTGGTGTGATGTTACTCACTTAAGTCCCTGAACCTGTTTTGAGAAGTTCCTGCAATTTTGGTGAAGAAAGGAAACAAGGAGTCTCCAGTCCAGTCCCACAAAGATGGATTTTGGAGACTAATTCCTCAGGGAAAATTTTAATTAATTTTCTTAAACAAAATTGAAGTTTTTCAAACAAACTTGCCTGTCCTTTTCCAAATGCTGTCTTTTATTTATTCCCTGCCTAACATTTTACTCTCTCCTCCTCCCTACTCATCCGTTTTTTTTTTTCTCTTCAGCAACTTGCATCCCCCTTTACACAAGTTCCAGCATTGGCTTACATTTATGTAGGAGAAATGGACATTGGTTTTCATCAGCATATTAGGAATAAGCATGAACAACCTGCACAGCTTCTTCGCCAGCAAAAGTTTTGTTTGTATGCTGCCTCTTTCACATTCAATATTCAAATGATGTTTGTAAATTAGTGAGCAACATCAGGAAACATCTTTAATGGGAATGCTTAAGAGCAACATGCATAATTCTTCCTGAAAATGCAGATCAAAAGCAGGAGTACAATTTTGGCAAAGAGAACTACATGGGAAATACTGACTTTAGCTTTTTTTGGTATGGAGGAATGTGGTTCTTGTTGCCCTTGCTTTCTTATTTTGGAAAAGGAAAATAAAGAGTTTAAATGAAACCTAACAGAACAAGATCAAGCAATTTCTCACAGGGACCTACTGTTGAAATGCTGCTGAACCCATGCCAGAGAACAGCAAACAAAAGTTTCATGATAAATCTGATCCATAACATTCACATCCCACATTCCCTCTCAGCAGACAGAGCTATGTCCTACAACAGAAGGGAACAACCACAACTGGGAATGCTACACGCACAGCGGCTCACATGCTGACTTCAGTACCGAGCATCTCATCAGAGAGCCGTTAAGAACTATCACTGTGCCCAACATATTCAAAGAAAAACAGGTCTGAAGAGCCCATTGACGGTTGGACTAGATGATCTTTTCCAACCTTAATGATTCTGTGATTCTTAGACCATAGTACTGCAAGAATATGCCACCAGGAAAAGAGAGCTATATTTAGAATCCTTCTGTAAACAAAACCACAGATGGTGAAAATTGTTTTCTTGCTGAAGAGGCTGCCAGCACATTGTGTGCCCTTGGAAGGGCACAGTTCCTGATGCACACCAGCTCCAGCTGATCCGCTGCCCAACACCGCTCCATTTAAGCACTGCAAAGCACAGAGGAAGAATGCCAAGGCATTGTCTGCCATTGCACATTGGGTACGCCAACAGCTCAATCACAGGACCAGAAGATTAAAGAACAACCCAACCATGACTAGCAGATAGTTCTTAGTTCTTTATATTTTAATTGTGAATGTCAATACATCTGGAATAATGCCAAAACCAAGCCTTTAGAGAGATGCACTGACAGCATAAGCCGGTTTCAATCTGAGCTTTTTCAAGAGTTTCAGGATTTTCAGAATCAAATTTAAACCCTTGGCCAGAATATATACTCAGAGGCAGTAATCATGACAGCTTACAAAGCTTAACCCTTGAAATAGATGGATTGCCCCTTTGGATTGGCAGAGTGCTGTCAAGCTCCTTTCCTACAGCTCTCTGCAGCAACACATTGAGAGGAAACAGCAGGGAGAAAGCTCGTGAGCCATTTTGGAGTATATAGATACAAGCCAGCTACATAGCTATTAGTACAATTCAAATACAAAACAAGGCCCTAAAATAAACCTATACACCACCCATCTAGTTCATTTTAAAGATTTGTCTCGCTTTGCTCATCCCTCCACTGAAGAAACAGACGATTAATCACATTAATCACATACACTAACTTTCCTTGCAGGTTTTGGTGAATCTCCACAGCCAAGTTCTCTGCAACTGGGGTGAATACTGGAAAAGCAGATGGATATGAGTTTGGGAGGAAAAAGACAAATTCCTTCTGTGACTTTCATTAAGCATCTTGTTATAGGATGATGCATTGTTTGTTTTAGATTGCTCAAAGCCCTTGGGTAAATTTAGACTACATAAAGCACCCATTAAGACTATTTATTTGTTGTAATCTGTTTACACTCAGGAAAAAAATATTTTCTCTATCAGCTGGTTAACAAGAGAATGACAGTCACACTCAGCAGGAAAACAGAAAATTCAAAGCTGTTCTTAAAAATAGAAACGCCCTTCTCTTTTGTCCAAAGCTTTCTTGGCATTCTAGCAAGCAGCAACAAGAAATTACTGTAACTAATAGGCATAACAATCCTGCAAACAGCCTAGAAAAGACAAGAAACTACAGATACTCATTCTGACAAAATAGAAGAACAGGAGCAATTTCACTATCCCACTTGAAATTAAAGAATATAGATAGGACTTGAGCTGCTTTTGGAAAAATGCCACAAAGCGACTCCGGTACAGATTAAAAATCACAAAGTGCTATCACAAAACTAATTGTTCCTGATCTGAATGTGTCAAGCATGTGTGTAGCTAAAAATGTTCTGCGTTTTTCTCCCTTCCATCTGTTGAGCAGTTTGCTCTCACTAGACAACCCAGAAAACCAAACAAACTTTGAATCACTAAAACTTTGTCCTTCCTTGCTATTACTACAGCTTTTAGCATCCAGGTTTAATTATTTAACCACAAGTTTACCTGAAATTCACACCTACTGTGTTCCACATGTGACAGTATTTCCACACTGCATCTCTTTGTTATTCCCCCATCGTTCGTGTACTTATACTACAGGGACAGTCACACGGACTCATTAGTTTTTATTTTGTATTCTTTCTTTTTAAACAACCAAGTTAACTCTATAGACTCTAATGGACAATGAAAAGCCATATGCAGGATGATTTAATGAATATGGGAAGTTGCTTGAGGAAGAAAACATGCTGGCCAAAAGCTGGCTACTAAGAAGAACATGCTTTCATATGGTTAAGAATAACTTGGCTGGTCAGGGCTTGGCTTTGAAGCTAGCAGCAGTCCAAATATTCATGAGTCAATGGGACTTTCCTTCAGAGCCAAGTTTGCCTGCTGACAGCTGAACAGAGCAAAATGACTACAAAATCAATGACTAAATAACATTCAGAACAGTTGGAATTTCTAACTACAGTCAAGATAAACACAAGATACTTAGAACTATGGAATCACAGAATGGTTTGGGCTGGAAGGGACCTTAAAGGTCATCCCATTCCATCCCTCCTCCAAGGGCAAGAACACCTCTCACAACATCAGTTTGTCCAAACTAACTTCTTTGTAAAAATATCCATCAAATGACAATGCTCACTTGTAGAAGTCATTTGACCAAATGAAGCTACAGCCAGCCTGTATGTGAAATTAGCCCCTGTGATTTTCAGGCCCAAATCAAAAGAAACAGAACAAATACTAAGTGCAGAACAGTAACTGTTATATTTTTTTCCTTTATATTCTAAATTGGTGCCATCAGTAAGAAAATCATTTTGATTTAAGCCTTGGGGATGCTTGAAATCTCTAACCCCATTTTTATTTATTCTGGCTTGTTAAAAAAAAAAACAAAACAAAAACAAACACCTTCCAGCAGCACAGTACTCCCCTATAAACACCTGCTGTAACTTTCTTTACAGCTATATTTTTTAGTTGTGCTAGAGCTGCTTGCATGTTTCTTGTGCTGGCTTTAATAACTTTCAAATTTCTCCTTTTGCTTTTCTATAGCTCCAGTGAAAATATCTCCCAACAGCAGAGTTGTAGAGAAATTACTATGCCTATGATTAGTAGTGTTCAGAAATGTTAAAAATAAACTACACTCTGCTCACCAGGAACATTTGAAAAAGCCAACTGAATTCTGCAGCTGTTAAGCGCATTTTATATCCCAACAAAAACCCTTTGGTCTCTGCACTTCCTCCTCCTGCTGTCACTGCTTCAACTCCCCTTTTTTTCCTACCCTCATTAAACCAAACCGAGGTTTCTCGTCATTATGGAGCACTGACTTCATTTCAAGCCTATCCCATGGTGCAGGCACTATTGTATTTGGGCAGGCAGTGAGCTAACGTTTACTATGTTGCAGACAGGTTTCTGCTTTCATTTCTCTGAGCAGACCCAACCCTAGCTTCTTTTTTCTCTGAGCAATTCAAAAAAGCTAGCTTTATTTAGCTCCTTCTTCAAAGGAAAAGCAGAAAGAGCAAACTCTTTGTTTTCACTGACAACTTTGGGTCTCCTGATGCATCTCATGACAACATGCACAGTCATCTTCGAATGTTATTTGCTCTTAAACTTCACAGTTACGTCCATCTGTCCAGTAAAAAGGAGTTTCAGGTCCCAGACATATTCAGTGACTGATTATAGGTCCAGCATAAGTCTGTGGCAGCTTTGGAGACTAAACCCATGTGTCCCAGGCATCTTTTCTACTAGTATCTGGAAAAGACACCAAAAAGCACAGAATTGTAGAGTGGCTGTGGAATGTATAACACATGAGGAAGTTGAGTTTTTCATTATGATGAAAGCATTGGTCAATACTTCTCTGGGGCAGAAACCTCTGGAAAGTTCCTTTTCACTACTGCTGAATCATCATTATTCAATATATACACAGCTTCACTATCTCCTGTGTTTACAGGAATGAACAGTGCCACGAGTGATCCACAGGAGAGGCTTGAAAGCCCAAGAAGTGGTGAAGAAATTCCTTCACACCACAGTTCACCTGTGTGATAGAATCATTAATGTTTGAAAAGATTTCTAAGGTCAGTAAGTCCAAAATTCAACCCATTCCCACCATGTCACACAGGCCTTTCTTCTGCTACCTAGTAGAAGCCAGATACTAATACCTGCTGAGTATCTTCTGCTAAATTTAGTGCAAGACTTCAACATTTTTGGGATTTAGCTCCAAGTTTAACTATTTTTGATTAGTCATGAGCATATGAACTTTCATGCCAGCAATATTTTTCATTAGGACAAGTCTAGATCTAATGCTGGTTGTTCTAGAAATAAGGGTTACTTATTCTCTTTGGAATTTCAAACTACATTCATTCTATTAGAAAATGGAACTCTCACCTACTCTGAGTCCAGTGATCTGAGCTGACTGTTATCTGGAAAATCAAACAGTTTTTTTTGTTTTTTTTTTCAGCAGACAAAGGTCAGCATTCGTCTTCGTGTCCGGGTCAACCACTGAAGTTCCATATCCCTGAAGCTCACTTTATCTCTTTTGGGGCCTGTTCCCAGAATTGAATATAAACAATCCAGTGTGTCTCAGCCAAACTGCTATGAGGCATCATTAAAAACCATCTCTACTGTAGTATCCACCACAGACTGTAGTAAAATACTATAATCAGTAAGTTGATTTCATGATGAGATTTGTGGCAATTAGTATGTTCCATGCAGCTGTTGCTTTTTCCAGACTAAAAAGTATGTAGATTAAATTACACATGCTGTGATTTTTCTATGCCTTTTCACACCCGTGCGAGCAATCCCACCAAAGGCAACAGAAGTAACAGATTATGCTCTTATATAAATCAAAACTACACTATAAGACAAACCTCATACCTGTCACCTATGGACTATAATCAATAGGATTTGCCCTTCAGAAATTTGAAATCTACATGTCATCCCACACTGATTATAACCTCAGTCTCATCAGAGATAATGCTCTGTCAGACCCTGTTGAAGTCCCTCTTTTTTTGACTGCAGATGTACACAGGCCTCAATCTCTTTCCTGAGGGCCTCATGAAGAAGAAAACACATCCAGGAAGTACGCTTAAGAAAACAGAACAACTCCTCTCTCCTTTTACCTTGTTCCAGGGGAGGTTCTGACGCATTTAACCGCCACCCTTCACTATGCGACACAGTGACCCGTGTCCCACACAGCCAAGAAATCTGGAAGTTATCATCCAGTTTTTATTTATGAACCTTAGGAAGAAGAAAAGAGCTCCAGCAGCAGCCAGCTGAGACAGAGGGGAACAACAGCCTCTTTCCATATGATCCACCCCACCCACGCTCACATTCAAGTGGCAGCATATCAGTTACAACATAAATTAACTGTCGGAGTGGGTTAGCAGATTACTGAGCACTGAGCAGCAGTCTAGCCTATAAAGTCAAGAGTAAAACCCAGAGCAAAAGGAGGGGAGAGAGCTGGGGCTGGGTTTAGAATGTAACCCCTTGCACTGCCTGGGGGCCACCTTCCTGCCTAGACCCACCAGGAAGTTGAGTCCTGCTGAACAGTGCTGCCCAGACATCACCAGGGCATAGTGAGGATGTGGTACAGGGATCAGGGAAACATCTGCACCAGCTCTGAGATGAAAAGCTATAAAAATACATTGTCTGCTGAACCTCTTGTATTCGAATGAGACTTGCTCTTGAATCTAAAACAAGGGTCACTCCAAAAACAGGCTGCCGAGATTCATGGTGGAGTCACTATCCCTAGAGATGTGGCACTGAGAGGTCAGTAGGCATGAGAGGGATGGCTTAGTGGTCAGAGCTGGTAATATTAGAGGTCTTTTCCAACCTTAATGGTTCCACAGTTCTATGATACTTTCAGTACATACTTGTGATTATTGTACCTAGAAGTGGTATTCTGTCTTACACCACTTCCAATCACACCCTTAAGCTTCTAGCACAAGTTACATTATTATCATTTTAAGAGAGATTACAAAAGCCTACTGAAGGTTGTGTCTACACACTAAGCCAAATCCAACTATAAAGTTTATCAGACAAATCAGTTAAAGACATCTTGACCCTAAAATAAGTGTCTCAGCTTGGTCCATTGTAACCTACATGTCTACAGCACATTTAAGTACAGTTCAACTGAAACCAGTTCCAAGTAAGTTCCTGAGAATCTTATTACACAAAATTCCCATGGAAGAAGGCACAACTGAAAAAATACAAAGTATGAAATTTGGAAAAGGTATTTCAATTGTGACTTAATCCATAATGAAAAGTAGTAACAGGTCAGCAGAAGGTTCTCAACTGGTAAAAACCACCACATGCTTGAAAATAGTGGTTGAGGTACGCTTCAAAAAAAAAAAACATCCTTGACATATAATGCTTCGTTAATTTTGTTCAACTTAAAGGATTAAATACTTTCATGTTGGTTTGAAGTCTCCATGCTTGGCTGTTTCTCCAAAAGGTACCGAGATTTAACTGAACAAAGAGAATGAGTGATCCTGCAGAAGATAAACAAAGTAAAGAAAACTTTGTTACTGTCTTCCAAACAATGTTAAAAATCAGAAACTTAATTCCCTAAAATCTTGGGAAGAGTGGAAGTTCAAGTATAATGTGTATAAGATTGATCAGACACACAGAGCTCTAAATCTTGGCAGAAAGCACGAGCACGTACATCTCTGGAGGAAACCAAGGCTATAACTAGGGATTAAGGCTGGTACTTAATGAAGGAAATAGAAACTGAGTACACTTTCCATCATTCATACCCTCCTCTTGAATTCTTGCCCAGTCATTCAGCACATTCTTAAAAAAAAAAAATCTGCAGAAGAATATTGAGAAACAGACAAAGCAGAGACCCAGCAGGAAACTTTCTAGTGAACCAATAAAAGGAGTTTATATGGAAAAGATGGAGAAATCTTTAACTTGGAGCATCCATAAGCTCCAAGTGTAGTCATGTGGCCTGATGTGGCACTCCTGCAATTCTGCTGTTTTGATTCCACAACACAATTCTGCAGTGTGACATTGACACTGACTAGGTCACAAAATGCATATATTTACATTTCCTCCACACCTCCCAGTAAACTGAAGTGCCATGCGGTAAGGCATATTTACTTCAGTAATTAATTGTGCAGGACCGCTAGCATCACGTCCTTAGGATTCAAGAATGCAGCAGGGATCAGAGAAAGAAATGATGAGATTTTTGGTCAGTTCCTTCATAACCAACATCAAATGAGGCCAAAACAGAAGGGAAGGCAGAACAAAGTCGTAACATTGTTTGCAACAAGAGCACATGCATAAGCATACATACACATGCCTGGATCGTAATCAATTACTCTGTATTTTAGAACTTTTAGTTTCCAGGAAACATTGAGCTGAAAAACCCCATACGTTGTTGTGGATGCCCAATCCCTGGTGGCATTCAAGGCCAGGCTGGATGTGGCTCTGGGCAGACTGGTCTGGATTGGCAACCCTGCAGATAGCAGGGGGGTTGCAACTAGATGATCACTGTAGTCCTTCTAAACCCAAGCCATTCTATGATTCTATGATTTATTTTTCACTCAATCTCAGAACAGAATACTACTGAAAGCCACTCAGGAGCATCATTAATTCACTGACCCTGCACAAAATAAAAAGATTTCAGCTCTTTTACCTAATAACTTAGTTTAGATGTCTTGAGATGTTCAAGCAAAATTCAAGGCATAAAGAGTTGGTTAAAATTAATGGCAATTCCATAGAAAATGAGAGCAAATACAGCACCTTAGCAGCCGCAAATGTCTCTGTGAACAGAGACTTCAGACATTGGAAACAATGTATTAAGAAGTTGCTGTCCTGAGAGGACTGATATTTACACAGTCCATTAAAGAGATCTGAGCACCAGGAAGTTTCCTTTGATGTCAATGGCAGCTGCCAGGTGCACTGCACTTCTGAAAACAAGTCAGCACAACACTTTGACCTCTGGCCATCTTCTCGAGTGGTCTGTTCTGTTAAAAACTGCTATTTCAGAGAGGAAGCCTTGCAGCTAAACAGCTCTTCAGGTTTTTAGGAGGATTTTGCAGACGAGACTATTGGCCAAGGTAGAAAGAAGCAATTCATTTGCCAGGAATTACTGGGGCTATAGTAAGAAAAGTAGGACTACAGCAGTACAGTGGATGCCTGGATTTTTGAGCAACAGATGTATTTGGACTTTCACCATGAAACTATGCGTTTCTTGATGTTGATCTATTCTTTTAACTTCTCATTATCAATCTTCCAAGAGGTTACTTCCTCAAGTAGTAACAGTATCAGTGCTACCCTACCTCTCCTTGGGACTAAAGCTCTGCCTGAGGTTCAAACCAAAAATTTCACAGGAGAGGAATTCACCCATAGCTGAGGTAGAGCCATGTAGAAGGAATATTTCCAAGGCAGGGAAGTAGTGTCACTTAAGCATGCTGTTGTTACTGCTCTCTAGGTGTTGACATATGGGGATGATGTATTTGCTAATAAGCCACAGCCATCTTGGGTCTATGGACTTCTCCTACCTGCCAAGAGATGTAATCAGATATCACGTTCTTCTTAACTGTTACTGAGTAGCTCTTTCCTATGCTTTCTTATAACCAATACAGATTTACATAGGACAGAAGTCTGTGCTGGACAAATTCTAATACACCAGATTACTCATAGAAGGGCTGTGGCAAGGTGTCACTACAAAGCACATGGTGACTAAGCCAGAGAAAGGCTATGCTGATGTGTTGTCAAGTAGTGGGTTAGACAAACAAAGCAGAACTTCAGAGCACAGTTTGCTGTTGTTCTTGGGAACAGAAATGTCATCTTGAAAGGCAATTTTCATGGTTCATGAATTGCCTGGTGGGCTGCCTCCAGCAGCACAGCAGATGTTCTTTTGCTCATGTGGAGAATGGGTAGGTGTGACATAGTCTTTCCTAGCAATAAGTGTTCAGGAAGGAGATTCTTTTCACAGCCTACACAGTGAGAGGGAGAAAAACAGCTCACTTCCATAGAATAAGCAAATAAACAATTCCAGGCAGCTTGCCTTGGCTTTATTAGCAGGTACATTTACACAATACATGTTTAAATATAATTACCCAAATTCCTATTTAACTACAAAAATATGAAGTCAGGACATCTTGAGGAAAGAAAGAAGGGGAAAAAGTGCCTGAGAAATTAAGGAAGAGACGTTCCTTGCATGAATGAATGAAGGACATCACATATTAGGAGCCGTAATACATTCGTTATGGTAAGGTTTGAGTACTGTGTTTACATTTTAATCTGAACTGTATTCATTCCCCTTGCCTATGCATTCAAATGGCTACAGCAAAAGCAAACATCCAAGGTTGCAACAGAGCACAAGCAGCTGATGCAGCTATCTGCCAAAAGGGAGCTGGGAATTTCATTCTGAATGCGAAGTGGAAACCTGTGCTACACCACTGTAAATCTTAACACAATTTTGATTTTAAAAGTTCACAGCTGAAAAACAAATCCTCCAATAATTGATACAACAGCTGAAGTCAACATAGCAGGAACAAATATAACTTCCTCCCAACAGAGCTATACCACAGCAATGTGAAGCTTCTCAAGGGAAGTACATCAGACAGCAGCAAAACAACACAGCTTGGCAATGTAGATTCCCAAACAAGCTGGGACTGCTCTTTAACCAATCTGCCTGAAGGGAATGCATCAAAACAGTAAGATAAATCAGCAAGCACCTGACAGCTCAGGACATCAGGAAGTTTCTTTCAGTCAAAGCTGCCTGTCTGAGAGGCTGCCAGCTAATAAAACCAGATGAATGGCACCCCAGGACATTAAGTTTCAACTGGAAATGCATTGCTTAGTAAAGACAACCAAATTGAATCGCTTTCAATGCAATTTTCTCATCTAATTCACCTCCTACCTCCACTTACAGAACAAAAAGCACTACGATTTCTCTTCTCTGAGGGTCATACCTACATTCCAAGATCTCTTAGGAAATTCAATAAAATTTCATCCAGTGCAGAAGAATTTCAAAAGAGGTGCAGATATTTTAGAGGAATTATGAATCCAAAGCCACTGAGCTGCTGCTTACTGCCATGATTAGTAGGAAAAGTTGAAAATTAAATCAACAAGCCAGGCCAGCAACAGAAGTTAGGATTCCCTGTCTTTCCTTTACCTCAGCCTTGCCCAGACCCTGACATACGTTATAATATTGTTCCAGTATTCAAATCTACACAGCTGTTTGAGGTCCCATCAATGGAATGCAAACTTTTCTAGTTTTTGCTAACATGTTATTATGTGCCACTAGCAAATTCTGCCTTCTTGCTTTCCATGCTTTGTTCAATATAGTAACAGATAAATAATAGTTGCTGAGTTTATCTTCCATATTTATGTCACACAAACCACTTTGAATTTGGATTTGCATCCCACTGCAACAGAACACAAGATAAACAGGAAAGACTTTGCTCAGGGAAATGCAAGCAGCACTGCTTATAGGCATGAAATTGATAAATAGGAGACAGCTCTGAGTGGTTAAGTCAACATTAGGCAGATTCATCCAAGACCATGCCAGTTAAAGTACTTTTCTTTATTAAAGTAGCTGTAGTACTACTGCAGTACTATATGGCCAAGCATTGGAACAAGTTGCCTGGGGAAGCAATAAGTGCCTTCAAAAGCAGGGGTGCTAAGAGATGTGTGAATATGGCTAATATGACTGAGGAACATGGTTCACTCATACAACTTGGTAAGTCAGGTTGATAGTTGGACTGTAGCTCAGAGGTTGTTCTATGATTCCTGGCTTAAAGAAAGCTCCAACTGCATTTTTTTGTGTTATTAGAATTAACCTAGATATCTCAAGTGATTCCTATAGAAAACACTTAAAGGCTACATGAGTGAAATCAAGAAACACATTTCATTGCTTTCAGAGAAGGACTCTCCCACTTTCTCAGGATGAGCTGTTAGAACATAGCAATCTCTCTCCACTGTTACTCACTCAAAAATCATTCTCTAAAGCTATGTCCTTTTAAAAATCAGTAATAGCAGCATAAGCTCCCTCTGACTGTAGCAATTATCTGCATTTCTTCCTAGAAATGTAGAGTCATCTAAGAGGGAATGGGCTTCAGATAATATCTAAATCAGTTGGACTAGAAAAAAGCTATAGACTCAATAGATTTTGAGTGCAAACCCTTTTGTTGCTGCTGTTCCTTCTACACAGACTTATGTCTGCATTCCCCCTGTGGTAGTTTTGATCTTCTGTTACAGTTAGCAGATCTGGAATTATGTATCCTGCTGTGCAGAGCTATATATAACCTGTAGGCCAGTTGCCAATGCTTCCTCCAAATGTGATCCAAACAGGATGGATACATAAACTGTTGGGCACAGTTTGGAGTCAGGTGACAAGTCTGCAATGGGCAAATTATCGTGCTGGATACAAATCCTTAATGTCAACACATTCATGCTTCTGCTCTATGGACTGAGATACACTTAATCACAGGACTTGCTCTCAAGATTGAAAAACAGTAAAACTAATCATGAAAGCAGTATTTTATACAACTTCAGCCAGAGCAAAACCAAACAGAATTACACTGTGTGCTACAATGCCCATTTGCTGTGCAGTTAACATGATTAAAGCCTTCACTTTTAAGAGCCTTTATTCTAAAAGGTTAACAGCTCAGACATCCCACTGTTTCTGGTATACCATGTGTCTCTCCAATACTGTTCTGTTACTAAAGGCAAACAAGGTGACAAAGCAAATCCTATAAACAATGAAGTTAGTAGCATAATGCAGTCAGTACAGGTAACAACAGCTTCAGTGGTGTATCCCATTTTCTTAATTCAAACATGTTATACCAGCACATTGTCTTTCTTGAAAAGAAAACAAAGATTCCCCAAGCATTCAGACTTTAAGAGTTTTAGACAAGCAGTACTCTTTCTCCATACCAGAAAAAGCTTTTTATGCTGCATTATCAAGTTCTAATCCTTTGTCTTATAGACACTGCTTCAGAAGTCAATTTAACATATATCACCATGAGCATGCTCCAGATTGGTAACAGACTGTGGAAAACAGATTTTTTTTTTTTCCTGCTACAGTCCTTCAGGCACATGGCAGACAAAAACTTTTCCAGTGAGTCACATTTTCACAAGCATCAAATTCTTCTGTTGTGCTTGGAAATGAGGCAAAACAGTGGTGACCCCTGGCAGACTTTTCACTCCCACCCACACCCCATGAGCAATCCAGGGAGATGCAGCCAACCCAGGAGACAAGCTGTTTATTTACATGTGTCACAGCTGTATTTCATGCCCTGCCTTCTGCTTGCAACAAACCTTCATTCCCTCCAGAAAAGATTCTCTCTTCCATTTCAATTTCCCACCTGTCAAGTGAAAAAAAGTAATTCAAATTCACAGGTCTAAGGTCAGAAGAGCCCCAAGGTATCCAGAACATTCCCTTTATAGACTGCTACTTTGATCTAGTGACAATTAACTTCACTGTTTGTGAAGGGGTTTGACTTTGGTTCTGAGGTTCATGGCTCAGAACCTTTGGAAAGGTACCTTGCACTGGACCAAGCCACATTTTCCTTTTAATCCCTTGCTTCCAGTAACATCAAATGGGAAGATTAGAAAGGAAGAGCAGAGTATTAAAACACCAAGTGCTTAGAAAGCAGTTTATTCCCAAGGGAGGCCCTGAAACTAACAGCAATCTCATCCAGTCTCAAATTGACTATTTATGCTTTTTAACACCTATTGCACTAATACCACAAATCTCCCCACAGGTTAGTGGCATAGAATGTCTTAGGTTGGAAGGGATCTTAAAGATCATCAAGATCAAACACATTAATTTAGGAATTCTAAAAGTGACAGTCAGATCCAACAGCATCTTGAGAAGACCTGTCCTTGCCTGGACACTTCAAAAGGAGGGCCCTTAAGAGGTTTAACTGAATACTTTCATTAGCACTTTACTACATCTTGAAAGTACAAATGAGACATTATTTTACTTGATTTCTTATCATTTGCAACATTTTTCTTAAACATTTCCCCAAAAGTTGAAGCTTGGAGGTTCATTGTTATTTTCCTTGCTCATATACAGTTGGTACTGTGGATTTAAGCAGGTAATGAATTCTGCTCACAGAACTAATGCCAACAAGAGGTAACTAAACTTTCAGAAATGCAGACACAGCACACCTTCGCTTGCTTTTTAACCATTTGACATAAACCTGAATTTCAAAGGCTCAGAAGAAGATTTCTGGAAAATAAAGCTTTAGAAATACCTCAGGGTTTCATAGCATATTTCCTCTGCAAGGGGTGAAAAGATTTCATATACTGCATTAAAATATGTTCTGATGCTCTCATTATTGGAGGTTAATTTGAAAGTACTTTATCAAAGCTGATATTCAGCTGCTAACACAGAAGGGGAAAAAAAACCAAACACACAAGCATCACAGAAACTTCTGTTCTTCCCAAATAAGATGCAACTCATTTGTCTTTCCATTCCAGAAAACTTAGTCAGGGCTTCCTGGAGTGGCTCCTTCTGGATAAGAAAAGCAAAAATGGCAGTGTCCACTCCTCTGCTCTACAGAACTGATATTTACAGTTTGCTTTAGAGTTTTCTCTAGCCCAGATTTTAATGACTCAAAATGACTGAGGCTTCTACTACTGTTCTCAAGGAATTATTCCACACTTTTCTCCATCACGTGAACAAGTTTCTCCTTGTGCTTAGTCTCAGCCTGT
Organism: Tetrao urogallus; assembly: GCF_951394365.1. Classification (NCBI taxonomy): domain Eukaryota; kingdom Metazoa; phylum Chordata; class Aves; order Galliformes; family Phasianidae; genus Tetrao; species Tetrao urogallus. The sequence goes on along the minus strand of NC_136817.1, from coordinate 25,716,354 downwards.
TTTAACTCTTCCTATCAACAGGAAGATTCTTTGCTGTCCCTACTCTTTGTGAAGACTACACTATGCACTTCCCCATGCAGCTACATTATTTGATGAAGCCATCACAGAATGGTTTGGCTTGGAAGAGAACTTAAAGCCCACCTGGTTCCAACCCCCAAGGGGCCAGTTGCCCCCAGCAGATCAGGGTACCTAGGATGCCACCCAACCCAGCCTTAAGAACCTCCAGAGATGGGGCACCCACTGCTTCTCTGGGCAGCCTGTGCCAGTGCCCCACAGCCCTTTAATTAGGCTCAGTGTAAAACTGAATGCTGAAATCATAATTTCAAACAAAGTCAGCACTCAACACAGGCAGAAAAGGCACAGTGAAACTTCAGTAAATTCATGAAATCATCTTAGTTCAATGTCTAAAGTCTAGTTTAAAAATGCAAAAGTCAAAGCCTCAAATAAATCCTGTTACTCCATAAATGATGTTGACTGTCAGCACAGTCAGTGTGACACTGACAATTGCTCACATCCTCCAGAATACAGCACTGTTAGCAACGTTGTGATCAGACAATTGACTGGGGAAGAGTACTAACAATCACTTCTGTTTAACAGAATCAACCCCTTATACATTCCACCAGCTGAATCTCATCTTCTACTTCCCACTGAGCAGGGTAGGTTGTTTTGCTTTTTCTTGTCTATGCTAGCCAGAGAAATACAAGAGCTCTAGTCTAAAATGCGTCAACTCAAAAAGCTGAGTGTGGCTCAGACATTGTCAGCCCCTTGCATCCTCCCCCTTCAGACTAGGAATATCTTATTTCCTCAGTCACAAAATTACAAGTCAACAAACAGAAGGGGTAACATTAAGTGACTGGAATAGCTCATAGAAGGTGAGCTGGAATACAGCAGCAGTTTGAAGTTCCTATTTGGTAGGTTGGAAAGCTCAACAAGATACTATCAAGCTGTAAGTAACAGCTTCAGAAAATATGTTGTTTCTATAGTTGAAAACACCAATTTCAGGTTCTGGTAAAACATTCTCTATTTGTTGCTCTGATGTCACCACTGTAAAACATTAGGAAAAAAGCTCCCTAACTTTGAACTGGTGGGTCTCCTGAGTAACCAATAACCTCAGCACAGACTGCCCAAAACAACAGGGGTGCATTCAGTGTCTGTGCTTTGCCATTGCACCGTCTGCATACAAAAGCAATGAATGTATCCTCACTATTTGGTTAGATACTAAGGGTGCATTCTGTTGTCCAACATTTGGTAACTCTGTAGCACAGCTCGCAAAATCTCCAGAAATGTAGGAATCCACACCAACTCTAGCTCAAAACTCCTCCTCACCCACAGTGTCACCTCATGTTTCTGAACAGGTTCAGTGCTATAGCACCAATTTTTATTTCATTTCATATTTTAACCACCTTGGAGAAGTACACATTGTATTTCTTCTGAAGGAGATTAAGGGCTCAAATATAAACTACTTCTTACAACTCTCTAAAGCTAATCTAGGATAACACCTGAGGCCAGTCTAACCATCTTTCCAGGCCTTCTAAGTTGCTCATACTTCAATTGCTGTCTCAACAGTACCTCAACAGCATCTTCAAGGTTATAATTTCATGCTTTCTATCTAGTGTAAAGCCCCTGCTCTGCAAAGGCCAGTAAATGCAGGCTTAATTTAATTCATCTGAATAGTCTCACTGAGATTAATATGAAAAGGGGACATACAGAATTAAGTGCTTTGCTGAATTGAGGGCAAAGCCTCCCAAACCACTTTAACCACTGCAGAAAAATGAGACTCTCAACCTTTGCACTTTAGATTTATGTCATATTACAAAGTCCCCTGCTTCCAGACCCCTTCTTCTGAACTGGAGCCAAAAAGCAGACACAGGCTCAACCAGAAAACAAAGTTTACAGCTTGTCCAGGGTTTTCCCACTTCTTGTGCCATTTCATATCTCCTTTTTGTTTATCTAGGTTCTACACCACTTCCTTATTGTAAAAAACAAATTAGGAAATCAACACCCGACCACCAGCATCAGCAACTCTCTCTACAACCAGACTTCCACATCAAGCTCAAGCCAATCATAAATACTTTATCATTTTCTTCAGAGAAGCAATAGCCTGTAACAACAACAACAGATCATCATCAACTGTTCTAGAAATTCTAGATGGCATCCTGCCCCTTGGGCTTGCAGTCCATACCCCTTGGTATGGCAGCTTGGTGTCATCCACAAGCTTTCTGAAGGTGCACTCAATCTCACTATTGATGTCATTGATAAAGATGTTAAAGGACACTAGTTCCATTTCTGACCCCCTGAGGGACACCATTTGTCACTGTTCTCCATCCTGACATTGAGCCATAAGGTAAGGAAAGATTCCCTCCAGTCATCAATTTAAGGGCTGGAATGAGCCACCTGAAATATGCTCAGCTTTCCTGAATCCATGAGCGGAGTTTGTTGCATAGCCTGGATGAGTTATTTAGGCAGGATGAGCACCACTACCTAAAATACTGCTGATCCCATGACTGACATTTATCTCCCAATCTGGGAAGCTTGGAGGAAACTGGAAGATAACTTAGAGCATAAGACAAGCAGGAATGGGGAACAAGACAAACAGTGAGTACTTGGATTCTTTTTTGCTCATCTGTGGTTCAAACATATTGCTCAAGAGAAGGGAAAGATATCTGAAGGGTTAATCCAATAAAGCAACGTATCCACTCATTCCTATTTGAGCTCAGGATCACATCCCTGAAAATGAAGGCCCTTTTACAGTAATAGGCGAGGTTTATTATTTTAACCTTCTTACCCAGGATTGAAAATACCTCTCTGACATCTTCACTGTGAAATCATGAAGTAGCACATACTTTGTGCAACTCACATAGAAAGGAATAGGAGTAATCTCAGCCTCTTCAATTAATTCATCTTTGTGCAACCTTCACAAAATGGAAAGCTCTGAGAGCAGCATAGGAAATCCATCCCTAGGAATTTAAACTAATCTCTAGGATACTGCAATAGTATTATCTGCGTTAATTAACATTGATTTTTAAACTAATGCAAAAGAAGTTTAAGAATTGTGAACTGTTAGACTTATTTAACTTAGTGAATTTCACCATACTGATGCAAGTTCACTTGCTATTTCTGCACAACTTTTTACAGTGAGGGACCTCTCATAGCTGTTAAACCTCAGCAGACCATCACTGAAGTGCATAGAACAACTCAGCATCTGATAACAGCCCCTGAGATACCACTTAGGTGCTATACAGAAATACTTATGAACTACAATAAGTTAAGAACAAAGCTGCAAAGAGAAAGGCAAGCAAATCTGAACCTTTTCTGGTAACATTTACAACTGACTGAGTTTATTCTAAACTCATCTCTGAGTTTTACAATCTCATTGTGTCTTTCCTGCTGATTATCATTCCCTATCTCTTTTGTTAGTCAATAACATTCTTTGAAAGCACCACACAGATATGAGCAATCTATTTTCCAAACAAGAAAATGAGAACATCGCAAGGACTTCAGATTTACTTCCTATATTCCTTTTCGTGGTGCAATGTGTTTACAGTTCTTGATGCAGGTTGAGGAAAACACCATTATATAGAGGTACGCTACATGGACAAATTCCCCTGGGCAGACCTGCAATACTAGTTACTCATAGCAGCAAAAAAAGCTGAGCAATTGTTTTATTAAAAGATACAGTAGTTACAGCAAAATAGTCATTAAAAACAGAGCTACATATTTTACTCTTCATAAGTTTAAGCACCCAAGCCCTCAAACTTGAGCCAGGAGATCAAAGGTGCTCCTCAATTTGCCCAAGCTACTCATGTCCAAGTCTTGTCACTACTAATTTTATTTCTGAACTACAACATGCAAATCCTTGGGCCTAGACTTCACTAAATGTAAAATAGCACATCTTCAAAGTAAAGAAAGTTAGCTTTAACTAATAATTAGCTGGCAGCCTAGCCCACTACTTTAATGGCTTCAGTCACTGAAGGGCTGAATCTGTCTCTACCTGCTGTGCTACATATGAGCACCAATAACAAGAATAGCACTGACCAGATGCCCTGTAACAGGGTCTCAAAATTTCCATGCTTCCTGTACCTGTGCAGCTCAGTCTCAGCATTAAGCACAAAAACTCCATTACTCTTCAGAGATTTTCTCTCAAACCATAGGAAGGACACTATTCTCCACACACACACACAAAAAAAAAAAAAACAAGGTGGCACCATGATGGCTAACGTCTAAATCTCAGAGAAAACATTAGTACAAATTAGAAAGGAAATATTCATTTATATCCAATTATCTTGATGAATTTGAAATGCAAATTGTTGAACTTCTTCGTGTAGGCATTTGCCCATATTCTATCCTGAACTGACAACCTGACACCTAGGAAAAAGATGTGACTGTATCTCCCAACATCTTTAGGCTGATCCTCTGCAAGGCAGGAGTTTCCTTGAGTCTCATGCTCCAGTCTATGATTGCAGTTTCCTTACATCTTTTTTTTTCCAGCTCTTCCATCTCTTGTCTAGAGCTACTACATAAACCCTTGGAGGGGAAGGATTTGCTAAGAGATGTCTCAGAACCAGCAGGCTGATCATTTGCTTTTAATTGTCTCTTCCTCTCCTCCCAGCTTCAGTTTTTCCATTTTGCCTTTTAGGCTTGTCACATGTGAGCTTGAGGGACCATTGGCCAGCTTGAGACTCTAGCTTTGAAACCAGCAAAGCTAGTTCAGTAACTGGACCTACATGCAGTCAAGTCTGTCCTGTAATTAGCTTTAAATAAAGGTCCCTTCAACAGGAAATTAAATACCATGAGTCTTCAATGATAATTAGTGCAGCAGACATGGTTTGCACTCTTGCCTCCAATACAATCTTGCAAAGCACAACATGAGCAGGATATTAAAGAACTATAAAAATGAACAAATTTACAAAAGCATCCTCTTTGGTCTCTTAAAGATGCCATTTAAGAGTGACATGACACACTTCCTCACAAATCAATTATTCCCAGGTGGAAAGCTGCATTAATTCCCTGCAGTCACAGCCACGGACCAGAGAAAGCCATTAGCAACCCAACCACATGACAAAGCCTGAGGCACCCCAGCCCCCATGCTCAGATCACTTTTCAGGAGGATCAGGAGGCCAGATGCTGCTGCTGGCCGAGGGCTGCTCAGCTAGGCTCCCAGAGCAACAGGAGAGATGAAAGCAGACTAAATGCATTGCTCCCATCGCATCTACAGGGCATGAAGCAGCTGGAACTCCCAGTCAAGCACCAACCAGGGCTCACAAAAAGAGATAGAGGCCTAGTGCAGCTTCTTGACCTTTACAAGAAGCTGAACCAGTGAATTTTTTCCTGTTCTATCGTTTCTGGGAATCACTGAAATGGATGGGAAGATTTCACTCACCTAGAAGAAAATGAGTATTCACAGAAAGCAAGGAAAAAAGCTTTTTAAGCTTGTTTTCTTCAAAAGTTACCTATCCCAATGATGCTAAAAGAACCTCAAAAGTCAAGCTATTATTTCTGTGTATGTAGCTTAACAATTAGCTGAAGGTAATACAGCTTCTCCCTGCATTGATGTTTTTCATCTGGTTTGCTCCAGTTCATCCATCAGTTCAGGCTGCAGTCAAGTAATGCAAACAATGAATCCCTCACTGCATGCCTGTATACTGAAATTTTCAGAGGCAAGAATACCATTTTTTCCCTCAAAAAAAAAAAAAAAAAAAAACAACCTAAACACACACACTTCTGGGTTTTATTTACCTCTGCCTTACAGCCTGAGAAAGTTGGAGCCAAAGCTGGCTCATGGACTGCAACAGTCCCTGTTCTGGCACAGAGCTGAAAAATCAAAACAAAGTCCCTAGTTGTCTATTGGAAAGAAAAACAGCAAGGTCAGTCCATCCAATTTTGCTTCACTATACACTTGGAAAAAAAAGCATTACCAAAGCACTTCCTAAACCCGATGGTCTCAGCTAAACAAAGTTAAGTTTGATGTGCCCTTTGCAAGCCACTCCACCACCACAAGAAGCAATATTAAGAACAAACAGGAAAGTCACAAGCAAAGTTAAAAGAACTGGAGATTTTCATCAGTTTTTCTGTTGCTGCCTATAAGTAACCTGGACTTTGTTCCTGGCCCCTTGATCTAAGAACAGCAATACATGGTAAGGAATTCTGTACTGTGAGATTGATGGGGGGGAGTACAACATATGGAGCTGAAGACTTGGTGAGATTTAACACTTATTTGCAAGTGGGATTGAAAGAGACTACACTTTTCTCTTCCCTCCTATAGCTGAGCTTAACAATGGTATTTCAAAATAGCACTCCAGTTTGTACCTGAAAAGTATATACAGTAGAGTAATACTGCACTGTATTCTACCCTTTTGACTTCAAGTTTGTCAAAGATCTATCTTATGTGTAAATACGTAAAGAAAGTACATCTGCAAAGATGCCTCGTTAGGAGATTTGGGTTAAACAGTATTGTGACCAGGCTGACTCCCAAAACTGTGACTGGAGATCTGCAGTCTCACAATTAACTATTTGCTTGTTTACTTTTGTGGACTACTTAGAAGACTGAGCAGCAGGTGTTCATAGGTACAGGACTAAATCTGCTTACAAGGTCAGTGTTTGAGGTAGAGCAGTGGTGCATTGTGTAACATGCTGCTAGCAGAGTTTGCTGTGCAGAACACTGTCCAAAAAAACAGTGCAAATGCTACAGCTCATAAAAGCAAATGGAGGAAGTTTCACAGCCATAAGGGCAGGGAGGAAAAAAAAAACGCCACGTTCAACTTGGCTGACTTAATAGCTCAGATTATCTGGAATCACTGACCTAAGCAGAACATCTGCCATAAGACATTGCCACCCTCTCAAAACACCTCTCTTGAGATTGAGATCTCAAGTTGCCACAATAGAATTAGCAGTTTCAACACCAATTTCAATTCAGTCAGTACTAGAAACCTATACGAAAGCTTCCAAACTCATTTAGAACAGCCATCTACTTGGTCAGTCAGGAAATCAGGGACACCGGTGAGGCTGTGAGGGTCACTCAACCCCTGCCCTTGCAAGTTAAAAGTAAATTGGGAGTTTAGAGCAACTCAGCATTTCCCCATCACTGCTGCGAAATGACAGGCAATGACTAGAATCAGCATAGAATTTGGCCTACAGCATTGTTGCACCCTTGCAAAGTGAGGGAATTATATCCTGTCAGCCTCTTTTATCTGCAGGAGACAGCAGCAGCATGGTACTGAGAGCTGAGTCAGTCCATAAATGTAGAGCAGCAACGGAAATAGAACCCAGATATCCCAACTCTCTCTCTTCCATGCTCTCACCACAAAAACCACCCTACTGACAGCCACGCTCTGATGACAAATGATCTGCAGTTCATTCTTCCTCTTTAAGAGCCCCCTCATTATCATTCTGAAAACCCAAAATAGCACTAAGATCCATCGCTCCAGGCTTCGCAATTTCATCTTGCTGTGCTCTTCTGTTCCCACCCCAAATCTAATAGATTAGATCTGCTAGACAGCTATCAAGTGCTATTCTAGTAAATACCTTTCACTCAAAGGAACCTTCACCCTCAGCTCCGAAGCCATTAAGTTCACTTCCCCTCCCTCCCTGCATTCCTATGTCTGTAGACATAACCCTTGTTACATCCCTCTAGCTTTCTCCTTAATGTCAGGAGAACTTAAAAGACATTGTTCCTTGACCTTCCAGACATGTTTCTCCCTTTCTGAAGATCCTAATTTCCTCATTTCCATTTCCCCTCTCTTCAGTGGCCTGTCCTATCATGTCACTGGCTATTACACTGTGATCTGGCTATTACAACATGTGATGCAGTATTTCTTTAAATGAATTGAAACGTGAAGTGTTATACGATGCAATAAGAGCAAGAATCAACTCCAGGATAAGCTTTCTCCACTTTAGGCATCTATTTAGAAATAACCTTCACTATGTTATAAAACTACACTAACTATAAAGGGACCAAGACATTTGGCCATAGCAGGTACACACCTGCATGTGAACACCTACATTCACATGATTTATACTGTCACTTTCGGCAGTTGAACACCTGTCAGCCTCCTCACCACTTCACAACCAAGCTCTGTGCCATTAAACTGATCTGGTCAGAAATTTGATTTTACTTATATCACTGAACTGCACAAATGAACCATCTTCAACTTACTGAAGGTCTTCCAATGGTAACAATTGCAATTCAATTTCTTTAAGAGTTGGGCATTCACTGTGACTTACTTATATGCCCCATGAAGAATTCTGGAAAGCTTATACGAGAAAGGAAACATAAGATTCAACCAGATAGGACATCAAATCAGAGCAAGTTATCTCCGCTAAGAAGTGAAGGGGAAGTTCATGTAATTCAGAAAATGAAATATTTCAGCACTAACTCAGAGTTTTTTCAGAGTCTCTCATCAAAACTATGAAGTGCGGGCTCATCACAAAGCAAGTCTCTCCACTTCATAATGCAAAACACTGGACTCCATTGAGGGAGCCAAATACTACAGAATTTCATTCTGTTCTTTTTTGCATTATTCTGCAAGTAGCAGAGGCTAGCAACTTTTCAAATATGCATCTACCTTTCTAGCATGCCTACAGCATAAACTGCAGAACACTTTGACAGCAAGTATACAGTCCTAGGGATTGGATTTCTGATGTGCATCAGCATTTTTTTCAGCTTTAATTTCTCCAGAATAGCAAATAAGCCTCATCAGAAATATTTTAGTATTTTCAACTTCAATTCCCCAGTTTTCTTTGGCAATACAAGACAACATATTACAGCAACACACTCCAAGTCTTCAGGAAGCAAAGACCTTGCCTCTTTCACCCCACTTTAATGCTTCTTTTCTTGAAGCTTCTTAAGAAAAAGATGGACTTGAATAATTTGTTAGAAGTACAAGTCTTTGATGACAAAGAACTCAAACTTTTCAGTATCAAATACTTGACAGTCAGACTTTATCATATATTGACCACAAACCTTCAGAAGTTATTCTAAGAATGCTTTTGCATCTTGTTCAGAACAGACCAATTAAAATAGCGTATATTATGTATTTATATTGTGTATAACATTTATCAAAGGACAAGCTATCTTCACTCTAAAACAGCTTTTAGTTATGCCTAATTCAGCTGTTATGTTAATACCTCACCACAAAACCAGATAATATATTATCAGAACACAGAGAAAGCTTCCAGGAGTCATTTAGACTCATCTCCAGCCCATTTTCAGATTTTAGGGATCTCAATATAGTAAACTATCATTTCTGTGTTCAGTTTCCTAAAGTTTGCACCTGTAGCACATATCCGTGCTATATACATATCTGAAGTCTTCCATCTCCCCCTCCTTTTTATTCCTTGCTTCATTTAGCAACAGAACTGAGTAAGACAAAGTACATTGCTAAGTTTCAGGTAGGTAGAAACAGCACCAAAACCTAAGGTAGCAACAATTGTTATACCTAGAAAAAAAGCACACAGCTTGCTTGTGATTCACTAAGTTTCTTCTCTTCTAAACAATTCAGCCTTAGAAAAATTCAGGTAACTGAATGCCACTTCCAAAATGCAGTGCTCAGGAAGACAAGTCCACATTACAGGCAACATGTTACAGTGTACAGACCACAAGATAGACTTATATACAGCTTAGTGGGCACGATGGTGATGGGTTGATGTTTGGAACTGATGGCCTTAGTGGTCTTTCCCAACCTGAATGATTCTGTGATGCTACAGAAAAAAGAGCATCTTCAGACTAGGTGCAGACAGTTGCATTATTTGTGATAACAAGATTAGTTCTGAACTACTATATAAATAATAGTTTGCATTGATCAGAGAAATATACGTTATTTCTAACCAGACATTTTCCAGAATTCCTTTTTAAAAAACTGTGAAATATAGATATGCTTTAAGGCATTTTTCAGCTGGCAATCATCTCCATTGATGGAAGTTGTGCAACCCTACTTTCACAGATTCAAGAGGAACTGTAGCTAGAGCTCAGATTAAGCAGCAAAGCCTTGGAGCAAGGAGCATCAGGAAAGCATCTCTCCCCTAAAACATGGGGTGTTGTTGTATGAGAAAAACGCAGTCTTTCCACAGCTGTTCCTTGCAGGGAAACAGGGGGAATGAGAAAAGAAATCAATCATAGCTCCTTCAAAGAAATTTTCAAAGCCTTTTTCAAAGACTTTTCCAACACAACCCTTTTTCCAGCCTGCAGATTAAAAGTCACCAGTAATACTGTCAAAGGCAAACCTCCCACATTCAGTGACTAGGAGCACATATAATGCAGTCAACCAGTAAAGCTGGTCCTCCAAAATATCATCTTCTGTACTCTCGAATAGCAGCTCAGACTGATCTTGGAGTCAGCAGTCACTTGTGGGGGAAAAAAAGCAAAGAAATCCCTTGACACTTCATATTACAGTACACTGATGAGTACTTGGTATAGTTCTTTCCTCTAGGTGACCTCATATTTTCACATTCAAAGAAGATACTCTGATCACTATCAGGCAGGAAGCTCTTGAAATATTTATGTCAATGTTTGTGCTGTAATAAAATCAACTTCAGGAGGAGTTCAACAAGAAAATCACCTTCAAGTTGATCATAGACTCAATAAGGTTGGAAAAGACGTCCAAGATCATGAAGTCCAGCTCCAACCCATCCCTGCTAAAGCATGACCCTCAGTGCCATATTTCCATGGTTCTGAACACCTCCAAGGATAGTGACTCCACTACTTCCCCAGGCAGCCTGTTCCAAGGTCTCACTGCTCTTTTGAAGTTTTCCTTAACTCCCAGTCTGAACCTCCCCGGCAGCAACTGGAGGCCATCACCTCTTGTCCTATTATGGTTACCCAGGAGAAGATGAAAATCCTAACTCACCATCCTTCATTATCAACACAAGACAACATTAGAAAGCTGAATTTGCCTTTTCGTCCCTCCATTCCCAATGTTAAGGATTTTAATAGCCAGTTTTGTATATTCCCAGAAAAACAAAAATCGCATTTTTGATTTAATATTAATCTGATGTTGATGGCACATCCTAACTTCACCTTCAAAGCATGTAAAGTAATGAGTAGTAAACTGTACAAATGCAGTATACAACAATCTTAAAAACATTTAAACTATTTTCTTTTAAAGAACTAGCATTATTTCCTTATTCCTACCTGGAAATCTACAAAACCTGAACTTAAGTGTCCAAAACCAATCCCACCTCTTATACTAAGGAACTAGCCTTAAGAAAAGGATCAAGAGGAAAAATTAAAACAGTATTCCCAGCACATGCACAGTTCCAGTCCTTCTCCAGCACATGCACAGTTCCAGTCCTTCTCCAGCAGAGGCTACTGGTAAAATTCCCATTATATTTGATAATAAAATGCCTAAAGAAAGTCTGGATTATGTTATTTGGGTGCAACACCATAATTTAAGGATATTCAAGAAATACAAATAGTGGGGAGAACTTCAAATTTTATAATTGGATTATTTCCTCAGCACTTGTAGGAACGTATAACATTTGCCCAAATATCAACAAGTGTAATGGCATGATAATGATGCCACAGATTTTAAGGGGGTCTGACATTCACCCTGTAAGCAAGCTCCCAAACAGGCAAACAGGAAGTATTTCATCTAGTGAGATTTCTTCTATCAAATATCCCTGGCTGTATTTTCTTCCATCTCCCTACCTCCTGTTCTACACATGAAGGGCCATGCTATGCTGCAAGAACTCTCCATGCTACATGCCTGTTGCATTTACAAAGCCTATTTCATCCTTCTACCACTCAGAGAACACAAAAATGATTTTCAAAAATTCTTTTGAAATATTGAAATTCCAGTGATCATAGAATCTCAGCTTTAAATTTTTTGGAAGCAGGTGAAGAAAGCAAGGTTTTAATCATAACTAAATCCAACTTATATCACAAAGAAGTGTTATGAGAAGTTACATAAACTTAAGTGTACGTGTCACAAAAAATTACAACAGCCAAGCCCTTGAGAAGGACAGAAACAAATAGCTGGTATCATAAATATTTTATTGCTAACATTGTAATATAAGAACCTGAACAGTCTTTCTGAAGTAATTAGTACCTTGTGTATCAGTGAACCAGTAATTATGCCTTTGTTTGAAAAGCTGTTTGGGTACATGTCTCAGTTTATACAATGAAACACCTTGTGCTTTCCCCTCTGGTTAAAGCCAAGGTTGACATTTTGAGTAAAATGTGCATGGAAATGTGAATGGAAAGACATACTGTTTTTGACATTCAGTGCTGAACCACTAATAAGGAAGCGGAAGGTTACTTGCACCTAGGATGGCTCCAGCTGCTGTTGTTCCTGTGCTAGGATAACAAATGTTCTTCCAAAGACAATGTTTTTCATGCTTATGGGGTCCCCTTCACATAGAAGGCTTAAAGGAACACTAACCAAAAAAGCAGAGTGAAATCCTGAGGCAGGCTTCATGAAACAACAGTGGCTAACAACATATGCTCCTCTCAGTACAATCAGAAATAGCAAGTTGTTTTTCATGTGTATGTAATAAAGATTTTAAAATAAAATCTTCAACATTTTCCACTGAAGTCGCAGTAGACTGTCAGTTCTTGATAATCATACGGAGCCTCTCACCTCTATTAATTACCCACGTAAGATCCTTTAACAACTAACGCCTGTTGGAAAAGGCTGATAATTCCATGAGCAAGCCTACCTATTGCTAATTAAATTAGAACACAGTGCATTTGCACAAAAGACTGCCAGGTGACTTTTGCAAGGCAACAAGCCCTCTTCACTTGAGTCATCCCTCTGGTGTGTGACCTTTTCCCCACTGTCTCTAAACATACTGCAAAGTGCTGGAGCTCACTGCAATCTTGACATCAGAGAAGAGCCTTTGATTTCACACTGGTGGCACCAAAAGCTGAGGTTGACAAGTCACAATGCCTGCATACACATGTATGGCTAATTATATATAGTACACAAGTAATCTTCTCTAAAGAGTACCATTTAAGAGTTAACCACAAGTGACAATTTCTCATCTTTAGATCACAAGAAGCCATTTCCACATTGAAAGCCTGAAGCTTTTCACAAGGATGTTAGTACTTTAGGGCATAACACCGCAGCATAGATTCACTAATTTACAACAGAAAAAGGAGGAAGAACCAGCCATTCAAATAACACTGCTGCATCATTATTAATTATAAAATATTCGTTATAAAACCCTGCTAGTGGCTGGCCATCAGCCTGTTGTAATCCACTTCACTATAACCGCTTGGGCCCAATCTATCAGCCAAGAACCTCAGGCTTACAGCATGACAAGAGGGAAACTTCTTGCTCTAACTTCAATATCTAAATTAAGTACTCTGACAAACTTAGCTGAGGTGCTGAAGATTTGCCTGATGTTATTGCCATCCGTGCAACCCAAGGAGAAAACAAGCAACACTCAGATGAAAGTGACATGCTTTAACAGAAGCTCATCCTCTCAGCACAGACCTCAGTGTATATGGAGGGCAGGGGAGGGAAAGGAGAAACTGCATGCACTGAGCTGTTCCCTGTAGCAATAACTGGCCACATATAATATTGTGCTGCTGGTGTTGCTAAGAGAACAACGCCCTCTGGCAAGAGCAGAGAGGAGGGAACAGCATTGCTTTATACAGTCAGCCACATCTGCTAAAAACAGCAAGTCATATTGAAATTTTCTTCAACAAAACACTAGAATTTAAGATCATTAGTGATGCTGTCCCATTCCCTTTCCAAACACACATTCAGATCAGTATACATTAATAGGAAGAGAGCAATATCCAAGCCTCCAGAAAACAGGTCCATTCTTATTTAATGTACTGAGTAGACTATGTTCAAAGACACTGTGACCTTTGGCCTATTTTGAAAGGCAGCATAAGTTAACATTTCAGTGGCATCACTGGACTTGGAATTTCTTCCCTTACATAGCATATCCTATACTTCACATGTCTATCTGCTTCACGAAGTGAACTGCAATAGCAAAGAAACACCTGCTTCCCTTTAAGCTTCATGGGAAGCTTAAAGGGAAGGGAATGTTGTTCTGAAAAATACAAGTCCTTTACCAACAAAAGAGTTCTGACAGCATTAGCTATCAGAGCCAGTTTCCCTTATCAGCTTGGCTGTAAGGAGAAGCAGTCAGGGTCACCCTGCTTTTTTCAGTAATTTTTTAGGTACTTAATGCACACACAAGTCAGTGGTCACTGTGAAACATCAGAACACATTTCTATTAGTTGAAGTCAGCTATACCCATTGATCTAGGGCAGCAGTTGAGGTGTGTAAACACAAAGTTCAGGAAAGAGAGGGACCAGATATATATTCCAAACTTGTAACAAAAGTATGTGAAAGCCAAGTGTTACAGCTGATTTCAGAGCACTGGAAATTAAAGACTACAAACTCCAGTGTTTTATCACCAAGGTCCTTTTTCCTCAAAAAAAAAAAAAAAAAACCCACAACGAAAATGGGCACAACTGGTAGGGAAGCATTAAGGAAGCAAGATCTTGGAAAGGAGCATTATTTAAACAAGCCCTGAACTGTCACTATGCCAAACATCAGCTCTGTTTCCAGTAAATAAAATATAAACAGATATTCAAAACTGCCATCTTCCCAAGGAAAACTTGGCAGGCACTTCTATTCTATTGCCCTCGTGGTACTGCTGCCCAAATAAGCTGGCCACCAACCAAGTTATGAGCTGAAACCAGCTGAAACAGCTGCAGTAGTTTCAAGCTAAGCCCAGGCTGTCTGCAAACAGCCTGTTTTCTTTGCTCAGAAGTACACTACCAGATCACAGCTTCAGATGTGTTTTACTATTAATTGTACATCTTCAGATGATTTAAAAAATAAAGTAGTTGGTGAAACTGCTGTGGCAGTCAAGATATTGCTGAAGAAATCCTGATAGCACATTTTAATTAAAGGAATGAAAATGTGCATAACAGCTTATTTACCATTTAGCAGCCACACAGTGAGATTTAAGGCAAACCAATTCATTTCCTCTTCCAGAAATGTAACTGACCTAACAGTGTTTTCTTCATGAAAACGCCACCATAATAAGGGATATGACAACTACTTAAAAGGTGTCAATCCCATACACTTAACATAGAGCATAAGCAGCAAAAGAGCAAGACACAATCTTCACACATGAAACTGAATGAACAGTAACAGCAGAAACCTATTGCAGATAAATCAATTTCAAGAAGTCTTTCCAATCCAACACTAGATGGAAGAAAAGGAGACATCATACAAGCACAAATACCAAGCAAAGATGTAGGATGCTGCAGAGATTGCACAGAAGACCTTAATCCCTGTGTCCCAAATAGTCTTGTGAGGAAGGTTCTCCTCACTTTGAGAAAGAGTCATCTCTGTTGTCTTTACCATAGCCTGTCAGCAATTTCATCCTGTAAACAAAATTCGAGTTATCTGTATTTCTGCCAGGTTCATGCGGAAATAGCTTGCAGTCCTCGTCCTGGCAGCAATCCCACTGTAGGACATTGCCACCTTGTGGGTTCTGCTAGTATGAGATAGTTAGATGCAGAACGAAGAAAACTCTCTAACAGTCCAGGAATAATGGTGAATGCCAATTCAGAAGCTTTTGCTCATGTTTAAAATCAAACAGCGTTTCTCTAAGAGAAATGAGTAAGACACAGACAAGATTAAAGTAAAAAGAGAAAACAGAAACTTTCGAGTGGAGCACTCACGAACTCTAGCGAAAAGTGACCTAGAACATCCACTCCTGGGCCAGCGTCCTAAGCAGAATGCAATAGTCCAAATGCAATCTTCCAACCCAGTTGACACTCAGACCAAGTAAAAACTCTAATGCTCCGCAATGGTTTTTCTCCTGACCAAGTACCTGCAAGCGTGTGGTTAAGTGGGAACTTAGCAGTTATTATGAGTGGAGAAAGTAGCATTTCACTTGCTAATATATAAATACAATGGGTTAATTGCCCTTCTACGCTTCAAGCATCAGCATCATTAGCACCTAATTTCACAGTCAAGTAAACTTGCCAAGACAAAAGCATTCTTCAAAGAAGCTTTAGATTTGTGTTTCTTGTCCTGTTAGGATTTCATTCTCATCAGGGAATTAAGTTACATTCACTTTAATGAAAGGCACAAGCAATTTAGTAGTCCTTCTCATAAAGGATGTTTGCCCTTATTTACCTTTAAGAAGGGAAGATGTCTCAAACGCACTCCAAGCTGTGCTCATTTATTTTTAATAATTTAGCAGAAATGACAAGTGTCATCTCGTCTTGTTGCTAACAGGCCCACTCAAGGACACCAAGTGCGGTCAGTTTGAATGCCAGATGCATTTAATCAAAGCCATTACCCTCAATGATCACTAGAACCAAGAACACAGGTTAAGGAAAGCGTAGAGAACCAAAATTAGAACTGATGCAGTTTTAAGAACATCAAAATTATCTTACTATTTCTGTCATGCAGAATTTAGTCCCATCATTATGAAGCTGTCATTACCCTCATTAATCTGCTAGTCTCTGAACACCCTCCAAATGCACAAACCTGAGCAGCATCTCTATGATACAGAAATGACACTTGCTACCCAGATTTCCTTCTGCAATTTATTTGGATTTTGAAAATCTGTCAGGAAACATTAATGGTATTTTACTGACAAAAAACAGCAGCCCTATTAGATTAAGGGCAAATCAAAAGCAGAACCAAGCCTCATTCTCTTGCCATTCAGAAAACAGCACTGCCTCAAATCCATAGCTACATCACCTGCCTCTTGTATTCAGGATACAAAGGAATAAATATGTACGTGGAAATGATTCTTATTTTTTTTTACTTTCATAATATTCCCAATTAAAACAATAAGAGTATGATCTGAGGAGTAGAGAACTGGATAGCACGCTAAGTCACAGAAGACAAGCAATGGCCAACAGCATGTTTTTCCCATATCTGTATGTTCCTTGTCTCAGGACTGACTTGACTGCAGAGAATCAGAAATTCCTTCTCCCCAGAGCTTGCACCATAGTGTCTACATAACAGAAGAGCTAACAGTACAAGCTGCTCTTTATACAGAGCAACAATTCTACACTGAGAAAACTGCCAGCAACATTTTGTACAACAGCACCATCTGGATACTCCTACCAAAAACAGGCTTAGTAATTCTGTCGTTAATCTTTCAAGTGTGAATGGATCCACAGTCATCATTGTGCTAAATACTCAGCACAAGTTGTATCACTTTTAGTTCACAAGGTTGGATGATGAGGCAGATCACGATTTTCTTACTGCTTGCGCATCTCACTGAGAAAACAAGGAGAACTTTTACAACAAGGGGGATCTCATCCCCCCCCTCAAACATCCAAGGTGCTGTGCCTCCTATTCTTGTCTCTACCACCCAATAATTTCAGTGGTTCAGTGGAAGAAGGTAGCAACCTCTTATTACAGGCCTACAATCTACAAGCCTACTCATTTCAGCTGTGTCCTCAAATACAACACCTTAACTTCATTACTAAGTGAGTCCATTTCCGTTCTTTGCCACAAGTAGGCCTGTAACACCCAGCTCAGGGCAACACCAATGGAAGAGCAACACTCCAGCTCAAAGCCATCTGCACGATTGTAGCAAACATTTAAAACTACATGGTCAAAGACAGGGTCCTGCAGCAATGCATTTTGCTATAACACATTGATACTGATCCCAGGCAGCTAGGAGAGAGAAGAGGAGGTAAGTCATGACAATTTGTACAGTTCTGGTAATATAGTGTTCTTACATCAACTCCAAAATCAGTGTTTAAGCATTTGGCTATAAAAATTTTTACTATAAATCACTGCAGATAGCAAAATCAATCCTTGCTGGATCAGGTACATGGCTTAGTGGGCATGATGATGATGGGTCAACAGTTAGACTCGATGATGGTAGAGATCTCTCCCAACTTTAATGAGTTTATAATTCTGCAAAAGAAGGCTTGTTTTAACTTCTGATTATTAACAAGAATAGTCTTTATATTGTTACTACAATAGCAGATGCATCATTTGTATTTACTCCACTCCCCCTTTCCTCTCCCAGTGTATTCAAGGAGACAGCTGATGGGTAGCCAAGGGCTGGCAGTACCAATGAAATATTAACGCAGCCTTGCAGCAGCATCAGCGACAGCTACCTCCAGTTTCATGCCAACAGCAGCAGGTTGTGGAGCAGGGAGAGCCTGACACTATTCATTTTCTTCAAAGCCTGCCAGGCTTATCTTAAGTTGCAATGGAAAATTGTAGAATCAAGAGGAAGAAAGGATTAATAAAGCAAGTCTACCATGACAATTTTAGTCCAGAGAGGTCTCCAGCATGTTTGGTATATTAAGCAGTTTCTTTTGAAAGAACACATCCATACAGGAAACTAAGCTGTAGTCAGGATGGTTAGAGCTATGCAGACGCACAGATGGGATGCCTCTGAAGCCAGCTACATGCTCAGCAGACTAAAGCCTTCTCTCTTTCAGGACACTAACTCTGTATCACATACTATCCATTGTGAAATCAACGTAATCTTTCCCAATTAACATTTACAATGACGCCTTCCCTGCAAGAAGCACAACTGGGGGTAGATTGGGAGACCACAGAAAACAGGCAAAACATCACAGAGCCCATCCCTTCTAGGTCACTGGTCCCAATTCACAGCAGATTAGAAGGGCACAAAGCATTACCATCTGCTCTGTCTTTGGCACATCACATAGAATGAGCTGAGTGATCTTAGTCCAGCTCCCAGTAAACAAGCATTCACAAAGACACTAGCATTAATTACATACTAACCAGTACATGATAGAGGTCTTCAGTGTTGCTGTCAAATCCAACACTGGCAACAAAAGCAGGTGGCACTTACTCCTTTTGGTGACTGCCTCTCAAGGTGGGCTCAGAAGCAGACAGGTCTTGCCAGCAGGCCTGCAGACCTGCCTTGTCTGAATTGACCACTACACTGCAATTCTAGATTAAATTGCCAGCACAATGTAGTCAGAAAGTTGGTGTGTGCCAGATCATTTATCTCTGTTCCTTTCTTATGTATTTCTCATAGAATCCTCAAGGTTAGAAGAGACCACTAATATCATGAAGTTCAGCCATCAACCCATTCCCACCATACCTTCTAACCACATCCCTCAGTTCCACACCACATCTCTGCAGCTCTCGGAACACAAGATAAAGAACAAACAGTCAAGAGCCTGGCTCAAGCCTAGTCAAATTTGGAGGCTGAAGATAGTAGACAGCAGATGAACAGGGAAAGTTTATGCTGCGGTGAGAGGGACAGGCGAGTAATGCTGGTGTTCTAATGTTGCAAATGGAAAGATAACTGGGATATCTGCAATGTAGCTGAAGAAAACACATTTAGCCCTGATTGTTAGGTACCACTGCAACAAGTAATGACCAAAACCGTAGAGAACTCCAGTCTACAAGCAAGAAAAAATATATATAGATAAAATATAAAGTTAAAATATATATATATAAAATATAAATATATATATTTAGCTCATATGGTCAGTGAAAGTCTGTGGTTTCTTAAAGATACAAAGAATATTCTATCACTCAGTGAGGATAATGAACAAACTTCTATCAGCACAGTATATAAAAGCTTATTTCTTGTAACTAATCACTGTGATGTGAGCATCCACAGTTATGTACAAGTGAAGCATCTCTGACAGACAAACATAAGAAATAGATGAGAAGCAGACAGCCTCATTATAAACTATAATTACCAGTGACACAGTGAATAGCATATTTTAATGCTATTCCAAGGCAAAAGACACTTAAATCAGTTTGTCCTGGAGTTTAACTAACACCATGCAGCAGAAAAAGCAAAGCTAGGAAAATCTCATTCAAACACCAGGAAAAAAAACAAAAACAAAAAAACACCACCAAAAACAGCCCTAGGCCCTTCTATGATGAGTGCCAGAAGATTAAAAGGGAACTCGATTGGAGGAAGATGTAGCAATACTTAAATGGAAACAGACACTCATTACTGCAGCAGGCTATATAGCACTAAATTCAGAAATAATTTGGAAGTTAAGCAACTGATTATTCTAATTTAGTTATTTCACATTTAAACAGTGATTCTTTTATACGTACACCTAAAGTGGGTACCAAACTGTGAGTCCTATGCCTAGCAGCTTTATTTTTTCATACTGCATACACAGTATGACTCTCTGGGATAAAATACAGTTCCTTTCATAAAAACATATGAACAGAAAATAACGTATTTCAGACTGAATAGCCTAAGCTATTTCTTGTTTGAAAGACAGGATGGTTACTTGTTGCCTCTAATATTTATTCTAGCTTTCACATTACCATAGATGTGATTTAGAGCTTGACACAGTTTAACCACACAACAATTCATGGAACATTCCCTGGTCACTATGCCATATCAGAATAACTGTATCATTTGCTGAAGTTAACAATTCAATAGACAAGGTAGCATGATTTTTCCACACCCCATCCACCTTTAACCTGTCCCTTCACACAAAGCTTTCCTCAAGTTTGATTTCACCAACTCATTTGGTTAGAAATCCTTCAACTTCACTGGTGCTACACATCCAAATCAATACATCAACTTCTCACTTCAACACAGGCCAGCTGTTGCTGGACTGTATGTATGTGGTTTGCTGCTTCAAGACCTGAGCATGGTCAGCAGGCAGTGGGCAGACAGTAGGCTTAATGAACTAAGAACAGACCAATACAAAATCCAAGTGAACAAACTTCCCACCCTCTCCCATGAAAAAAAAAAGTCAATTTCCATTTCATTCTGGTAGTGCATGTACTAGCAATATTGCCAATTCAGATTACTACTTCTAGAAACAAGGGATCAAACTTTTGAGGCACTGAGTGACACATGGTTAGCAGGTATGATGGGGTTGGGTTGACAGTTAGACTAGATGATCTTAGTGGTGATCACATAGATCCTTATCTGAGAAGTCATCAACTTTGATCATTTGCTCAATTTTGATCCATTTTTACTGTATTAAGTTACACAGAGCCCTTATGAATATTAACTTAATTATACACCTACTGGGAAGTATCTTCAGTCTAAAAAAAAGATTAGATGCAATCAAAAGAAGCCACTGTTGACTAAAAAAAAAAAAAAAAAAAAATAGAGTGCCAAGTAATTATGGTAACAAAGGATGGTATTTTTAAATAGCAATGAAGTTTATAACCATTCTCAAGGTGAAATGAATGTGAAGTAACTTCAATCATAACTCATGTTCCTTGTTTTTGCAAGAAGAATGCCATGGGATATTTACTATTACTGTACTTTATCAGCCTGAAAGGCACAAAGAGGCAAAGAGTCTGCTGAACTTAACCATAGTCATACATGTTTGCAAATCCAGTGATGAATGGATTTGAGTTTGTGCAGAAACCAAAAACTGAAACAAAATTTAAAGCAACAAGAAGGGGACTTTATCAGTTCTAACAAGCTTATCTTCAAGACTGAATACCATTCAAAGGTGTACTGCTCACAAAGATGTAAAACTGCTTTTGACAGGTTCTTGGCAATACCAGACAAAGCATTCACAGGTAGGTCAAGAGTCATACACAGAAAGAGGTGTTGAACTCACCCAACCAATGAAGGGGCTCTCTGGCTATACAGCACCCCTTTGCAGGAAGCAGCCTAGGTCCAAGAGAAGCCCTCCTTTCAGTGGCTGGCCCTTATATGAGCCCAGGGTGGATCCACACTGGGTCCAACCCATCTGGTCACATGGGGAGCATAGGTGCAAATAATTTGCCCCTGTTCCCTAGGCCAGCCCTTCACCAGGTGCTCCATCATCAGTTCAAGCCTTGACCTAACAGTTCCCCTACAAACAGTATCACTTAACATCAGTTTCAGTATGCTTTGGAAAGAGACTAAGGATGAAAAAGGGAAGCTTAGACAATGCAGAGCACAGCACCCACCAAGCTAAACCATGAGTACTAAGACCTTGGGCTACTAGCCAGCAAATACTCAAATATAAATAGAAAAGCCAAGGAATTCCAACACAACTCCTCCCCCAGAAAAAGTTTCACTAAGTGCTGTTCCATGGAAGTTCCATCTGAAAACTTCACCCAGATTGCAGAGCTGCAAGCACATGGAACTTTGTTCCCCATGGAACTGTGGAACCAGTTTGGTCAACACTGTGTGCATCTCCCTAAGCTGTATTTGTTTTCAGAGCATTAATCTTAATCACATTTGAACCATAGGACTATCTGCTTTGTTAATGGGCCTCCAGCAGAGTGCTGCAAAACAGACTTTCACATTGGTGGTGGCACGTCATAGAACACTGCAAACCTCAGATCTTCAAGCTTCTTCAAAAATCTAATTACAGACCACTCCAGAAAACTAGACAAACCTTCTGATAATGAAAGGCAGTCCTGCACTATAACTAATCCTAATGCAATCTTCAGGTTGTCGATTTTTATAAAAACAAAACAAAAAAAAAAAAAACACACACACACAAAAAAGTCAAAGGATACACAAATATCCCTTTCAGTATTTTCGGAAGTAACCTTAGAGTAAAACAAATGTCTATTTCTTTGCTGACCCTTCAAAAGTTGCTTAAAATGTATCAATCGTATTTAAGATGATACATTCAAGCTAGATTTCAAGTTTCATCCTGATTGTGTTACTTTTGCTGACTCAAAGTTTGTTTCTGTCTTAAAAGTAAGATGCCTAAAAGCAACCTCATACAATCTCTTTTACAGACCTATGTAAACAACTACACAACAGGTCTCTAGGAATAGGGCTCATTTGGTTTGTATCCTCCCACCAGCTGATTCTGAAGTGTAACAAAAAAACTTGACAGCATCTGATTTTACAACAGATTTAAGACAGACTGACTAGGACCTGAAGAAGTGTTAGGTAAAGAAAGCTGGATTAATCCCTAATTTAACAACATCAATGACATCCATTCCAAATGGATTCATGTTCTGTTTTAGCACTTCTCCAGTTGAACAGTACTTTCTTGGAGATTAAAATGGCCTAGTGCAGGCACCAACTTCAACATTACAGATAATGTAAATCCAGCAAAGGAAATGAATCCAATGGATATTTCCTTTATTTTAACAAAAGTTTTGAGAAAGGAAGCAAATGGTAACATGCCTACAAAGCATTAGCACTAAATTAGATCAGCTGATAAACATCACACCACTGCAATATCTTCAAGTGAAAGACAATCCTAAGCCTAGTAAATATTGATCAGCTAAATATTCCTGCATTTAACATGGGGAGAAGTTCCTTCTCCTGGGAAGTCATCCTTCTAACTCTCTCCTGTGCAAATAGCTTCTCAATTTCTTGATCCTTTGGTAGTAGTTTGAGCACACTGTGGGAGCTGGGGTGAATCTTAACCCTTGGAACATAGCCATACCAAAAGCAGGCTCAAAATAAAGCATTTTGAAAAACCCAAGATATTTGGACAGCAATCAGGACTTGAAGCACTCAAGTAGGATCAAGTCCTACTTGTGCTGATGGCCCCTCTGGCCCACTGTGAGAGAACTCACCTCTCATCCATGCCTCCACCAAAAAGCAGTTAAGAACCAAGCCCTGCCTCTGGTGTGGCAGTTTGTCTGACACACTTGACTCAAGTTTCCATTTAGAATATGCTACAGAAAGGCCTAAATGCAGAGCATGGAGAGTTGATGTTGAAATAAGAATTTCAATCCCAAAGGAATTTTAAGCTCTCTCACGAAAACAGTGTTGACAAAGAGTGATTATTAACGAACTCAAGTCACAAGAATAGGAAACAAAAGGTTTCCCTCTGCGTATTTTCAAAACATACAAGGCCGAATTAGATGGTAATTACAGTCTCATGACAGAAAATAAGCCTCTGCAGCATGTACCAGAACTTTCTAAAAAGAGTAAGCCAAGGGCTTAATGTTGTGTAACACTCCTGCCACAGACTTCTAAACATTTCTTGCAGCAGTTTTGCTCCAGACACTTTCTTAAATCAAGTGCATCCTCCAATTTCCTTAATCATAATGAATTCAAAATGTATTCTGGAGATTTTATCCAAAATAACTCAGAATTATTAATGGCTTTATCCTACAAGACGGCTGTCATTAAAAAACAAGATTTCTACCCCACAAGGTGGGCAAGTTATAGAATTTTTTTTTTTTTTTGTCTTAGCACTAAAGCCTGGGAACTTTTACAGTTTTACTCAAGTCTAAGATAGAACTTTTCACTAAGCTATTTTATATTGTCATTACAGTCACTCAAAAACTGTATGGAATCAGAAAACACATTACATATTAGGAAACTGTAGTAGTTTCAAGGCTACATGCTAGGATACAGATGATACCTCTGGCTACACTGATTTAAGAGGAAAATGAAATATTATCTCTAATTGTGTTGTGAGTTCAATTTTACTGGTCATCATCAGTAGCAGAAGTTAGCCTTACTGGTATTATTAAAATTGAAGATAACATGTCATAGGGTAAAAAGCAAAAGTGAAAACTAGATTTGTGGAAATAAGAATTGATAGCACATCCTTTCTCCTTGGTCTGCAGGAAACAACACTCATTACAACACAGTTCATTACAGACAGCCTTCTAGGGGTTCTGTTTATTGAACTACAAGAGCACTAAGATGAACTCCTGTACCGCAAGGTTCACCTGTGTAGAAGCAATATGACATTAAGTATAGGCATAAGCAACAAGGTCAGGGGAGACAAACCACTGAAGTTCCTTAGTGGCACACACAAGCCAATGCTTTCTGGCTACCATTCCAAGCCAACCTGCACGTGCCAGTGCTACGGCTCTATACATCTGCCAAAGAAGATGATCAGTTCTTTCAAATAAGGAGCAAAGTGAATGTATTTTTGTCCTTTGCTTCTTCCACTGGAAGTATATTTAAGCAAAAATATGTACATGATGTAATCATATTAGAACATCTGCTTAATTTTTGATCTTAAAAATGCCAAGGCAAATTCATACCTTTCCCACATCCACTTTTCCTGCCTCCTTCATTGTGACATTAGTTTGCCTTCCATAAGGACCACTATCAACCCTGGGCTTGAAAATCAGCTTCTATTCAGATTTAATATGTCTGCCAATCCCCACCTCCCCCTCCACCAATGTCTATACATTAAAAAAAAAAAAGAACTTATTAGAAGGGTGAAAGAGGAATTTTACATATACTCAGAATGCATTGCTAAGATTCATCTAGCAAGTACAAAATTCACAAAATTTGTATGCCTCACCATAAAATAGGTTTTATACTAGCACATCTCTTCCCCTTTCTCTTTTTCACTCCACAACTTCTTCCTGAGATAGAGCTCTGGTTGGAAACAAAGAACTGACATCTGCTGTGAAAAGAGTTTAAGTGCAAGAAGAGGACACACTGCTTCTAACATGCATTCACAGCCTTCAAACTCATATTCTGAAGAGAATAAGCTGTGCTTACACAACTACATTTTATCCCATTAAAGCAAGACCCCAAGCTTGAGGGATCTCATACCACTTTTCTAACTCAGGCTGTAGTATTTGACAAAGCTTCCCAGCTTACTGATTTGCTAATGAGGTAGTCCAGCTTTTTAGTCATCTCCTAATTGCACTTAAGTTTTCTGGATACAGCCTGTCCAGTTCAGACCTGTGTTTCTACTGCCTCTGGGCCCCATGACTCATGATTTCATAACTGCTTCCACTCACATTCAAACACCACATTACAAAGATGATCTGAAATTAAGATAGCAGCAGCAGAAAAAAATCACTGTTTGGAAGCTCCCCAAAGTAACTTTCCAATGCACACATCAAAACAGTAAAGACTTCCCACATCCTAAGCCACAGCTAAGATACTAACCTGTATAAATGCCCTTCCTGAATTGTGTTTGGTCTCTGTCTCAGTTCAACAATAAAAGGATAATAGTATATACATACAGTATGTAAGCCACTCATCACAATAACAAAACAGCTGGTTTTACATCAGTAAACTTATATTACTGTTTTAGCAATTTCAAAAACAGTGCTTATAGCCCCCTCCCTCAACATTCTCACCTCTGCCATTGTAATTAGAAACTCACTTCACACCCCAACTTTGATTATTATTCATCTTCAAGCACTCAACATTTTTATCTCACATTTCACTGTTTTTAATAAAATAATATCTATTGCTTCTAAATGATCTTCTTGTTTGTCCAACTTACACTGCAGAACAATTAGCTGGAAAAAACACCAGGGATCTCAGGTTATCATGAAGACAAGAACCTGGGTACTGGATTCATTTGGGGACATGTGGTCTACTCAAATGATAGACACAAATATTGCTACCCAGCTGGAAGGTTGACATCTAGGTCCAATTTTGAATAAATTCTGATTCAGTGTTGGATGAAGAAATGGAGAGAAGACAAAGCAAGGAGAAGAAACCAGTTCTGAAGTATGTCATTTCTAGGAAAGATATCATTTTCCCAGCACTATTCAGCATTATAATCTCTACATCTCTGCTAACAGAATCAAATATGCGATTGCCCCATCTTCCACAAGCAGTTCTTCAGGAATATGACCTTGGAAACCAGAATTCTCATCTACATTCCACTTCCTGGCTGAGATTCTTCATAGTACGTGACCAACAGAACAGCCAGAACCACTATTTGGAATTGAAGAGCCATAAATATTTATGTAATTGAAAACAAATACTTCACAGGGCAACAATAGCACCACGCAGCTCTTGCTCTCTCCAGCAAATGGAAAATTTAGTTAGTGCATAACAGCTGGAATATAACATCCTAATAACTATGCTCTCAAAGGCAGAAACAGCTGTGAGTGGGAATAGTCAATTTAAGCACAATATCACCAATTCAGATATCTATTTTGTCAATTTTAGCTGAAATACACAAGAGTGGGAATTGTACTTAACATGAACAAATAGTCATTCAGCTGACAAGAAATTAATTTTACTTTGATTCAGAAACATGCTCAGTTCTGGCCTTACGTAATACTGAAACACTTTATTACAAAGGTTGTAAGTAAAGCATTCCTTCAAATTTTAGTAAGTTAAGACTTGAATGATTTTTTTGTTTTGTTTTTGTAATCAGACTATCAGTGACTTGAGCCAGTTGAGTACTGTCATATCCTCAAACAGTGAAGGCAACAAGTATGCAAAATATACCCTAATTGTTCTAAACAAATATACAGAAGTTGGGGAGGATCACAAGATGTCTTCATAGTCTCTTCGGTTCCTTTTCCCTCTGGCCATCATTACTGTGCACAGTCACTGAGATTTAAAAGTTCCTTATCATTAAGAAATGTCATAAAACTTGAATTTATGTAGTTGTAAGACTGCTAATTTACTGAAAGGCTGAGCAAGGTGAGAAGGCAGAACATAATTATCCCTATTAGTAGATAACTACCAGGTACCTTATCTGATGTTTCTATAAGAAAATAACACTTCTAGAATGCTTTCTTGCAAAAAAGATCCCTAAAGCTGAAGCTGCTGACTCAAGCATGAGGATGGCAGAGTGAACAATCTTTACATACAGACATGCATGTATATTTAGATTTCTGTGGTATTCTCAGAGGTTTCAGACTTCTTGGCTCCCCGGCTACATGTTCCCCCTTCTATTTGACCTATTAGACCTGCATAGAAAGTCCAAAGTTCGTAAGTTCAAGTTGTCTAGAGACCTTTGTAACAATAACCTTATTTGATGAATGTACAGACTGAGTGGAAATGAATTCGCAAGCTTCCACACAACTTGTGAATGAGGAAATCTTGTACTTGCAAGTAAAGTCATTTATGTAGAGGCTTGCAAACATTTCAAGCTTCTTTCATCTAAATGCTTATTGCAAACCACAACCAAATTTCTACACAGGTGGATTCTACTCCATATCCACAATCCACCATGGTTCTCTTCCTCTTTTAGTACCAGAGAACAAGCAGCAAATAGGTGCCACTATTTGCCTGACACATATGGAGGAAAAAAAAAGTGCACACATGGAAAAAACAGCATACCTGTTTGTGGGCAGATAAGGACTTTGCATGAGCCGATGTACTGAAATGCACTGTCTGCAAAATAAAGAGACAGAAGATCCATCAGTCCAGGCTAATATAGTCATGTGTTGGAAAATCTTTCATTTATCAGAACATTTCTAAATATTAAAACAAGTAACTGCTGTAAAATAGAACAGTGTATTGACATCAAGGTATGCATGCTGCTTTTAAGCTCTTTGTTCTCTCAGCTAGATGATACAGACTAAATATACTTTTCTAGATTTATGTTGTTTAAACCTACACTGAGAAGCTGTGGATGCCCCATCCCTTCAGGTGTTCAAGGCCAGGCTGGACAGGGCTTTGAGCAACCCGGTGAGTGGCATCCCTGCCCACGGTAGGTGGGTTGGAATGAGATGGTCTTTAAAGGTTCCTTCCAAATCAAACTATTTTGTGACTCTATCAATATTTGATAGTGAAAGAATATCACTTGGAAAAGAGGTAGCACAAAGCTTAATCACCAATTTATTTCATGCTGACTCTATGAAATTGTCCCCAGAGTGTTGCTGATGCTTTACATACTGACACCAAAACATCACCTTTCCACGAAAAAAAATAAAAGAGCATTTAATCAAAGCCAAGAGAAATACACCACAAAGGCCAATATCTGGCAGCCTGTAACAGGTAAGGTTCTCCAGGCAGAGAAGCCCTTTAGAGCACAGCACCTCTGACCCTTGAGTGAGCTGTAAAGCTGGAAGACAGATGCAAACAAAGTCCCATACTCAGTTCACTTGTTTGCAGATGGGCCATTAAGTTCCAGCAAGCCATCAATACTTTAGAAAAGAAATTAACACTCATTAGGGGCTTCATTTTATCTCCTTTTCAGGATGCGAAGCACTCCTGCACAACACAACAAGAACAGGAAGCACCCAGCCATTTCAGCACAATGCATAGTATTTCTTACCCTCTCATCTTATCAGCTTGGACTTGTTCATAGCAAGGCATTCAAGCTACATTCAGATCTTTTAAACAGAATTTTATATTAAGAATGAGCAGCTGAGCTGACAGAAGTATGTTGCTCTTTCTCATAATCGTTAACCCTACTCAAGTCACACATCAGCTTTATCTCCAGACAAAATGCAAGTCATATCTAATAGCTCACATAATAAAAACATATTTGCTAGTGGCATGGCCTATAAACTTACGAGTTCAAGGTAAGCTTAGCCTCTGAAACTAGAATTTAACTTTTTTTTTTAAAAAAAAAATGCCCAGCATTTGCTCTTTAAGCAAACCTTTCCTTGGAGAGTCTGGACATGGGACAACTACTTATTTGCAGACCTCAATATGCCTGAACACTGATAAACGTGGAAGAGGGGAATTCTTATTGTTTGTTCACAGTAGAGTTTCACCCACACTGGCAATTACAGGTGACTTGAAAGATTGTCTGCCACTGAAGCTGAATCCCCCCCGTGCAAACAAGGTTCCAGCAATAACTGGTTTAACTTTAGCCAACCTAGACATGGGAGCCTTGTGTCAACTTATTTATAGCAAATAGGAAAAAAAAAAAAATCACTGATAAGTAGTCCACTTTTGCATAGCCACTGAGACTTTCTGTATGCAAGAAGTTCCTCCACATTAATTTTTGCTTCACTGCAGTTATCTTTGATTCCAGAGTGGCTGCTTTGCTCCCACAGCCCTTGGATCCCACCACATTAGACTGCCCAAAGCTCTATCAGATTATAGGATCTCAAGACACTAATCATATAGCAAGAACAAATGTACACTATATATAAATTTAAGAAATATTTCAAGTGCAGAATGGTAATTGCACAAAAGCAGCTATGCACTATGTATGAAAAGTTTTAAATTGCTCACAAGCTCCAACGTGATACTTAACAGCTGGGAACATGAAGCAATGGAATTCTCTTCAATGGCCATAGAGCTCATCACCAGTTATTGGGTTGCCCAGCTATAAAGCAGCATTTTACTCTGAGACGTTTCTAAAACTCACAGATCAGTTCTTGTTCCACTCTGCATTTTCAGAGTCAGCAATTAAGAAAAACAGCATAAAATTAAGAGGAAAAACAAGTAGTACCCTGTAGCCACTGAAAAAAGAAACACGAATTCATAGTGTTATTTTTAGACCTATCTTGTATACAATCACTGCACACAGCCTGCATGAAGTGTGTAACACAGGCTGAGGAAGTGGCCTTCTCCATTTCAATCTCTAAAATCCAAAAGACATTCAGTCCAGAATTTTTACCAGCAGACACCATGCAAAGGGTCTAAGCTCCAAGAACACTGAACATAATCCCAATTTTTCAAAGAGTGCACAAAAATAAAGCTTGGGAAACAGCCCTGTGATGAAACACTGCCTTTGATGCATTCATCCAGAGATGCAAAGTAACAACTCACAGCAAGTCTACTCACAGCAGAATGCCTTATTAAGACTTGCAAATTAAGATCCATCTCATTAGAAAAATTACAGCTTTCATCAGAGCACTTTTTTTTTTTTTTTGGAAGAAGTTCACTTAATTGAAGATACAGCCAGATTCACATATTTAAGGGAAACCATTTGAATACTTCCCAAATCCCCATGTAAGCAGTATCTCAGGAGGCTTGTCTAAATCAAGTACATTTGAAAGGGGTCTCCTTTCAATTGAGAGCATATACAATATTTAGTTTTAAGCAAATGAATTGAACGGCATTTCTCATCAACATGGATAGTGTCCTTTGTTTGGAAAAAAATTCCTACTTTCAGCCACAAGTGTCCACAAGGATTTTTGTAGAATTTCCACCTAGCAGTAGAGACAACAGGCCAGAAGGATAAATTGTTTTTCCAAGGCTAGCTGATAGATTTTCTTTCCCTTTACTTCCCTAATTGTTCTTGTGTTCAGCATGTACCAGAAATTCATAGGACACCTGAAAAAGCTTCTCACAACAAAAGGGTTAAAATTATTTTCAGCCTAACTCAAGTTCAGTGACTTAGCCTCGGCAACTTGACCTTGAAGTGTTTAAAGTTTTAGCTTTTTTTTTTTTCTTTTTTGAACCACGAGTATAGGGACTGTTATTTTGAGGATGCAATTCACCTCTGCAGTTTTCCCCACCTTCACAAATGCCATACTCCCACTTGTTAGTTCACTGCATGTTTTTATCTATAAACATTCTATGTATCATCATCCAGCACACAGAGAAGATAAATCAACTTCTATTGACTGTACTCACTGGTGTAGCCATTTGATGATTGAGATGTGAACTAACAAGCCAGGATGTTGCTTTCTACATAGCTACCACTTAAACTCTCCTCTCCCCACACCTTCTGAAAGGAAGCTCTTGTGTTCCACCTAGTACATCCCTTGTACGTCTTAGATGAATTTGACTCATGAAAAAGGAAATGTTATCATTCTGACAGTATACTCCTCACAGCCAGTTGCCTGACCTCTTCACTTTCAGAATGTGTGTCAGGAGAATGTTTTGCCATTTAATTCCCCAATCACTTCCACATTCAGTTTGACACAAAATTCCTGTTAACTTTACATTCCAAAGGAAAACGTTTATATAAATAAACTATTCATTTTCTTACAGTGACATTTCTTCAGAAACTTTAATACAAAGAGCTTTCTTCTCATGCACCTAGTCCTGTTTTGAAATTCTGGAGTCCTTCACCATACAAGGCTTCCATCCTTTCCCTAGTTCTACTTGAACAGAAGACTGTTCAACTATCTCCCTTTGGGGCACGTAATGCCTATTGAAAACTATGATCTGTATCTTAAATATCTGTTCCTATGACCTCACATAATACCTTTCCAAGCAGACAGTATGGTGAGCTGGCTGCTGATCTCTATTTCCACTCTTTAAAGAATCATGCCCTTCGGCAAAGCCCATCAACAACCTTATTTGTTTTCTAGTGCTACAATTGAGGAAACAAAACTTACTGAGGTTACAGCTTGCATTGCACAGAGGAGGTAGAACAAGGTAAGGACATTGTAACAACCTATGAAATTTAGGAGCACTCTTCAGCATTACAGATTTTCAGAAGTAACTTTTGAAAACAGGCTTAAATATTTTGAGAGAAGCTGCAATCTTAAAGTATGAAATACTAACTAGCATTAGAGCCTGATATACTGTACATAATGATGAACCATATGCTATCAATATTCTCTAATTAAGTAGTTCATTAACATATCCATGAAGCAAGAAGGGTCAGGGCTCAGAATTAAAGCAAAGTTCCATAGATGTTTGCTTTAGAAATTTACTGTCTGTAAGAATCCATTGCCCAAAGCCCCTCTGAAAAAAAAAAAATCAGTCACAGTGCTATACTTCATTTTTTCCTCCTCAGAGAGCTGGTGAAAACAGAGTCCCAAAGATGAGATTTGCAGCACTTAAGACCTTTCAATTCTGCATGCTGTCTTTCCTTTCTACTTGAAGTCTCTTGCTCTTTCCAACCCAGGCTGGCTGAGTTGCTTGCTATACTTTTCCCCATTACCTCAAGCTCCTTCAACTCTGCTGGATTAAGCCCCCATTCTCTACTTACAGGTGTTCATTCTCTCCCACAGGATATCTAATCATAGAATCATTAAGATTGGAAAAGACATCTGAAATCTCCAAGTCCAACACCAACCCATATCCATATCCATGCCCACTAACCATGCCTTCAGTGCCACATCTCCATGGTTCTTGAAAACCTCCAGGGAAACAGTGATCCCACCACATCCCTGGACAGCCTGTGCCACTGCATCACCACTCTTTTAGAGAGGTGTTTCCTGATTTCCAACCTGAATCTCCCCTAATTGTTTCTCCCCAATACCTCTGATTGGATTAAGATCTACTTGGTGCAACAGGACCCACTGCTATTAGCAGTGGACCAAAAAACAAGCCTTCTATAGATCTAGCTAGCTCACTGATGAACTGGGATCACTCATTACAGTGGCCAATACTACGGTAAAGGAAAAGAGAAAAGGTGAAAAAGACAACCACCTTTCCCTGCCTTATCAAACTTGCTTCTCTGTAGCCTCTTCAATTAGGCCCAGCAGGCATGCTAGTATTACAAGCAAATAATGAAGCACCTGGGGAGTCTGCAGTGGGAGCACTCCAGTGCCACAGCTCATCTCATCTTTGTGAGGCAGAGAGCATAGCAAGAACCAGCAAGTGCCAGGGTTTGGAAATGAACTAGGGTGGTAAAATTAGTGGGCTAGGAAGGATGAGGAAAACCCAGAAGTCATAGAAATTAAGGAAATAATAAAGAAACACAACAGATAGTGGTGGTGGGGAAAGAATTGTGAAACTTAAGTTAAAAACTCTCATCAGAATGAAAATAGGTCTCATAATAATTCGAGTTCCACCATTCTCTCCCTCTCCTGACATACACTTGACAGACTGCCAGCACTGCCTGTTGGTGAGTCCAATACTTCTAGTCCCTGGCACACTGATCCAAGACAGTCTCTGCACTTACAGGTGATCCTCAATACCCTGAAGCAAAAGTCTTAGAGGGAGTGACAGCCTTTTAACCTCAGCTTCTCATTGGATCACTCAAAGCTTTTATTTTTGCAATTACCTAAAAAACGTACAATTACTAAAAGACACTTCATGCACCCTTGTGGCAATTTTCAGTTATTAATACAGGAAAAAATACATTAATATGACTTAACAGATTCAGGAGTTAGTTTCTCTCAGGATAAGTTCATTTATTAACATTTAAAGCTGTTTCTCCACTGCACATTCATGGCCTTTCATGGTTAGCTAACAGCTACTTTTTGCCTCAAAAGGACAAGCTAGCAGAGTAAACCAATTTCCTGCATCCTGAAAAATACACAGCTTACATTAGAGAAGATGCACCCAAAACCCAGAAATCTATGGAACAGATAGCATTTAGCAAAACAAATTGGCAAGACAAATGCCATATGGGATTGCAGGTTCTTGCTTGTTTAGGCTGTGATCCAGTCTAAATCTCCATTGCGTAAACAGAACAATGCAAAAACTAATTTATCGTAACAAATCAGAAGTGAAAACAAACTCAAAGAGCAGTTACAATCTGCTCCACAAATCAATAGGTCCATTAATTGAAAGCTTCAGATTACATCATTTCAAGCTTTCTGTATATGACAAAAATGAATTTGATCTAGATTAGTTAGTCACAATAAGGAACAAAGATTTGGGTTCAAGTGTCTTCAGCTTTAGTTATATTGTTCCTCAGCTCTACTTGTAGCTTGAAGAGCCTACACAGTAAGAGCTTTGGCAAGGTGCTGAATCAATAAATGCAGACTTGAACTGAACACAGAGTTTTAATTGCAATCAAGTTTCATTGATTATATGGATATTAAGAGAAAAATCTGATTGATTCCAGTTTTATAAAAGCAAACAAATGCAAATACTGAAACAATAGTTTTATAACCAGAACAGAGTAGTTACTTCCACTACACCTGTCTGCCCTAAGTACAAAAATGCAGTCTGATGACAACACTAAATTGGATAATACTAACAGTGTCCCCAGCTACACATAAGCAGAAGGAAACTGAAAATAACCCCCTTAGGCTTTTTAGGTTGGCTCTTCTTTCATCTGCTTGATTCAGCAGGAATACTAAGTGATCTACTCCCTTACCTTAATATTTACACCATTCAAGATATAACAAGGACATACTCTGACATTGTTTTGCTCAGTGTGTTTTCAAATAATGCACCGAGTCAGTGAACTAAGGAAAGGGGTTAACAATCCATACCATCATTCCTCAAGAAAAATCTCTTTGGGCTGAGGTAACAGTTGTAAAGAAACTTACTGCATACCTTTAGAAGTCCTCTATGCCCAGATAGCTAACAACTGTATGTTCAGATTTTTATACAGCACTGAAATGGATCCATTAAATACTCAGGAACATCTCCCAAGTAAAAAGTAGGAACACAAATATCAGTGTAAAACTGATATCTAGATTAGAAAACAAACAAAAAAAGAAAGTGAAGTGAATTGAGCTGGAAGAAAAGGGTGAAACATACCAGAAACACTAATGCTGCTTTTCTGGGTTCTTATCTGAGCCCTGTAGCAAGCCTCACGTAAAGCAGAAGAGAAGCTTGTCCCAACAATGCCCAAGAGTTGTCTTCTTGAAGAGCCTTAAGTTCACAGAATTTAATCAAAGGAAAAAGCTACCCAAGCAAATTTAGGCACACAATAAATCCAGGAGCTAGAAAAGGATAATTGTATTATAACAATAAGTAAAATGCTTAATTGCACCTTGTCTCCTCTCTGACTGAGCATTTAAATGCCCTGAGTCCAAATCCTGAGGCTTAATGCTTTGCTCCTGCACAGACCTGAAGTTCTCCCTAGCCTCAAGTTAATTGCACCTAAAGGCAGGACATGCAAGCAAATAAGACAGCTAATTACAGCTACCTTGATTCTGTCTTCACAAAACTTGATTCAATGGGCATTTCATTGCACTCTGGCAAGTAATAAACCAACTGAAATAAAACGCCTTCCAAATAAGATGCACCAAAAAGTCCTTATCCAATCTCCTGGATATTCATGTACACAGAGCACTGAACAAGGCAGACATGCTGTATAACCCTACAGGCAATGGCTGTCAACAGTATATTCAGCTTGGAGTGCTCAGATTTCAGGAATACAGAACAAAAATCTCAATGCAGAAGTTGTTTTTCCAATATGCTCTAGACCTTTTGGGGTAAATACTTAAGATGTTCATTTAGTACAAACTCAAGAGCAAAGTCATTATGGACAAAAAAAATCTAAATTAAGCAGCCCACAAGAGAATACCATATTTAATAATGTATCACACCAATTACATCAGAAGTATATTATAAAAATCCAACAAGTAGCATGGAAAAAGAATAACATGCTGCTGCCACATTAATTCTGTGCATGTTCACTCTGAATTGCACAGTATATTTCACAGTGTCTTTAAGCATCATGGACAACCTCTTGAACAGTACAATTGGTCTTTTCTCTGTACATAGTTATTGTCAAAAATCCAACCGCTCAGTACTGCTTTGCCCTCAATACCTTTGTAACCAAACCCATTTCTGCTTAAGAGAGCTCAGCACAGCAAAATTATAGCATAGTAATTGAAAACATCACTCAGAAAGAATGCACACTATTAATGCATTAGCGCTACTTTTCATTATTTTTAACTACTTCACTCCTATGTTTGCTTATTAACACATCCCTTATCAACCGTTTCAGATGTAGACTCAAATGAAGGTATTTGTACACAGGTAGTTTTGTAAACAACATTCAGCTGCAAGCAGAGAAGTATCCAAGTATTCCATATTTATTAATGGCTGCAGCAATTAGATCAATACAGTGGTAAAGTTGTCACAACAGAGGCATGATGCCAGAAGGACTGGCAGAATAGAAAGAAAAGGAAAGAAGAAACAAAAGAAAGGGAAGAAAATTGCTCACACATCAGAAGATTCTAGGTTCACAGGGGAAAAGCTTCACCAAAGAGGGATCTCCAGAAAGAGATCCTTCCTTGAAGGCAGTCAGCTCTTAAGTGAGGTCTAAGAGGTGCAGCCAGGCTCCACCCCTTCCAGTCACACAGGTGAGTTGTCCTCATCTATGCTCCCAGGGCTAACTAGGTCCTTTTCCTGGGTGCTCAATCAGTGATTCAGGCCATGAGTCAGTTCTCACACAATGCACATTCATCTCTTCTTTGACAACATAGTCTTCATACATTATCTCCACAGATGATTTGATCTTTTTAGCCTCAAAACCACTTAAACACTAAATGCGTGTACTTCATTTGCTCTTCAGTAAGAAAAAAATGACCATTTAGTCTTTAGAAATCTTTACTGGCTAAGCGTTGTATGTACTATCAAATAAAATACATGAAAGCTTATGTCTCAAGTCTTCTGTGAAGAAAATTAAACCTTAGCATTTGGCAATCCAAGTACTTAACCAATTGTGTGAGCAAATACACAAGGTCTAACTAGAAATCTCCAGTGTTATTTCTTCAATTTCTTCAGTTTTTGTGGTAGCACAGAAGTTTTACCCAATGAAAAATAACGCCTACTGGTTCTCAGAGTCAATACAGTTCTCAGAAAACATTCTATGTTCTTTGATATTTCAGACCCTTAGAATTCATCTCTCTTCAATAGGCATTGATGAAGCTTTAGTTATTTTCTCAGTGAAGTTTCCACACTAGTGCTACTTGTCATATCTAGCTCCTTGTTACTGAAGACTGCGATAAATATTTTACTATAGAGTAGTAAACATAAGAGGGAAAGAACAGACATTTTGTAGACTTGCTGAAGCAATCTCATATTAATAATTTGATGGCTTCCTTTTTTAAAAAAAAAAAAAAAAACGACCTCAAGTATAAAATATAACCTACATTTAAAATGCAACATCACCCAGGGAGTAACTCTTGCCCATATTGAACTTGCATTAACATCAGTCACTTGAAGTTCTTCTAATCACAAGGGCAATATACTTCATACTTAAAAACAGTAAAAAAAAAATAAAAATCTATTTCCTTCTTTTCCTTCCCATAGAAATATAATGAATTCAATCAACAAGTATACAGAAAACATCATTCTCGTATATTTTCTAAATACTTCTCAGTTTAATGGACTCTAGTTGAAAAAATCTGATAAAGTCATACAGCTGAAAAAAAGACCGATACGTTCTACTACTATTCTTTACTATATGAAGTCTTGTCTTTGTGTACTGAGACATCTAAGTCAGCCTTAAACTTGGGCTAAAATTTTCAATAGATATTCAGAATTCAGCCAAAGACAAGACAACAAAAAAGTTGACTAACATCAGCACGCATACCACTCAATTACAGCAGAAAATAAATTTAATATGCACACTCAAACACTGAATCATAAATTTTCTTGAATTTTACACAGAGCAAATTTTTGCTCTATAATTCTCAAAGAGAATTTTTGTTGGAAGAAAGGAATTTATTGGGCATGAGTCTTCAGTCATTCCAGCATTTTTTTCTTTATAACTGATAGTTAACCAGAGCACATTGTAGCCTCTAAAAAATACGTTTCCTTTTAGATTTAAATTCAAATGTTTTAAGTAGTCTCCCATGGAGATGAAGTTCATACTACTTTAAGAGTTGCAAAGGCTAATGGTGCAGAAAATGGAAAATGAAGTCTAAAAACCAGATGCAAAGTTACGTGTATATATAGAGAGAGAACACATCAGTTATTTTAGGCTGCTTAAAAAATGTAAGACAAGAACACTACTCAGTACAGCAAGATGACAACTAGTCAAGAACAACCCAGTGAAGAGCATCTCAGGAGTCAAGTCCAGAAGATCAAATCAGAAACAGATCTGCAGTTTATCCTTAGGATACTTAGAGCAGGATTTACAAAAGCATTAACACAAGTCTACCTCTGATATCACTGCTATCTACATAAAGGAATTGCAAAGCACTCTGAAAATCTCACTATCACTTGACAACACCACAAGCTCCACATACATATCCCTCCTCAACCGCAGGAGGTATCAAAACAAATTCAAATTTAGATCCAACAGGATCCATAAGCATCACGTTTTTCCTGTTTTGCTCACAGCTGTCACCACACACTCAGTCTGGTTTGCAACCAACTTTATCTGCTTGCTTTCAGTCTAGCCAATCTAGTAACCCCTTAGTGTCCTTCAGCAAAGACCCATCTGTTATATGGGCAACTGAAGAACTACCAGATGAAGATGAGTGTCTGAGTGTAAGTAATTTTGAGCAATCACAATAGTTGAAGTGAAAAACTACAGCTAAAGAAATGGAGAGACCCTCTTGAATAACTTCCTGAAAGCTTATATTTTAATGACATTATGTCCAGCACTGAGCAATCTAATCCCAGCACTGTTTTAGAAAAATGTCATGCTCAAAACTAAGAAGGATTCAGGTGTGAAGAGCAGTTGTGCTTGTTTGTAAGTTACACTGAACATGTTAAATAATGTCGGAAATCATGAATTCATTTGCCTGGTCTCCTTTTTTGGTAGATTTGTAAAATGTAACTTAAAATTTACAATTGCAAATCCTAGAAGTCACAATGACATACAGCTTCCTTGCTATATTGTAAGGTTAGATTTGTTATGTGCCCATGTAAATATATATATATTTTTTTTATTTTGAATGAACACTGACTACTAAACTTCGATTCTATGATCCCTAGGGCCTTCCGAGTACTTTTTGCCTCATTTTCTATCTGAACCCATGAAAGCATGTGTCAATTTTAGGATGTGTATTCTGGTAAGAAAACAAGCTATTTTCCTCTATGCATATCATTTACACTCAGCTGTCACATCACAATCCTCCTTAGCAAGGTGACTAACCTTAATAGCTACTATGAACATAAGACTTATATTTACTAAAGCTTCTAAGATTCAGCCATCTTTGCAATGAAACTACAGGACCATCTTCTGTTGAGAAGCAAAATAAAAATCCAGGTGAAGAGGAAGGATCTTACCTAAACACTCAGCAAAGTTGTTTACATTTACATGATTTTAACAGAGTGAAAGCATATCCATTCAGAAGGTAAACTGTATGATTGAAGAGATCACTGAAATGAGCCAGCTAAAAACTGCTTTATTTGCAAGGACACAGTTATCTAAGAACTGAAACATAGAGATACTAGTATTTCGGACCAGGTTGAAAAGCCAATACTGGAAAGACAGAAAGCTTTATTCCTAATGGCTTGGGGAAAACATTTCTGGGCCATACTGGACAACAGTGAACTCCTCTGAACCACGCTATTGAATTTCAGCCTTCTGCACTACCTTTCTTATCAAAGATGAAAGTTGTTTGCAAACTACTGATTCCGGCACTCAAGATTCTCCCTCCTGGCAATTGATATGACCTGACAGCTATGTATTAATGTGTCTGATAAGTCTATTCGGGAATTCACCGCTAAGTAGCAGTAACTAGTATTCTTAATCCCCTCAATTCAGAACTCAAATATTTAGTCCTTCTTACTGTCTCAGCATTTTTCCAGGCAAAATCCATTTGAAGTAGTATCCAGATTACATTTCATTTGCATTCAGATTACAATTAAATCAAGAATTATAAAAAAAGCTTGTTACTCGGTGCAAGCAAGCCTAACTAGTAATACTGACATTGAACCACCATTCAACTATTTGATTTACATTAGAATCTCAAGAGGAACTTTCCTTTGTGCAATTGCAAAGTGGTTATGTATGAGCACCTGTAACATTGCCTTGGGGGTAAACTTCTCTGATCACATTTGCATGTAAATCACATCGTTAACCAAGTAGCTCTCTAAGTTAGTTCTAGGTCACCAGTGAGGGAAGACTGAGCAACAGGAAAAACCCTCAGTGTGACTAAATCAGTACAGTCCTTTAACCAAATGTTTCTACAGAACCGGTTTCCCCATTTAGCGTAACATTTTGTTGGGCTTCTGCTGTAACTACAAGACCTAGGAACAAGTAGTGATTTAGCTTGGGATTTCCCTTTGTACTTGCATATACTCAACCACAGGAAAAAAAAGTGAAACTCATTTGTTTCAAAATTAGGATAAATAGTTGGACAAATTATACTGGTAGGTCCTTCGCATCATACTCTACTCTTATTCAGAAAATGAAGTTTATTTGTCAGCAGGTTACTGGGTTCAATCTCTGACATTCTAGTATTACATATTACAAAGATGCATAATTCATATGCATTTTCTCTATTATCTGTTCATAGTTGTCTTTAAATTCTGCAAGGTTTATTCAGCATTCAGACCACATTCTTCTATGATACGAATTCAATCAGAGATTACTGAAGCCTGTACTTCCAGATAAAGCCCACAGAAACTGAAGTAACAAAAGTTAAGGAAAGCCATTATGCAGGGCATTATTCCTGATAAAGGAAGTCTCAATATTTTATTAGATAGTAGCAAAATCCTATGCGAAGAATGCAGTTTAAATCCTCCTCTCTCCATGCATGCACTCAGTAGGCAGTGGTACAAGAGAGAATTCCAGGAAAAAAACAGGCAGCAGACTATTCTTCTGCTCCCATATGAATAATTGAGCTGGAGCTCCCTCCAGACCTAGGAATTTTTAATAGATTCATGTCACAGCTCATGATCTTATCTATACCTTCATTGATAAAAAAAAAATTCCTTTGTTCATTTATGGCAGAATACTATTAACACATGACCTTTATGTGAGAAAATTCAAAGTTAACCACCTCTACAGCCATTTTGTTCAGTCATTCAATTTTTAAGAAAATAGAAATAGTGTGTTCTGTATCCTAAGGTCTGGAGCCTCAAAGGAAATTTCAGTAATTAAAACTAAAGATAATGTTGCACAACTCAGTAGTCCTTCATTAGTACTTAATTTCCTTCATTTAAGACTTGATGAAGGATAGGCTGTTCCTGCTATCCAGAGAGACCTAGACAGGCTCAACCAATAGGGCTAGGAGAAAAAATCAAGACATTCAACAAATTTAAGTGCGAGGTGTTGCACCTGAATTATGGAAACCCACTGTCAATAAAAGCTGAAAGAAAGAATTGAGCACAGCCCTGCCAAAAAAAGATTTTTACCTCCAGGTTCCTCTCCAATGAGGAGAGCTACACAAGTTTTGAGCAATTTCACAAAGATAAGCACAAGCTTTAAGTGAAATCCCCTATCAAATAATACAAATGCATGAAGCATAAGAAACATGCTATGGGCTTGCTCAAAACATAGCAGAATCACATAGTCATCTGAGGCTCCTCCAGATAGTTCAATCACCTTCCAGCTTCCCAGTTAAGGAGGTGCTTTAGCCCAGCTTATCAATCACTGATTAGCTTCTCTGACCGCACATACCTGCAATTAACCTGTATATTCTGACCTCACCAGCAGAAGAAATTGGGTAGGACTTCGAATTTCAGTACTTTAGGAACTTTAATCATTTTAATTTTTACATTAATTTGAGACCAAAGGGGATGTATTTTTAAATCAGAACATGCGTGCTTCTCTCAAAGATGAGATGCAATAAGCTACATCTGATACCTACAACTCCCCTGGAGACTGCCAGCAATGGGCTTCAAAAGTTGCACATTAGGAATTCATGTTTTACTAAAATACATGTTCTACCTTTTTCAGTAGGAGAATATTTTTCTTCCTCACTCATTACACATCCTTATCCTACATCACTGCTACCTAACTTGTTACTGCCCACTTTAGATTTGTCAAGTGTATGCTCCCACACAAGCCTCATAAATCTGCACTTAATCTTATTACCTTGCATGATCTGGCTCTCTTGCTGAAACACTGGCTATGATCACTGACAGCTGGTTCAGGCTGCAATTACAGACCTTCTGTCCAATGCAGGCTTATCCTGAATAGGGTTGTACTTCCTTTTGCATAGTATGCTCCAAGTCACTATACCTAATCAATGTCTCAGAGGGTAGAGATAACAAAAAATTGCTTCCTCTTAGAGCACTGCATTTGGAAAAAAAAATAAATACCAGGAAAGCTTCTACCAGAGACACTATACTTCTTCTCAGTGCTCTTCCCAGCTTCAGTCAGACAGATATGAAAAAAAGGAAACCCACCCAGGCATATTATGTTTCTGCTCTGGAACAGATTGAAGAACAAAATTCGTAGAATCTTTAAGGTTGGAAAAGACCTCTAAGATAATCAAGTTCATCTCCAATCCGCTCTTGCCATGTCCATCAACCACATCTCTCAGTGCCACATCTGCACAGTTCTTGAACACCATCAGGGATGGTGATGCCACCATCTCCCTGGGCAACATGTTCTAACACCTCACCACTCTAAGAAGAAATTTTTCCTAATATCCAACCTGAACCTCCTTTGGTGCAACTCAAAGCCACCATCTTTTGTCCTATCACTGTTACTGGATGATCCTCATCTCACCAAAACTTCCTTTCAGGAAGTTGTAGAGAGCCATAAGTTCATCTCTTCTACAGATTGAACAACCTCAGTTGTCTCAGCTGTTCCCCATAAGACTTATGCTCCAGGCCCCTTACCAGATTCCTTGTCCTTCTCTGTGCATACTTCAAGGCTTCAGTGTCTTTCTTGTGAGCACAATGAGATCAACATGTGTAACTAAAGCAGAAACAATTCCATACTGTCTGTTCCTCAAACATTCAGATATTCCACAAGCCAGCATAACCTCATGTTTAATGAGAACCCATTAAACAGTACACCAATCCTATTAAAGCAATGTGAAATGGCTGAACCACCAGATGCCAAAGACCTGCAATACTATTAACAGTAAGCTACGGAACTCTCACGCACAACCCTTTCTCTGGAAATAAGATTCTCACATTTTCTAGCAAACTCAAGGAACGTTAAATCCAACTGGCAGCTCAGAAAAGAATGTGCAAGAGGCAATCTTTAAGCAGTTTCTGGCCGCTTCCTTAGCATACAAAAAAGATACCCATAGAATTCACATAGGATTCTTGACCAAAATGAAGTTCTTATTTCTCAAGCCTCAGTTCTTCCCCTTAAACACATTTAATCTTTTTGATTTCCTGGGCTTTTTTAGCTTTAAATTGCTAGTGGGGCTCTAAGTTCAGTCTAGTCAAGATAACACTGTATTAAACAGTGACTATTTAGAGCTTAAATTCCATTAAGTAAAGTCACACCAACTAAAGGTAAGCATTTCATACTGCAGGGAATACAAATTTGCCAGTTAAAAATACAATAAATTCACATAACTTGCATCCATCTGGACATTTTGGTGTCTGAAAAGTGAGGTAAAGAATTCTTCTTTATAGTGAAAAAATGAAACCTTAAAACAAACAGATAAAAAACACCACCACCACCACCACACAAATTCAAATGCAATCAAAGTTTACCTGGAATGAAATTAACATTTTCAGTTTCTTAAAATCTGATGGTTTGTTTTAAGACAAAAGCTAATGGTCCTATTGGGCTCTATTGGAAAGTGTTTTGCTCAAGGGCAGACTTCCCTATTTTCGGTATTTCTCAACCACATCTTGTACAATAACAGCTCGACACAGTCCCTAACAGAGAACTTGCTTAAGCCTAGGAAAGGATCCTGGTATTTGCCACCCCCTTGTGATTCAGAAGCATGTTACCTTTAAGAGCTAACAGATACCACTGGAGGGCTTCCTCACCTCCCTTTTATAGTCTCGCGGGGTGGGAGGGGATTAGATAAATGCAAAGTCACATACTTCATTCAAACCTCTACTAAACATCACATACAGATATCATGCTTAATTACATCACTTTACATCCACTGTAATGATTGGTTATAGCCATCACCTAATTACAGCACAAAGTATGCTAAGCAATTTGTTCACCTGGAACTAATTTTCAAAGCCATGCATCAAACATGCTATTTACAAGTAGATGTTAGGGCAGAGAACAGTAAGGACGCATGCTTATATTGCCAGCAATCAAGATAGAGGATGATGCAAGCTGCAAACCTCTAAAATTAAAAAAACAAGGACTATTTATATGATAACATTATTCATACTGTTATCAGGAGCTTAACGTACATGCTATGTTTCACTACATAATCCAAAGCAGCTGTTTGTCTGCTAGTAGTTGAGACATAAATATGAGTTCATGTGCACATACTGAGGGAGGCAATTAATGCCCTTCAGCTCTGCCTAAGCCAAGCACTTTTCAGGTGAACT
Source organism: Tetrao urogallus (assembly GCF_951394365.1). Taxonomy (NCBI): domain Eukaryota; kingdom Metazoa; phylum Chordata; class Aves; order Galliformes; family Phasianidae; genus Tetrao; species Tetrao urogallus. The sequence continues at coordinate 25,671,954 of NC_136817.1, read as the reverse complement.
GGAAGTAGCAGCAGGCAATTAAGCATCAGCTCCTTGTCCACAAAGATGTGAAAAGCAAAGTAAGACAAAAACAAACCATCCTAGCTTCTGGAATGCCTGCCACACCCCTGGCATTTATTTCAATGAAAAGTCATAGAATCATTAAGGTTGGAAGCCTGTAAGATCAGAGTCCAACCACTGACCCATCCCCACCATGCCCATTGACCAGGTCTCTCAATGCCACATCTCCACAGTTTTTGAATACCTCCAGGGACAGTGACTCCACCACTTCCCCCTGCAGCCTATTCCACTGCGTAACTGCTCATCTGAAGAGGAAATGTTCCAGTAATCAACTGTCAATAATTAATATCCAACCTGAAGATATAGAGGAAAGCAACACTCCACAGGCATCTCAAAAAGAAACCGATCACTGTAAACACAGGTCTAACAACATCACTCCAGCCACCTACCTCACACACAGAAGAGCTGCCCTTATCAGGCAACGTGCAGCCTAGGAGCTCTGCAAGAAACTTTGCCATATACGAACAGCGAGGAAGGGGTCTTCCTTATCACTGTGCCAGGCAAATATCCTTTGGCAAGGGGACAGCTCAGTGGAACATTTCTTCGTCGCCGCAGATCCAGGGCTGCTTTTGGGGTTTGCTATCCAGGCCATCTGCCAGCATCATTCTACCAAGGCTGCACAGGTTCACTGGGTGGTAGCTGAGATGGTTTACAAAAACAAATCAAATAAACCAGCACAGTGCTGGGCTTCTCAGTGTTTGCTTCTCCTCTTTCCTGCTGAATGTCACTATTCCTATAGTAAAGGAAAGGGGCCCCGCAGAGGGGTGGTGAGAGGGACAACGCTGCAGAGCTGCAGGCAAACAGACTGAAGCAAGCACTGTAAATCACCTCAAGGTACAGCATTTATTCTGTGCACAGTGAATACATCTCCTTCCTGCCCACACACAACACACCCTCAAGCAGGATTCCATTTACACTCAGGAATACTTCAGTACTTTGAAGTCTGATAGCAAAGGAATAAAGTGGATTTATTTCCAGCCATTATTGCTAGTGAGTTGCATCCTTTGTAGAGCATCTCTGTTGCCATCAGAAAAGCAGCATGCCCCAACTGTCCACATCACCCCAAGATGTTGACTACTTCATTCCACCCCAGGATGCTGCAGTGGGCTTGGGCAACTGCTGCCCAAGGTTTATGATCCGAGAAGCATGCTGAAGTATAGGTTATGCATTGTACAAAGGAAGAGCTCTCCTATAGAAACAAAGCCACCCAACCTCTAATTCCATCATCAGAAACAAAGTAACAACCTCAAGACAGCAGCGTGGCTCCTACTCAATCCAACTTCCCAGCCAAGGGTACTACACAAGCTGTAACTGCATAGTCAGCACCCTAAGAGGCATAGTACAAAACCAATCCTGCCCGTCTTTGCGCTAAAATTTATAGGAATTGATTGAACCCAGTGAAATATAATGAAGTCATCATCAGCATTAAGTACCTGAAGCACAGCTTTGGTGGCTGCTGAGCTGGACTCTCCTTTTTTAGTGCTCTGACAGCAACATGTCAGAAACAGCCCATGAAAATGCCTGTGTGCACGTCACTCCTCTCAAATCTGCCTGTGTGCCACAAGCACTGGCTAAGGAAGTTCGTAACACCAGCTTTACATCAAGTATCAAGGCCCTAATCTTCACCAAAAAAAAAAAAAAAAGTCTGAGAATTCAAGTTCAGAGGAACTCAATTCTCTGCTAGCAGAAAAACAGGCTTAACTGCTTGGCAGCAGCCAAAATAGCACATGGTACCTCAATAGCACTAGAATTCAAGCACATGCTGTCAGGTCAGTATAGCTCCCTGCTTTACCAGTAATCTTGTGATAAACTTGCATTTTCAAGCAGCCCTAGCATAGCTACAACATTTGATCCATTTTTGCTTGTGAAGTGCAAGTTTTATTTGTTTTCCATACAACAAGTACAATGGGTTATCAGAAAAGTAAAAACACAAATGGATTTGGATGCCATCAGTGGCAAGGGAGGAACAGCATACTAGCACTAACACAACATTTTATTTGCACAGAACAAATGAGCTGCCTAGATGCCCAGCGCATCTCTTGTACAATCAAGACAGAAGAGACTGTACAAACTAGTTAAGAGAGTTTAAGTGCTCTAGACAATAAGTGGCATGCATCTGCTCTAATCAGCTTAGTCTTACCCCCAGCCCACTCCCATCTACCTCATTTCTTGGACATTCCCCACTACATCCTTTTATTTCCAAATCAATCACTGCCTCACTAACAAACTATAGGGATTTAAGAATCCTCTCATTCAGTGAAAGAGGGATTTTCTCATTTAATATCCAAGTTGGCTTTATGCTGCCTTGCCCCTGGCTAGGATGAAAGGAGTACAAAAGGAGGTGCTCTAGAGGTTTGATGCCTTCCTCAGCTCAGCTGTTAGAGGAACACCACCTGCTGTGGAGTGAGCCAGTCAGTCAAATTTCATGTTCAACACTTCGTGTCATGAATAACAGCTATCCCAGGGGGATTGTCTGAGGCCTTGGATGTTGCACGCTGTTTCAAGATATAATTCAAGGACATTAAATAATTTAAGTAGGGCCTTGTCTGATGATAAGTACTTTTTTCCTCATTAGACAGTTCTACATTCTTCACCAGCTGCACAAATGAGCTGTTTTGAAACAATCAAATTTTGATGACTGACCCTTTGAAATCATTCCCAGCACAAGTTGCAAGCCCAACATAGTCTGTGAAAGCCTTGGCTTCTCCTAGAATAACTTTATATCCTGCCACACTCAAAACATGACATTAAATCGTGTTTGCAGTATAGTATATCAGCAGACTGCAACAGACTGAGCTGAATTGTGTCTCCATGGGCACCAAATTCTTGTGTGCATCTTACACTAGACCCAAAGTTAAACAATCCAATAAATTTAGGTAGTCTCCAAAGAAAAGAAATTTGAGATAAAAATAGAGAGCAACACAATACAGAAAATATTTTGTTTTGGATGTTTTGACAGTAGTCTTTGATTCCAGTTATGTCTGCCCCAAAAGAAGATTCCACATTTTAACATTCACAGGTTGAATCCCATTCCATTTGGGCAGCACACCTGCAAAAATTTGGCATCCATGGCACTACATATGACCTTATTCTAGCAAGCTACAAAAATTGCTTCTTGCCATGTATTTTTGCTAAACACGAGTCAAACTGACAGTGTCCCTAACTTGACAACCATGCCTTATTTCATTACGGAATGCACACTTAGAAGCAACAAAGGTGTACTGAGCTCTGTACACAAAAATCCATTACAATTCAGTTAATGGTACCCTTTTTTCTGTTGGGCACTTATTTTTCTTATATGCAAAGCTACTTAGGAGGTTCTCTCTGCTTTGTACTATTTTTGTAATATGCAGGAAGGCACCAAAAGGAATTGAGAACCACAGAAATACAGTCTGACACATCATACTTGGAATGAGAACAGGTTGCTTCATTTGAAGTGCTGATATTACGCTGATATGATTATGCTGATATTGATTGATTCAATCAAGAGAACACATCAAGAGTAATTGTTGAGTAGGAGAAGAGACTGTTATGCTCCCTTGGTTACAAGTTACTTATTTGCCAAAAATTAAGTAAATAGAAAAAATAATTAAAACTATTTTTTGTACTGTAGAAATATCACATGACAATCACAGAAAAATGCTAAGCCTATAATAAGCTTAATATAGAGTTTCAGACACAAATGCAATACCTCCTGTTGTCTCTTTTTTAAAGGAGATTAAGATCCCAGAACAAGAGAAAAATAATAGCAAACAAGCCAGAAATTTTATGAGAAGTAAAATAAAAAGCCTTAATTAAGAAAAACAGGTTTTTTTTCTCCCCACTTGTGCTCATGTCCTCATACCTCTATAACTGCATTTTATGGAAGCTAAGTATGACATAAAACAGGATAAATAAATAATGACTACAATAAAACCAAACTGCTTCTCAGCTTACCATGCAGTTATGCAGTACCTGCAGCACTTCTACAAAATGAAGCAGTATTAACAGGTCCATGGGGAGAAAAAAAAGTTTCTAGGAAACTGCAAAATAATAAATTAGGGACTGGATGCAATCTTAAAACCCAGCCAACTACCCCAGAAAAAACAAAGTACATGCATAAACATAACATTGATCTAAATTATGCCTCTCCTTCAACAAGCAGGATACCTGCCAGGAAGCCTTGCAGTGATTCCTGTCTACGGCTGACACTTTTCTCTGATTAAAATCTGAGCACAATTCATTATGAAGAACAACTAGTTGTAGTACAAGATCTACCTCAGATCTCTCTGCTTCATAGAATTTCAGGGTGGTCTGGGGCAGCGTGTTTCCATCCCAACTGAGAAAGCGTTGGCAGAAACACTGTTGCCCAAATGTTGCACCAGGGAAAGTTCAGGATGGGTATTAGGGAACTTCTACTTTCAAAAACAGGGGAGGTACATTCGCACACGCTGTCCAGGGAGGTCACTGTCCTTGGAGGTTCTTGAGAACCATAGAGATGTGGCACTGAGGGACATGGTCAGTGGGCATGGTGGAGATAGCTTGGGGCTAACTCTATGATCTTGGAGGTCTTTTCCAGCCTTTATGGTTCTAAGGACTGACTCGTTAGCAGTATGCTTATGCTGTGGCATCTTACAGCAGTTGTGGAAGCTGTGACATGTAAAAGCAATGCTTCATTAAAAGCACAATGAGCAGGATTACTGTTATCCTGCGATCATAAATTTAGCCAAAAAAAAGTAACTTTTTTTTTCACTGGTGACATTGAATAGCGTAATAAAACACACCTGAAGCACAAGAGAAAGAAAGGAAATGAAACAATTTCTTTATCACCTACTGAGGAGATGCAGAAGATGCAATGATTGGAGCTTAGACCTGCCTTTGCAGACAGACTCTCTCCCTCACAGCAGCAGAGCAGCAGTGGAAAGGGTGAGCCTGGCAAGGGCTGTGACAGATGCCAGACCTCAGCCTGGGAGGTCTGTGGGTCCTCTGGGAGGGAAGGGAAGTGATTTCTTGACAAGTAGATGGACGCTTTCCAAAGGAGTATCTGCACTAGGGATTTGTGTTGTGTGCCTCAAAGTTTGTGCCAGTGACAGCAGTGGGTATTATTAGCTTCCTGCATAAGTAGTGTTACGACAGCTTGGGTGAAGAAACCTTTTCCCAGAAAGTGACAAAACCACAAAACACTGAGTTGGGACATTAAAGACATTGATACAGATGCTGTGCTAAGCTGTGTGCCAATATAGAGCTAGAACACAGAGCTAACAAACAGAGTATTGACTGCTAGCCTGGAGAGAAACCCGAGTTCTTTAAGAGCTTCTGGAATGCTTTCTTCTAGAACTTAAGTTTAGAAGATCTCAGGTTTTGCAACTAAATTTGTATTTTCTTCTTAGTTAGTTATTAACCTAACCTCTAACTGTAGATTTATATGTAGATAAATATCTATATTTACATAAGGTACTTCCTACCCTATTAGCATAGCTACAGCCACTGTGCTGTGTACACAAGGCAGTATTTTGCCATATGCTATCAGAATTTTGGAAACAGTTTGTGAAAGATGAATGTGCTTTAAGCACAAATGGGAAGCCAAGTAAACTACTTAATATTCTGTAGTGGTCCCATGATGAGCAGCTGGCATTCCCAAGTAATGGTTTAATTCCACTTTATTTCATGTGTTTTATTGCAGCACCTGCAGTGTGAACAGATTGGGGCCCCATGCAAATGCAAAGTAAATCACAGTCCCTGTCCTAGAGAAAAGACAATATAAAAGAACTGGCATACGTGGTGACAAGACCAATAAAAGCTGACTCTGGTGGAAGACCAAGGGCATGAAGTAATGAAACTAGTTGTGTTGGCAACTAGTTGGCAACTTCCTGAATAGCCATTGATCTGTGAAAGCAGAGGCCAAGTAGAGAAGTCTTTCCTGGAAATAGTCAGAGTTAAGGCCTTATTTTTTATACTATCACCCATACGGGGAGTAGTAAGAAAAAAAAAAAAAGCAGACCTTTCTACACCCTCCAGAGAAAGATGGCCTTTGGAAATACAGTATTGCTCCAGCAGACCTACAGACAGGGATTGTTTCCTAACCTCCAGAATATGATTCAGTTTGCTTTTCTGATGCAGGAGAACAGCACAGGGAGGTGTTCACTGCCTTAATGTCTTCTTCCATATATCACTTCCCATCAGTGATATATATCCCATAATGAATAAGAAAAATTAAACAAGTGGAAAATATGCTTCTCATAAAGCATAATTTCTTTCTTTTATTGGCAGAAAAAAAAAAAAAACAATACGTGGAGCCAAGACATCTGACTCAGATCAGTGACCCTTTCAGCAATATACTGATACATAGAAAGCTAGTTTTATGACATTAATCTAGATTGCTGTAGACAGGTGCCTATGTCAGATGACTGCCATCCTTTCCTGCTTGTTTGGTTGGTTTCAAGCATGGATTAATCTAACAAGAAAGATTCTTGCAAAGCAAAATAAGGCACACTCGAAACATATTCAAGTGTCTGCTTCCGTACATAATAAAACTCCTCTAGATCAGAGGGAAGAGCAGATGGAATTAGATGAGCACTGAAAAAACTAGGCATGCACAGGGGAAGCAAAACTTCTAATCTCCTTCAGTAAGTCTGTCCACTGTCTATCCCAGAGACCACAGACTCATGAAGGCTGGAAAAGACCTCTAAGATCAAAGTCCAGCTGCAGCTCATCCCCACCAAATCCACTAACCTCAGTGCCTCATCTCCACATTTCTTGAATGCCTCAGTGGATGGTGATGCCACCATCTCTTGTGGCTTCCAAGAGGACCACAAAACAAAAAAGAATAGAATGATTCCAGCACCAGATTTTAAGGTGGAGAATGGTAACACGTAATAAGGAGAACATAGTATGTACTCTTATTTCAGTTTCATTTCTTCCTCTCCTGCAACAGAAAGGGGATCCCTTTCTCTGCATTACTAGTTTTGACAGAAGAAATGAAATACACAGCGAGAGCACAGGATAATAGGTCCAAGTCAGATGAAAGATGTAATGAATAGGCATGAAAATCTTATCCCACAAACACTGCACCATTTGTCACCCCGTGCTAGTTTAGAGATACCATTTTCTACATGTCTACTTCCAGAATTTAGTTCTTTTTATATTAATAGTCTTTTATGGAACAAGCCTCCATGTAACAATGTCCACGTGTCCAATATCACAAGTATTGCTCTAATGCCAAATAGAGGTGAAAAAGACATTTAGTTTCTGGGCAAAATGGTACATTTGAGAGCCTGTCTGTGTGACCTTTGCCCTGGAGCATAACAAGGTCCCTGATTTCAGCATCTCCAGCAAGGGTCTGCAGCCCATTTCATCTACTCCTGCCCATCTGGCTTATCTCTTCTTCTCACCCACCACATAAGACACAATCCTAGCTTTCTCTTTTTTTTTTGACCAAGATGACTCACTTCCCCCCCTTTTTTTTTTTTTTTTTGAGGCCAGAAATGCAGCATTTCTTTGTTTCAGAACCCCAGAAGCAGAAGACTGTTTTCTGATTCTATTCCAAGATTGTGTGAGAAGGTTGATGGAAAAAATGGGAAAGAGAGAGAAGGCATTTTTTAAAAAATCTCTTAAAAAAAAAAAAAAACAGAAGTTTTAAGTAGCATCATCATTCTGCCCAGAATGCCCTTGGACATACAGATGCTGGGTGTATCAGCAGGCTCCGAGCGCCCTGTCAATAGCCATCACTACCTTCCCCTCTTCTAGAGGTTCAGCAGCCTTTGTTCACATGTGAGTAACACTGCCAAAGACATTTTTACTCGTGGAATTCATGGAAATCAGCCCTGTTCTCTGCTATACAGTAGATTTTCCTCTAGATTAGCTTGCATTCAGCATCACAACTTTGTGTTGTTAAAGTCCCAAGTCTCATGTACGGAATCCCCTTCTGAGGAAACAGTTTCATCTCACCACTAACAAGACTTCATGTCTCTCATCTCTGGGTTTCCCTGTCAGTCTTTCCTCCAAAACCTCTTTTATTCCTTTTAAAATAGGCAGCATTATAAACTTCCAATTTCTCATTTGAGCTTTCCAAATTTTATATTTTAAATGTCAGCAGTGAGACTGCGTGTGTTTCCAAATCTCGTTCATATAGCCATCAATATTCTGAGATGCTTTTGCAAGGCCACCCTCAACAAGAAGCACGTGAGTGAAACTGTAATTTATATTTACTAACTCTTATTAAAAGATCACATCTCCTGAAACTGAGGTGGTATTGCATAAAAAATAAAAGAATAAAAAATGTTTTACAATTTAGATTCCTCCAGCCCGCAGTTGTTTCCCTCAACACACTTAGGTTCTGAGAAACATTCAATTTCAACCAACTGTTTTGGTCATAATTTGGAGATGTTTACTGTGAATAAATCCTATAGGACAGCAGCTCTGAAGATATATGACATAAGCCTAAGTTATTAGTCAGAGCCATTTCTTTATCTTTTTTTTTTTTTTTTAAAAGCTATGTCTAAATATACTAACAGCCTTTCCCATTTTTAGTTCCCCAAAACTCTACTCTTACCCATTCACTTCAGAATCATAGAATCAGGTAGATCAGAGAAGACCACTAAAATCACAATTTACACATTACGCAATATATAGATTTGCATCTCTTTCAGGATTTTTCTCCATAAATTTATCAGTTCACCTGGAAAGCTCCTAGGATGAGCTGTCTTCATCCAAAATGGGGAAAAATACCAGCCATAAGCAATCCCCCATCATACTTGCTTACAGCTGAACAGATGTAAATTTGTAAAATGCTCTACAAACCCTGGAGAACTAAGATGTAAAGCATGCCTTTCTGACTGACTTAATTATATATTATTAAGTTTGTCACACACTCAGCTCCTGTCCCTTTCCAAAACACATGGCAGCTGTTAATTAAGAAAATGCAACAGCATCAACTATGTCCAGCACAGCCAAAATAGCAGTTAATGTGATGAGGGAGATCTGGAATTTTGTTCCTAACACATGCACAACGTCCTTTTTGCTTCTTCTCAGTGAAAAGGATACTACAGTTACTTGTGCTCATGTGTAACGGCCACTTAACTCCCTCATTTAGCAAGGGCTAACTGTGTAGAGGCTTTGAGTTTAAAACCCAAAGGCTTCTTCCTTTTTATTTCAGTCTTGCTTAAGAAATCAGTAAGATCTTATGTACAGAAGTTGACAGCCCTCAGCAATGTTTTACTTCACAAAATACTGTGGCATCCCTACTGTGATACAGTATTAAAAAGTATAAGTTTCAGATTTGAAAGAGTTAATCATGTTAACCCCCCTTTTTTTTTTTTAAATTACAATAACTTGAGTAACGACATAAAGTACATCAGCGTTTCAGTCATACCGAGATGTGCAAAATACAAATTTCCTCAGTACAGAAATTAGATCAATACAATAGGAAAGGTGCTACAGCAAGACACGATGATGGAAGGACTAGCATGATAGAAAGGTGCTATAAAGGAAAGGAAGATAATTACTCACCCATATCAGAAGGTGGTGGTTTTGCAGGGGAAAACTTCACTAAGGAGGGATCTCCAGGAAGAGATCCTTCCTTGAAGGCAGTCAGCCCTTAAATGGGGGTCTAAGAGAGGTGCAGCCAGACTCCACCCCTTTCTATCACACAGCTGAATTGCCTTCACCTGTGCTCCCAGGGTTAACCAGGTGCTCAATCAGTGGTTCAGGCTGTGACTCAACAATTACCATATGCTCAGTCAGGTGACATTGGGTTTATAAACAAAGGTCTTTTATCTGGGAACTAACTGAAGATATCAATATTATCAAACCACAGCAAAATAGCCCATACTGCTGGAAATAGAAAGCAAATTGTAATCAAGCCTTGGTACTTTAAGATGCTGAGCATGGGTTCAGTGTCTGCCCACGTGAGATGAATATGGCATCATCAGAATTTTAAACATCAGGGAATTAATGTAAGGAATCCACAGAGAAACCTCTGCAATGCTGAACTGCTGACATTTAATCACAAAACAAATACTTGGCTAATCGTGTGCAAAATGTCAATGGGAGCTTTGTGATATGTGATGCACTGAGTGTGGCTGAGAGATGATGGGATGGAAGAGATGTACTACAGTTCCCTAAAGGGCTGTTTCAGCAGAACGCTGGGCACCTTGAAGAGCTGGCCAGCACCTGAGTGTAAGGCAGTTGTCATGTTTATTTTGGTGGAGTTTAGTAACCCACTAGCAAGACTGCTGCAGAATGCATATTTTTTAGCTGAACACAAAGCTCTGTAGGTTGGTAAGTCAAGCAAGCAGAGAGAAAAAGGAAACTTTCAGTCACCAACCTCCAATTTACCCAAGGGAACAACTAACTCATGCTCTAGTTTGCAGCTGCACACAACTCTGTTCTCATTTCCCAGGCACTGCTACAGAAAAAGGAGGGGAATCTCTGATGAGAAACTTTCAATGCATCTCAGGTCTGTTTTCCTCAGAACGTATATTTCTTCTACAATTTTGTTCACAGTTGTAAAAAAAAAATATCACATGACATCTTCATCAAAACAGCCTTCTATGAAACCAAACTGAGAAAGCTGAACAAAACTTCATCAGCAACTGGTTCTCATTTAGTGTCCTTCTCCTTGCAAGTATCCACAGGGGTATGACCTATTGCAAGGTACCAGCTTTAGCGGAGGGTTTTGATTCAATGATCTCTTGAAATCTCTTTCCACCCTTGCAATTCTGTAAGTGCTCTCAGGAGCAATAGTGGTGGTAAAGCTTTCTGGTTATGTTTCCTATGATTGTTTGAATGACTAAAGTCAACTGTTCTGAATTCCTTCTCCAAAGGGTCGGTGAGGTATTGGCATAGGCTGCCCACATAGGCAGTAGAGTCACTATCCCTGGAGGCATTCAAGAACCATGGAGATGTGGCACTGTGGGACATGTTTAGTGGGCATGGTGGGGATGGTCTGACAGTTGGACTAGAATATCTTAGAGGTCTTTCCAACCTTAGCAATTCTGCAAATTTATGGCTTGTGCTTCATTCTTCCATTTTATGTTGCTCATTGGCCTTAACCATCTTCTCTCATCTAACAAGTGAGCACATTTTCATGGTCAAAGTGTTCTTTACTCTCCATATTAATTTTTGCATATGCCAGAACTGGCCTTGTGTATTAATTTCTCTAAAGGTTATCTGTTCATATAACTGTTCTATTGGAAAGTCCAGATTGCTGATTAGGCGGAAGCTTTAACCTAACAGTTAGCTTGTCAACCTTCTACTTACAAAAGACAAAGAAACAGAGCTACTTTGAATCTGAATAAGTTAATCAAACAAAGATTTCATCTTGAAGATTATAATGATCCATTTCTGCTATAACTAAAGAAGTTATGTGCTGGAGGATAGGATTTTAAGAAACTGTTTAGAAAATTACCAGTCTCTATATTTAGGTTGCTCCACTGTGCAAGCAGTTTTTGATCCTGCATATATATACAGGGCAACTCCCTTCCTAGGCAGACACAATTAACATGAAAGTCGCTCTATGAATAATGTTGCAGGTATCTGTGGATATGCTAAATGGACATACAGGGTATTTACAATTCTAGAACAGAAACAAGGATGCTGTGCAGATGAAATGCAGTTTTAAAACACAGAGCAGCACTCCTTGACATAAAGTAGTTCTTGCATGAGAGGAATACCTTGAGCAGCAGTGCCCTCTCCAGCCCACTTCCACAATACTAACACATGACACATCTGTTCGTTAAGCAAACAAAATCAACTCCTTCAGCCTTTCCATGTGGGATTTTCAAACCAGAACTTTCATAGTTTATGTGGACTGGATAAACAACGCGGTTGATCTTTCCTCCAGGGGAGGTTTCCAAAACTAGAGACAGTACTGCAGGTGAATTACTATACTAGAAGAACTGAGAAGAAACATGATTCTGTCCTACAAGGCACAATTGTATTTAGACAGCTCTGCATGGGTTTTTGCTTTCTAATGTCTAAGAGCACAAAAGTGTTGACTCATTTAAGCAGAGAATAAATGCTTCAGAAAGCATGCGTTGTCCTAAAAAATTTTTTAATTTACTTAGGCTGCTTTGTCGTGCACAGGCTGTGGTGACTGGCTTAGAAAATATTGCCCAATATTTTTCCTTCTACAGAAGGAAAATGGATTTTTCCTTCTACAGAAACACCAGAAAACCTTACCAGTCTGAATCAAACCAAAAAATGATGCCATGGGGTAACTTTCATACATGCGTTAGGAATTCAGAGTGACTGTTATTGCTATTCTTTGATGCATTCCTTAACATGGTTCTGTTTCTTGTTATGCCTGATTTACAAGGAGGTCACAGCATCTCAAAAATAATATTACCACTAAGTAGGGAGAAATAGGAACTTGGAAGACAGAGGTTTAGATTGTGCCTTGCTGCTGTAGGGTTCACATTTTGAACCAGAGCAGACTTGGTGGTATTAAATATATTTTTCCTTGCAAGTAAATAGAAAATGAGGGAGAAAAATATCCTTGCAATACTGAGTGATTACATAAAACAACAACAAACCACTGTTTATTTCATTGTAAACTTCATACCAGTCTTATTTTAGGCTTTTTTGTCCTCTGAAGAAGGCCTTTCCAACATGTTATATCGACATCTTGCAATACCACACAAACAATAATACAGATTAAGCATAGAATGTTTGCCACAATCCAAAAACACAGTTGAAAAAGTCTGGTAAGAAGCAGACAATTTCCCTTCCTCTATAGGTGAAGTATGTACTGCATTGATTGGAAACACATTTGATGTTACTCTTCTTGGGGTCCCTAGAATCTAAATTGACCTAAATTTTCTATGTTTTTATATTAGTGCTAACAAATGGTTTCTGACAATGTAATTTATAGAGTGAGTGCCTTTCTTACTGGGATTGGGAACACATTTTAGTGGGCATGGTGGCAATGGGCTGATGGACTTGGTAATCTTAGAGAACTTTTCCAACCTCAGTGATTTTATGACTAGAATACACCAGCATCTGGCACAATAACCTGCAGAAAGATGCAGATGTACGTATCTATAGATGCATATATTTTAGACCTGAGCAGGCATGAAATTTCTGCTTTTCTTAGTTTTGCTTTGTCTTTCAGCTACTGTTTAGCAAATGGGGGATAAATGAACAGTGCCTTCAGCTTCACCCCATTTGAGAAGTAGCACAATTGAAAGGTAGTAAGCTTCTCAAAGAAGTGTTTTACAAACATCCATGTCCTGTATCTTGCAGAATGAGGCCTTGAGAACACAGATCAGTGCTCTGATATGGATATGACAGCTTAACGTCAAGTTTTGTAGTAGTGTTGTAGGAACTTTCCTACCCATGTTTCTGCTCTACGGAATCAGAAAATTATGTCTGAACATTATGAAAAACTGGGATTAAGTTTTTCCAACTTCAGCCTCCTTCTAGGTTTAAACTTTTTTTCAGTTAACCACACCCAAAAATGTCACAAGATCAGATTGGATATTAAAAAAAAAAAATCCTCTGGAAGAGCAAAGTCACCATCCTTGGAGAGTGTTCAAGAATTGTGGAGATGAGATATACTGACATACATGGTCAATGGGCATGGTGGGGGTGAGTTGGGATTGGACTGGATGATCTTAGAGGTCTTTTGCAACTTTTATGATTCTGTGATAGATGAATAATAGAGGCTGAGAACATAACAGCGTAAGTGAAAGCTACCAGAAGAAAGGTCAATTCCAAAGTAAATCACACAGCTCTAAAAACTTGACTTATACATAAGAAAATACTTTTGGCTATACTGAGTAGTGCAGTGGCAACAGCTGAACTCCAAATCTGGCTGTGAGCAGTTTAATACGAGATTCAAAGAGATTATATAATTTATATAAGACCTTAAACTGTAACCTAGGCACATGTCATATGAATCATTCTATTGCTTCTACTTCAAGAATATCCAGTATTGCAATAAAACAAACATTGCTAATCACAGTAAACCAGTTCTCAAATACAACTACATCCTTGCTACCTTCAGGCCAGTACCAAATTACTCTGCTCACATAGATCTGTCAGTAAACCTACTCACACAAAGACTCTGAGGATGACAATTCTCCACCCATGCAACAAGACATCTTCCAGCAATTATCCCGCTTTAGGAAGAAGCGAGTTGTTTTCTTTTTTCAAGACAATAATCTTAGAAAAGAAGCCTAGTAATGAATCCTTGAATGAAGCCCAGAAAACAGTCACTTCAGCAATCCTGATGTTTGCTACTATTTTCATTCGATAAGAAGAACTTTATGCTCAAGTGTAAGAAGTTGAGAAGTGAGCAGCAGTGACTCATGGTCTCATTGCAAGGGGCTCTCCCAGACAGGTTGGTTCTCACTTGCACCTCTTTGGCAACAGTACTGTAGATGTTTTCAATTAGGTGAAAAACAAAGCCCCCAGAGAGCATGCTTTTAGCCTGATAAAAGTCTCCCTTGAGTATCAACTTTTTGTTTTCCTGCATCAGGAAAATAGTTGAGACAGCTGCTATACACAGGTGGTACTCCATATGCTGTGCTTTTATGAGTGGCTTGAGGCTCCAAGCCTCTGAACAATTAATTTTACCACTACAGCTTTGACCTATCAACACTTTTTATCGCTGCAAGAACTCCTTATCAAATCCTCATGTGCAGGTGCAACGTAAACACCTTGGGGAGAATATACGATCTGTAGCAGGTACAGTTTGCTTGGGAGCAAACTATAGAAGAAAAAGGGGCTATAGAAATAGAAGCAGCAGACAAGAAAAAAACAACCTGGTCTAAAGGAATATAATAAATAACCCCTACTGCCTTCCCTGTGTTCAAGAACCTGATTTAGCAGGAGGGGTGGACTAGAAGATCTCCAGAGGTCCATTCCAACCCTTGGGATTCTGCAAAAATGGAAAGAGGCAGGTGATATGAGCTTGCATATCAACAAGACAGTTTAGCAAACACCATCACATTTTGGATACAGAGGAAAAAAGTACATTTACAAAATAATCAAAACATCAATGATTTTCATTTCCATGTTACAGCCATGAGCCTCATATGTCCTCAATTGCTGATGCATTTGTCCTCGATTTGTTGATGCAAGGAACCTGTTTCAAGTCTTACATTTCTTTCAATGAGAACTGGCCAAAGTCTCTAGACCCAGATGTAGGTTTGAACTCCAGAGGTGGAACGAAGAATATAAAAAACCACCAGCCTGTCCTGGACTATGAAGGCATCATTTAAACACAACAGGAAAAAAACAAGCAACACAGCAAGAGACATTCATGTTTTCATTGTCACAAGCAACTGTCGTAAGCAGTGCTAACAAAAAAGCAGCACATTTTAAATGTTCATAAACTCATTATGAAGTCTTTGCATCCATGTCCATCTCATGACTACAGCATCCAATTCTGCCGAGCTTTCTGCCTGCTGCCCAACAGAAGGATTTCCTATTTCATCACCAGAGGGCACCCTTTGCCACACTACTGATGAAGTTACACTGCACTTCTTAAAGCTAGATAACGCTCAATTAAAAGAAGCTGGGAAGCATTCGAGAAGTTCATCATTGTTGAAGAACTGCTGACTATGAAAATATCTGTACTGGCCTTGACAAGGGAACGAGATAAGGGCACCTTTGCACGGTGGATTCCTCTTCCTCGAGGCTCACTGATAACTGAGTAATCCGGAAGAATGTAGCTGAATTGCTGAGACTAATAATATTTGTTTAACAACTTGCATGCAAACTACTGGCAGTCATCATGGCACTAGTTACCTGGGTTACTTATTGATCAGAATTATTAAGTAATGGGAAAAGGAGGAAAAGTAATCATAGTGCACCAAACTTCTGAATTTATGCACAAAGGACTGGGGGGGAGACGTTTTAGCAGCGAGTGAGTAAAATTCTTGTTTTGAATGAGACAAAACAGCCAGCCTGACACACAGGGAACCTCAGTGATTTCATGCAGACTAGATTCAGTCAAAGCTGTGATTAGCAAAGCGTGACTATGTTTCAGTTACAACCCTCTCTCCATGATTTTTACTCAGATATTGGGACAGTGTGAGGAAATATTGCCTTCCTTGCTCCAAAGTTGGTCCTCGCTTTTCAAGACTAAGGTTACATCTGCATCTTGGAAAGGAAATGACCTTGGATTGATCTGTGTGTCCTTCAGCAGTACCAATGGCATCCACAGGTTACTGAGGATGCCACAGGTTTCATTTGCAATGAAGAGCATCTGAGCTCCCTTCTCTCCCCACACTACTCACCTCTGAACAGACAGCTGTGGTTCCCAAGGACATAGTGATGGAGCAGGGAGAAGAATTTCTATCTTTATTTGACAAAGTCAGAGCTGAAGTCTCGAGATTTAAGCCCCCTGGTTATTTCTGAATTCCCTCTGTCAAGCTGCTCATAGGTTTGAGCATAAACAACTCTGACAGTTCAATGATTTGACTTGAGATAATAGAAAATGTGGGAAAAGAGAGAAAATTTAAGCCAGTCCCTTCAGCTTCGTAAACTCATCCTCTCTTCCCATTTTTCACAAGGTGGCACAACAATGGCCCCTTGTGTCTCTGACTTCTCTAGCTCATTTATTTTTCTTCCTGGCATGGATGGGAGTATTAGCGATCGAGCTCATACTTCATGAACTAGGGCTAAACCACGAGTTACAGATGCACACAGCTGAATATGTCTGCAATGGAGCATGGTTTAATCTCTCACTGATGAAGTGACCACATGCTCATGCTCCTATCAATTGTTTCAATGACTGTAGTGCTTTTTAAGTCTGGGAGATCTTTTGAGGTGAAAGGTGAAGGGAAATGGATTTGCACCGCATTGCAATCAATGTATTTTGTGTGTGGTAAAGTTTTAAGAAGAGAGGGGAGGCACTACTAAAGATGCAGTGTGAGCAAAAGAAGAGAATTCCTCCCAGAGGTGGAAAGCAAAGGGGAGGTTTTGCACAGAGCAGACATGATGGGGTGAAATTAATGATAAAAATTTCACGTTGTGGAAAGCTTAAAAAAAAGTGATTTAAAATTAGATCCAGCTCTCTGGTCACTATCACATTTCAAATTCCCTTGGAAATCCGGATAACCTGGGGCTCAATAAGAGGCTCGTTTATGAGAATGGGATTCTCTGATCTGTGTTGCAATAAAGGAACCTCAAAGTGAAATATGATGCTGAAAAGAGGAAAACGTCTTTTCATAAAGACCTCATGAAAATTCCACATGGCAAGAAAAAAAAGTGATATTTTGTGCTTCATACATCAAAGTTCTAGTTCTCTGCATCCTTTGAAACACACTTGTCTCCTTCTCACAAGATCAAAAAACTTTATGGGAAAAGATTGTGCCTCTTGAAAGTAAGCAGATAAAAAGCGCAAGCTTTGCTCAAAAGGAGAATGTTGGAGTTTTTAAATGGAAAATTTCAGCGAAAACTGAAGTTCAGAGACAAATACTAATCCTTAAGGCTCTGAGCATCTCTGTTATGTGCAGATGTGGGTTGTGACTTTTGGTACACTAGGACTTAGGGCTGGATGGGACAGAGCTCCTGAAATAAGGTGAATACACAGAAGTCAATGATAAGCTGTGGCTGACATCACATAGACAACATCTCACTGATGCACAGCAGCTGAGAAGTGGCAAATGTAACTTTAAAGCTTATCTGAGGTAGTTTTCAGAGCCACAGCCATTACCTTTACTGAGCTGCAGGCCAGCAGTATCAAAAGTCAAAATGAATAAAATTAGCAGGCTACGAGTAAGAGGCATAGCTACTTAATAATCTAGTTAGCTCCTAGGGAAGTAAATCACAAAATCACAGCATGGCTTGGGATGGAAGGGACCTTGAGGCTTACCAGGCCCCAAACCCCTGCCATGCGCCGGGTTGCCCCCCTCCAGCTCAGGTTGCCCTTGGGCACCTCCAGGGATGGGATATGTATAGCTTCTCTGGGTAGCCTGCGTCATGGTCTCACCACTATCTGAGTAAAGAATTGTTTCTAATCTAAACCCTCCCCCATTCAGCTTAAAACCATTAACCCTTGTCCTATCACTACATGAACTTGTAAAAAAGTCAATTTCCAGGCAGATTGCTTGACATACTGCCCTACTAAAGAGAAACCAGGAAAAAGAGCATAGATCCACCCCGAAGACCCAAGAAAAGCCCCCAGCAGTGTATGATTACATCTCTTTAGTGCCAAAAGCTCATGTTAGTGTTGTTTGTGAGCAGATTCCCATAGCCAAAAGGAAGAGCAACAGGAATGTGCCAGCACTTACCTTGAGCTATGTCCTCCATGGAACATGGCCAACACAGGACAGCCAACACTATCCCTCACCCACCACTCTTGCTCAGCCAGACCAGGAGGAAGCCAGGGATGGATCTAGCTAGGACCTCCTAAGAACAGCATCTTTGGAGGCTTCCATTTCCTCCCTTGCTTTGCAGCACTGTGCTATGTGCAGTAATGCTAAAGCAATTACTTTTCTTCTTAGTTTTAATAGAAAAAGCCTGGGTTTTGTCCACCACGAAAGCAACTAAGCTGGCCTTACTCTTGTGATAAACTGCAAGGTGTCAACACAGTTTATGCACTACTTTTTTAAGCTAGAAGAGACCACAAATACCTGGTAAAGACAATGTACAGAAACGCACAAACATCTCTGGGCCTTGGATCAGATCCATCAGACCCAATGACCTTTGCGGCTTATTGCTGTTGTACTAGCTAACCTTTAACTAAGTCCACAGTACTTACTCCCCAGCCACTGTGTACTTTGCACTATAAACACAATCTCTGTTTGGACAGCTTCCAAATGAGCACCTGAGATGGATGCACATCTGAACACAGAAATGAAAACTTCAAAATTCTTGGAAAGACCTGAATACAAGAGAACAAACGAGTTATCATGTAAAAAGTGATTTTATTTTATGAGGAGTTTCATAGTGAAAGTTTCCTGTTACTGAAAGGAAACAAATACAAACTAGGCAAGCTTATACATCAGTAGTGAAACGTGTCTTTCACAGTGCTGCTGTGATCTGTCCTTGCGAACCTGACCATGGTCAATGCCTTTTTGTCTTTGCAACAACAGTGACAACAATATTGTTTAGGGAGCATTAAGAGGAAAATTGGAAAAGAACAAGATGGCCACAGATATAAAATAAATTAAAAGTATCTGTAAAAGTTTTTTTCCATATACAAAATAATTTTTTTTTCTTTTTTTTTCCTATTTTTCTTTAATTGACATTGTCTGTACAAACATTTGCTTTTAAAAAGAAACCATTTACAAAGGCTGTTTTTACAAGGAGGAATAGGTCTCTCAACAAAAAGTCCAAACTTTTGCAAACTTCCACGCATCTCCTCCGCGATGAACATCCAAAGCTTTTGGACCAGTCCTGCACCAGAGGAGAGCGATTCATGACCCCATGGGTATGTGGCACCTCACAAAATGTGCTCTGCCTCTGCATAAAAGTAAAGCCATAAAAATAATGCACAGGCATTATATGCTATATAATTAGATGGGAAGCAGAGCCATTCATCAATTTACAGTATTTAAAAAAAGAGAATATGTGGCAAAAGCCCCTCATGCTGATTTAAGACTAGAATGGTGATTAATAACATTGGTTGGATTTTTTTTTTTTAAAGTCCTTACTCATACAACGTTATATACAGAAATCATTGTTCATGTGATTAACATCTTACAGATTCTAATAATGGCTTTATTTAGAAAGCTGCATGTAAAAAACACAGATACAAAAACAAGTCCTGTACATAAATCGTCTCACACACAGAGTTAACGCTCAGCCTAGAGCTGGAAGAGGCAGATCAGATTTTACTTCGAGGTTGCACCTGTTCTGCATTCCACAATTATTGACAAAGAGTGGGTGTATCACAGTGACAGCCAAGCAGAACATCTTTGTGCTCTTTTTCAGGTGATGCTGTTAAAGCCTTAGATTACTAACATACAGCAATGGGGTCTAATAGCTGTGCTAGTTACTCTTGCTTAATTGCAGCCAACAAGAAGGTCTCAGGCTGCATTATTGGGATATTCTCCTCAAGCAGGGTAATGGAAGGGCTCTGAGCCTGGCTTGCAGCTGGGACTAATCTTTGCTGTTACTTTTTTCTTTCTTTTTTTTTTGTTTTTTTGTTTTGTCCTGTTTTGAAGTAAAACTGCCATCAGCTTCCACTGAGACTTTGCACAGTAAAAAATGATTGCTGAAAGGATCCTGGGTTATATGATCCATGTCCACACCTCTCACACCCATGCACATGACTCAGATTGGTAAACACGATAGCACCAGTGACCAAACACAAGAATCAATCATCAAGTGTTTAAATTACCTTCACATAACTATGAAACTGCAAGGAGGCATTCACATGGGAAAGCTGATCAACTTCAAAACACGGAAGAACCACTGACTCCAAAATAGAGAACTGAACTCTCCTGACCGTGGAGAATTAATTCATTCCCTATGAACAATTTCCCTTTAAGCACACTACAGTCAGTTATGTAGATAGTTTACCCAAAAGATAAATGTTTACTCTTTGCACAAACTAAAACATGGTTCTTGCCAGCCAGAAGTGCTTTAAGAAGCTTCACTCCCTATGGAGAACATTACTGGAAACTTGAAGCTTGAAGTGTTCCTCTGACGTCCACTCAAAAATGGAACCAACTTTCTGCAGAGTTGCCTATGATTCATTAAACACTTCTTTCCCTGCTTTTAGTTGCTCACATTATTTTTTCCCCATCAAAAGCATGTTTTGTATTTTTGTTGTGCAAAACTTGCTGGTAAGAAACCTTAAATTTTTAAGAATCTATGACAGCACAGGTACAACACATTTCCAGAGCAGAACCAATGAGAAAAAGAAAAGCTGCTATTTGATTAATGCAACATCAAAACTCACCAACCAGAGCTAATTCTGGTAAAATAACTGTCATTAGGGTATACAGATAAGAGTTACGAACCAAATAATTTCATGTTAGGAATTAACTACCATAACTTACTCATAGATTATTTGCAGATATGCTCTAGAATATCTCTTATGAGCACGTCAATAAATGCGACACTTTCATACCCTTCACCTGCTGAGTTTCTGCAGTGGCATGAAAGAGAAGTCTTTCTGAGATACCACAATTTCCCATGCAGCAGAGATACGTTTTGCCTTCTTCACCCAGGGGCAGTAACATCTTGTAAGCTGAGTTATGAAGAACATATTATTGAAAATGAATGCATGCATGCAATCAGAGACATGTCATACCAAGGAAACAGATATCTGAGTTGTGTTGTCTATGGCTGTTGGAATGTCAGATTTGTTTAGTTTAGTTTTTTTTTTTTTTCTTTTTTTTTTCTTGCTGCATTACTCAGTAAACTATGATGGAAAGCTTAGGTTTAAAATGAATAAAAGTAGATTTCTAATCTCCCTTCCCATCAGCCACCAGAAAAATGGAGACAAAATTTAACAGTTACTGTTTCCAAAATCACTTACAAAAATAGATTAGTGTGTCCTTCTGACAGTCCCCAAAATTTCGAAGTCTTCTGTAAATTTCTGTTTCATCTCAGTTTCAACAGCAACAGTCAGTCCCCATTGCCATGACTTAACGCCTCGATCAAATTTAAAGATGAATGAAGTTCATGTTCCCATCCCTTGGAATTGCAATTCAGAATCCACTCCATTTTCATCTTTCTTTGTTTGGATTTACTTCTTCCCCTCCCCACCCCCCCGAAGGAAACGCCTTGGCAGTGCAAACAAAAAGTAGAAATCATGAAAAGAACACCAATGAACAGTGAGTGATCACCTTAGTGCTTCTAAAGGGTCTTCTGAGACGTTATCTGCATGCGCAGGACTCTACTGTCATGTTGGGATACACCTTGAGAACCACATTCTTATTTTCATCAAAGAATAAGATGCTGAGAGAGGACATTTTGTCAGGAACGCAGCACGGCTCAGGAATTCCAGGGACAACACCGACAGCTCTCACTATGCTCTGGATGGTGGCATGGTTGGATGGCTTCAAGGCCTGCAAGAGCAAGATAAAGCAGAAAATAGAACTGCATAAATGTTAAATACATACGCTCTAGAATAAAATTTGTTTCCTGAAGAAAGGACCTGTGGATGATTGGTTGCAGAGTCCGGTGCGCGCAACCATCTCCAGTTGTCACCATAAGTGGGAATGCAATTCCGGTGCAGTTCTGCTGCCACTGGATGTCACTGCTGCTCCACTGCCTTCAGCTTGAGCATCCCACTGGGGACATGCCTTCCCAGGAGAATGCCCAGGCAGCAGACCTTGCACCAAGGTGCATCTACGGGTCAAGGCAATCTCTTCTGCTGTGAATTCAGTTTCAAGTGGGCTGCAATTTTGTCATAAAACTTGAACAGCTAGGAGTGAGGCAATCAACATGCTAGCAGCACTATTCATTGGGGGAGCAAAATAAATATAACTTTTGTGCTGGGAAATTAGTGTGAGTGCATCAAGAAAAGCAGAAGTGGGTAGAACGTATACAGTGGACAGTACAGAAATATCGTATGTCACGATGCTAGTTGCTCCAGTTTTCTGTCTTCCAAGGCTGGGTTGTTCTGCTCATCCTTCTAAGCCAGATCACTGATATACATAAATCTGTAATATACATCAGCAACATTGCTGAATAACTGAGCCCCCAAAGCCCACGTCAGTTGTACCTCATCTTACAGTAACATTTTGCTCCAAAAGACAAAGCTTCCTGGATTGATACTCATGTAAATTGGAAAACATTGTTGGTTAATATACATGAAAAGTGATTCTGACTACTGGGTTAACTATCTTTGTTTAAAAAAAAAAACAAACGAAAAACTACACATACAAAAAAAAAAAATCCGGAATTTGAATATATTCATAAAATGAGAAGTCAATATATTCTGAAAAGTGAAAAATGAGTATGTTAAATTTTACCTCCTGAGCACATTCAATTCCAAGTATCTGTAGTAACGACACGTGAGCATGAAACATACTTGAGACAGTTTTTAGCCAAGGAGTTTTGTTTCTGTAGGAGTGAAATGTTAACGATGCACTTGAGAGCTCATCTTATACACGTGCCTAGGAATCCCCTGGTTAAAAAATATGCTCAGTCAGATGTCACTGAGAAATACATGCAACAAGATCAGCTGGGCCACGTTTTTAGTTTTGCTGGGATAAGAGATGATTTGCCTTGGGATCAGCATTGAGGGTCAGATATCTGCCTGCTTCAGCCTCAAGTCCTGATGACCTTGTATGCAAGAAATATGGCTGTAGATATCCCAGCGTGGTTACAAAGACATTACTCTCAACCTAGCCAGTAGATGCCACAAAAGGCATTTTTATTCATTTGTTGTCTTTTAATTCAAGAATACCAATATTCCTTAGCAGTAAAAGGATTTTTAAAGTGTCTTTGGCCAGTACACAGCTCAAATTTTTGTATAAGTTCTTTTTGAAAAAAGATGTGAAAGCAGCCAGGCTCGCTTCTTAGTCAAATCCAGAGCAGCATTCTACACAAAATCATTGGGAACCACATGAACACCCTAGGTGTGCTGATCAAATGCAAAGAAATAAAATATCTAAATGAGTTTGAGATATTTCCCATTGTTAATGGTACTGAAATTAAAATCAAGTTTCAGTAAATGCCACGTTAAGGATTCATCAGAAACCATTCATTTCAGATAAGGAATCTATACCATCAAAAATGTTTTGGTTTCCTAAAAAGTGCACATTTTGGTTTTCCTTCTGGCTTTCCACTGGACAAGTCTGAAATTACCAGGGATAATTATAGGGTTCTGAGGAGGAGCCTGATAGTTCCCTGGCTCATGGCACTATGCCCCTTGGTAATGGCTGAGGTTTTGATGCAGATTATCAAACAATTCAACTCTGTGGGTGGAGTTTTAAACTCTTTCAATCTAGTCTTTTCAGGCTTGGCCCAAATACACGTTATATTCCAAGGCATTCTTCAGAGCAAGCGTGGTTCTTTTACATATAGAACTGATTTCAAGAATTGCCTAGGCAGACTCAGATATCAGCCTGGATGCATTCAGACACAGTATTATAAGAGAGCTAAGCAAGAAGTCTCTATCTGATACAGGTGTACCTTACATACAGAACATCCCCTGTGCTGACTTCACATCTGCCATGCACACTGCTCTTAGAATGCACTCCTGAAGATAACCAGCTCTGGCACAACTCTCTTGCTGTCAGCAGGGAATAGAACAGTAACTGCAGGAAAACCCAAAGACAAGTGCTTTTGGGAGAACTGAAATCCCCCTCTGGGCACTGAGGCATCACATCCTACACCTGGAGAGGTGGCTGGGTCACTGCCTTCATGCTCTGTCCAGAACATGCTAATGAAAAGCAGAAAAGATTTTCTTGTAGGAGGTGAGGCCAAGAAGAGTAGTGGGAGGGAACAGCACTGAGTGGACTGCAAGCTGCCAAATCTGTGAATGAGCCCAGCTGTGGCCAGGGCTGCACCTGCTGAGCTGTGTGCATCCTTGGGAGACTTGCTGCCCTGTTGAGTTTCATTAGAGATATATTTGGAGCGGGGCAAATTATGTCAGTTATGGGCTTTCATTCCTGACTTGGGAGAAGGTCTGCCTGGCTGCGTGCTCTACAGTGCTCTGTAAGCCCAACACACAAGAGTATAACAGCAGTCAAAACAGCTAATTGAAATCAGGGGAAAGGTAGGGCCAGAAAACTAGGAGGTGGTGAAGGAGGGAGGGGGACGAGGCACATCTGTTCCTAATTACCCAACAGGTTGTCAGCTATAGGAGCTCGCCCTCAGCAAGGGAACATTATATACCCAGAGGCACAGATTAGTTTGTTATTGCCTGATGGTTAAGGTATCATTTTGCAAACACAGGCTTATGTGTAGCACCAGATATTATATGGCTCAGATATATATGGCTCAAGAATAACACATGGTTCCAGAAGACACTTGCTTTACCTTTATGTAGAACTCAGCTTTTCATTCTCCTTACAAACAAGGTTATTTTGTTTGATGTGGACAGAACGAACAATCTGAATCTCAGTATGGACAGATATCTTCCCATTGCTTGCAAGGTACTAGGCTCACCATAAGGTCTCAGTTCTCTGCTCTCCCAACGAGCTATCTCTTTGCAGTACATGGTAGCAAGCATTCATCTTCACATCATCTATGTAACTATAGTGCTCTAAAATTCTGTATTCCTCACCCACTAAGTATAGGCTATTATTTGCACAAAAATGATTTTGTTGTGATCAAGCATGCATGTGTGATGCACTGTTTTCTCCTAACTGGAATAACATTCTTATGGTTGGAATGAAGTTTTTATAACAATACCTGCAATAGGAAATGCTAACCCACTTTTAAGTAGAAGGTCACAGTGGGTATTTGAATCATTTGTCTGCCCTTAAAGCTAGAATGAAAGAAATCGGGCCCACTGCTTTTAAAATTTTTAACCTGTTTGGTGTGTAGTGCACGTTTCCCATCAGCAATAAAGGCATAATGTAATTCATGCAAAGGTAATGACTTTATCCCTTGCTATTCCCTTTCATTTTTTTTCCCCTTTGATCCAAAACTATAAAGCCTGACTGAGGGAGTCAGGCACACGACCTCCTTCCAAAAGAGATTCATCCCTTCTTCAGCTTGCTTTCCTTGGGATCCATATCCTTTGGTACAGTTCTTCACGTGTCATTTTCAAAAGGTGACTCTCTTGAGTCCTTTAGCCTCAATACGGCAGTAATGCCTCCTGAGATGCACATCTTCCTAGTGGGTGCTCTACCAACTGACCCTACTGTGGGTCTTGCAGCAAAGACTTCTTCATGGCATGACTACTACCACCTAATAAGCGATTTTCTGAGTCTGGCCTATATTATGTTTATTAAACAGGTTCATAACAAGTTCACACATCATTAGCACTATGCAGGAAATACTTTATGGTTATTTGGGCTCTGGACAAAAAAATAATATCATCAGGTAATACTTTTAAAATTATCTTTACAAGCCTATTTTTTTACTAGCTGTTTTAACCACTACTCTGTGCAGTACAAGACAAAGACACCACTTATTTACCATATCCCCGCATATAACAGGTGACCAGCTGCATTTCACTGATGGAAGGAAAGAAAAGTGCATTGCTTACGGTAACAGTACAAAAAGATCAACAAACACAGTACCTTTGGAATTGGGAACTGACATTCCCCTGAGCAGTAATAGGCATCAAAGGATTTTGGGGAAATAATCCACTCACTCCAGCCAATGTCAGCAAAATCCACTTTGAGATAGCGTCGGGCACAATACCGGGGCTCGTTCCACTGCTTCCTCCTCGCCTTCTTCAAGGTCTGCTCATCAAACTGGAGAGTCTGGCTCTTCTGGTGGTGGTTCTTTCTCTGCTTTTTCTTACTCTTTGCTCTCTCTGCCAGACGAGGCTGGAAAGTTTTGTACGGTTTTCTGTCTTCCCACCTCTCGTCCTCATTGTATTGGTACTCGGCTCCGGGAAGCTCATTGTTCTGCAATGGCAACAGGACGTTGGTGGAGCGTTTTCGCCGCCTTTTTCCAAGGCTGCTCCTCATGTGGTTTTCTGGCCTAGGGAAGACCCTTGCCAAAGGGTTGTGGTGCCCTTGCAAACTAGAAACAACACTCTCTGGCTCTGAAATGGCAGAGTCATTGGCATATATCAGAATGTAGGGCTCATAGTGAAATAGTGCCCTTTTCCACAGGGGATGGCTGGTTGAATCCATTTTGACACCAATCAGAAGTTCATTGCTCTGTTTTGCTTTGTGTAGGACCTGAGTGATATCTTTCCACTGCCAGGAAAGGACATCGCCGTAAGAACTAGAGATGTTTATTAAGAAATCGCCCAGACTCCGACTCTGGTTCCCAACAGATGGAAAGGTCCACACCGAAAGATGTATTTGAATTTCAGGTTTCTTGTGCCCACGATGAGAACAGCCTCTGGACTGGGAACAATTCCAGTCAGAGTCCAGCAGATCACCGATATAATAATGCAACGAAGCTGACAAGATATTTTCTGACTTGGTGAGTGAAGTCAAGTTAAAAACATACACCTCCTGACTTCCAGGGCTCCCTAGAAGAATAAATATTTAGATAAGAATACAGGCAATTCAAAATGTCACGGAAACCAAAAGGAACAAATGTATTGCTTTCTAGGTTACAAATTAAGTTTCTGAGAAACTTTCATGCAGTGCTTTGGGAACAGGTTTAGGTTACTAGTCAGAATCATGCCAAACATGGTAAACTGGTGATTTTAAAATCACATATTTACTATCTGGTTATACATAACGCATATCTCAGTCTAAAAAAACTCATATACATTTGCTACCACTCCTCTGATTTCAGGAAACAAACTAAGTCATAGGAACACAGCTTGATAGTAGATGCACTATAGACTGTATAATCCAGAAACTTGTGTTTCATAGTCAGGTTTTGAGCTTTCTTTTTTTTTTTTTTTTTTTTTCTTTCTTTCTTTCTTTAATTTTAAATACATTCTTCTCTCGCCCAAATGTACCTTGAGTAATCATGACTGCTCTGGCCTGCCAACAGGTTTGTTTTACTTTGTCCAAGACAAATGGGATATCAACAGCACTGAACCACACCCTAGTCCAGATACAGCTGATGCTGGAGAAAGGCTTCCACTGGCTTCATCAGGCATTCGATTGTCTGTACACCTCCACCACACTGATGAGCCACAGGCCCCTTGTTAAAAATAAGGAAGTGAACCTTGTCCTAGTGATATCTCAAAAGCTGATTATTTGACATTTTTGTCTGGCTGAGGAATTTTACTCAAGGTTGACGCTTTACTTTAAGTTCCAGATGTCCTGCCTATCTCAGAAAAACAACCTTCCTGAGATGGGATGTTTCTCTTCAAACATCCAAGATGACCATAAATAAGAAACAGCAAGACCAGACATCCTTGAGATGAGGCACAAGTCCAAAAAGGTAACCAATCAGAAAGGATTAGGCATCTTTGTGCCCAAATATGGATAAAGTGAGGAGTGGGACATCTCCCTAAATGACCACCAGAGACCATCAAACACCCCCATGCAAGCACAGAAAGTTCAAATATGTTATGTAATCTTGTACTTACATAATATGAATATGTAATAGATAGGTGTGACTGATGTATTAGGCAGATGTGTAGTCAAAGCATTTTGGATTATAAATAGAAGCCAGGGTAAATGATTTGGCATGCTTCACTTTGGGTATTTCCCATATTGTGCAGAATAAATCAGTGTCTCCTCTCTAAACACTTGTCTTTTGGAATATGTTGCCACGGGCTTTAAAGTATACTTTTACATATGCCATTTGACCTATGATTGCCAAATTGTTTATTGCAAATAAACAATTTTATTTATTGCTGGTTCCTCTACACCCTTTGCTCTGCTCCTCCGTGATCAGGGCTCCATCTACAAGATGGAGACTTTAGGGCCCGTGGGTACAGCTTCTATACCATGAGTCTGTTAAACAGGGACTTAGATATATCAAATGTTGAATATATTTATAAGTACTTGTCAGGATGCAAACTGGGCAAATAATAAAGAAAGCACAGCACATACATGTACTTCAAAAGCTAAACCAAAAGACAAGCTGAAATCGTGTGTTACAAAGGATGGCTCCTCTCAAAGTTTACAATTTCTCAGTTACACTGAGATCAACTTATTGGCTCCTCAAGTGCCCAGTCACCTTTGCATACACAAATTCATGACCCAGAGCCCTTCACAACAGAAAGGGCAGAGTTGGGCATGGAATAAGCTGACAACAATCTTGCACATGAAGAAGGAATATCCCTTGCCTTGAAAGACACTGGGAAGAGAATCAGGCTAGAATAATTGTTTAATAATATTTAAAGCTTAGATGTCAGCATTGGATAGACAATTCACCATTTGTAATGAATTAAAAACACACAAGCTTGTCTGACAGTCTTTTGGCTAGGTCAGATACTAATCACAAAGGAAGTTTCCCTCTAGAGTAATCAGGACCAGGACTGCTTCAATTACACAGGATAAATTCACTCATTCTACCTAAAGCATTTCATCACGTTTCAAGACAGCCAGTTAGGAAGTATTTACTAATGCAGCTGGAGATAGGCAGATAGCACTAGAGCAACCCTAATATCCAAAAGAAAGCCAAACCCAAATAACCTTTTAGGGCGGCAAGAACGGGGACAGATGGTGGCAAAATGCACCTATTCGCCTCTGTGCAGATAGAAATAAGTCAAGGAAGGACAATATTTCTTCATGATCAGGATGCTGCTATATCAGTAGGAGGGATGTGGTGCAACACGAGGTTTCCATAGCTGTGAAACTAGAGAAGTCAACTTAGCCACAGGTATCTTGCACAAACCCAATGATGCACTCCTAACCCAGGCTGATCTGTAGGAACATTTGGCTAACTGTTAATCCCCTGTAGGTTGTGAGAGAAAGTCTCAGAGGTGAGACATAATTTTTGTTTTAAAACATCCTGGTTGAACAGCAGCTACATCTGTCCTTCAGAGTGGGAGAAACACAGATCCATATATTCAGATGCTATCCAGAGCTGTAAATATATAGATAGATAGATAGATAGCTTTATGTTTTGAATGACATTCTGGGTGACGTTCTGTGCTTCTGGATGCTAATGCTAAAATTGCCATTCAGACCAAGTCAAACAAAAGACAAGATTCTCTCTCTGCCTTCTCATCTCAACCACCCAAATGACCTCTTTTTTTCTAAGAATATTTCTAATATTCTAAACAATATATTTAAAAAGGACGAATCAGCCTAGAAAGACAGAGACCTCCTCCCCTGTGTATCACATGCATAGTTCCGGAAATATGGGAATAAACAAACAAACAAACAAAAATAATTGAAATATAGACTTGTCTTGGTGAAATGGGAAAAGAAAAAGTAAAATCATTTATAAATAAGATATTGCTGTTAACACTGCTGTATTCAGCCCAACTTGATGGTAAAACACATAAGGTCCTGGTAGGTATGTTCTCAATATCTGAAAACTAACGTACTAAACTCATTCAGCTTCTAGCTAGTAGTTATATGTGGGATCTTCCTTGATTTTGAACCTAGTTTTAATTCCTGAAGGCTGAAACTGGCTACTTACTACCTTTGTAAAAAGCACAACTTCACCTGATCTCTGCTTGGTTTGTAATCACTAATATAATAAGGTTAACATGTAACTTGGCAGAGCACTGTGTACATCGGCCTTAGGAGCCAGAATTTATGATGTCTCATGCATGCTTGTTAAAGAAGTTATTATTTGAATCACTGCTTTATGTCGAATGACAACTTTTTATTTTAATTCTTTAATAAGAATTCAATTTAACCAATGTTGCTCTTCCTAAAGTGGCCTATTGTGGTAAAACACAAAATAAGCTGCTTTTGTTTGTAAGGAAACTCTAGCTGCCGTGAAGCAGACACAGGAGGAATATATACTTTTGATTAAAAGTAAAACCCGAGAAGACACTCTCAGTACTTAACTCCACACTAAAGCATACTTGCAGTAGGTGGAGCTATTTTCTCACCGAACACCTAAGAGACTTCAACCACCCCTAAGAGACCTCATTCATTCACAAAATCACCTTCAAATAGACGACTGGCATCCAGCACAGACATCTGTGGCTTAGCCAGGTTCCAGCTCAGGAAAACCCAACTGTGTGACCTGGGATTCCGTTACAGCTTAAGAGCACTGTGTCACGCGCATCCTCTGCATGAGTGATACCTTCTAGTTCTTACTTGAAGGGAGTTTTGCCATCCTAGCTTTATTCTTTTATAGTACAAAAGCCTTCTCAGCAACCAAGTCCATAAGGAGAAGATATAAGAGGAAACCAGCAAAGGAAAAACATGCTGAAGGAAAAAAATTCCATGCAAGGAATATACTTCTACCTTCCACACAGAATCACAGAATTGTTTGAGTTGGAAGGGAGCACTAAAGGTTATCTAATCCAATTCCCCTACAATGAACAGATACTCTGAAGCCAGATTTTAATGGCATTGCTCACTCCCAGTAAAGGTACAAATATAGGAGGAGATGTGAAGACCAGGCTCTGCAGGACAGAGCTTTCTTGGCCTGCACTAGGTAAGACACGGCATTCATGCACTTTTAGCATTGCTTATATGTACCATGTTGAGCTTTGGAACAGCAGCTGTAAGCTGGGCAGTGAAGGTACTTCTAGGGAGAATGCTTTATTGCTTGTATTCATGTGGATGAGAGGCAATGGCATTATATCGTGCCAGGGGAGGCTCAGGAACAGGCTGCCTAGGGAGGTGATGGAATCACTATCCTTGGAGGTGTTCAAGAACTTTGGAGATGTGAGACTGAAGGGTATGGTTTAGCAGGCATGGGTTGGTGGTTGTACTTGGTGATCTTAGAGGCCTTTTCCAACCCAAATGATTCTATGATTCAAAAGCAGAGTTCACTGTGGCAAGGGAAGGGTGGAGGTACAGCCTTTCCAGGACCAAAGCTGAAATGTCTAAACAAGTCACCCACATGGTTGTCACCGAGGCACAAAGTTGGGATTTACTGTCACTCACCAGTTGGGCTCTCAGGGCTGCCAACAGATTTCCAGATGGCTCAGGCCAGCAAGTGGCCCAGCTCCAGCACTACAACTTAAGTTTGTACCCACTCAACCTTCACAGCACAGCCTGTGCTTCCTCACTTTCTGCAATAACCCACAGCTGTTTGTATTGCTTGTTCCTAGCATTAAAAAGGCATTTCAAGAAAAAGTAGTACATCTGTGGAGACTGACATCACCAGCAGGAACGTATTTAAGTTACAAGGGGCATTTCTAGGCATCAATAAGCTGGAACAACTCCACCAACATGTGGTGCGTTTACCTTTATGGAGGATGCACTGACATTTTTATGGACTGCCAAATCTATCCCATGGGTGAAAAAGGATGCAATAATGAGGGCCATTTAGTTATACAGTCATCATTAGCCATCATTTAAATGAGATATTAAAGTGGTGCCCTTGTGCCAACGCACAGTTAAGAACAGATCAGTGTTTCAGAGTTCAGTGAGAGCTGGAAATGGGAACAAGCTTCAGAATAGGAACACAGATTTGGAAGCCAGATTTCTACTTTCCTCCCACCTTTGTTGTTACTTGATTTCACCTTCCCCCATTACCGATTTGAGTATTCTGCAAACAAAAGTACAGGATCCTGCTCAGGTTCCTGTGCGTGCGTGGGCATTTTGTACCGCAACAAAGGAAAGAAAAGCATTTTAAGGAGGAGGAGAGCATAGCTCTTAAACCACAGGAATTGGCCCAAGGGCAGGTGTAATGCCTAAAATTGCTTGAAATTCAGTCAATAAAAAAGAGTTTAAAGTAATTTCTGTCTGTATAGCTTTACTATAACATCATTAGAGAGACCCTCCAATTAAAGTCATAGCTTTTTAAATGACTCATTTGCAAGACATGTTCCTTTAGCAATGCTATGATTAAAAGTACTTCCAAAAGCCAACTGCAAGCCTTGTGCTCTCGCCTTTTATGTTTCCACCCTCTGCTATTTATCTCATGCCGTGCCTTTTCCCCATGTCCAGAGCCTTAGCTACTGGAGGTCAGCAGCTTTCTATCAAGCTGAGGTCTGGTCATTCAGGGGTTTTGCTATCTGGCAGGATAAAAGATTATTTGTGTGCAGAAGTTGATGCAGAGGCATGATCATAGAGTTCAACTACATCACAGGCATCAAAGGTTATTTTTTCAAGTGACTCAAAATGACCAATGATGTTCTTAGCAGGAATAATGACAAACAAATTTGCCTGAATACAAGATCACGTGAACAGTCATCAAAGTCAAAGGCCAAAAACCCCAGCCCCAAAACAAAAAAACTAGTAATTCAGTGAAATCTGGTGCACAAAAGATTGTGGGGCAGCATAGGATGCTAACACCAGAGGTGCCCACATAGGGTCAAAACTCCTGTCTTGTTCCCTCAGAAGATTGAGCCACAGAAAGGAAAAGTTGCATTTGACAGCTAAGATGCTTCTTATCATTAGCCACATCTTCCATTTGCTCTTTGGCTGTTCACTACAAGACTGCAGGTGTCCTAGAATCAGAATCGTTAAGGTTGGAAAAGACCTGCAAGATCATCTAGTCCAATCATTACCTCCATGCCCACTAAGCTACGTCCCTCAGTGACACATCTCCACGTTTCTTGAAAACCTCCAGGGACAGTGACTCTACCACCTCCTTGGGCAGCCATAGGCAACACTACTTTTTTAGACTAGAAACAGGGAAATGGTTCAACCAGAGCCATCTTATGGGCTCTGAAAATTGTGGTAGGTGAACTGGCACATACGGCAGAGGCTTTGCTCATGCAGCCAAACAGCCAGAAGTCCTTTACGGAAAGAGCATGGGACAGAATGGTTTCATAGCTGTATTTGAGGTTTGTATTTGTTTCAGAAAAAGAAGTTTATCTCCTGAAAACATATGGTAATCTACAAATGAAGCCGTTAAAGATTTCCATCAAAGTCTCTTGCTGTAGATGCAAGAGAAATTGGTGGGTTACTAAGGGAGTATTACTCATTGCAGACAAAAAGCTGTCTTCAGAGGAGGTTAGCAACAGAGAAGATGTGTTGCTCTTACTCCTCCAACACATTACAACTGATTACCTTCACTGATTCAGCCCCATTAAGGATATGAGAAAGCCAACAGAAAACAGATATTTGCAGCTGAGGAAACTAGCAGTCATACAATCATAAAGGTTGGAAAGACTTCTAAGATCATCTCACCTAACCATCAACCCATCACCACCTTGCTCACCAAGTCAATGCACAGGACCTGGAAACAAACCACATGAGAAAGAAAATGTTGTGTATGAGCTATTGGCATGGCAGGACTGGCTAGGCAGCTGGGCACAAGGAAAACTGCTTCGTTTTGTGCCTGCTACAGAACCTTTAATCTCAGTCTGGGTTTTGTTGTTATTGATTTTTTTTTTATTTTTATTTTTATTTTTAAATGGAAATGCACCTGTATGTCATCAACAACCATGCAAATGTGCTGCTGTTGCCTACAGGGAGAGAAAGACAACAGCCAATTGGTAAAATATTTTGCATAAATACTTATAGAAGCGTCAAAAACCTTATAACCACTTGCAATTTATTGCTTTGGCACTTGAACTGTGAAAGTATCGAAGGAGAAGGAAAGGGATTAGTGAACAGTGCATTTATAGGTCTGCTGCCACCCAAAGTCAAGTAAGAGTATAAATACAATCAGAAAGACCACAGAGATGGGATTTCAACCAAAGACCTTCCAGGTTTAGAACAACAAATATCTTTAATCAGATACGATTAAACATAGTGTTATTTTCTTCTTTGGATTATACCTTCCCTGCTCCTTTATTTATTTATTATATCTTACCCCTTTTCAGTGAACGCAATGCTTATTTCAGAGCACAGGAATGTCTACTGGATCTGTACTGCAAAGAACTGCTCACTACAGAAAGACCGGAAAGCTCCTTCCACACACAGATTCTGTAGGAGCAACAAATAGGGTGTCCCAACCCTCCATCCAACCAAGCTATGTAAGCCTCTCACCTCTCAAACCTCTCTTGTGCACAGAAGTACTTGCAGTAACACACAATGGAGAGTGTTTGCAGCACAGAATCCTAACATGCCAAAGCCATTCAATTATTTGTGGTATTTGATCTCTGTGCAGAGCTATCCTATAATAGACATTGCTGCCTTTGAAGAATCAGCAGTAATGACTCCGAAACAAACCTTAGTGAGGCCTGGTACTCAGCTCTCAGCTGGTTTTCTGAGAGAGAAAAGAATCAATGCAGAACAGTGAAACTCCTGGACAAAGCTGATTGTTTTTGGTGGGTGCCTGTCTATAAAAGCTTCTGAGTTAACTCACCACCATCATGGAAAAAAATGAAACTGCCACATTGGGCTGTTCTGTACAGCAGAATAGTGCTCAAAAACAAACAAACAAACAAACAAGCAAGTTTTCAGGATACAGTGGATATGGGAAACTCAGTATAGTCAGGGTCAGATTGAAGTTGCATGAATTTCCATGCAGCCCTGACAGAGGTCAGACACACAGCAGAGTGGAGCAAGGGAGTTCAGCTGAAGCAGTGCTGCCTTCCCTTTCTGCAGGGCACAGTTCTTCTCAGATACTGCCATGCTAAATACATAACCTGCTCCTTATAAACATCCTTTCAAGAGAAGCAGCTTCATGTTGTCACACATATATATACATATGTATGTACGTCACATATATATACCTGTAAAGCAGTCTATAATCAGGACTGACATCTAATAGCCACTACCAAAAATGAAACTGTGCTCACTGTGCACAAACCATCCATCAACATCACCCATTCCCCATTGCTCCCAAAAAGGGGAGATTTAGATTGGATATAAGGAAGAAGGTGGTTTTTTTTTTTTTTTTTTTTTTTTTTTTTACAATACAGGTGGAGAGGTGCTGGTACAGGTTGACCAGAGAGGTTGTGGATGCCCCATCCCTGGATACAGTCAAAGTCAGACTGGAGGGACTTTGAGCACCTGCTGTACCCTGTTCCTCACAGAGGAATTGGATAGGATGGTCTTCAAGGGTCCCTTCCAACTCAAGCAATTTTATGACTCAACCACCACCACTCACTGTAACCAGTACCCCAATGTAACTATGAGCAATCCAAAGGATTACCAGGGCACATTACTGCTCCATCACATGCAAACCAACCATGATTCCAACAGAAGTAACACATGCACAGCACAGATAAAAGGAGACTGCGGAAAGCACATATTAATTACTCCACTTCCCTCATATGGCACTCAGATATCACTCAGGAGAGAGCTATACAGATAAAGCAGTCATTACAACACACTGCACACTGCATCCCCAAGCACACAAGCGTCGCCGCAGGACACGTTACTTTCTTCATCTCCGCGTTCCCCGAGCACGGGGCAGCAGCGCCCATTCCATCCCTTCGCTCCCTCAGCCGCCGCTCACCTGCAGCCCTCGGGCGGAACCCTCGCACGGTGTTCCCGCGCCGGAGGTGCGGGGCGGGCGGCTCTCGGGGCAGCTCCGCAGGACCCGCGCTGTACTGCGCGTAAAGGCGCAGCATATGCTCCGACACCTTGTCCCCCGGCTGCAGGCCGTGGTCACCTGCTCTCTCCCGGCCGCCCCAAGCAGCCCTCCGCCGCAGCCCGGCCCAGCGTGCCCGCAGCACGTCCCCCGGAGTCAGGCATAGGCAGCCCAGGCACAAGCACAGCACCCAGCGGGCCGGAGCCGCCATCGTGTACCCCGGCACTCGAGACGCGGTGTGCGGGAAGCTCAGAGCCGCGGACTGCTCTTTTCGGGGATTAAAAAAAAAAAAAAAAAAAAAAAAAAAGAGAGAGAGAGAGAGAAAGAAAGAAAAGGAAAAAAAAAAAAGAAAGGAAAAAAAGAAAAGAAAAGAAAGAAAAATGAAGGGGGAAAAAAAAAAAAAAGCAGCGGGGGTGGTAAAAAAAAACACCGCCTCGCAGAATGCCTGTCCTTCCCGGTGCTGGCAGCAGTGAGGGTGTTTATTTCCCGTGGCGAGAGGTGGAGGTGTTGCTCGCTCCTCGCCCCGACTGCTGCAGGCGCACCCGGGTGAGTTTTGGTGGGGTGTGAGCGGTGCGTGTGCAGCGTGAGCGCGGCTCCTGGGGCCGTTCCGCGGCCAATCGCACCGCCTCCTCGCTTCTGGGCTCCGGCTGCGAGCGGGAGGCAAAGCGAAGGGGAAACCACCACCCAGAGAGAAAAGCGTACAGGGACGGAGGTGGCTCTGGAAATGCAATCACGGCGCTGAGTGCAGCTGGGGAGTCAGCAGGGCGGGGGGCGTTCCCCTCCCACCTCCACCCAGCGCTTTCCGAAGGCGGTTATGCTTGGAATGAAACAGAAACCTTCAGTCAAAGTGCATCCAACCATCTCCCCTCGAATATCTCAGCAGGTGGAAGGGGTGGTGGCCAGGTTTGCAGACCGCCTCCTGCCCTCAGATCCCCTTTCGGGCACCAGAACCCTTCTTCAGGATCAGGTTTTGCGTGCTGCCTTTCAGCACCAAAAGGACAGAGAACTCCCACCCTGTGCTAGCGGCGCACAGCTCAGGTGTGAAACGTTGATTCTTCTAAAATATGCTCTGCAACACAGATTGTCTTATCTCCTGCATCTGGTGGGGGAAGGCACAGCAGGTGAAAGAGAAGCAACTCTGCCTTGTCATAATTTGTGAATATGCATATTCACCCAGAATCACAGAACCATTAAGGAAAAGACCTCACCAAGTCTAACCACCAACCCATCCCCAGCATGCCCACTGACCACGTCCCTCAGTGCCACATCTCCACAGTTTCTGAACACCTGCAAGGACGGTGACTGTACCACCTCTCTGGACAGCCTGTGCCAATCCCTCACCACCTTTTCCGAGATGAAATTTTTCCTCAGATCCAACCTGGATGTTCCTGGGATACATGTGATAATGGCAGAGCAGATGAGTTTGCATGCATCCATATTTGAATGCTTATAGTCAAGAAATGAAACACTCATTTTCAGAGAGTTTTAAAGTATCTGATTTGCCATATATATCTAAAATGTTTGTACCTATCCGTACTCTCACACACAATTTCAATAATGGTGTCAATAGGAAGACTAACTGTACTTTTCATTTGTCTATATAAGAAATTCAGACCAGCGCTACATAAAAATTGTGCATTTGAGCATACCTCATTAAAACAGCAAGGTATAATAGGGCCTTGGACACAAATGATAAAACCAATGCAGTTCTTTGCAGGAAGAAAACAAAATGACTTCAACTGACAGCTAATAAGTTCAGCACAAATGGCAATCTTTGGTTAGTATCCATGTCCAAACTGTGAGCCTCAAGGAAAATCTTTAGGCAATTGAAATAACTGGAAGTGATATTTCTACTTCAGCCACAGGTGAGAGATGTGATTGGAATAAAAATGCCATCATACAAATCCAAATGAAGCCTGCAGTACCAAATAATTGGCCATAAGACTGTGATATGTTGCACAACCAACACATTTTCTGAACAGTGACCTTGGGACCGAACCCCTGAAAATCAAGAAAGATTTTCATCAGAAATACTCCAAGACAAGAGACAGCCAACTCATGCTCTACTCAAACAAAGGAGGATTTGATGATAACTTTCTGAGGTGCAGTATGGAAGCTCAAGCACCTCATGGCTGAGCTCACGATGCACGTGTTGAGTTCCAAGCACTGCCTGCTTCATGGATTGTCCCACAGCAGTGGGACGTACAGTTTTGAAGCTCCCAAAGTTAAAAACAATGTCCTCAGCTCAAACTGGACATGTGATTTTAAATACCAGAGCGCTGTGTCTGCACAAACCAAACTGAACCAGTACATGTAAGCAGTTACTCCTCATTAGTAAATAATGTCTGGCAAACCCTCAGACTTGACCTATGAGATAACACTGCTATGCACCTCTCCACTATTTCATTTCAGCATGCAAGTGCTGTGAATCACTTTTTTTCATTTTCATTTTCACTGCCAACATCATCAAGTGCCATGGAAACCACTCCTTCCTCAGATGTGCTGTTTCCAACCAGGAGGCATGCTGTGCTTTTTAGCTTAGGTAAAATCACCTTAAAGACCAAATTCAAGGGGCTACTGAGATGACTGTTGTATTCCAGATTCTTTTACAACCCTTTAATAATGTGTTTGCATGTAGTACTTACGGGACGGGAGGAGGGAGGAAAGAAGTAATTCACAAGGAGATGGGGTCAGTGATGTAAGAGGAAGAGGATGTGCTATGACCAATGTACAGGCTGCCCGTTCTCACCTAGCACAGCTCTAAGGGCTCAGGTGATAGAACTGCAACCAGCACCACCAGCCATGGGTGTGACACTGCTGGCACGCCAATCTCAGCAGGAAAGAGGGGGAAAAGGACTCAGCAGCAGTTAAAATAGACCAAGTGCATGAAGACTGAGACACAACTTCCAACTTAATCTTTCTTGAAATTCTCCGTTGATGAGTGATAGCTCAATGGCTTTTTACCTCTGTACTTCTCTGGGTGGGGATACTGTTATACTTGACTTTGCATCTCTCAGTTATGCACTACTCCCAACTTACTGCAAGGTAGCCCTGGGTCAGTGTTAGCATCTAAGGTCAGTATAAGCAGATTCCAAGCTTGTAAATCCACCATGCTGCCTCATGTATGCTAAAATGACCCTATAATTCCACTAATAATAAATATCAGTCTTATCATCCAGTACTTTGGAAATGTAACATTCAAAACCAGGGATTATCCTGAATAGATAGAGCTCTGTCTTTTGAGGATGATTTAATCTTCATGACCTTTCTTGCCTCTGAGTTTCCTGCTGTGACTGAGCAGCAAGAGATCAGCTAAGTTCTACTGCTCTGGTCATGCTGTTGGTCTGACTGCTGCAGAACTGGGAACTGTCCTGGTCTTAACAAGACCATGTTCCTGTTTCTCATAGCATGATGCACTAGACATGTAAGCACTCCAAGTTAAGAATGGTGCATACCTTGGAGATTAAGACATCTGACTACAGGTGTTCAGTCTAGCTGGATGTCTGTGCCCTCCCCCTCTAATCAACGTAGGGAGAGGAATAAAAAGAACTACCCCAGCTCACCCAACAGTAGATGTTGGCCAGCCAGTTCGTGTCCATGCCAACCCAAAGACACTCTTGGAGTTGTTCCGCTGTGATGTTCAATTTTAAAGGTTGGAGCAATATTCCTGAGCTAGACTATAAACCCCCAAAACGACCCTTCATATTCAAGGGCAGCCATGTAAATCTTCAGAATAGAGGATCTCCAGATTAGTGCCCACTTTTGAAAAATATAGATCTTGGCACACAAATAGCAGTTTCTACATCTGAAGACAGTATTTGAATTTGCTGATTGAGGGGAGAAAATCTTTCATTAATTGACGAATATTCATCACTGCTGGTTTGCACACTTACTGACCTTTGATGAGTTGGCAGAAGCAACACTGCTGTCCTGTCAGCCATGGTTTGTTTTTTTTCCATCAATGTTTATTGCTAAGATATGGATGTATTAAAATATTGAGATGTAGGCAACGTGAGAAAATGGTTTCCTTTAAAATGAATATTTTTGTTTAAATAAATTGTGGTTTGTTAGTTTGGATTCTGGCTACCTCCATCTGAAACTCTCCATGGGCATCTTTTCAGTTCAGTTTCTTAAATAACATTTTACAAACAGCAGTGAGGGCTATGGAAAGAACCTGTGGTTTGGTTTTCAGTAGATATTTTGACACTGGCACTGCTTCCAGAATGGAAATGTAGTTCTGCACTTTTTCATACTATACTTTGTGGCCTGAGATTTGCTCCAAGTGAAGCAGATGGATGTTCTAGCCTGGTTGCACTGATTGGCCAAGTTTCATAGGACCAATGTATTTAATAATGCAATGAAGTCAGCATTTACCGATGCAGTGTATGTATCTCCCTCTCTGACAACAAACAAACAAACAAACAAACAAAAAACAAAACTAATTTTTAATTGAGAGCGATTTCTTCTGCTTCCAGTTTAGCTCTTGGCTAAAAAAAAAAACAAACTCATTAAATGTTTATCTTCCAAAAAGCAAATGGAGATCTCCTTGAAACAGACAGCTAGCTTTGTTTCAGAAAGAAGAGAGTAGTACGAAGGCCATGGTGCTGCTGTGACATTTTCATCAAAAAAAAGGCCAAAAGAAAAGGTCAGATCTGAATCTCTTCCCAGAAAAATGGGAAAGCCTAGACTCAGTTTCACCAACCACGACCTCCGAGCAGATCACCACATACTAGAAACTCTCCAATAGCTGAGCTGTGCTCTTGTATAAGAAAGCCAGGAGACTGCTGGGCACAGCAGTAAAAAGGTTCCTCTGGTGCATCTTGCCTGACCTACCTGAGTTCTTTGGACTTGATCAGGGGATGAAATTTATCTTGACTTTAGCCAGTGTTTTGCCTGTCTCTTACTACATTAATGTATTCAAATTAGGACAGTCCCAGCTAGGTAGGTAAAAAAACTGTTTGACTGATTGGATTCAAAGGGTTGATGTGATGGGACATGTAGCTGGAGACCAATGATAGCTGGAGTACCACAGAAGTCCTCACTCTGCTCTCAGTTTTTCAGATGCCAGCAGGACTGATCCCAGTTATGCCCAGATGGAAACTCAGAGGAATGAAACACCTACATTTGTCCCTGAATCTCAGTCCATCCAGCCAATGGGCACCCTGATTAGCTCTCCACATTTCCTATTGATAAAGACAAAAGAGGTCATCTGGAAGGATTAAGGGTTGGCCTTCAATGTTGATGCAAAAGCAGTAGAAATGATTAGTGTGAATGAGATATAGTCTGAGCTTTGTGCAGAAACACTATGTATTTTGCATTGTTAATGGAGATAACTAAATGTGGTGCTAATTTCTTATTTTTCTCCCTCCCTCCTTTTTCTGTCTTGGTTTGCCAAATGTAGCAGCTCAATGGAATAATCATCAAAGCAAGAGAGTGGAATGAAAGCGTACCTGCCTTCCAGTGTTTATAAAAACACGGCAAACATTTCAGTATGATATACTGACAGGCTCCAAATCTCAAAACACTGTCCAGTTTCCTAAATCACTCCTTCTGGAATATCCAAATAAACTCATCTGCCTTTCTGCACAGAGCACAAATCATTTTGCTACAAACGTACAAACCAGGTCTTAGTCTGGAGGGCTGATCTCTACACAAAACAGCTGCAGAGACATGAAAAGCTACAAAACGAGCAGACAAGCCACATGGGACAAGTTCTGCACACACACCAGTGTGATGATGGAGTGACTCCATCTACTCAGAACCACTCTGGACTTCCATCTGTGGGGCTGAGATGGGCATTTGAACTACTACAATCTAGTGCCTGTTTTTCCTTCCTTGCTCCCCACTCAGAAGAAAAGGCAGCTTCATTGTAAGAAACCTGGCCTCTTTATTCCTTAGCCTCAGGCACCTTGCAGGCCTCAATCTTACTTAACGTTATTAAAATGACGAGCAACTTTTGTGCCACTGTCAAGGCCAGCCTCACCACCTCCCTTTCAGCAGCCCTTCCAAAACTGCTATTTAAAACCTCCACCAAAACCTTCCAGGCTTCCACTTCTGCAGAGCTGGCCATGTAGTTCACATACCTGGGAGTTCCCAGTGCAGTGATTTGCTACTCCATGAAGCATTCGGAAATCCCGTGGAAGAGGAAACCACAAAGACTCTTTCTGGGGGAAATGAAATAATTACAGATTTGCATAACAAAGTGATACGAGCAGAATCTGTGCAGCACATGAAAGCCAATGCCCCTTATTATCCCCTCCCTACACACGTTCCCATGTACAACGCCATAAAGCTCATAATCAGCACAGGAGAACACTGAACAGCACATCAGCGAGCGCTGCTTGGAGTTGCACTGCAAAAGGATGAGCTGTCTCTCTTCCTTTTATTAGGGAGAAAGTTATGCTCCCTCTCATTAAATCTCCTGGTCTGGAGATATGCACAGAATCTCATCTTTCTCTAGGCAAGGTCACTGGAAAGAACCTCGAGCCAGGCTGCTCCCGTGCACAGTCGTATGCTGCTCTGTTGTGCTCACCAGGTGGGGTGTTTGCTCAGGTGGCCAGCAGCAGCCCTCCCGTTGGAGGTGCCTTCCCAGCATAATTTCTTCTCTAGGGCCCAGAGATCACATGTTTCTCTCATCACAGAGAACTTCTGCTGTGGGATCGGTAATAACTCTGCTTGGAGCCGAGCTGAAATAAAACATGCCTCCAGCGAACAATAGCCAAATAACAAGAATGATGTTTTTTCTTCTTGTAAAGAGCATGTACTGCACACAGGGCTAATCTGCATGGCTTCAGTATGTTCAGCACCTGTGTTTTTGTTTTCTTTGCAGCGGGAACAGTGGCTTGGCCTGTGTTGCTTGTCCCTGCCTGCCTTGCAGAGAATAGCCCAAAGGTTTTATTCATTTTTAATCTGATTTCTTTCCTGTACATGAAGAGTTGGAGTTCATGGAGGATTTTCCCCTACAATATCTTTCTCTTGCGGCCAAAAGGAGAATATCTGATGACCAAATGGTATGCTCCTTGGAGGT
The DNA here is from genome assembly GCF_951394365.1 of Tetrao urogallus. Lineage (NCBI taxonomy): Eukaryota > Metazoa > Chordata > Aves > Galliformes > Phasianidae > Tetrao > Tetrao urogallus. Next base: position 25,628,918 of record NC_136817.1, on the reverse strand, counting down.
CTTGTTGTTCACATGAGATAGGGGTCAACTATTGAGGTGGTACTGCACCCTCTGCTTCCTTATTCCAGCTGTGAAGAGACACCTGCATTGGCACGGCTGCAGCTGGAACCATGAATCGGAGAGTTCAGGCAGAGCTGCTGCATTTTCTGAGCAGACACTTTACTGTGAGCTGTAAACTTCAAACGTGGGGCTCAGTTCCCTCTGCTGCGTGGGTTCTTTGTCCAGCTGGACTTTCATGAAACTGCTTTTGGTCTGGGAATGCAAAGGCTTTCATTTAAAACAATGTTTCATCTAAAACAAACAGAAAAAAAATCTAACCGTGTCAAAGTTGTGATACTTAAAGAACAAAGAATTTAGTTTAAAATGACTTTTTTTTTCTTTTTCTTTTTTTTTTTTTAATTTTCTTTTTCCTCAAAGCATTGTATTTTGTGCTTAATCAGAGCTCTTCTTGTGATCCTGCTTGTGGCTCAGGATGGAACTGTTCACCACTGATCTCATACTACTTGTTGGCTTCACTCTATTACCCAAAATAACAATACTACATTATCTGAGCCAGCAGGAAAGACCAAAGGCCCATACTTCACATAAAAAAGAACAAAACTATGATTTTAGCTATATGAAAGAATCTAAAACTTATACAGACCAATCATAACTGGTATCTGTAACTCATTTACACAGTTTATTGAAAAAAACAACAGTGATACAAAAATGCAAGCCAAATTATCAGTGTTTGGGGACAGATTTCTTCTTACGGCAGAGGCCAGATTCCTTCCACTTGGGAATGGTAAAGGACCATGACATAACTAATGATCTTTCATTCGTAATAACAGCCCAGAGTCCTTGATTTTGAATGTTAGAAAAGACATGACACCAGGAGATAAGCTCACTAGCAAGGGTGGCTGGTAAGGAACCTCATCAATGCTGATTCCACATCAGAAACTGCGTCAAACAAGGTTTCTCTCTTCGGTCAGAAGTTGCACTGAATTACAATTCCAAAGCACCAGCTGTAAAAGATTAATATATCTTGACTGCTTTTCAGTTACCTGTCCTTAAAGATGTACAGTGTATTGGTGTTTTCTCTGACCTGAAAATATACAAAGTCCTGTTGGCCCAAATTTCCTTCCATTTTCCTACAATTAGAATCACAGAATTGTAGATGTAGGCATGGCAGTCACACTTCTGTATGTTAGGATCAAGACTATTGGTCACCAAGGTGCTCAAAAATGAAGCTGAACTTCTGAAGTTGAAAATGTATTTGTACTAGGCTTTGCTTCACTTATTTTTTCTCTTATTTTCCTTATAATATTGCTACGACTCTGAGATGATGCTCTCCAACTCTCCAACTCTCCAACATAGGTGTTTTAACATTATGCCACAATCTGGTCAGACTGAGAAAAAACTGCCAACAATTCATTTGTTGAGAAGAATGAAAAATATAACTCATGCCCATTTCACCAATTTTGCATTCCACTAGCTTTAATCTGAGCATTTCTTTCTCTCCAGCATTCAAGAGGCAAAACCAAACATTTTCAGAATGGGTGCTACGGGATAGAGCTCCCTGCATAAAAGTGAGATGGTAAAGGTTTTATTCTCTTTTGAAAATGGCAGAACTTCATAGTGTTGAAAGTTTTACGGGAAAGCAAACAGGGCTTCTGAGTCTCTCCCACATTATTGCAGCTTTGAAGTACCAACTTTCACTCTGTAATTGTTGGAACACTCCCCCCGCTCACAGAAAATGGATCTTTAACGTGCCAACTGCTCAAACAGAGGCTCTTGCTGCCTTTGCAATGGGAACACACTTGTGATGAGGCTGGTAGATAAACCCCATGGTACACCCAGCAGGTCTGCTTCCATCTTTTTCTCTTTTCTGAGCTCCCTCTCCTGTCCTTCTCAGAAAGTCACAGCACTTAGTCCAGGACAGATCGTCAAAATCATCCAGACACTTGAATAATAAGGTGCAGGGACTTGCATCTAGCTCTTTTCTGCCTTTGTTTCCTCTTCTTTCACCTCCATGCCTGATCTTTTTTCTCTGTAGGTATTTCTTTTGTTTTCTGCAAGCTCTTTCTGCTGCTTAGCTTTGTGCCATTCTCCAGCAAACAAACGGCTCCATTAATGCTCTACCACCTGGGTCATGAAAATACAGGCTCATACTCAAGTGCTCTGGGAATAAAGGAGTTCCTTGGGACACCTCATGGCTGCCCATACTTCTGGTAAGTTGCTACTAGAACGGCAACCAGAACAGGAATGGAAGAAAAGCATCCATACTTGTATCACGATGTTAGAGCAGGCCTGATGACCACATGAGGCCCTAGACTTGTTTCTAGCTAAACGCAGCAAGAAACAACAACTGGACCATCACCTGGTCAAAGAGAAGGCCTGACTGCAAAGACCAGGCAGCTGAGTCTAGCCTGGCTACTAAGTCTAGCCAAGCTGAAACTGAAGAGGCAGAGAAATCCTTCTCCAATCAGTTTGACCCCTGCTTCTCAAAAGATTGTTCTGTACTTGCGAGTGTTACAGAAAAGCCAGAACCAAAAGGACCTCCAAGAGGACTCAGGCTCGTACTCTGCAACCCATGGTGAGGGGACGTAGCATACACACACAGACACTTCTTGAAGTGACTGCTGGCATGCAAGAGTCCTTCACGTAGACAATAAGGAGCTGCTGATTTGTTGCAGATGTTCTGCAGCTGCAGGAAGTTAGATTGGTGGCCCTTTTTCAATGCAACCAAACTTTTAGGTATGCATTTTTGAATTTCTAACAAACCAACACACTTATTTTGAAATGCATATAATTTGATATTTTGTACTGTTACTATTCATACGCAACCATCTTTCATGGGAAGCACATCAAAGAAAACATCATCTTAGATCTGTTCTGTACAAACCCAAACAAATTATTGCCCAGCTTAGTTTATGTTGGTTTTGAGAGTAACCAAAGCCTGGGTGTGTTTGTCACATTCAATCTATAATCCAAAGAATTCAGCTGTGAAATGTAAAGCAGTGCAGATAGCACCAAAGGAGCTATCTGAGATCCACAGTGGATTTCTTAGGGAAGAAAGCTGTCTGTAGTGTTATTACCCATTCAGCTCTTAACAGAAAAGACAAAGTACACATGGCAGTTTAATCAGCTTTCAACCAGGGCTGAAAATGAGATGTCTGGGTATGACACAAACAGATGAGGGCATTTTATTTGTTTGAATTCAGTGACTATGTAAATAAATGGTACAGACCAACTTACCTCAGCAATAGCAGTATTAGACACCTTTATACGTGTAGGCAGTTGAAGACAGTGTTGTGCTATCAACAGCACATGACAGTCACACATTCATTCAGTATATAGCACTACTGAGGCACAAGTATTTTCCTTTTTTTTAAAATTCAATTGTAAATTCTTCTGACAATCCACTCAATAGAATAAAATCTTATTCTGCATTCTACCCTGCCAGTAATTGCTGCAGTTTCCGGTTCTGGGTGGAAGGAAGGGCAGGGAAAAGGAGGAGGTAGAAGAGAAATCTTGCTTTGGAGACCTTTCACTTCGATCAGTCAGTTCAGTGTTTGATTTGTACCTGTACAAGGGAAAGGCCCAGACGTGCTCAGTCGTAAACGCAGTCAGCTAGGCTGATCCTGACAAGGACAAAACCAGCTGCGTTAACAAGGGGAATAGCACATCTGGAAGAAACTGAAACATTAGCTTCATATTGATACAGATGCTATTTGCCATCAGACACAACAGTTTAGCAGTTAAACTTCATCACATGAAGAACAATTAATAATGCTGCAAAAAAAAAAAGACATTTACATTGGAATTCACATCTGTTATTAACCCACCATTTTTATTCTTGAAGAGCACTTCTTCTTTAATCACTTTGTAATTTGGACTGGAATATGAGTGGGTGAAATTTTTATATCGGTTGTAAAAACTGTGAAAATATCAAACAGAAATGCTCAATGGAAGTCATTCTTCCAGCTTAATGGGCAGGTTCTTACCTCCCTGTTCATGTGGAGTAGTTCCTGACTCACAGGTTCATTGAAGAGTACGAGTTTATTCTATTAAAAAAGCCTGTCCTGGTGTACCCTGCTATCTGATCTCTGGCCTGGTTGTCTGAGGTGCCAGCTGTCTTCTCATCTGTTCAGTATGGGCGTTACCAAGAGATCCAATGTCTGGGTTATAACGAGTGGGAAGTGGTAGTGCTAAAGAACTACTACTGTGACGGAAACGGCTCTGGAGACCACCTGAAAGTGCTTCCCAGACCACCACCGATCTGCAGACCAGATGTGGAAGCTGACAGCTTCCCTTTTGGATCTCTCTGGAACTCTCCTACAGCCTTACCGCTTTCCTTTCTCTTGTTTAAAATGTAATTCTGCTGGTAAAAGGTTTCTGGATGTTTCCTTGTGGGCCAGATACAGAGGGAGGAGCTGAACTTCAGCTCCCCATGGCAAATCACAGCTCTCAGAGAGCTGTACATGTCAGTCTGAGACTAATGCTAGAGCAAACCATTCAATCAGACAATTGTGGACACCAATTTCCAAAATACGAAGTCAGAAGGAACCATCAGCTATGTCAGATAGAAAATGGACACGCAGAAGTTTCAGCAGCTCATCAGTCTTACTTCTGCATTGAAGAGCTGGAATTCCATTCTTGTACTTTTGGGTGTTGACCTCAAACCTTTATTTTATTTATCTCCTGACCTCAGATCTTCTGAGTTGTGTACTTGCCAAACAGCCAACCAACAGGCTTAGATTTGTTATTATTTGTTTAGAAACTGTTCAGCTCAGATGCAAATAGCATGATGTGATGGCACCACTCCCATTCCTCACTGAGATACTCACTTGATTCCCGAAATAGTGCTCTGCATTTCAGCTACCGGTCAGATCAAAAGAGGGAAAGGGGAGGAAGTCAGATAATTATTCTTGGTATAAGTAGGATTAGAGAAATTTAGAAAACACAATGCCTTTTATTTTTGTGCCTTCTGCAAGGATATTTCTTTCCAGCGAGATAGTTTTAAAAGTGCTTTGATTTCCTCCTCTCTTTGAAAGAGCGTGAAATCATAGACTATGCTGTTATGTATAACACTCAGCCTTTTTACACTCTGAACACCTCTGATTAGAACATACCAGTGCACAATGACGTAGAGAAGAATTTACAACACCCCTATAGAATTCATCCCAGCATCAGTGAAGTCAGTGTGATTTTACCACTGAAGTCGATAGCCCTGGATTGCAGCCAGGTAATGTAAAATGGACTTAGAGGCGTGCTCAGCACAAAGGTATGTCCTTGAGAAAGCAGGCTAATGCAAGCAAGAGCTGCCCTCTGTAACTCTGTGCAACCCAACACTTGGATGTCTGCAGGAAATGAACACGAGGTAGGTGGACATAATTCATTCCTCTTTAACACGTTAATCAGTCAAATTAGTTTGCTCTTTATAGAATTATTTCTATAGACCCCATGTGAAGTACTAAATGTAAGATTTTTACTTGCTGTTTAAGATTATGCAAAAATCTACACACAAATACACACATTCTTTTCATTCTACACAGATTATCTCATTTATGCATCTGTCCTGTCCCCAAGACACAACTCGGTTAATGAGACACATCACACAAATGGAGATTGTTCTGCTGGAAAACCACCACTAGAGTAGGAAGGATTTGCTTGACGTTATCTCAGGAGCTGGGGGGGGGGGGGAGGAATGTCTCTGCAAAGACTTCCCCACATTCATTAAAAATAAATTAAACATCTGAAAGAGGAAAAAGGCAATTAGCTACTGGATAATGACTTCCTGCATTTTGCCAAGGTTCCAAACCCACTCCTACAACGCTTCCACATTTAAGTCACTGGGAACTTGAAATGTCCACTGAAGACAAGATCAGGGCTCAGATAAGTTTTGTGCTGAGAAACAAATGTTTATTGCCAATAGCTCTTTTGAGGACTTTCTTGCTCGGTGATAGTTTAGTTTCTGTCACATGCTTAGATGCTAGAGATGAAACCACTGGCAAAATGAAGTGAAAGTCAGGATGTAAGAGCATCATCTCATCCCCATTTCTTGCTCTAGAACAAATACCAAACCAAACTTCAGCAGGAAGTCCTATTTATGAGTTGCTCTAATCCCAATCTAACCAAACTGATTTTTATTAGCAGAACTACATGTGGCTTTAAATATTTATATTATCCTGAGATGAAAACAGAGTATCAGATGAACAGGATTAAATGCCAAGGACAAAATTTGCAGTGCTCATTTTTTCTATTACTATTTTGTTTGATTCCATGTGTTTTGGAACAAATGGAGCAGTTTTCAGCACGGCACTTAAATATGTGGAAAGCATGAAAGACTTAACAGCGCCCACAGTCCAGCTGCAAGAAGAATGCATCTTGTTGGTTTTTGGTTTTATTTTAACAATGACTTGTCAGTGCAGTGGTATATAACAAGTAGCACACTGTTTGGGAATGCAAGCTGAAATATGCAAGGTGGTTTTTCTTCACTCATCAGCTAATTCTGGTCTGAGCAGATTTTCATTCTGCAGGCAGGCAAGTGCCCTCCCAAAACACAGGAATAAGAATACAGGTTATGGTATCCCTACAGTTTTGGACACTGAGATGGCAGCACATCAAACCACACAGTGCATATAGAATGTCTTTCATCCAAAAATCTTTGGGTCCTTTTGTAAACATGCATTAAACCACTCAACATTCTTGCAAGATGTAAGACAGGCCCCATCACAGCCCATCAGTGGCTGGGAAAGCCAGGGCATGGAAAATGGCAGGCGTTTTCATAGAATAATTAAGGTTGGAAAAGACCTCTAAGATCACCCTATCCAACCATCAGCTCATCCCCACCATGCTCAATATATCGTACCCCTCAGTACCACATCTATATACTTCTTGAACACCTCCAGAGATGGTGACTCCACAGCCTCAATGGGCAGCCTGTTCCAATGCTTTACTACTCTTCCTGAGAAGAAATGTTTCTTAGCATCACCAACTTGGATGTCCCTGGGATATGTGTGCTGATGGCAGAGCAGTGATGAGTCCCACTTGCCAGCCTTAGCCAGGAGATGGCATGCTTTGGTTGCAGCCCTGTGGCTACTCATGTTCAAGGAACTAGCTGGCTGTTTTCCCACAGGCAAAATTTTGACAAGGTTACAAACTGGATTTTGGATGATTGTTCTCTTTTTTTCTCCCTTGTTCTGTAGTGGGAAAGTATCTGTGATGGAAAAGGGATTTGGCTTACTCTAAGGGTGGAAATGAAGCAAATCAGGCCTGGACAGACTGGAGAGAGCTTCAGACACAGAACAAATTGAGGGCTGCCAATCATTGTCTGACCCGAAGAAAGAAGCTGTGTATCTCCAGGGTAAGTGCTTTGTTGTCCCAACAGGGTATTTACCAGCAAAATGAGGGAGAGAAAACACAGTGTAAGGGTGTTTATGCTTGTGCTGGCCACCTTTGATCCCATGGGATTGGGTTATGCTGCCCTATTCTTTCTTCCCCTCAGGATAAGGATTGGTTCCTTGATTCAGCTCTCTGCTTTTCTCTTCCCACCCACACATACACCAAGATAAAACCATTCCCTATAGCAGACTGGGACTTCAGTCAAAAACTAATTATAAACAATAACGGCTCAACAGCTTGTTTCAGTTTGTGGTTCTGTGAATTTGCGATGCAAACTCTGGCTTCAGCCCCCCTGCTGGTAACACACAGACCAGCTTCCTGAAGCAGGGCAGCAGCAGAAAGCTGCAGACAAGAGCAATAGGGGGACGCAGAATAATGAAGGAGAGCAGAAATGAAAATAAACTCCTTCAATCTGATATTGTCTTCCTCTCTAGCCTCCAGGAGTATGCTTGTGATCTTTCTAACAGCAGGGGGAACCTGGCAATCTGCACATGCATGCCAAAGTGGCAACAAACGTGGATGGGATTTGATCTATCAGTCCTTCCACTGCTTTCTAGTGCAAACAAGGCCAACACCTCAGTAGGATATGATGCTGTGTAATGCAGCACATATCCCTGACTCCATGCCAACTGTGGTTTCATAATAAGACACATGTCACAGACCTCTGGTTCCACAAGATCAAGCTACTTTTTCCACCTAAGAAACTTAAAGATGCTGAATGTTGCTTTTCTTTTAAACCTCAAAGAAACTGGAACCAAACTAATAGTATTTTGTCAAATGATTGCCAAGATGGGGGTGAGATTCATTATAATAATTTGGGTAATCAAGGCTATTTGGTTTGTCCACAGCTACTGTGCACAGTAGCCATTTTTGATGATTCCTTTTTTTTTTTTTTTTTTTTTTTTTTTGCTTGTTCTCATATGCTATGTTGTCAGTGCTGGATTACAACCCAGTAACACCCAGCTAAACTCATAATTATCCTCCACACTGCTTGTAAATCAGGAGCAATGACAGTGAACTCATACATAAAATTGGTAGAAATCAACATAAGACCAGTTCATGACCTTGCACTGAAAGGCATAGGAAGGAGGTGTATGCTAGTGGCAAGCTTCACCTCATTGCTTGGGAAACATGTACTCACTGGACAAGAGAGAGCATCACACAAATCTCAGTCCTGAAGGGTAGGCTGGATGCACCTCTGGATCTCAGGGAAAGGCGATTCAAAGCTGTCCACTGCAGACTGGTAAGCAAAGAGATCACAAAAGCATTAGGCAAAAGTATTCAAGAACAGAAGCTCAATCTGAAGCCCTTCAAAGCCACGGGTTTTCTAGGCTTGAAATAACCAAAGCCCTGTCTAAGGTGATTCTGAGAAGCATGGGTTACATCCACCTCTTTACAAAAAAGGCAGACATTTTTTGGAGGAAGTAAGAGAGAGAAAAGCTTTTCAAACACATTTGATTAGCAAAATAACTCATTTAAGATGGCACAAGACAAGGAACACTTGCAAAGCAACTCTGTTACACAAGAGTTGAATTTTCCACAGTCAAAAGATGTTATCATCCTGCAGTTCAGTTTTTCAGCCTTCTTCTTGACAGAATAATAAGAAACTCTAATTTTCTTAAAAAACAAAAAAACAGAAAAACAAAAAAAAAAAAACACAAAAAAAAAACACAATAGAAAACGCAATTATCTATGTTCTCAGCTACAGCTGGTACACATCCCTTCTGCCTATGCTTATTGGTAGCTGCTTCATAGTCCGTAGACAGAGCACATTTATTTACAAACACATTCTCTCAGCCTGGGTATCCTACAGGCAGCATTGCACTTTGCATTTTATCAAAGCTGAAGGACTTCGATTGGGACTCAAATTTCAGTCCTCAGTTTTCAACTCTGGGCACAAGGGTTCTTTATGGGACCTTAACAAATTCAAGGAAACGTTTCTAAGCTCAGCAGGGAATGAAAGGATACTAAGTTTACTCCCAGGACAGGAAGATACAGATATATGTAGTCATTGATCTAAGAGAGCATGTCATTTCTTAAACACATCTTTGAGTGCAAAAAGTTTTCTTTGTTGAGTTTGGACTGAGAACTACAAGTAGAAAATCAAATGAGAATCACTACGTATGGTTAGACTAGATTAACTTAGTCGTTGTTTTTTTTTTTTTTTTTTTTTTTTTTCCCAAACTTAAGGATTCTGTAATTCTAAGTTTTATAAGTCCTTAAAAACTTTGCAGCCTTTCTGCAGTTCACCTTGACTCTCTGTCTCCTGTAGCACTGTAGGCTATGAGCTCCAGTGTGTAGGTCCAGGTGCTGTTGCTCTCAGTGGCAGACATCCTCAGCACTGAAGCATTTAGAATTATTTCTGGTAGCCAAATTGCTTTTCACGTAGCCTGCCCAGGGCACTCAGCACCGCTTGAACTTCAGCTGCACACAGCATTTGCGTTTGGGATGAAGGCTAAGGTGAATAAGAAAAAGAGAAAGAAAAAAAAAAAAACAATAACAGGAGAAGAAATTTAAGTCCTCGGGGTTATAGGCTCAATCCCAAGAAATGAGGAAACTACTGTCAGGCTCCAGAAGCTTTGCAGTAATCACTCAGAATTTATTATCTTATTAGTTTTCTCTATCTTTAAAAGAATCAAACCACCCAACACATCAGGATTTATGGCCAAAGAAAAGAAAAAGAGTTATCTTGAAGTTACAATGAAGAAGATAAAAAAGAGGTATGTAATTGTTGAAAGAACAACAGGGTGAATCGTTTATACATATTGTGCAATTAATAATCATTGAAGGCCTGTTGGAAGTTGCATATAGTTGATAGATCAACATAAAAAACTGAGTTCTTGTTCTTCTAAGCATTACTCCGGTTGCATCAATAGTCAGCCAACAAAGAAAGTTTTTTTGTTTTTTGTTTTTTTTTTTCCCCTTACCTGCCTTTTTCAAAGCATTTTGAGATGGGAACAACAACAAAAAGCCCTATAACAATACTGAACTATGGATTTACTGAAACCAGTTACTTACCACAGTACACAGTGGAGTAAATAATGATCAGCGGTGGGAGGGCAGAAAAGATAACTGAATCTTGCTCTGAAAATTTTCAAGTCTAAGGGAAAGGTTTGAACTGATTATCAGAGGTGAATTTCTATCAAAGGCTGACCTAGAATCAAGGAAAGTGTCACAGCTGAGCATTTGTCTTGTTGCCACGTAGGTTCACTGATTAGCTTTTATCTTCCATTAATGGAAAGCCAGAGACAGATGAAGAACTGGAGAGATCATGTGCCATCATTCAACTAATTGTGTCAGGTGCCAAAGATGGAGGGAAGTGCCAAGACAGTTCCCAAAGCCTGTTTGTTTCTTGCCCAATGGTTTCTCGTAGTAGGTTGGGTGCAGTGTAGGGTGCTTCCCCGGGTCTTGAAAATCCCCCTGGGCACCTACCAACTTTGGTGACACTTCTGAAACTGCCACTTTTAGATGTGTGCCCAAGTGGTGCTGAAAACAATGTTTAAGTTCTTTGTGGAAAGAGAGTCATGATAGGAAGATCTGAAGGAACTCAATGGCGACTGGATGGTAAGTTAGAAAAGTAGAGGACAAAGTATTGCATGTCGGTTCAGATACATGTACTAGTGGAGCTGGGCCAGCTACTCCAACATTTTCCCTTTTGAAGAAAGCAGGGTTAACACCCATAAATTAGTCTCTTGATCAAAGTTTGATTAAGCATCTGAGATGAAATGATGGATTTTTCTGAAAGCATGTATTGAAAGCATGCTTAATGTATGCATATATCTCTTCCTGTGGTTTCCTTCAAAGGGTCTTCTTCCTTTCCAACTGTAATCTCCTTAGGCAAAGAGCTGAGTATAGAAATAATTCATCCATAAAACCATGTGCTAAAAATTCTAATTATCACTGAACTGCTGAAAAATAATACACTTATTAAAAAGCAAAACTTTTTTTTGCCTCTAGTATTTTACTTTAGTGGTGTGAGGTAAAGCTGGGGGAAACAGCATAGCAAGTGTCACTTGTTCCAAACTTTGATAACTGTACATTTAAAAGCAAATCTTAAATATTCAGGCACATTTTTAAAATACCACTTTACAGCTCCTTCCTGTTCTACAGCCCTACACCTTTCTGCAATTATCCACAGTATTTTATCTGTATCACAGTGAGTTCAACTTTTAAATATACTGGAGGTCTTAAAATGTGTCCATTGTTTAAATCTTAACCAACATACCTTCCCTTCAAGTGACAAAAATCTTAACCAACATACCTTCCCTTCAGCTTTATAGGAAGGGCATTTTTCTGCCTTGAGAAAAGAGGTCTTCAGAAGAGCCACTCCTAAGCTGATGAGTTCCAAAGAGCTGTTATGAAACAGTCTCAGGAAAGCTCTGGGCTACAAACTATGCATTTAGGATGCAAAAATTACTGCACAATGGGACTTTTGCATGGCAACATCTAGGTTAGCAATGTCAGTAAGAAATGCGTTTTGCTAGGATTCAGTGTGACCAGATCACACTGCTAAATAGAGAAATCTGCTAAACCTGAAGAGAGTTACTAACAGCCAGTAATGTAAAAACAACATTTTAAAAAGCACTATCTACTTAGTTAGTTTTGATTCAGGCACCATATCTTGCAAACATTTGTACAATCAGTTAGTCCCTTAGAAATGAATATTCAGTACAGAATAAGGCACTGCCTAGTCTTTTTGCTACTAAAATTTTGATATAACCCATTACTAAATATAGTTAAACTATTGCTGTGATACACAGCAACATATAGTCTGAATGACTTAAATCAATGTAACTATTGGAAACAGAGTGTTTTTGTCTTCAAATCCCAAACATACTATTGATCTAGGAAACTGACACCTTTAATTTAAATATACAATTAGCAACAGAGAGAAGAGATGACAGAGTGTCAGGCAGGCAACTTTCCTATTTTGATCCATACAAGGCAGCAGAGCAGTGTTATTAATAGAGCACAATGGCATACATACTATTCACATTCCTTATCTCTTCTCTACAATAGAGTCATAGCTTGCAATCTGACTGCAAAACTCAAGAGACACACATGTAGAATGACAGTCAAACATTGTCATCTACTTGAATGTTAAAATGAGAAACAATCTGTAACCAGAACATCTTTGAAATCTGGGGGGATAAAAAGAATTGGAGGCCCCTGTTCCCCAAACTGCATTAAACACATTGAACACATTGAAGCAGCTCACTGAGAGCTGTACATATGCTGGGGTCAGAGAAAACACTTCAGGAAGAGGCTGTACCTGTTAAAGTAGGGGGAGAAGCAGGAAAAGGAGACAGATGATGAAGGAGAAGTTCCTATGGCTGAAGGCTGCTGAGTACATGAAGAAACAGGACAGGCAGTTCGGAAGCATCCGTTGTGTTTTGCAGGCGAGGACACAGATCACAGAGCTGATGAGATAAAGGGAAGGAGCCAGTGAAGAGTCACAAAGAGAGTGAGTTGGCCAGTGGGGACTGCTACTCATACTAGCTGCAAACCTGAGCTTGTCTGAATCACAAGAATGAAACAAAGAAGTGCATTTCCTCACAAAAAATGAACATGTACTCCCAACAGGATGAAACCAATCCTTACAAATACAGAGGCTATACTTCTAAAATCTGTTCCCAAAAAGACAATTTAGATAAACAGCTGACAGCACGATCCTTAGAAGTTGTTGTATGATTTGAGGAATCAGATCTCCAGAAGATATATGCTTAATAGGGCAATTTCAAAGACTGCATAATCCACAGCTCTTTCATGAACAGGCCTTCTGAGCTGCAACAGCAGTGCAGTTTTAAACCGAATCACTTCACTGATGTGAAGAGGATATTACTGCACATTACAGACAGAATAAAACCGTAACAACTTCCTCAGAAAGCTACAACTTGGAAGCAATGTTTTTCTTGCTTACATTCATGAATGTTTTATTCTTACTACTCACAGACCATATATATCCATCAAAATGTATTCATACATAATGAAAATCATCCAATCCTAAAAAAGAAACATAGGCATGAAATTGCTGAGATGTCTGTCGTACTCAGCTTTAAACAGACCTTGCTCTGTGACTTTTGATTTCTGTCAAAATTTTACAGTGCTTAATTTCACTGATGTGCTGATGGAGGATCAGTTTGGAAACCTGAAAATTCACATCTTTTCAATGAAATATTCACCCCAGAACATAATATCAGAAGATGGTTGGAAGAAGTTGGGAGTGGGAACTGACTTTAAGGTCCCTTTCAACCAAAGACATTCTGTAATTCTATAAGATAATCACATGTAATATCAAACAAAGCAGTTTTACATTTTGTGACCTGCTTCAGTACCTACTGAATCTGATGGCACCAAGTTGGCTCATGCTGAAGCTGTAAATCTGATCCTGCTAGAATCAAGAGGAGATCTTCTCCCAAGGCTGCTCTGCTGCATGGCTCCTCATTAAGGTCTGTCATGGTTTCAAAAGATGATGGAAAGTTCTTTCCGTAAAGTCTTTCACATATTGCTGGGATGCTTACAGTTTCTTGGAACAAAAAAGTTTAACAGTATTTGTAAAAATATAGATCAGCACTAATTAGCATAGATGTTGACTGATGCTGAGGCAAATGACCAGAAGAATTTAACCGATGGGCATGGATAATAAAATCCCAACATTTAATTAATGCTACAGCAGTGGCAAATTGAGTCTGAGGCATCTAGCTGAGGTACTGCTCAGCATCAGCACCAGGGCTCTCAGGCAAACAGATCTGGTGGAGTTGGTATACAAGTGCAATGATCAAAAGCCAGAGATAGAAATAATACAGGTATAATAAACCCAATTCTCCACAAGCATATTAATAATTTTCACGGAGTAGAAGATATCATTTTTGGTTACTTTGCAACGTAAGTGAGGAGCATCAAGTCAGTGGTTTGAACTTGCCCAAAACAGCAAGAAAAAAATATCAAGTGATTAATAGGGAGAATATTAACATAGCAAGAAGGAGAAAGGAAATGTGTTAAGTCTGAAGTGTAGATGAATATTTCCTGGACACTAGCCAAGTTCACTCATCAGTTTGATAGTACAAAAAAAAAAAAAAAAAAAAAGATTGTTTTGAATTTTTTGTCACATATTTATCACTTTTCCATTTCATAAGATACATGCTAAAGAATGGAGTGGATTGGTTCCTCTAGGACCAAGATGCTCTGACTTCTGAATAAAGCAATGATGAAAAACAGCTTTCAAAGAACATTTCTCTTTGAAGACAGTACGTGTGGGGGATACACAAGAAAAAAAAAAGATTAATTGCTCCCCCAAACACCGCAATAACACAATGGTTTAACAATGGAAAAGTTTGACTTGAAGCAGATTAATTGCCTTCTAACAGCTTTAAATTAAAATAGATAAGCTGTTCCTTCCCTAAAGTTTTGAGCTGAGTTCTCAAATATGATTTATAACCAATGTACTCATTGTTTTTCCTTGTCTGCTCCATGTAGCTGAATGCTTTAAAGTACTCGAATTACTTCTGTGCTGTATACAGAGCAGAATATTGCCACGTTCAATAGCAGAATATTGCCATGTTCAATCGCAAGCAAAAGGCTTATTATCAATTGGTTCCCATACCGTCAGCTACAGTTATATTCTACCATTGCTTCTGCCTCCTATACACATTTTAAAAAATTTTCATCTCTCCTATTCAATACAAAATTTCACATGTCCAGAACACAATACACGTAACAATTCATGTTATCCTTTTTTTTTTTTTCACCTTGTAAAATTTTCCTTTTACTAAAAACACTACAGCATACATCCCCTGACATCTCTTAATAGGTGTGCGTTTCCAGGCATGTTTTCATATTTAAATGCAAATGTGAGCGTAGTGGAAAATTACCATGGAATTAAAGATGGAATCCTACCAACACCCACCTGTTAAACGCATGCAAATGCTCTCTGGGGAAATGGCATGCACCCCACTGAATCACAGCCGATGGCAGTCCAGGGCTGTCTCCATTCCTTTGACCCACAGCTGAGGGTGGGGACTTCCACAGCAAAGGTCCCCTGTGAGCTCTGCCTATCCTTCCAGTATGCGTGTGCGGGGTCACTGTAATGGTTGCAATTCAGTCATTACAGTCTTGCAATGACTCTTCCTCTCAAATACGTGGGTCTGAAGCCACACAGAAATCAGAGAATCATTAAGGTTGGGAAAGACCTCTAACCTCATCTCGTCCAACCACTAATCCATCCCCACCATGCCCAATAACCACGTCCCTCAGTACTGTATCCACCCAGTTCTCGAATACCGCCAGGGATGGTGACTGCACTATCTCCCCGGGCAGCCTGTGCCAATGCCTCACCACTCTTTCTGAGAATAAATATTTCCCTGTAGTCAACCTGAACCTTTCCTGGCACAACGTAAGGCCATTCCATCCCATCCTATCACTGTTACCTGGGAGAAGAGGCCCAACCTCACCACAACCTCCTTTCAGGCAGTTGTAGAGAACAATGAGGTCTCTGATGAACCGCCTCTTCTCAAACTGAACTCACTTGCTCCCTATAAAACTTGCGTTCCAGACCTTTCACATGTTTGTTGCTCTTCTCTGGACACAATCCAAGGCCTCAAAGTCTGTCCCGTAGCCATTTCAGATCAAAACTAGCACTCTCATTCTTTATCCCTTGTTATAGTGTTATTAACACCAGGAATAGTGCTTTCATTATTGAAACGTTTTTTGTTCACTTGTCTATTTTAGCAGATCTGAGAAGTCTGTGCATTTTTTCATATGAAGTATAAATTGCTGGGAAATTTCTAAATTTCCTACTTCTGTTTTGGGCTGAAGGTGTCGGGATTGTAAGTTATAGTATTGTATGACATGGGAACGTACAATGTGAGAAATCATTTGAATGTTACGCTGCACCAAAGCATGCCTTTTCTTACCTAATTAACTGCAATCAGTGCTCTAAAGGGTTCAATTAGCTCCTAAGAGCATGAAGAACAGAGGAATTACCTTTCCTTCCCCACTGTAACTTCTTGCCCACATTTCTTCCACTCCTTCTCCTGCTGTTCTTCAGGAAATATTTTCAGTGTGGTTACAACATGTGTGATCTGCCTGTATAGAGAAAGCCATAAATCCACATTTCCAAATGTTTATCTGAGCTTTTGAACATCACGGAGAGCATGGTATCAGCATCCCACAAACCTCAGGGTACAGCAGCGCAGGAGAGGGAGCTGGCCAGATCCTATGTCTTTCCAAACAGCATGTTGATCTGGGGATGTAATGAGAAGCAGGTCTGCAGGAAGGTTTCCTTGGTGGCAGTTCCAGCACGCAGGTGCAGGTGCACTGCCCAGACTGTGCTGAACAATGCATTTCTGGCATAGTGAGGACTCCAGTTTGGCTCGATGCTTGCAGCGTTCTAGTCCAAACCCCGTTACTAGATCAGCCTGGAATGTCATTCCAAATCCATGGTCTCCAGGCACTAATCAAGAGAGGGGGCCAGCAGGAGGGGACTGGCCTATTGAAAACTCAGAGCGAAGGAGAAACGCAGTCTCCAAAAATACCATATCACTGAAAGGAATTAATACACTTTCCTTGCTTGTGGTCATTTTCAGAGACATAATAAATATAACCTGTGGGACCCATCCAGTACCTGCAGTTAAGTTGTCATCATGTGCAGATGTATAGTATCTTTACTGTAGCAGTGCATTACATTATTTCCTTAAATTGGTCTCATACTTCAGCCCCTGGAAAAGCACCAGAAGAATTTACTGGGGCTGGGAGACTTGGTTTGCAATAATGGTCCCTGCTGGGCTTCTTTGGAACACCATGGGAACTCCCTGCCACTTGCCCATGAGCCTTGGCTAAAAGGAAAGTGAAGAGCTCTGAGAGCTCTGATTTCTTTGTGTGTATCCTCTTTAAAGAAAGTTGCAGAAACAAAATAAAAATGACCACAACTGTGCTGTCTTGGTTTAAATAGCATATTTTAGATATGACCATTGCAGACAGAAATGAAGATCCTGTGAAGTGCTCTTGATTTTTATGTAAATATTACCTTTTCACTGTTGAAATGTAAGGATGGGCAGTATGATTGAAGCAGAAGACCTTTACATACAAAAAAAATCCCAAAACCCGAACATTGGCATCGTGCAGGAGAAAAGACAGGTACATGGCATTGTGATAATCCAAAAATAAAGGGAAACAGAGTGATATTGAACAACAACTTTAACTAGAAATACTTTTCGGTATGCAATAAAATTATTTGCAGACCCCGGCTGCAGCACAGGAGATAAGTAGTCTCAGTTTGGGGTACTGAGGAATTTTTCAACCAAATGTTTATTTCAATATCCTGATTGCTCAGACCTCACCAAGGATGTGGGAAATCCAGTTGCATATCCATCTTTCATTGGATATTTAATTATTGATATAGTTCAGATGGGAAATCTAAAAAAATGCAGCCACGAAAGCCAATAATCATGGGGTTATTCTGAGCTTGTTAGGGGTTGTTGCCAGTCTCTCTCTGCTCCTTTCCCCTTCTCTTCTCCGCTCCTGAACATTTTAAAGATAATAGGTCTTCTCCAAAAAGGAGCTTTAGGGCAGGGTTTTTTTGTTTGTTTGTTTGTTTCCCCCCTTCCCCCCAAGAAGTGAAACAGATCACTCGACAGTTTTTCTCCTCAGCACTAATTTCAGTTCCTGTAAGTTAACCATCAAGAAGCCACTTGTGGTCTCCCAAGCTAGGCACAGATATGGGCTGGGGCTGGCAGGGTCTGGGCTGAACACCTCTAGAAAGAGCAGTGAGGCACTGGCATGGGCTACCAGGAGAGTGATGTGGTCATTGTCCCTGTGTTCAGTAACCATGGAGATGTGGCACTTAGGGACATGGTTAGTGGGCATGGTGGGGATGATTAGTGGTTGGACTTGGTGATCTTGGAGGTCTTTTCCAAACTCAATGATTCTATGATTCTAATCATAATTAGCCAGCCAAACTTCAACTATGCTAAGCAAAATCAAGGTCAAACCCATAGCCCAAGCTAAAGATATGGTTGTGGACTCAGCAACATTGTTTCAGTTCTGTTATGATAACCAGACATCATCTCAGTTGTGCACTTCTTCCTGTGCTGCCTGAACTCTTCTTCCTCTCCCTCCATACTTCATATACTCTTCTTCCTAGCGTAGCTTTTCAATAGGCAATGTAAGTAGTCCTAGCTCCTAGTGCCCAGCATTTTAACAGATATGCTTATTATTTTATGTGAAAACACATTCAGTAATTTAAGCCTCAATTCAGGAGCATTATTCATTTTTCTTGCTTGTCCAAGTAGGTAAATTCATGCTCCAAGTGCTTTTCTAAATAAGGATGTATTGAAGTGAATGCCGAGCTATGTTCCCCACTTGGGACCTACCGCAATTAGCTGTTATTGTTCCTACCATTATTTATTGCACTGCTGTCATGCCAGAGAGCAGTGATGTTGGGCACCTTGGAGGGGCAATCAACAGGCAGTGGGAAAGGGTTAGGCACATGTTTCGTGCATGAGAAGTTGTCAGGTCTGTGGCACGTTGGCTGGCAGACCTTAAGCAAACAGCTGAACAATGTAGAAAAGCTTGATGAAAACCAGTCAGACAGAACCAGCATGTATCTATCATGTCACCATTGAAAGAATTAATTCAATATCACTTCTAGTCTGCATCAAGGGAAAACTGAGGCTTGTGGAAAGATGCACAGCTGTCTGGTGAGGCAAGATATATAGCACTGGGCCTTATGGCCTGCAGTGCACCCTTTTTAATGAATGAATGCACAGAAGAGTGCAGAGAAATTGTTCCCTTTTTTTTCAGAGAATCTGCAAGAGAAGAAGAGCTGGTGTTCAGATCTGATTTCCCATCTCCCTGTGCAGCATAACACTGTCTTCTGCTTCTCAAATTACACACAGAAGCTTTAACCCAAATCGCCTTCCAAACAAGCACATGGCCAATTCGTGTGTTCTCAAAGGGTTTCCCTACTTTTCCCTTCTTTGAGGTGATAGTAAGACTGCACGAACATAAAGGGCAAGACAGCCTCCCCCCAACACCAAAAGTTTTTCTCTCCTAGGATTTTATTAACTTGCAGTTTCTATTTCCTATTTCAAATGTATGAGTAGATTGCTTAAAGCAGTAAAAAGACAAGCTTTCCCCTAGGAGACTTTATCTTTCTCAAGAGTCTGAAGTTTGAATTGGAAAAAAAGAAAGAAATTAAAAGTGAAAGAAACAATATTTGCAGTATTTAAGTATAAGCCAGATGTGGAAATACACATCTCCAAATTAAACATTTACTGAGTTGGCAGCAACAGAATTTTCTTCTCACACACGTAAATGTCAGGCCTGCGTGCAGTCTAATTTCTACCTTCACATCTATCTGCTGCTTGCTCTCTGTTGCCCCCATCCTCCTCTGGGTTCATTTTGATTTGTGCTCCCTCACTTCCCATCCTTTGCTATTCATTTTCTCATAGTATCAAGAACACCTGGTTTGGTGTTACTGCGATAGTGGTCAACGATACAGAAGGCAGTTGTAACCGTTCTGAGCCTGTAAGTATCAAGGCGTGGTGACAAAACTGAAAAAACACATCTCTACTTTTTGTGAGGGACAAAACAAAATGCTGCCCTCATGGAATTCTTAGAAATGAGTATCTCTTTTCTCAGAGGTCCAACACAAGTTACTCTACCTTTCAGAAAAATCTTTACAAAAAAATAAAAGAAATAAAAAAGGAAAAAAATGTTGAAGACAGACTTTTTTTTTCTCAACTCTGAATTATTTTACACTCTACTACTGTATGTAATGTGTGGTAATCTCTAAAATTAGGGACTGAATCCTGTCTAATCTTTGCCGAGATTGGATATGGAAAATTTTAGAAACTCAGGACTTTTAACCTGTTTTCCTGAAACAATGCTTGACTTTACAGGTCTTTACAGATGGTAAACATGGCACATGGTATCTTGGTATACCTGACAATAAAATGGGAGGGAATTCCAACCCCAGCTAATGAATGACTGCCAAACACTACACCCACTCACTGCCAAAACAGACCACAGTTGAGCTGCAAGAAAAGAAGGGCACGATCTGATGGGACGGATCTTGCCAATAGCAAAGAACAACGTGCTGTTTCTGAAAGCACCTGTGTGTCATGGTGCATCACCGCAAAGCCCTGAGTGCCGGACCTCCCATGCTCAGGCTGATGCAACAAGTTTCACTGCTGATGAGATAAGGAAATGATTTCAGACCATTACTTCAGAGAAAAACCTAGGACCCTTGCTCTACAGCAAAAGGCTTATCTACATCTGCTTTAGGAAAGACTGTGCACTAGTAAGAAATATCTTCTGAAAGGCATTCATCTCATCTTCTTTCATAAGCAGAACTGAGGGCGATGCTCCACATATAGCTGATCAGACAAAAGGAGCCCAAACTTTGCCTTTTGCTGGGCTTCACTCAGCAGGTTTTTTTGGTACTGTTCCATTTTCTTTGAACAAATTGTGTTACACTTGTTTCTCATCAGATTACATAAATTAGCTGAGAGGGAATGGATTTAATTACAGTCCAGATTCCAGACCTCTTAAGAACTTACAGCCTAACACATTCCTTTCATTTAATAAACTGAAACCAAATGAGGATTATATCATATAAATAATATTCCCTTGATAGGGCAATGCAATAAAATGGCAAAAATACTCAGAGGAACCATGTAGATCAAGTACAAGATTCTCTGATATCACCCATCGGATTTAAAATATGAACTTCCCATGAATATGATTGTTCAACATTTTTATCCCGTACTGTGACTAAGAACCTGATTCAGAAGACTTTGAGTCCAAAGTTTAATATCTTCTGACAGCCTCAAACAGCTAATGAAAAAATGTGTTGCAGCAAAGTATGGGTTTTCATATTTAAAAGATAATTTGATAGCTTTGCACAACATCCTAACCTCTACTGCAAAATCCAGGATTTACATGTCAGTGTCCCAAATGACTAAAAGTAAATAAAGCTTTTAAAAAAGGGTTCAAGAAAGCTCTGTGAGGCAGTTTTCTGAACCAAATAATTCTTTAAGAAGGTTGGCACCATTTTGGAACAACTTAAATGGATATGATGAATTTTAGAAACAGTCATTCTTGACTGAAACATTCATCCATTGCTTGGGAAGAATTTTTGGCACATTTTGGAGAAGCTGGGTAGACAATAAAGAGGCAGAGGAACAAGGCTGCTGGGACAAGGGATAACTATTAAATGCACAATTAGCTGTAAGAAAATTCTTTGTAGATCACTGAAAAATGGCTAAAGACAGTTTTGATGACAGCTTATGTAGTCACAGCTCATCTAATCCTAAAGTTGTATTTAATCTGGCATGCAAGTGCTAATCCAGGATCCAGCATATGAAGTTCAAATTTAGACTCAGAGCAAGAAGCAAGACATATTTGCCCATTCAGTATGAAGGTTTACGGGGACATGGTAAATCCTCTGCCAACAGCAGTTTTTAATCAGAACTGTATACCTTTACAAACTATTTGTCAGTTAGCCAGACATGTGCTCTATTCAAGAATTGAGGAAATTTATGGTGTACCTTCTGCAGGATACCAGCTGAGATGGTCCCTGTACTTCCTCCTGGGATTAAAATTTAGAACCTTCAGCCTGTTCCTTACAGTTTGCATTGCATCTCCAGAAAAGCTGTCCATAAAATGACTCTTGCAATAGGCATAATTCAAATCAGCAAGAGAACTTGCATTGGTGGCTAGGGAAGGCAACTTTTTGTTATGTACTTTTCTACCTGCTTGTGACATTCCTGAGTTTGTGAACCCAAGTACTCCACATGCTTGTCCAACTCTAACAGGCCAGTGACACACATGAAGGGCTTGCAAATGTTTCTGATGAAAGGCTTGTGCTCATTACTTGAGTTTACAACAATTCAGTGGGGAATGGTTGCTTAAACTTCTACAGACCTAGCCAGATTTCTCATCCGGGGCTTCTTCATACCTGTCTTCTGTCTGCCCAATATCATTCTCAGTGTTAATAATGAAAGACATGGCAGGAAGAAACAATGCTGTTCTAGATGCCTAACCAATGCATAATTGGACACTCAAGAACTCCAGTGAGCCACAACTTCAATGGACTTCATAAATGAATCACTGCTAGAAATGCTCCATGATGTTCAGGGTCTTATGAAAAGCCATACTTGAGACATACGAAGAACCACATCACTTAACCACAAAGTGAAGGTGTTTTCTTTAGCCAGGGTATGAACATGGCAAGATTGCAAGGCTTCATGATATGCAAGTATATGTATTAATATATATATGCTTATACATCTGTATGTGAATCTCGTTAACTACACTACAGACATTCACATACATAAATGAAACAAAATGGTCTTCCTGGCTCTGCACATGCTTTATCTGAACTTCTGAGCTTACCAGCTGAACTTAGAGATTGTTATGTTCTACCTCCTTCTTTGTCTCTTTATTTTTTAAACAAAGAAGTAAAAGGAAGATATATGCTACAATTAGAAGGAATGAACATACAAAATTGTCTATGATGCTTAATTTGCCCCAGTGTTGACACAAGGGAAGAAAGCTGAGGTTGAAGCTTACATTAATTTAGACTTTTTCAATACAAGAGAAGCAGGAACTTCAGTTTCATCTCTTATTGCACATGACAACAATGACTTAATAGACTTCTCTACAAGTCTCAAATGAGATCCAAATATGTAGAAAGGACATAATATGCAAAGCAGTCACAATGTTATGTTTACTCCTGCTCTTAGTTCAGTCATAAATAGCAACTGTCAACTTCTCCCAGTGACATTAGGAATTCTGATTCTCAAAGCTGAGATATTCAGGTTTTTTGCCTCATTACTGACATCTGCTGTACTGTAAATGTACAACACCAAACAGCAATTTGCCCCCTCCAACACCCTGCTGCTTTTTCTAATGTGTACTGGAATTTGACTAAGCAGGATTCGCAGTGATTTGCACAGCTTCCACATAATTGATTTTGACTACAGAAAATCACTTGGAGAAAATAGAGAAAATAGAGTGTTTCCTTCACACAGGACACCATTTTAGTGAGAGATGAGTAATGACGTGGCATGGCAACTATCTGATTGTAGGTCTTACTTTCTAACACCTGGAAAGAGAAGCCTTCCACAGTAATCCACAACATCAGCCCACTGAAAATTTCACCATTTCTTGCTCTGTTTCCAATGGTACCCATTTGCTGCATCACATACAGCTTCCATGATGCTCAAGAGTGAATAAATATGAAAGGATCTTTCCTTAAAACTGTTTTCTGTAATCAATTCTAATCCAATACAAAACAGTTTCACAAGTTATCTTCCCACTTAAGAATATACACATAAATGTCTCTCTCTTTTGCATAAAAGCAAACAAGTAAAAAAAAAAAAAAAAATCAGTATAAATACCTCAGGTCCTTTAAATATGTCAGGTCCTTATGACAAGGGAGAAGTCTTCTACTGCCATTGATGTAGGCTTAAAAATCATTGGTTGTCATTCTGTGTGCATGGCCAGTGTCGGTAGATATCTCCTTGCCTTGAGAATTGTAGCAACAAATACAGAGTAAGGACCAGAAGGTACAAACAAGATAACAAACGATGGATGGAAACAAACATGTGAGTACAAATTTCTGCATGAAAACATCTTTAGAAATTACATAAATGTTTTCGACTTCACCTGGGCCAGATGTCTTTCAAACCATAAGACACTTAAGTAACAATGTATTGCATATTCTTAAGAGAAGCTTGGCAGAACTGAAGTGAGAATAAACATAGATGCAACATCACAAAACATGGCCTTGAATATTCCCCATGCCACCACCTTGAAAGGATATAGATTTTCTCTAGGTTCTGGGCCATATCTGCCAGCCCAATGCAGATGACTCTAACACAGCTGATCAATGCACCTGGCCATGCACTAATTATGGGATCAAAGTAGGTGGAGTGAGAATGTTCTTTATTTTGAGATATGTCTCTACATCCAAAGCAAGTCTTATTCAACTTAATATTCACAACAGATTTGTAGCTTTTCAGTAAGATGACCAACTGAAAACTAGTTCCCATATATTTTCCCATACATTTTCATTTCTAACAGCTGATGATTACCAGAGCAAAAATCTTGTAATTCAAATACTAACAAACAAACAGAGCAACAAAGCCTGTGTCTAGAAATAAACCTGACCAAAGCATAATGGCTATAAATAGGCCAATTCCAAGAAGAGAATCACCAATCAGAAATTTCAGACCATCTTCTTCTTGCCTCTGTAAGTTGCCCAATGAACTTTTTCACATACATATGTCAGTGCCAACTTGGAGGTGACAGTAGAATACCTGGAAGACAGCTGTGCGTTCAGCGGTTCTGATTGCAGGAGATCTCCTTCTGTGTTAGGATCACAGCACCTGGAAGAATATGGTACACCAGCTCTTGCGCTGCTGCTGAGATGCATCTTATGGACAAAAGCATTGATGGATGATTTTCTGTGCTACTCATTGCTGGGAAACCTTGTTTCCCCTTTACTCTGCTCTTTTACCTTTTACTTACATTATTTTCCAATGGAACAGAGAAAAGGTTGGTAGAAGGTAATTCTTCACATGCCTCCACAGCATAAAAAGCAAAGATCGGTAGGATGAGTGTGAACTTGCAAGACAGAAGAGTTCTCACATCTTCAGACCTGGTTAAGAAAAAGCAAATACTGAAAGAGGCTATTAGGTAGGTCAGTTACAGAAGCGTCTTCTAGGCTCTAGGCATGTTTGGTTTTACTCAGCTGAAATCAGGTGATACTTATTTTTCAAATACAGGGGAAATGGAAACAATACCACTTGGAACTCTTTCCAAAAGCATTCTTTATTTAAACAGCAGCAGATTTTTAGAGTGTAATGGACTATCTAGCAAACCAGTGTTGTACTAAGGCATGCTCTCCTTTCCAATTTCATGTTTAATTCCATCAAAACACATGAAAACACGTGTTATTCATTTTGCAATTTTGTACCATCAATGTCATTGCTGCAAAGGGGTAAAAGAATCTCCAGCAGCATGTCTAAGTATCTTGAAACATGTCTCCTACCTATTCCCAGTATATCCCATGCTGAACAACTGATTATTGTATCTACATAGACAGGTAAATCGGAGACAGGGCACTGAGAATAAAAGACCCTGCTGAGCACAAAGTAAGGCAACCACAAGCCACATCCATTCTTCCATGACAAGAAGTTTATGTCGTTCAACTAAAAAGGACTCACCTTCTGTCAGCAAAGTTAGTTCTAAAGAAATAACTTCACTCTCAGAGTATGATCTAATCATTTTAAGAACTGACAGATGTTACACTATTGTTTGTAACATTAAACAGAGTTATCTTTACAGGCCCTTCTGCTTATAAAATTCATCTCCTGAAGTAACATTCACATATTATCAGCTATAAATCAACCCTGAACTGCATGCAAGTACACAGACTATCATCAAAATTGCTTTATGAATTATGAATTCTAAAAAACCAACCAAAATATCTAAACAGAAGCGTTTTATGTTACAGGCATGCTTTTGAGGCCTCTTTTCTCAGAACTAAAAGGCTTTGATCCTTCTCATCCGTCAACATAGTTTCTCCTCTTTCCTCATCCATGATTCACTTCTAACCTCCTATAAGCATTCGTTCATTAAAGTATGAATCAGCTTAAATTTCCTCAAGATATTCTGAATTTTGTGTCTCACTTTTTTGCTGAGAGAAGACTTGTATAAATTCACTTATTTCTCCCAACACGAAACAGATCTTGATTTAAAAATAATTTTAAGAGAATGTGAAAACAACATAAAACCCACAAACAGGAAAATATTTTCCTTCCGATTATTATTCTGATTTGTCTCTAACATAAAAAGCCCTAGTAACTGTCTTCATTTATTATACTTTATATATTTATACAAATATTTGTCTTTCTATGGTGGAGGCTGAGCAGGTGAATGAAGTACAGGGTAGGAAAACTATGATTTGCAGCAGAAAAGGATTCTACATTTTTGTGCTTACCTTTCTTCCTTCACCTTCAGTGGTGTGTTTGTACAATAAACAAATATTCTGCGATGCTCCGGTTATTTAAAAACCTTTTTGTATCTGCTGCTGCTTCCAGTAGAGAAAAGTCCAAAATTTATAAGGAGTTGCACTTGACTGCCCTAAATACAGGGGCATATTCATCAGAAGCCCATGTATATGAACCTTGGGAAAGACTAATACCAACTGTCATATTTCAAAGAAGTTTAAAAACAAACCCCACACACAGAACAACTAACCACTACGTACAGCAAAATCCCAATATTTGCTGATTTTTTAACTACACAGAACATTTTTCCATTTCTATTGACACCAATGTTTGCCTTTTAATAGGCAGCCCTACCAGGATATTCCAAAAAGTGCATTTCTCTAACCCAGATACAATCAAAATTAATTCATAATTTGTATTGACTTCACTCATTCTAAAATCAGGCCCTGTACTGACAGTTAGCAGGACTGCAAGGAGAAAACTGGTAGATGGGATAAGCAAGCAATGAAGATCAACCCCTGGGTACTTGAAGTACAGACAGAGTATCAAAGTAAAACAGGCTCTCTTCAAGGTGCATATATTTTTCACAAGGATTCATTTCAGTTTCCTCCACACACTTAGAACCATTAAGGCTAGAAAAGATTATCTACTCCAACTGTCAACTCATCTCCACCGTACTTACCACCATTCCACTGCTCATTGGAATAGCACACTAATGGCCATTTCATCAACAGATGCAAAAAACGTGCATGATTTCTGTGCCATGCTCCAGAACTATGAAAGAAAGAGGAGAAATGGAACTGCTGTCCAGACAAGAAAAATAAAAACTCAGCTTTCCTTTGCCCGTCAGTATAGTGAATGCTAGGGACTGGATTCTCATGTTTATTAATGCAATGATATACTGTCAGAAAGTATAAAAGCATTTCAGAAGAGGCAAAAACTATGTTGACCTCTTGCTTACATTTTACTTATCCTTTGCAGCAAGGTAAAATATTGAGAAAATATTGTCTACACTGGGGTCTAGTTCCATTTGTGAGCTTTCAAGTTATAAGACAAAAAAAGTTCTAAGAATAAAAACAAACAAAAGCCAACCACCTGCCAATGATTCATTTCTATAAACGTTACTTCACGCACTGAGACATGTTTCCTAAAACTGGTTTTGATTCCCAGCAAGACCTCACCACAGACACCAAGATGCCAGGACTTGCCCATTATTTGGGGTATATTTACATGCACTGAGAGACAGGTTCAGCAGTCAGCAGAGGCAGCACACCTGCTCCCACCGACATCTCCAGGCGCTGATCAGACTTGCAGGGTCTGAAGAGAAGTTGTTTGCATTTTTTCCTATCTTGTTAACACTGCCAGTAGGAATTACATTCCTCAGATAAAGCTCAGTCTGGCTCCTTAAAATGTTCCAGACCTGAAGGATCATTTCTGCTTGGCCCTGCCAAGCACATCCCTTCTCCACACCTCACTCCTCTCCTCAAGGCACCTCTGCGTGTCTGCCCCTGGCTGCCATAGAATCATGGAATCATTAAGGTTGGAGAAGACCTCAAGGCCAGTCATCAACCAATCCCCAACCATGTCCCTTAGTGCCACAACTCCCCATTTCTTGAATGCTTCCAGGGATAGTGACTCCATCACTTCCCTGAACAGCCTGTTCCAAAGTCTCATCACTGTTTCTGAGAAGATAAGAGGAGATCTGAGAAAATCTGAGAAGATTTTCCTAATATCCAACCTTAACTTACCCTGGTGTAACTTGAGGACATTGTGTTGTCCTATCACTGTTACCTGGGAGAAGAGGCCACCACCCACCTCACCACAACCTCCTTTCAGGTAGTTCTAGAGAGCCATAAGGTATCGCCAGAGCCTCCTCTTTTCAAAATGAACAATCCCAGTTCCCTCAGCCATTCCCCATACGGCTTGTGCTCCAAACCCTGCACATCTCCATTGCTCTTCCCTGGACACACTCCAGGGCCCTGATGTCTTTCTTACAGTGAGGGACCCTACACAGTGCTTGAAGTGAAGTATCAGCAGAGCTGATTACAGTTGAACAGTCATCTCCCTGCTCCTGCTGGCTGCACCATTTCTGATACAAGCCAGGATGTAGTTGGCTTTCTTGGCCACCTGGGCACAGTGTTGGCTCATGTTCAGCCGTCTGCCAAACAACACCCCCGGGTCCTTCTCTTCCATGCAGCTCTCCATCTGCTCTGCCCCAAGCCTGAAGTGATGCATGGTGTTGCCGTGACCAAAGGGCAACAAAGGGCAGGACTGGGCATTCAGTCTTGTTGAAGCTCATACAATTGGAAGCAGCCCATCGATCCTGCACGTCTAGACCTCTCTGTAGGTCCTTCCTACCCTCGACACTTCCTCCCAGCTTGGTGTGGACAAAGGAGCCTGAGAATAATTAGGTTGAAAGGGACAGACGTAAAACATATTACCAGTTAAAATATATTTTTAATGAGTAGCCATTTATTTTTGTTGCAAAGCATTTGGCCTTACTTGCCACCTGCAGATCATGTTACGCCTAATAGAAATACCAGTGGGCAACAGTAGTCAGAGGAAGGAGTTCACCTCTGTATCTGTAAAACAGATGCTGTCACCATTGCTGCTCCACAAGGCAGAATAAACTGCTGACCTGTTCAGCAGGGAGCAAAACTAGCATAAAACACAGGCCTGCAGGTTGGGATTTTAGCCCTTGAACAATTTTATTTGGATGAAGGGAAAGGGAGGGGGGTGAGAGCACAGATTCTGAGCTAGCACTGCAGCAAGCCCAGAGTGTGCTTTGCACATATCCCCATGTTTTCAGCTGGGAATACCATCGTCTTACCAATGCTAATTTTGAAACACTTCTAGAACTTGTAAGATACATGCAATTATTTTAGCTTCCTCTCTCACGCTCAAACACACCAAGCTGGCTATTGGAAAGCACTCATCTCCTACCTACTTCTCTCTGTCCAAAAGAAGGAAAATTAAGGAGCTTCACAGCAGCCTTTAGCCTGCTTTCCTCTCACCTACCCAAAATAAGTGCAATGTAGTCTAAAGGTAAAAGCAAATTAAAGAAAAAGTGATTTTAACACACACATGAACGCAATATTTATTTCCTCATTTTTTCCCTTCATTTGAAGTATCTGCAAGCTTTGACCACATGAGTGAGATAAAATCTCTGCTCAGGACCTAAATGCTGGATTCCAGCCCTAAAGAGCACTGCCTTTTGCTAACCTGTGACAGCAGGTAGGCAGAAGTACTCTTCAAGATTCTGTTTTGTTAGTAGAAACACCCAGACAATAAATTTTCCTCAATATAAAGCGATGTGTGCTGTACTCTGTGTCAAATGCCAAAAATGTGTGTCTCGCAGTGACCCTTTTCACAGCAATGCCACAGGAACAACCATCAGGTACTCAAGCCCAGACCCCACTCCAGCTCTGCTGCCCTGTACTATGTTTAAGAAATACAGATTCATGCATCGAGACGCTCATGCACCATAACCTAAACAAGATTTTTTGAACCTGAGCAGCAGTGCTTGTGGGAAGGACTGGCTGGCCAAGAAGCAGATGTTCCAGCTTTCAACTCTTCAGAAAAAAAAAAAAAAAAAGAAAAATCTGGTTACCCTTCAGAAGAAGAAATGCTTGCTATGCATGTGGAACATGTGCTTCCCAGTCCTTATTGCTGTGTTCTCAGCAGCTGCTCCTGCTGGAAGGAGCTCTGCAGACTGTGAATTTGCTTATCGATGTAAACAAGGTGTTGCCTCAGTTTGAAAACAATATTCTGACTGAGAACAGGCTGCTCAGAGAGTGTGTTTAGATTAATTCTGTTAGCATAAACAAAATAGGAACTTATTAAAACCATAAATGCACGCAGGGCCTAAAATTTGCTCAGAGAGTCATGAAATGCCAGTAAGTGAGAGGATGCAGAGGGAAAGGATGCATGGGGGCATGGACCATTTCCTAAACCAAACCAGTGTATAGAACTGGGATATTAATTTTTCTTCATAATCTTCTCTATGAACAAGAGGATGTGTGGGGCATCCAACAGAAGAAGCCACTGCAAGGGGTTGAATATAATATAATGCCAGTGCCAAGTTTGCAAAAGTCTTCCTGAATTTGTCACTCACCCACGGTGTTGTAGAAAATGAATGTGCAGAAGGAAACGTAGGAGTTCAGGTCACTTTTCCCACTTGATTTGCTGAAAAGACACATTTCTATTTATCTTGCTAAAATGTGTAAAAGCCTGCGTAATTATTGTATGGGTAAAGCATGAGATAAATTAGCAAAAGATTCCAGCCTGGAAAGTATTTGAAAAGAAATGTAGCTCTTTTTCCAAGAATCTCAATTTTCAAAAGTCCATAAATATTGTTTAAGTGTTTAGGGTTTTTAGGGTTTTTTTTTTTCTTTTTCTTTTTCCTTTTAACACTCTCTTCTGTACCTGCTCCATCAGAAGAACATCCAAGTATTTTCACTGGCAAACACCTAATTAATGAATAAATAAGGGGTGAGACATGAGAAACTGCAATAATAAGACTCATATAAGGGGTGCTCAAAGGCTGCCCAAATATCATATGGACAGCATTGCCAAGATTGAACCTGTCTTCAAGACAACAGCAACGCTGCACAAAGGGCTCTTTTACTCTGCTGGTCATCCTTGTTCTTCCTGTGGCAGAAAGAAATACAGTATAGTTTCTTTGAATTGGCCAAGAGATTCTTTGGGGCCCTGGAGCTGTCTTGGTTGACTCCAGGACACTGCATGCATCGTGCGGACGCCAGTCCAGTAGAGTTGTCCCATTGCGCAGGATGAACAATCCCCCAGTGTTTGGTGTGCTGCAGGTGTCTCAAAGTGCCAGCTGCCCTCTGTTTGTTATTGCTTTGCTGTGTGCAGGGAGGCAGGCCGGGCCATCAGCAACAACTCTGTGCAAACGGGTCAGGGAAATGAAAATAAAGCCTGTGCAGCAGGAACCTTCGGGGTTGGGGTTTGCTGGCCTCATTCCTTGTTGGGTGCTACTTAAAAATTGCTGCTTGTTTGACTTGGAAGTGACTTCACATAGCTGGGCTGCGTGAGATTTGCGTGGCAGGAGAGCAGCTGGAGGCAGGTGTGCTGCTGTTTTATTCCACGTTGTACCAGAGGACTGCTTCCTCTGCCCAGTGCTGAGGGATTTGCTTTTTAGAAGTCTGTTTGTATAATTTGTTTTCCAGCAGAGAAAAATTACTGTAAAAATAGTAAAAGGGTTCATTTGCATGACTTTGAAGTTGGGGGGGTTGTTTTGGTTTTTTGTTTTGGCTTGTTTTTCACGGAAAAAAATATGAGTAAAAGACCTCTTATAATCACATGAACAACTGCAAACAGATAATCTTCCAAGTTTACAGACTTGTCATCTTTTCCACTAGCCTAAAACATGAGCAATGCTGCTTATTCCTTGCTGATATTGGTTGAAGAATTGTTTGAATTTTCTCTTGTGGAGATTATGGGACCCACATGTACATCTGGGGTCAACCATACAGCCCACCCAGCAGCCAGGTGTCTGTGAGGCTATGAATGTAGGCATTAGTCATGCCACTCGCAGGCATCGGCTGCACTGGACTCTTCTGCTCTTTGGCTGCATCCACAGAGGGATTTGCATTCAGACTCTGCCATAGAATCATAGAATTATTAAGGTTGGAAAAAAAAACCACTAAGATCATTTAGGCCAATCATCAACTCATCCCCACCATGCCATGCCCAGTATGTCCCTCAGTGCCACATCTCCACAGCTCTTGAACACCTCCACAGATGGTGACTCCACAACTTCCCTAAGCAGTCTGTGCCACTGCATCACCACTCTTTCTGAGAGGAAACATACCCAACCTGAACCTCCCCTGGCACAACTTAAGGCCATTCCCTCTTGTCCTATTGCTGTTACCTGGGAGAAAAGGCTGGCACTCACCTCATCACAACCTCCTTTCAGGGAGATGTAGAGAGCCATAAAGTCTCTCCTGAAACTCTTCTTCTCAGAATGAACAATCTATGTTTCCTCAGCTGCTCCTTATTAGACTTGTGCTCCAGATCGTGCACAACTTAGCTGTCTTTCTCTGGACGTGCTCCAGGGCCTCGATGTCTTTCTTGTAGTGAGGGGCTCAACACTGAACACAACACTCAAGTTGCAGCCTCACCAGATCTGGATACAGAGGGACAATCGCTTCCCTGCTCCTGCTGGTTGCACTACTTCTGACACAAGCGAGGATGCTATTGGCCTTCTTCGCTGCCAGGGCACACCGCTGATTCATGTTTAGCCAACTATCAACCAACACCCCTAGGTCGTTTTCTCCTGTGCAGCTTTCCAGCCACTGGAAAGCCTCAAGCCATTATTTATCTGCCTTCCCCTGAGGAAACACAAGTGCATGATTCATTATGACACCAGAATGCCCTTGCATTGTACCAGACTACCTAGATGTGTAGCTTAAGGAGGCAACAAGCTGCACAAGAATTAGCAGACTTCCCCTGAAACTGGAAGGCCTGAAACAAATACATCACTCCTCTACAACCCCTCAAACAGCTTGCCAAATGTTTGCAATGCAATCACGTAATACACCTCAACTCTCCTGAGGTTATGAGATCTGTCAGACAGAATAAGCATTCACATAAGTTGGTTAAAGAACAGCTTTACTTAGGTCTGTCAAAACAAAGGTTTCTGGGGAGCTGCAGAGAACTTACAAAACAACTCAAACATCCACAAAATTCCTGTTCTTGAGCCTACATAGAAGAACAAATGAAAAGTAACAGCAAGGAAAATGTTCAGGAAATGAAATGAAATAATAGCAAAACAGAGAAATAGTATATAACTTTTAATGTAAGAAAGTTTGGAGGCTTTTGACCATAATGAAAACATGCTTAGCCTTTCCTTTCACCAGGCACAGAAGGCAGCTGGGCTGCTCATTTTGAAATGCTAATTAAAAAGGGTTTGATGCACATCTGCCCTATTGTCCCCAGTATGCTCAACATGTAAGATTTGCCTATGGCACCTCTAACTTTAATGCCCAGAGAAATGGTACATAGAGCACCCTGCTGAACAGTTTTCCTATTCTTGGACAGAGCAATCAGATTCACTTTTACTACAAACTATTATTGACAGATTCCAAGCAAGGCATCTGCAAGCACAGCTTACATTCTGCAAAGTTAATACTCTATCACTATTCCTGCTAATAAGATTTTAGTTGTGCAAAGCCTATTTCCATCAAGAAAAATACTTCAAGTACCTTCGACCCTAGTGAAATTCACCTGCTTCAATCATGTGAGGAGGGAAACCAAGTGACCCAAGTGACACATCCAAGCAAGCATTGGGAAACAACCAGAAAGGGGATTCCCTAGCAGAGAATGCAATCAGAGTATTTACATTCAACAAATGGAGAAGACAGAACCAGGGTTTTGAAAAAGTATCCTAGTCTGATCATCAAAACACACTAATCCCAAAAGCTCATGTTGGAAACAAACAAACAATGACAACAACAAAAACACAATAAAAAAAGCCTGAACACAGTCCAGTAACTGACTGCAGAAGATGAAGCTCTTGCTCCTGATTCTGCCAAACTGTACTCTCTGGATATCACTGACCATGCAGGTAGGACAATGTGAGACACTATTTGGGAAATAGCACTAAAATTGCACCAGGCACACGCAAGTCTTTCCATATGTTTCACTCAATGCCCATCCCACCCCTTGCCAGTGAGAACCACACATCCCTCCCAGCCACGCTCAGAAGAATGTCCATCAACTCCAGCTACCAGCAAAATCACAAGACAGGGATCCCTTCCCATGTAATTACAGGGTGGTGCCACTGGGCAGATGGCTCATGCAAAGCTTCAGCAGCCCGCAATTAACCAGAAGAATCCTGCAGTAAATGTGGTTGAAAAGAGGAAAAAAAAAAAAGATAGACAAGTTTATCCAAAATTTGACAGATCTGTCTATAAATAGCGATAGGGCCCTGTCAAGCACATCTCTGCTGCAATCTCCTAAAATATCATTTCAGTAAGATTCAGTCTCATGTGTATATTTCCTATTGGAAAATAGCCTCACTAATGCATCTTAAAGCTGTCTGAATGCTCTCTGCCTAGCATCTGGAAGGTATGCATATGGATTTATAAGGCTTATGTGAAGCATAAGGCAGTGGTTAATCCATTTGACTGTAAATCATGTGACTATGTACTGTGACCACATTAAAACCTTGCCATGAATAAAAAAAGGGGAAAACTCAGCTAACCTACAATTTTGGTTGACTGAATCAAGCCTATTCCATGGATTCGCACACATTTACTCCTAGATCTGTCGTATAAAGGAGATGCTTGACAGTCACATCTCTAATGGCTTACATGTGTATCTCCTGGGCTGATGGGCTGGTGATATTTTCCCCCTCAACTGTTATTTACTTGACTAAGGAAAAATAGGCAAAACTGAGCACTGACATTTTGTAGAGTGTTGAGGTGGAGACGTGGACTGGATCGTGGTTGCAACCTTAGGCTAATGGCAGGGCAAGAAATGAGGATAAGGCTTAATATCCTTGGCAAGACTTCTGGTGACTTCATGCCCAAAAGGAGAACCAACATTATATTGATGGCAAACTTCAAGCAAACACTTTGGCTTAGTACTTTCTCTCCCTCTAGAAACTAAAGCCGTTGTATCAATCTCACATGGCCACAAATTATTTGCTTTCAGGAATCCTGCCCCATCCCAAGTTTCATCATTCCATCTCCACAGAACATTGATTTTCAGACAAGTAATGATCAAAAACTACAGCATGTGTTGTGTTGCCAACTGATTTTAGTGCAGAAATGCAAAGTGAATTTCTGTCTGGAAGAAAGGCAAGGAAGGTAGTGGGAAGTCCACTCCAGAGGACTCAGTTCTAAGGGTTTCCCCTTCACATCTCAATGATTTCCTCAGAGGTTCTTCCAAGGACAGTAGAGCTCCAACATCAAAGCTGGAGAAAGACACACTGCTGTGCCTCTGTTTGACTCTGTTATCAGAGCAGTGGAGTACTGCAGAATGCTCAAAGGCTGGCGTTAATTAAACATTAGTGTCAGTAGGATAGAAAACATTTCCTATGACTCTGCTTATGGAAATCCTCTTAGTTCTCCCTTGAAAAACTGCATGACTGGAGAAGCAAGAAAGAAGAGAAAGAGAGAAGGAATGATAGATGTTATTATCTTGCATTAGTTATTTAAATACACATAAATGAAGTCTCACTATGAAACGTCTGACCTCCAGCAGCTGAGAAGAGGATTCTTAGATGGAAACAGGCTTTCCAATACTCAAAGAAACACCCACGTTACTCCTCTTTCAAATTCCACTACAGCCTTCCTTCCTTAAAAAATCCCTTATATGATTCAATCAAGTATATCTTTTTTTCCCCCAAAATTCAATTAATAGTCATCATATACACAGCTGTTCTGCATGAGTGTGAAACAAGGACAGTTCATGACGCATTAGGCTTTGTGTATATATACAGTGGCAGAAAATAACAATTCTCTGGTGATTTCTTGCAAGTTGATCTCCTGATGTGACACTCCCTTCCATTCTTCTGCCACTTTTTCCCCTCGCTTCTTCTGAACCACGTTTCCCTTCCTCTGCTGGTAGATTTTATTTGCATTTCCTACTTAGCCAAGACTACAGGAAATTGGATTGTAGCCCAACAGTGATACTTGTGTAGCATTGTTCTCATTTTCTGACTTCTCCAATTTTATGAATGTTTCTAGCTCTTTTTACAGTCTACTGGAGACCAGGAAGGAGATGCCCTGATGCCAAATTTCACAATTTTGCAGTGAGACCTGTGGTACTTCATGTTGCCCCAGCGCCTGAAGGGATGATTAATAAGGCTCTCAGATTTCATACAAAGAAACTAATCTCCTTTGGCCCTGGATAGGACAGCTCAGAAACTTGAATTAATTTTAGGAGCTCAGCAGTGAACAACTAAATTATGATTAGAAAATATCTCAGCACTTTTAAGTCAGCCTTGGGATTTATGAATATTTGGGATAGTCAATTTCAGTAATTCTCTGACATCAGAATTCATGGCTCAAATTCCGAAGGGAGGTATATGTGAAGCAGAAAAGTGCTTATTAGCTGTGACAAGCAGCCTGCGCACATACCAGCAGCATCCCTGCCCATGATTAGGGCTCTGGTGCCATCCACAACCACATCCCTCAGTCACAAGAGGAATGTCTGATTGAGGTGGTTGGTGGTGAGAAAAAAAAAAAACTTTTGCACATCAACGAGCTTCATGACTATGGCCTTTAACTCCTTGCAGAGGAAAGAATCCATAGCTACTAAAATCCAAACCATTCACCTGCCTCTGAATTTACCTTGCTAGACAAACTTGTCCTCACGAAGATCTATCAGTGTACCTCATTTCTAGTTCTTGGCATGAAATACTGTATTCAACCTGTGCAAGCTCCACTCACTTGACATCATCCTAGGTTCTTCTGGGTGCTCTATCATTTTCCATTTTCCATTACATGGAAAAGAAGCTAAAGCAGACCAGAAATCTTTCAGATAAAATTATCTACTTACGCTACTAATGAAATCCAACTGATAACTGCCACAGAAGTCCCCTGTCAGCAGGGTCTGCCAAGGCACACCCACCCTGCCTGCTTTCTATCTATAGCTTCTATCTATAGTCATTAAATTTGGCGTGAAACAAAGCTTAAAAGAAATACATAAATAAAACATTTGAAAAGACAAGCAGACGAAAGATATCCTAATTCCTCTAAGCTCCAGTTGAAAAAGTAGCTAATCTAATAAAAATGTTTCCAAATATTCAACAGTTTATAGAAATATATCTCAAACCACATTGTTCACTTTCTGTCCATCCTTTTCTCTCCTGTTGTTAGCACTGTTGTTGATGGATTCAGACCCTGAGCACCTCTCACAATCTGCCTTATTTAGGTAAAATTTTTCTTAAACAAAGAAGCCACTGAATTCTTTATTTTTCTTAAGTTATCAAAACTAGGGTAGTACCACTTCTGATCACTTCAAAATTTGCCCTGTGTTGATCCTAACAGATTTACTCAGAGAAGCTGTTGCCTAATCCCAGTTTTCTTTGCTATAAGAGCTTAATTAGTGCATTAATTGCTATACCTGACAGTCACTGCCAACAGAACAATAGATGATGTGCAGTCTTGAGGAGTAATAGTGGGAAATGCCTACTGTGGAATTACACATCGTGATGTTCTTGATGATGTTCTCTGATAATGTCCTGGCACAATCCGAATAGATGTTCACATCAAAGAATCACTAATATAAACATACCCTGTTTACACCACTCCTCAATAATCGTTGTTTAACATCTTCTAAACACCTATAAATCACTGATTGAGCCAAGTTCTACAACTGCTAAACCGTTCTGAGTCCAGGCTCAAAACACACACTCTGACTCTATTTAAATAACTGACTCTTAAATCAGTGTAATGCTGTGCACCAGGTGACAAATTCCTAAAGCTTTGACAGGATTGTAGTGAGCAAAACGCCAAGCATTTTGTCAGTCGTAAGAATTCTGTTGAGTAGAACTAGATTAAATAGCCCTCCAGCTTTAAAAGACATCTGCACAACCTACTTGTACTTGTAAGAAATCTGACTGGTGACTAACTCACTTATCAAGAAAAAGCAGAAAAGCACTGCAATACAACTTGGGTAGGAACACGTGCAACTTTGTGGAACACAACAAAAAAAAAAAAAAAGAAAAAAAGAAAAAAAAAAAAAGAGAAATGAAGCCAATATCCACGCTCTCAGCTTACCATAGCTACTATCTTTGTAGCCTATGCATCTTGGTCCAATATTGCCTTGTACTCATGTATCTTTAAGAGATGGTTTTCTCAGCTCTACTGATTGCTTTTGATGCTGCAGTTCATAGAATCATTGCATTATTAAGGCTGGAAAAGACCACTAAGATAATCTAATCCAACCATCATCCTCTCACCACCATGCCCATCAGGGTCAGACCTCCATGTTTCTTGAACACCTCTGGGGACAGTGAATCCGCCACTTCCCTGGGCAGTCTGTTCTGATACCTCACTACTCTTTCTGAGAATAAATGTTTCCCAATAACCAACTTGAAACTCTCTTGGAGCAACTTGAGGCCATCTTGTCACAATGCAAAATCCTCTCATACTCATCTGCTAGAGGAGTTCTTGTTAAGCTCCCCCTTGCTATCAATTTCTCCTTTGCTAAACAATCTCTTTAAAATATTGAATGAAATAAAAGCAGGAGGCATCAAGAAGAAATTCAGCCAGATCTCACTGGTAAATATTTTTAATGACAAAATTAAGAACAAACCCATTACAAAACTACTTGTTCAGATAAAGTGAACAGAAACACTAAAAACTAAGAAAATCACCCACCAAATGCTAAGCTGGCCTCTTTCCTGCGAGCCAGCCAGCCAATTTTAGACAAATAGACTAATGCCTTTGGAACATATTTTTGATCCAAATCTAAATAGGGAGTCTTTATCTGGCTCATCTATAGTATAAATTCCATATTCCTGTTGTAATAAGTGAAATATTACTTTTACATAAATAGTATAATAGCTAAGCTAAGTGCTCTGTATAGTTGAGTGATTACCCTCAAATTCATGAAAGCATAAACATTGACAGATGGATTACTTCTTTCCCCTCGTCATTTAACTTTGAAGTGAAGTCTTGATCAAGAACATACTTGTACACCTGGGCACATGTGTGCA
This sequence comes from Tetrao urogallus, assembly GCF_951394365.1. Taxonomy (NCBI): domain Eukaryota; kingdom Metazoa; phylum Chordata; class Aves; order Galliformes; family Phasianidae; genus Tetrao; species Tetrao urogallus. The sequence continues at coordinate 25,589,819 of NC_136817.1, read as the reverse complement.
TGGGACCAAAGGAAATGTTAGCACACTTCAGGTGGAAGCATGGGGATCTCCTTTTAGCCAACTCTATTACCCATGCTCACTTTTTTCAGGACTGATTTTCCTGAAAAGCCAAAATTATAATGTTGTCAATAAACATCAAATTCATTTTTCAGGTAGCAAGTTTAATGGAAAATTGCACTGAATTTCTATCAAAAAGCTTCTTAAAAATATACAAAGGGCAGAAGAAGAGTGAGCATGGGAATGTTGGGTTGATGGCTGGACTTGGTGATCTGAGTGGCCTTTTACAACCTTAGTGATTCTGTGAGAACAGGAGTCTAAAAATCCATCAGTGAGGAATGCACAGCCCACATCATGGAGACATGTCTATGGATTCTGAAATGTGGGTATTTTTCCATTTCTTTGCCCTTCCCATTTCTTTTTCTTAGTTGAACTGTAACATGCTTCTTAAGATCAAAATAGCAACAAGTGCATAATTTTCCTTTGAAGAAAGCAAATGGGAATCAAACCTAAGTGCACAGAGGTGAAATGGAGAATATTGGTCTGAGTGCCTGTTGAAGGACTGAAACTCATTTTCTAGCAAAGCAAAACCAGTGTTTAAGTAGTCATCTTAAAAAATGTTCTCTCTGAAATTTCCTTCAGCCAATTGAACTCAATCTTGTAACCTCAAGAAGCAGTAGCATGCAGTATTTCCTGCTCCCCTTCATCAGCAGCTGAAATTTGCCTCATCAAAACTTCATTATCTCTTTGGATGTTTGTGAGCTGCTGTACCCAATCATGCACATCAGCATGACAGAGAGGTGTAATATTTTAAACAATATCAGAATATACTTGCAGGAGAATTAAACGCAGTAATTTCTTTTGATGATACCCTGACATAAGATAGGATCCATCTTCACATCAAAGAAATCATACTCATTTCTCATATACAGACCACTCGTGCAGACAAGTCCCAAGCCTCATTTGCAAAACCATTACTGACCTTGAAACTAGGGATTCACTGAAAGGATGTGCATGTCCAAACTGCTTTTCAAAACGAAAAGTGGGTTCCTCAGTTTTTGCTAACTGATGTAGTAATCTCGATAAGCAGTATTTTCCAAGTAATTACACATAGAATACAAATGCTAATAAAAATAGCAAATAAGATGGTTCCTAGGATAGTTCCATCAGGCAAAGGTTGAAATTCAAATAAAAGCTTCTGGAATTCAGCACACAGCAGAAAAAAACAAAAAAAAAAACAAAAAACAAACTTGAACGTACTTCACAGTTGAGCTAAATCAAAGCAAATCTTATTTCCCTGAAGCCTGATCCAATGTCAGTTGATGTAAATGAGTATTAGCGGAATGAGTAAATACCTAAATGCATTCAGTCTTGGTGCCAAATTCACACATGGCATAACTTGTTGATGAATTTGCCTATATGGGTCATGAAAGAAATATTTTACAAGAATAACAGAAGTTATTCATCTCCAGAGAAAAGTTATCTATTAAACAAAGATAGCTACTCTACAGAATTTAACTCCCTTTAATTTTCCTTGTCCTGACACACGCAGGTCGCTGTTAGACAAAAGATCTGGCACGAAAGATTTACTGGGAGAGGCTGTCACTTATTAAGGTGAAAAATCACATCCCCTGTTCAGACTTCATCATAAGGAACATCCTTTATGCCCTTTGAACTGACCTAGGCACAAACTTTCATTTTGACAGCCCTTTACAGAAAGGTGATTTTTAGCCACCTTGATACACTCAAACTTTCCTTTAACCCATATTCAGGGAAGTGTGTCGCTTTTCAGTGTTCCCTCAAACCTGTTGAAAAAACCAAAGTTCCAAGAGACCCCAAATACATACATTTCTCAGTGTACTGGAGATAACTAACGATTTCTTTGCTTTAAAGGGGAAAATTTTGCCCCTGCAGCATGGAAATCATAAAATAATAGAGTCATTAGGGTTGGAAAAAACCACTAAGATCATCCAGTCCAACCATTAACCCATCCCCATATGCCCCTCAGTGCCACATCTCTACAGTTCCCAAAAACCTCCAGGGACAGTGACTCCACCACCTCCGTAGAGCTTGAGCTTTTGCTGCTGACATGCACTGATCATGTACATGCGGGGCAGAGGGAACTGAGCAGCATAGCATCAAGCTTGAGGACAGCCTGGGCTTTGCTCTCTATCTCTTGTTGATTCACCATCCAATCCTGCTGCAGACAAGGCGCCTGTTACAGCCCTCCACTCCCACCCAGGGAAAACAGGCAAGAACCAGCAAGTCACGAGTGCCCCGCCCAAAAGATAAGTCCAGAAGACTGAGGCATCCCTTTGGTATGCTTTGAGAAAGAAGGAAAGAGTTTGTGTCTGAAAACCCAGCACAGTGAGAAGTCTCACTCTTGTCCTTCCTGTCCTTGTGTTTTTCCACGTGCCAGCTCAACTTGGCTTTGACTGAGCTCGGTGTGTTTGTATATTTTCATTGTGCGGCCCATGTAGCTGCAGGCTCCCTCCTTAAATCTCTCGAGGAGGAACGTTATGGGGTTCTGTTTATATGCTAAAGGAACGGCAGAAAGATGGGGTTAAGGATGGATTGTTGCCTGCTTCCGATGTCCCATCTACTCTCAGCCCACTGACTGTAATAGTGAGCTTGCCACACCAAATCTATAACATTAAGATCTACAACACCTCCCCACCCACTGAACGTATGTGCCAAATAAACATGCAGTTCCCTCCTTTATAACCCCAGTAAAGATTCTGAAAATAGCTTAGATCCCCCCCCAGGTGAGAATATTCTATTAACCACTGCTACATCCCTGACCCAAACAAACACAAAAGCCCTTTTTGCCTTTGCCGGCTCTGTCACAGCTACAGAACATGTGTTCCCCCATTTTAAACATTTCAAAACATTTTTGTGATGGACTTGAAAGCCTTCCAGTAAAAAGCAGCTGTCAAAATGTATCATACAATATAATAGAAGACCTCCTCCACACTGCTGCTATAATTAGGTGGATTTTTTTATTATTATTTTTTTTCTTTAAAGCAGCTTTACAGAGAACATAATTTTCAGCTCAGCTAAATAAAATGTTCAGAACACGTCAAGTCCATAATTATATTTTAATTTGAGAAAAATGTGTTCTGCCTGAAAGAAAGCAAGCAGCAGTGTTGGTATTGATTTATTTCGCCTTTCACAGCTTCTGAAATCCAAACTCTCAGAGTAACTACAGATCACAAAGTATGGAAGAGTTTGGGACCTCCATCCAAAGAGAGCTCTGCATTCTCACATCCATTTTACAGCATTATTTTATAAGGTGTAGTCTCTGAAATTTCCGTCCTCCAACTTCCTTCTGATGCTCTCTTGAGTTCAGTGGACAACTAAACCCCCAGCTCCTGCACTCCTTTTTCCCCCTTTTTCTTCTATGTTCTCTTGTTTCTCTCATGTTCGCACCATTAATATGTATCTGGCAATACACTGGAATCTTTCTATTGCCTGCTCACAATCTCATATTTTGAAACATAAAACAAACTGAAAATCACGGACCTTGTTAAATTCAAAAAATAACTTTTCCCCCATTAACTTTTTTTTTCTTTTTTAAATCACTCGGCTTCTCTTTTTTGAGCTTTTTCATGCAAACCTCTGAAGAATTTCATTTGCAAAGCCAATCTTCTGTAGTCATTTATCAGAAAGAGAAGGACCATGATGAGGACTGGCAGTACTACCTTTCTCTATCCATTCTCTATTTGTCTCTTCCTCCTCCAATTCAGTCCACTTTCAGCTTAATCTATCATCATTTCTTAGTTGTACCATTTCTTTTATATTCTTTTGGTCTGTTTTTCACAAGGTACTTCCCCAGCAGCAGAACTGTTCAAGTCCCTAACTCTCCTCCCTGGTACCAAGCCTCCAGGCAACATCTGCCAGTAAGGAGCAAACAAGTCAGTGCAAAATCACGCCAAACTGAGGTGCCTAACTGCCCACCCCACAACATCAGTGCAGCTCCTCATTTCCTTCAGACAGAGCCTGTCACTTGCTGAATGATCCCAGTTGCAGTTACTATATATACCTCTTCAGATGACTTAAGTTGCTCAGCAAAGTATTCAGGATTTACGTTTGCTTAATGTCATTAATCAGAAGTGCACGAAGAGAACATCAACAGATACATCACAGATATGAAATAGCTTCTATACAAGGAGAACGTGAGCAAACTCCACAACCTCACTGGGCAGCCCTTCCAGTGCTCTGTCGCTGACATAAATAAGTTTATCTTTGTGTTCGTATGGAATTTTCTGTGTTCTGGTTCCTGCCCATTGCCCCTTGTTCTTTCTATTGCTGCATGCCACTGATAAGACTCTGCCCCCATCCACTTGACCCCCACACTTCAGATATTTGTAAACAGTTTCTTGAATACCTCCTTGAACAGTGACTCATCAATTCCCTGGGCAGCCTGTTCCAATGCATTTCCATCCTTGGAGTAGAAATTTTTCCTACATCTACTCACACAACTTGCATGGTGTGGAATAACTTTGTAGGGATTTACTTTTCATTGCTTCAAGAAGGAACCAGTGGCACGAAAGGAAGCTATGAAATTTAGAGCAAAGGGAGTGAATCCTCAGCAAGGCAGAGGGATGCAGAGTGGTGCCCATCACCATATGTGGACACCAGAATGTCACACACATTGCAAATATGGAGTTACGGAACCCCCTCAAGACTCCCAGAAGAATCTGTTTCAGTATTCAGATAAAAATGGTGTCAGGCAGCAAGAAATAACTCATGCCAGGCATGAGTAGCAAGAGAAAAGAGTGGGCAGTGAAAGTCTGTCTACAGTTTGAAAAAGCCAGCGCCAAATAACCCAAACTGCTTCATGTTTTTCTTAGCTCATTTATTTAAGCAATCTATCTAAAACACTGAATAATCTCAATAATATATACAAGGCTTTATCCAAAACACAGTATATAAACATATTAAAGCAGCCCACAGCCAGTCTTAAACTCAGCTTTTATCAGCCCTGTACATTGTATAATTCTCTGATCTTGCCAGTTCTAGAGCTGCATTTTCATGCTGACAAATCGCCCCCTATAATCCTTCCTTTAAACTTAACAGAATGGATTTTTTTTCTTTATTTCTCCAGTTCAGTTTGCATTCTGCATAAAAATGTACCTTACATTCATGCATCCCCTCCTCTGCACTATTCTTGCAACACTTTGTGGAAGCAAAATGGAAGCTCAGTGGTACATGAAGAGAGCCTGCTCCACACCACTACATTTTTCTTGAGCATGCTAAGAAACACATCACTGAGTTCAGTTTCACACAGAATGTGCTTGGAAAACTCAAGTGCGGACAGTCACCTTCCTGATTTTACTTTTAACATATAAAAATATTCTATGATCTATAACCAAAGGGCAAAATACACCTTCACAGCTCTCCTTTAAACTGGTCTAATTCAGCAATAATACCTAAGAGCAAGAAATAACACCATTTTCATTGCAGAGATTTTTCCCAGGACTCCATAAAGAAGCAGCCCATGTTCTGTGTGCAGCCTGACAGGGACACTGTATTTCTATCGCTACACATGAACTTCTGCTTTCAACTTTAAGTTTTCTTTAGGAGAAATACTTGCTTGCTGCTATCAGTAAGGAGAGAAAAATGGCAGTGGCTTCCCATTGAATATTAATCCAGCAAAGAGGAAACCATTTATTAGGTGGATTTACACACCTGGTATACTCCTGAAAGCTTTGATAAACAGACTGGAGATTCATGGCTACAATTCTGCTACGTACGTAGTTTACAAATTATTAAAACTTCAGCAGTCAATCCTTAGCAAAGTTCCACTGAACCTAGCAAGAAGTTTACTTGAATGAGGATGGAGTCCAATTTCTTCAGTACAGATTTCACCAGGGAAGTGATGATCACCATCTCTGGAGGGCTCAAGAAATGTGGAGATGTGGCACTGAGGGACGTGGTCAGTAGGCATGATGGGGATGAGTCTGTTGTTGGACTAGATGATCTTAGAGGTCTTTTCCGATCTTAATGATTCTATTATTCTACAGACTGCTGCCCCACACTCCTTCCATCATGGCAGATCTTTGGGCTTTGCAGTTGACTCAGCAGACTGAATGCAACAGGCTATGTTTGGATACAGGATGGTTTTGCACACTGGGATCAGCTGTTGTTTTCAGAGATGCTTAGAATTTAAGTGGCTTGAGAATCTGCAATTACTGAGCATGAAATCAGATTTTTATGCTTAGACTATTACAAGGATTCCAGTCGGCTTCCAGGAAGGAAATACTGGAAACGTAAGACTGGTTGTGAGGAGATTCACATGCCATTTGTAGGGCCAAATACACCCTTGTTATCATTCCAGTGACTTTTCTGTAGATGACTCAGGTTCAGTGCATTCCACAGATGCATGAAATAAAAACATTTTTAGGCAAATGATGGCAATCATGTCCTGTATCTGGCCTTGGCATTTTCCAGTTCCAAGAGGCCAAGAACATATAGCAATCTGCAAGTACAGTCTGCAACTGCAAGTAGCGTTGCAAATCGTGCATGTGGCAGAACACCTTGCCAGCTCAAATTTGCCCAGAGAGAGAGCAGAAACAGAGCTGGGAAGCTCAAAACAGGGGGCAACTGAGGCTGTGGGGATTTGTCTGGTTGCCATTTAGGCTTGGTAAAGAGGAGGAAAATTACACATCCTCTGCAGGGAGGTATTCTCTTTCTGCAAAAAGTGTTGATATTATCTGGAGCAAGGAAAACATTTGAAATATAAATTAAACCAAAATCTTTCACCCCACAAATTGAATGTGTATTTTCTTGCCTATTAATTCACTTCCTAACCCTTTTGTTCTCTTCATATCTGCCTCTGACTCACCATTATCCTTTTGCTTCTGTAACATTTTATTATTCCCTGAAAGTTTTCACTGTTTTCCTTAAATCGTTTAGTTCTTCAAAGAGCAGCATCTCTTTACCCTTAAATATTTGTTCTTGTTAGTGAATAAATCTTTTTCATTTACAAAGACTACTTTCAGGTATGATTTTTGAAATGCTCAGGCCTCAGTCCCAGATATTCTTCAGCACTTCCCATTACTTTGAAGTTCTAATATATTGTCACAGAATATTATCATTGGAAAAAGTAACTTGGGGCTGACAGAAATGGTCTCAACATTCATAACTTAAGAAAAGCATCTCCAGCCAGAGCCATCATCTATGTCTACACAATACAAATTCTTTCATAGAGTGCCAATACACTCAAAGGGCAAAAACTGTAGTATTTATTCTGTTGAGTCAGCGTGTTCGTAAACTCACAGTCAACTCTCTTACTGGAATACTTTGGTGTGTTCCAACAATAAAACCGTACATTCAAGCCTTCTTTTGCTCTCCTGTGCTTATTTACAAATAAGTTACTCCTGCAAGTATGCTTCATTATGAGGAGCAGACATGAAGATTGCCCATAGCTTCTACCTCTGCTTATGGAGCAAGCCAATCTCTCTCTTGTAGATTGTGGTGCCAAATCATTAGGCATCTGAAGAAAAAGGAAACGAGGCAATTTCCTCATCAGCTAATTGAGCAGAGCTCTTCAGAGTCCTGATTCAAAACAACTTGCTTACACGCTTTGCACTAATTTCAGAAGTCCTCTTATCTCAAATGGATCTTAGAGGAACTGCCTCCTTACTCTGTAGCCTATTTGAAAATACAAATATATTTTCAAGGGACATCTGTTCTGAGACTGGAGGGTTGTTTCTGGAAGCTGGCAGACTTGACGGGAACCTTCTTCAATGAGTTATGCATAAACATACAAAACAATTTTTAAACTTTGGTCTAATCCGGAGGAGACACCAATAAAATGGGCAGCTGCTATTTTGAAATGTCTCGAAAGAGAGAGAAATGAGCAGTGATTTCCTGGAGGCAAAAGAAGAAAACTTAGAGCTTACTGATGTGTTTGTGTCCTGATGATCACAACCAGAGAACTGTTTTTATGAGAACAGTTTAAGTAAATATTTGGTTTAGACCTGGTTTCTAAAACCTGATCAGACTAAGGAATATCCCAGACCAGGGATAAAACGCAGGTGCTTTTTGGTCTTGCAGACTGGCATGTAAACTGGAAAGGAGGAGACTGCAAAGAGAAAAAGAGCAGATGGCAGAAATACCTCTCATGTATTGCTGCATGGAGGCAAGATAGGAAAAAGACAGCAATATGTTCTTGGACACCTTCTTTACTGACAAGGGAAAAGTGATCAAGCTCAAACATCTTTTGTTTCAAATGACTGCATCTATATGAAAGAAACAGAAGCTAGATTTGATGTGTCAAGGTGAAGTTTTGCTTGCCTGTCCCTTTGTTTTCTTCAAGAACAGATAACTCACAGTACATCAAATAATGCCATTTTTCAGATGCGCTACAGGATCGCCAGGAATAAACTTACCCATGGTCTCTTCTTCACCAGGCTAATAAAGAAAAAGCTTCTATTTTTTGTTTTGCTTTTTGTCTTTTGAAAACCAGACCAAGTCTTAGCTAACATAAATCACCTTACCAAAATAAATTCAATATCACTTTAGACAGGGTGAGCTGTTCTTAGAAAGGAGCCAAGAACCATCTCTGTTATTACCACAAAGGCACTTATTTATCAAGGCATCTTTCTCACATTATGCTTTCAATGTTCTCCTAAAGACACAGGATTATTTTTCCCTCACTGGAAACAAAGCTCATGAAAACCCTGATACCAGACTTCAAAAAGGAAACCCCCTCCCCTTGGTTACCATCTTCTGGTTTGGAAAGGAGCAATGGAGATAAACACAGTTGTCCTTTCTTGACTCAAAACAAGTAAAAATAAAACTAAAAGAACAAAATAGCTCCTGGCTTGCAGGTTTTTTTCCTTTTTTTCTTTTCCAGAAGTTCATTTTTCCTCCACAAACTGAATTCTTCTCTCACTTAAATACCTTCTCACTTTTATAGGTTCAAGCTAGCATCCAAGAGGTTGGCACAAATGCTGTCTCTACAGCCTGTGGCACAGCTGCTTGGCAGGAGCATCTGTTATTGATCAGAAGGCAGTGTTACACGTAGGATTAGCTATACTCTACAGTAATTTATATTCCTAACTTCCTAACTATATGGTGTACAGTGAAATACTGTGGATGCCTGCACTTACTGTATGTGCATGGTACATGACAGCCATGTCCTCTGGGAGAGATGAAGGAGTAACTGTTGAAAGATGACATCAAAAGGAAAGTGTTTCCTATCTTCCCAACAGGAGCAGATGGAGAGAAGCACTTCAGCAGATCCCTTCCATAAGGAAGTCAGCGCTGAGCGAAGCCTCAGATCATACACGCAGCAAATGTAACAATGCACATCCGCTGTCAAGGGCAGAGGTCTAAGCTTACCCCTTCTTTTCCCCCAGGCTGAACTCATTTGGGACAGAGCAGTATAGCAGCTGCAGTGAAGCTTTGCCTCCTTACAGACATTGTGTCATTTAGTCTGTGGCAGCAGGATAGGGAAGAAAACATGTAGTATAAAAATAGATTTGGTTAATATCTGCAATTAGTTAAAGCCTTAACCTCAAAGACAAGGAAGAAATGAACTGAAATCATGTCCTTCAAATGAGATGATTGCATTAGGTATACTGAAAGCTGCAAACTGTGCATAAGACCAAATATATCTGGCTCTCTTAAACCTGAAAGAAGAATCCAGCACTGATGTAGCCCCCGCAGCCATTCCTCCAGCTCAGTATGTTTTCAGGAGCCAACCACATCCTGAAGCAGGGGAGCACCTCTAAGGAATGAATTGGACTTGGCTGGGTCCACCTTGGAGATTCAGAATGGTGAACCCAAACATGGAGAAGGGCGCTCACACCACAGGGGTCCGAGTGGCTGGCAGACCCAAACTGGGGAGGACTTATCAGCACCGGTGCAATTTCAGACCTAGATGGTGAATGCTATCATGCAATGTGGCTTGGCCAATTTCACCCACCAACTTTTAGGTAGGTTGGACTGCAGTGAAGCTGATGTGCAGGGACTGCTAAGAAGTGAAAGACTTCCTTAAGGTTGCTATCAATTTCCTTTCAGTGTTAAACCATATCCCAAGTTGTCACTGTAACAATAAAACAATTTTCTCCTGCCAACCACAGGAAGAGATGGATGAGTGCAGTGAGATAGCATAACGCCCTCACTGAAAACATAATTCTGTTGTATTTTCATTTATATCAGAGCTAGCACTCTACACCCTACTGTATGAGAACAGCCATTAGTACAGTGACCACCCAGAAGTGAAGGACTGAAATCCAAGAGGCTGTGGGGGAAACACAGCTTAGTTACACACATGTTCTTGTTTATATAATTCTTTAGAAAAATCAAATTGAGCTTTAGGAAAATAAAATTAAGTATTGATGTCAACAAAATGCAAATTTCTGGAACATCTGTGTTGGAGAAATATAATCGTGCTCATCAGGCACTGGATTAAGCTACAACTATAGTAGTCAGATTTAAACAGAAAGAAGAATTCAATATATATTTTTTCAGACGGAAAGCCCTGTAAAACACATTGCAGGAAGAAATAAAATGCATTGATTTTAAGTAAGGCAAAACTACAGAGCAGTCTGATCTCATGGCAGCAGTGAGCATTATCATTGCTGCATTGAAGAAAACAGGTTTACTCTGCATTTCTACTGGAATATCTGAGTGCAGAACAGTTATTCCCTATGTTTACACTGCAGTGGTATATTGAGAAGACTTCCTATACACAGACGTTTGTAAAATTTCAAGGCACAACTGAAAAGGTAAATATAACTCATCTCTTTTCAGAGACAAAAGCAGTTACCCGTAAGACTACAATAGCCATAAACATTAAGCAAATCTAATGGCTTAAATGCAATGCTTTCAAACTGAAACACTTGAAATCACCTAAAGTTAGAAACTAATGACTGAGAGCAGCTAGCTGGTAGTGGGGGGATTTATTTAGAGATCAAGACCACATTTTTCATTCCTAATTTGGTCCACTGTGTCTTTAATTGCTGAAGTATTTTCACAACACCCAAACTTTTATCTGTCAATCCCTTAGTAAAATAAAGCACAGCTCTTGAGGGCCCCAGCCCCTGATGGGCTGGCACACTCATACATACAAAGAAGAACCAAGCACCAGCATTACAGATGCTAACCAGAAACTCAACCTGAGATGCTTTTTCAGTGTCAGCAAATGTGCCATTTGCCCAAGAAAGGGCACTGCCATTGTGACACAACTTGGGAAGCTCTTGGTACAGCAGCAGAAGGTTGTTCCCATAACAGTTCATCCTATATTGCTGAAATGATAAAGTACCCAATATACACCTCCTCATTGACGCTGTGAGCCAAAAACAGAACAGTGCTCTAATCTCACATTCAGCAATGTTCCCATTGATATCAAACATAGACATTGGAGAGTTCAACAGTGAAAGCCTTCTGCAGTGTTGGAAACAAGTATATTTTCAGCAGTTAAATGCTTGGCACACCCTTAAAAAAGTTCAGTTGAAGTCTACAAGGCCAGTCCTTCCAACTAAGAATGTCTAGCTGACCAGTGATCCTGTTGATCTCAATACCTGGAGCATTTTTAGGTCAAGCTCAGTAGGATCATATTAGGCATGCAGTTCTTTTTCCACTCAGCTGTGGTATCACAACTCTTAGATCTGTGGCACATAGAGGGGTAGCAATTATACATAAAGGCACTACAGATTTGGTGGCAGAAGACTGGAGCATCACCCAATGGGTGACCCTATGTGCTACACAGAAGGCATTATTGCAGGCTTCCCTTCTGCTGATTGCTCCAGTACATATTTCCGCATGTCAAAGAAAAGCAGCCACGAACACACTGCACATCTGTCATGTTCCCCTGTACATTACAGAACATTGCAGAACTTCTAAGCTCAGGCAAATTCATTGTGCATCATCACATCACAAGCTCTGCATGTATGTAGGCACGTTTAGAACAAAGCTCGAGTAAGAACTTGAGTAATAACTCTCAGTTTGAGAGGCTAAAATCCTGAGAAGGACCAATTCCATCACAGCCACAATCCCTGCAGTGGGGCACATGCACTCTTGTGGCCGTGGCAAAACTCAACCTCCTTCCCTGGTGCAATGCAAGCAGCGGTAGGATGACATGCCTGCTCCAGCCAGGGTAGTTTATATTTATTAGTGCAGAAGTGTAAAAATATTTGGTGGTAAAACGAACCCAGCGGATGTTTTTGCTGGCAGGAGTCTCACAGTGACAACTGTACTACTCATTGTGAAAGAGTAACAGCTGAGCATGCACTGGAGTTCTGCATCGACACAGAGACATCCAGTGCTCTGTGATTAATTGGATTATAGCAGGTTTCCACTTCCCACCCAGATCAATTGGCATTTTAAGTTTTTCACTTATCACCCTGGAGAATGGATATTTGAAACAAGTAACTGCAATACTGGACCTTTCACAAGAGCTTAAAAGACATTTTCTCTCCATCCTCCTGCTCATTTCTTTACTGCCTTGCTCCATTTTCACTGTTCTCAACTACAGCAGAACAGTTTCTTCCTTGGAAGAACAATCACTTAAAGTGACACAAAATAAAACATTTATATAAAACCTTTTTAAAACAACAACAAAAGCAATGATAAAACAAAACATTTTAGACTTTGGTTTATGAGAAATTGGAAGGAATACATCCCCAAGAATTTCCAATCTAACTCAGGGTAGCAGCATTTCCTCTGCAGCAGAAGTACCTTCATCCAGCAGAAAGAAGCCTGCCTGGACAGATGCTATTTCGCCACTGCTGCAACACTTCTTACACATCTTGAAACTCATAGCAAATCTTTTCACTTTTCTTTGCTTTGCTTTTTGCTAGAACCCTGTGATTTTTTTTGATCAATTCATTTCCTTGTGACTCCTTGACCCAGAAATTACAGTGTGGTGCACATGTTCTTATATGAGAGGGTTGAGATCCCAGACTTATCCCTGGAATCAGGAAGATTTTTCCCAAGGAGGCCTGGGAGGGAAAGACTATACAAGAAAGATTCTCTGCTTTCACATTTTCCTTTCTAAATACAAACAAGGTATAAAAACAACACAAGGTTCACTTCCCCTCCACCCATAAATAGGAAAGAAATGTGAGAATAAAGGGGCACCACGGGATCAACACAGGAAATGAAGTGCCTGGTACTAAAATTTTCATCAAGGAGACAAATGATGCTCTATGTATCTTACAGCATGCAAGATTTCTGTCTCAAAACTGTAAAACATGCCGGGTCACTAAGGCACTAGCAATAAAAACTGCAATAAAACAGACAGAGTGAACAGTAGCTGCCATACTGAGAGGTCGTGAAACTTCATAGCTTAATTGTGCACGTCCTTTGTTGGTATAAAGTGCTAATAACAATTTTCAGAAAACATAATGTATAGGATAAGCCCATCTTGACAAATACTGTCATTCCAGCATGCCAGGGAGTCAGTGTTTGACATGACAGCTTTGACAATCTACTCTCTTTCATACTGCCAGTATGATCAAAGCTGTGTTTTAGTGCTTGATCAATGTTTGGCATTTCATACACGGCTGGTGCACAACCCTGTGCTGTCAGCACGCACAAGGCATCTATCATCACTGTATCTGAAGAGTTAGCTGTAGTGAAGCTATTGTTGAGACATCCTCTCTGTTTTCTCCAACCTCCTGGTACTGCACTGGCACCACTTGGCTCCAGTGAGTGATGAAACCATAACCTCTTGCCCATATCATTCACGGAGTCTCAGCGATGTAACATGACCAAACAAATCGCAGTAAAGCAGCGAGTCAGCTAGATTAGGCTTAACAGTTCCAAACCCACAGAGCACAGAACAAAAGATATAATTAATGCTTACTCAGGTTCCTGAATCACACAGCACAGGTACTCCCCTTCAGACTCCTACTGATGGTGGCAGGATGCCAAGCACACAAAGCCACAGGTGAAATCTAACTAATCCATAGCTTACAAATCTTAGTAACTGGATCGCTGTTGTGTTAACGTGATCTGACTGGAGATACTCACAGTCATCCATCTCCAGCTGAATGCTGCACCACTGACTGCATGGAGCTAAGTGATGCCAGAGGCACACACTGCCCACCCAAGCTCTGAAGAAGTTCCATCATGATCTGGAAATTTTTTCTGTGTGTAGCTAATTCTGCAAAAGCCTGGGGCTGTCTGCATGGACTTTCCCTTAACTCAGCTGCAAGCAAAGCATGAGGCTTTGAGGCCACAGCCCAAAGTTCATTCCAGCACAGCTCATGAACACCAACACTCAATTACCAACTCCTCTTTGCATGGTTTTGTAATCATTTAGGAGAATTGACAAACAGAGACACCCACTTGCCCCCCACTTCTCACAGTTCTGTAGGAACACAGAGAGGTTTCCAAATGCAGAACCATGCAGAACCATGTACACTCTCCAAAGACTCCACAAAGTGTGACCTTGAAATCTTGCTCCAATTTCATAGAATCACAGCATCATTACTGTTGAGAGAGACCTCCATGGATAATCAAGTCCAACCATCAATCCCATAAGGACAATGTGCCCTTTTCCGTGTTCTGTAATTAGCTGTATACTTGCCTCATTTTCCATAAAAAGACTGTGGTCTCTAGTTACATAGCTATTTTCCTGAACATTATATCAAGAAACCATATAAAAATCATTCTGAAAAATCAAAATCAATTACTTGTTCTGATTCAACTTCATCTGCAAATCCATTAACCATAACTATTGAGGCATGATTTCTCACTAGAAGCAGCCATCTGAAGCTGATCCAAATGGAAATACTTAAATATTATTCTATATTGTTCTACACTTGGTTAGAGCTGGGTTTATTTCTTATGTCTTATTTCTTATTACTGTCTCATGGGTCAAATAAGCCTTGAATAAGTCTGTAAATAAATGTACCCAAGTTTGTTCTTTGCTTGTTCTTCTACATATGGACCTTCTAATATTCTCATATTTTAATTTATCTACATAACCCTGAGATAGTTCTATCATTCAGACTTGTACTAAAGAAACAAAATCCTCATAGGGGACTGATCTTCATCAGGCAAATTCCCATTGATTTACTGGAAGTGTTGGTTCCTCGTGAGGATAGATGCTTAATTTGATTTACTGAACTGGCTGACATTTTTGAGTCATAATCAAGCAGGGTGGGACTTTAATTAACTTGAGCTTTTCACCACTGCAAGTTTACACAAGTTTTGATATAGCAGCCAAGCGCTGGAAGCCTAATTGTGGAAATTTCTTCCACTTTCTTGATCACCTAAATATCCTTGAATGTTCCTCTATGACCACTGCATTCCTGAGGAACAATATTGGACAATTCAAAAATGCCAACACACACGATACTCTGTAAAAATTATATCATCCCGTGTCACCTGTTAATATTTCAAACCCATTTCCACAGACGTGCAGACTACCACAGACAGAAGTACTCAGAGCGATGGCTCTTCGATGTTGTCACTAGTTTATGTTGCAAGATGATGGTTAAGAAAGAAGATATCTAGCCACTGCAGAAGTAAACAACTGAGTAAATAATTTATGACAATATATGTATTAAGATCATTAAGATTTTTTCCATTGAGGAAAAGAAATACTGTTCCGGCATGCCTGCAGCATTTAATTCTCCCACAAAGTAAGTTCATTAATGGTATATAAATATAAACTTATTTTTGCCTTAGGGATTTCAAAGATGAATCCCATCCAAATAATTACTTATTTATTTAGAAATTATTTTTAAGTCAACTGTAAAATTTAATTGTTTTAAGTAATTTTTGGAAACCCATTATTATTGGCTTCTTATTTGTTTTTAATTTATTCATTACATCGAGTAAAATAATTTAATGTTCTGCATAAATCATATGAATGGAACACACACTATAACAGTAATTAATATTTTTTTCCCCATATAATTAAATACTTATTATACATCCACAGTTTTCAAGATACATTTCTACAATGCTTCGCATAATGGAAATCTGGCCTCTAGATTTCACTACAGTTGTTCCTAAAAACACGAGTTTCCATATTGGATGAGCCCAGCAATCCTAATACAGAATTTTCTCCCCCAGCAGACATTAAACTGTGAGACATTGCCTGTAAATTTACATCTTAAGATACTGATTGCTCTTCTTCCACAACTATGAAACCTCACAAGTAATATTGACCTCTTAGGACAACAGTGAAAGCTCATAACAAAGTCTGAATATAGAACTGCAAAGTAAAGAAATCACAGATCAGTTTTATCCCCTGGAGTAATGGGAAAAGTTGCAGAACTTCAGGGTGAGGGAGAGACATTTGGACAGTTGGGAATACCATCATGTGACAGTGCCTGCCTGGAGGAGCACCGCACTGGGTATGGAGAGGACATGACACAGACAGATCAGACCTTACTAAGATTATTGTAGTCAGATCTGAAATGCAATAGTAGCTCTTGTTACCTCTGAGAATTGAGTAGCATGAAACCTCTGCCCTGTTGGTGAGCCTCCCCAGGGCTGCGCTGCCTGCATTCATTGGCTGCTATAAGTCTCTAACAGCTCCAAAACGTCAACAGTTTTTCATCTCAACCATCAGTTCCCTTGTGAACCTGAGAATTTTTTTCAGCAAATCTGCTCAATACTTGTAAAACACCTTGGTTCCAACAAATGGCACTTATTCACAGCAAAAAGTGTTATCAACTTTTTTTTTTACACTGGGCTCTGGTGATTGAGGAAACTGTTAGGGTGAATGGACAAAGAGCTCTATATTAAGAATGCCATCATGATATTACTTTCAAGAATAGAACCATAAGGGTTGGCAAAGACCTCTAAGATCACTAAGTCCAACCCATCTCCACTGTGCTCAGTAATCATGTCCTTCAATGCCACATCTCCACACTTCTTCAGCACCTCCAAGGAAAGAAGAAACTACAGTCTTTAATCTTTGAACTGCAAGTTCATTTTCTGCAGATGTATTTGAGAAGCTGTTTAATACAGCCGAAACTTTTGCTGCTTCTCACAGCAAATTACTGAAAGAACATGACATCGTGTGTTGCCAAGTTGGGCTGTACTCTACTGCATTGAAAATCATCACCTAAGGAGTAACATTTTTGTCACACCAACTAGCAGTTAAAGCAAGGTTAAACGCTTTCCTTCGTGTGATATGAAGAAAAAATTTCTTGCTGTTTTGTTATTACAAGCTATTATTTGCTTCACTGCATAAAAGAAACAATAATCTTACATAGGAAGGACCTGAAAATTTACATGCAAGTCCATAGCTTGCAGCTAAGTAAATATTTCACCACTTCATTGGGTTGCTCCATCGTTTATAAAAAGTTATTCTTTGTTTTGTCATCAAAAGTTGTATTACTAGAAATCTAACAGCCATAAAACAGAAACCACAGTTCCTTACCTATCCTTGTATTTTACTCAGTACTAAGAAATGAGGAAGGTTATGGCAGCACGTGATCTGGCAGTTCCCTTCTATCTGTGTCACCAGGCTTTACTCTGTCATACATTCAGCAAATACCATCTATCCTCTGGTGTAATTGTTGGGAATGGAATGTCTGGGACAGCCAGGGCAGCTGGAGAAGCCACGTGTCCCAAGTCCTCACTTTGGAAAGCATTGCCGTCATTGGATTTAATAAGGACATGGCTTACAGTTAAAGTAATTTTTCTATATATAAAAACCATAGTATCCCCCTATCCGAAAAAAAAGAAAAAAAATCTTAAGAAAATTCTGGAAAATAGACAAACTTTCAAAAAAACACTTGTGCAGGTATTACAAATCAAAATCTTTGACAAGTATTCATATCAAGCCATAAACTTTATGGAACGCAAAGTCCTTCTTAGTAATCATTACAATAGGCAAATCATTTGTTACAAACCTACTCTACAGTTCACACCAAGCACCATCTTTGTTTGTTATTGCAGAATTTAATATAGTATTGATAATATGTAACTTGTACAGATGATAAGGATGTGATAACATAGTGTTTGCTTTGCCATCTCTTTGGCAGGTTGGCTAGAGACACAGAAAACTTTACAGATATCTCACATGCTTCTATTATCTGAGCGTGTCAGAATCTTCCTTTGACATGACCACAGAATTAAAGAATCCTTAGAGTTGGAAGGGACTTTTGAGGCCCACCTAGTTCAACTCCCCTGCAAGGAACAGGGACACCACAGCTAGATCAGGTTGTCCAGTGGCTTATCCAGACTCGCCTTGAAAATCTCCAGGGACAGGACATCAACCACAACACTAGGTAAACTGTTCCAGTGCCTCATCAGCCTCACTGTAAAAGACTTTTTCCTCATGTCTAACCTAAATCTACCCTCTTTGAGCTTGAAGTTATTTACCCTTCTTCTATCACCACAGACCATGCTAAAGAGTCTGTCCCCTTCTTTCTTGTATCTCCCCTTTAGATTCTCAAAGGCCACTATCAGGCCACGATGTTTGTAATGTAAAGGTGTGAGGCTGGGGACATTTCACAGGCAGCACAGGGATGCTCAGAGGCACAGTGTACTTTCCCTAGGCAGTGCTACAATTCTGCAGTACTCACCTCTTTCCTATCTCCCCTTCTGACAGTCTCTAAATATGCATATTTCCCAGCAAGAACTTGAGTTTTAAAAACATTTTAAAAAGCCAACAAAACATGCCACAAGAACAAACACAGATTTCTTATCAAGGATAGTATCACAGTTTCACAAATAAAGCCGCTCCTGGCAATTGCACAGCTTAACTCCTTTAAGCCATGAACAAAATATCCTTGTTAACTAGTGTGACTGTTGAGCTCTAGACAGGACCATTTAACTGCGAGTCATTTGAACGCTTGGCAATTGTCGTCCACCTGAAACAATGAATAATTGCTTGTTTTTCAGCCCCACTAGGGGATAAATGCAGGGATGCATCTCTGCAGGATACATCCTATGGTATGGCATAGGTATCCTGTTCTTACATCACATCCCCTGAGTACTTGTGGCACCTCTCAAAAAAACAGCATGAAGATTTGTGAGTGAAAACCATGAAACCAAATCATTTCCTCCTAGTCTTCTGCCTGTTTTGGCCCTATTCCAGTCAGATCAGTCTGCTTCACAACTTCCTGCTCCGAGCATCTGCACCACACACCAGAGACGCGTGCAGGGCTCGAACAGCCTGACATGGCGACATTCCTGCGTAATCAAAGCCTTCTAATGAGGGTGTTACAAGAAAGAAACATGAGGTGAGGGCTCTTTCTGATAAATATAGCAAGATGTCTGCAAATGGGAGATTTAGACATGTAATAAAGGAGCAAAATCAATCAGATGTTATCAATTGCACAAGCACACACATCACCCAAAAGGATGTTGGCTTGCAGTCAGAAATATGGTTGTCAGCCCTGAAAAAGAAATTAAAAAAATAATACAGAAATGCTAGATGGAGAACACAGAAACTTCTGCTCAGTTGAGTCTTTTGAATTACTATGCACATGAATCTAAAAATACAGCACAATGACCTATCACCATTTCCTTATTGTGGATCAAGTGACTCAGTTCAATCACAGCAGCTGTGAAAAGAATGGGAGAATGAAGCCAAGCAGATGAAGGGTGTTAGCACAGGGAAAAGCCAGTACTCAGTTTTCTGAGTCCAACAAAACACAGAAAAAAACCTTAAACCGGAAACCTCTAGAGCTAGTCAGCTACTGATCAGACGAGAGGTAGTGGCCTTAAGTTGTGCCAAGGGAAGATCAGATTGGTTATTAGGAAACATTTCTTCTCAGAAAGAGCAGTGAGGCATTGGCACAAGCTGCCCAGAGAGGTGGTGGAGTCACTGTCCCTGAGGTGTTCAAGAACTGTGGAGATGTGGCTCTGAGGGGCATGGTTAGTGGGGATGGGCTGATGGTCAGACTGGATGGCCTTAAAGGTGTTCTTGACCCATAATGATTCTATGATTCTATGATTCTAAGTCTGGGAGTTGACAAATAGATAGAGGTTACTCAACAAGGATCACTGGAGTTAGAGAACCATATTTAAAAGCCACCATCATACAGGTCCTAATCATGCCTATATGACCTAGAGCACATTCAAGGGCCAGCAAACATTCAGTTTGTTTACTTTGTTCTTGTTTACATTTGTAATAATTTGTATTAGTCATGTTCATTTCATCAGCTGCCTTAATTGCATTTCACTGTGTGACACGTTTTTACAACAGACCTATTAAGTATCATTTAAAGTACTGAACAGTAAACAGAGTTTAATTATTAAACAGGGGAGTACAACAAACATTGATTTTCATGAGCAAAGTAATTCAGGTATTTTTCCACAAATACAAAACGGAGTGCATCTCTTTAAAGAGAAAACATATCTGTGGGAAAGACTCCCAAATAATTTGGTCAAATTTTGACTTTACAATGACAAAAAGAGAAAGAAATCATGAAAGTGCAATGTAATTCTGCAGGCTAGAGGCTGAAATAAATATTTTAGTTAACCTCATAGTGGACATTTTCTGTAAGGGAACACATTTTTCATGTTGAACATGATTGATCATGTTATTTCCGCTGATGCTATAAAATCAGAATCACGGAATGATTGGATTGGAAAGGACCTTAAAGCTTACTCAGTTCCAACAACCTGCTGTGGGCTGGTTGCCACACACCAGATCAGGCTGCCTAGGGCCTCATCCAACCTGACCTTTAACAAGTCAGGGATGGGGCATCTACAGCTTCTCTGAGGAACCTGTGCAAGAGCCTCATACCCCCCCTCTCAGTAAAGAATTTCTAACATCTAATCTAAATCTCTCCTCTCCTAATTTAAAACCATCCACTTTTGTCCTGTCGCTATCTACTCATGTAAAGACTTGTTTCCCCTCTTGTTTATAAACTGCCCTCAAGTACTGGATGGCAACAGTGAGATGTTCCCAGAGGCCTCTCTTCTCCAGACTGTACAAGCTCAGCTTCCCAAGCCTATCTTCTTAGAAGAGATGCTCTGGTCCTCTGAACAGCTTTGTGGCCTCCTCCAGACCCACCCCAGGAGCTCCGAGTCTAGCTCACTATAAGCATGAGAAGAGCCAGGACCAACGTTTACCAAAACATCTACATTAAAGAGAAACATTAACAGCGTGAGTGAATACACACCCACCTTTAACTCAGCAGTCTGGCAGAGGAGGCCAGGAGGCTCCAAGAAAAAGACTTACAGCACCAAAAATTGCTTCGCTAACAGGAAAAACAAACAGACACAAACCTACAAGTACTTCAAAACCACTTATCACTACTACAATAACACAAAATATTTTTGAGTAGAGAGGGTTCATAGAATCGTGAAATCATTAAGGTTGGAAAAGACCATTAAGATCATCCAGTCCAACCATGAACCTACCACCATCATGCCCAAGGTTACATTCTCTTAGGGGATTTCCCAAAGTCCACATGAAACCGTTGCTTGCTCTCATCTCCATGGAGTGTGGCTACAGCCCTCCATGTTAAAGACCTTCTCCTGGGTGCCTGATCCCTGTTAGCACTGAAGTTGAACGTAATGTGGCACGGCCTCAACGAACCACAATTCTATGGAGTACAAATAGAAATGGTTACTGCTTTTTAACTGCAGAGGCCAACTGCTTTCACAGTATTTCAGTGATAAGTAACAGAGTCAACCTCAAAAATACTTTAATAGCTAAAGTCCAGAAGGAAGTATGA
Source organism: Tetrao urogallus (assembly GCF_951394365.1). Lineage (NCBI taxonomy): Eukaryota > Metazoa > Chordata > Aves > Galliformes > Phasianidae > Tetrao > Tetrao urogallus. The sequence goes on along the minus strand of NC_136817.1, from coordinate 25,568,202 downwards.
GGCTGGTCAGATATGCAGCAGAAACCATGTGCTAACTGCTTGACTCAGTGACAGAGTCTCCAGGATAGAATCCAGGCCATTTCCTTTGGTTTTAGTAATTTTCCTCAATTAGTTAATTTATCTCCCATTCTTTCTAGTATTTGTTCATCCATGGTGCCCAACTGAACTGTAGCTTGATTTAAAGCAAATGAAATGGTACCCTTTATTTTTCTGGCATTTGCTCATCCAGCTTTGCAAAGACAGGATTCAAACCCTATTAATCCCACCCAACAAATCATAGTAACCACACAAACAGTACATTGCAAGAGCAACAGCCTCAGAGACATCCATCATTCTGTCTGACAGACAAGTAGTCAAGGTAATTACATCTGTATTAATTGCAAGAGCAGTACTACATCTCAGCCAAACCTCTTTAATGCCTGTGTTCCTTTCTGATGTCAGCTAGCTACCCCCATGCTTGGATCAACACATGCACTTGCATTTAGGCTGAGTGAACTATCCCAAGGTCTGGGCTCAAGACCAAAACAACTGAAGAAGAGTAATATTCCACAATATGAAGACAGCCATAAAAAACATCCAGGTTGGTCAGAAGAAAGCCACCAGGAGAACGAAGTGAAGATCTTAATCTGAAGGATTTACAATCTATTTGCAAGATTACTGTATCTACAGGAAATGCTCAGCCAACTCCATCGTATCTCCTTAAAAGTGTTGAAAATGTTTCCTCACACCTGGGATAAACTCCTTCCACTCTCACGTTTACTTCTAAAACTCACCTTTCTAAAATGCTTACAACTATTTTGAGAGATAGAAATTGCTTTGATGCTTTCTGATGCTAATGCTGAGTGATGATGCCTACAGATGCTCAGGCATTCCCCATATGCTGTCATTCCTATATAATCTATATTCCCTTTCTATGTTTACAAGGGTTTTGAGGGAAGAGGGGCTCTTTGTTCCATCTCCTTGAGTGCAGAAGAATCTTTAACACAGTATAACTTTATTTTAAGTAAATACATGAAATATAACCCAAGTAGTGAGAATAAGCATTTGGAGACAGAGAGGAAGGAACCCACAAAAAATCTCTCATTTCTGGAGACTCTTCAAAACCATGCTGACACAGAAACTACGAAGACATTTATGGCATCTTTGATAAAAATGAAAATTTGAGGTAAGCTCTGAATAAGTCACTTCAAAGCACACACATTAGAACATGTATTATTCTCAAGCAACAAGAAGCTTAGAAGGAGCTGATGTTTTTGTCACCTTTACAGAAACTTTTAAAAAGCTATATTGCCCTCTGCAAAGGACAAACTCTCATAATCTTCAGGCTAAAGTCACTCAAAATTAAGGTAAACAACAGCACTACCATGTTCAGTTTCCAGCACCAACGTATAGATTTCATGAAAAGATCAAGGGAGAAGGCATATAGTTTTGGGGTTTGTTTTTTTTGTGCTTTTTTTTGTGTTCTGTTTTTTAATAGTCAGAAATATAGTCAGCTGAAACAAAGCTGTTCATTAACAGGCAGTATTTCATGCTTCCTTGCGCTGAACTGTCTAACCAGTTAAAGTAGTCTGGTTTCAAGGATGCCATATCTATATAATAGGTTAAAACACACATGTCCCAAGCTTGGCTGATCAGGACATCTTCAAAACATCTGCAAATTTTGGTGCAGTGCCCAGGAATCATAACAATTTCTAAAGAGAAGAAACTGAGGTTTATTGAGTCAGACAGGACAATACCTGGAAAATTATGAGTCTTAGGAAAGATATGCTATTGGTAATAGCATTTCAAAACTTGATGAGATTCAGCACTGCGGAATGGTGAACTCCAGGCGTATTTTTAATGGTGTTTGTGATTACCCCCTATTTCAAAGAATCAGCTGTCAACACTGATCATTTCCTTTTGTATAATTCATAAAGTGGTTAATTTCAGAAGCAAAAATATTATGGGTTTGAGTAATTGGCTGTTGAAGCACAGTAGGTACAGGATCTCCACATCTGGTGCCTGGGAGCATGTGCTCAGCCTTCTGCGAGCTTGCTCCAAAGTGTACTGTGAGAAGGAAAGTCTTCCCCACACAGCTTCTGCCTGAAGCTGTGGTAGAAGAAAAACCCCTTAGAGAAGAGAGACCTTGCAATAAACATATTGCTCCATGTACAGTGAAAATGATGAACCGCTGCTTCTCTAGAGGCAATATTTCTGCTGAAGTTTAGAGCGTGATGCTCAAGGAGGTCGTGCTATAGTGAACCAAACCACACATGGGTTTCAGCGCTAAAGGTTTTTATGCACAGTGGTCCCGTATCATGCCACCCAAATGCATTAATTCTCTGCCAGGAGTGTGAATCAGCCCCATATTACAGAACTTCATGCTGTTAAAGATTTCCAGATCAGAGATGTGTGGTCTCTGAAGCACTCAGTTTCAACTTTTTCTGTTTCTGAGCAACTAAAGATTTTCCAGAGGAGGTGGAAAATTCACACTCACAAACTGGTTTCCGTTCTCACTACATGGTTTGCAGATGTCACCCTGAGGTCTTTAGAGCCTCAGTGATTAAGATGAACAGCACCATATAAGTTCTTCTAGCACAGGCTGCCCAGAGAAGCTGTGGATGCCCCATCCCTGGAAGTGCTCAAGGCCGGGTTGGATGGGGCCCTGGAACATCTGAAATGGTGGGTGGTAACCTTGCCCACAGCAGGGAAGTTGAAACTCAAGGATCTTTAAAGTCCCTTCTAACCTAAGCTATTCTATGATTATTCCCGATTTCTGTAGGTAGGGCTCAAACCCAAATCCCAGTAGCTGAGCTGAAAGCATGGCAACAGGAGGCTCTCAGCCTTTTCATCTTAGAGCCAGGGTCTTGCCTTTGCCAACAGCCAGAAGAGATATCATTAGGACAAACCTCCTGTTAACAATACCCCAATTAATGCTATTAAAACATACCCAAATACTGATTCTTGGCATTTACCAAATATGTTTAATAAAAGCTTTGATTACTGTGGCTGAGGCAGTTAATATTCCTGCCAAAGACTTATATTACGCTTTGACTTTTGCATACAGTTCTAAGTATCTTGAACTCAAGCTGCAGATGATAACAGAAATACAAACAGAGGACCATAATTGCACAGAAGACAAGTTTGCCAGAGATGCCCATGAAACAAACAGATAAGCATATGAGTAACTTCTAATTACACTTTGTGATTATTTGTTTGGAAATTGGCTTTTATAATCACAGTTATTTGATAAAGCTGGAATGTGATTATTTGTGGATTTTCTGTTTATGTATTTATTGCACCATAAAGAGAAGTAATTCTACACACAAAGAATAACTACAGTTAAATGAGTATCATCTCTCCTATATAATTCTTTTCTAAGTTAAAACAAAACATAAACAGTGACACTTCAGGAATTTAATTTTTTGAATACAAGTATCGCAGAAAGGACTACTGAATCTGTATCTGCTAATAAATATTACAGGAAAAAAATGGTAAGAACAGCAGATACAGTCTATTGTAGCAGTGGATCTGACATCTTTGAAAGGAGGTGTTTGGTTTTTTTTTTCTCCACATGCAAGAGTTTCCATTTTTCAGTGGGTTCTTGTAAAATAAACATGTTTCCTAATAGCCAACCCTGTCCATGTCTGGTACGATCTGGAAATTAAATTGTGCCTTCTTCATTGATCACCGACAACAAGAATCAAGACAGCAAACATCGCTCTGTGTAATTTCAGCTGCTTTCAGTTGAGGGCTGTGATGGAGAACAGAAGCTGGCCTTCTAGGCGCAATGCAGTTAACAGTTCAGCTGAAGAGAGAAGACATGGAATATTATCCTCATCATCTTCTCACACAATGCCTTTGAAGGATTACAAATAAATGCTATTTGAAATTTGCTGTAGTTATGACATGAAACAGATGGAACCCTGCATCCCTTCTTCTGAACTATAAAAAGGGATTTTGCTGTTTTTATTTTGCTCTTTCAAGAACTTAAACATTTTATTTGATGATCTCTGTATTTAATTAGGCTCCTCACATAGACTTCAGATATTATTATTATTTTTATTTCTCCTTAATATTATTTTATTTTTTGGTACTGAGCAGGTAAAAACTGATTGCAATTACTTAGAAATATCTCAGATGTCCTTGCACCTGCCCATCCTGCTTTTTGTGGACAAACCACAATTCCTGCAGACTTTCATTCTGTCATATCTCAAAATCCAACAACTAGGAAAAAAAAAAAAAAAAAAAAACAACACCAACAAAACAGCAGAGAAGTAGGTTTCTGATGCCAAGTGGAATGTGCAACGACACGATGGGGAGTTTTCTGCACAGAAACACATTATCTAGGTTAGTCCCTGAATCTCTCACTGAAAGGACACACAAGGCTGTTGGCCTACTTGCTCATCTTTTCATAAACTGGTGGTTCAAGTCACTTCTAAAAATGCAGCTTTTGGTGACAAGCTTTCCAACTAAATGTGTACCCGTTGCTAATACTTTCTCAACAGTTTCCCACCAGAAGTAAAATTTGCAGAACAAAGTCCATTACTACAGCCTCAGGACCTCCTCCTGCCACATCAAAGGAGTGACACAGAGGGAGAAACAATGAATGGGAAGTAGCAAAGTGGCACATGGAATCATTAAGGCTGGAAAACTTTAATGGCCACTGAGATGACCAAGTCCATTGACACATTGCCACCTTGCCCACTAAACCACATCCCTCAGCACATCCAAGAGCTGAAAGTAACAATGTAGTTTAAGCTATAATGCCTTTCCTAGAACTGGAAAGGGAGATAACATTACTACCCTCCTTACACTGAATGTAAAACACTCTCTTACCAAAATTGTTCATAAATCCAAGCAAGAGTTTCTAAAACTTTTATGCTCTGAATTTAAAGAAAAAATGACCTCAATTTCCATGTGCACGTGATGAGAATGCACACGCTGGTGACAACATGCACACATGGTGACAACAACATTATTGTTGGTTAAAAGAAAGTCTCCAAAATGGTTCAGAACCTTTGGAGAACATTGCATGAAACGCCAAGTGTTAGCAATCCACTACAGTGTTTTGCTAACTGATGACATTTTTCCTAATAACTGAAAGCCAGAGCAGAGGCTTGATAGAAACACGAATATCCTTTAGTAAGAGCCCTCTATTTGGCACCAAGCTGGACTTATTTCTAAGCACTAAGAACATACACGGCTGCAACGCAATGCATTCCTAAGCACCTCCTACAATTGATACAGATTTCCAAACCTTGGTCTAATAAGACACTAGTGAAAGAGAGATTAACGCTGCATATTCACACAGGTGCCAAAATTCTGTGACTAGCAAAAATATGGAAATGCATGAATGGGGAGAAATAGGATGAAAAGCAATTGTTTTGTGCCAGGCTGAATATTAGGAAACATTTCTTCTCAGAAAGAGCAGTGACGTAGTGGCACAGGCTGCCCAGGGTGGTGGTGAAGTCACTGTCCATGGAGGTGTTCAAGAAACATGGAGATGTGGTGCTGAGCGATGTGGTTAGGGGGCATGGTGGGGATGAGTTGTTGGTTGGACTTGATGATCTTAATGGTTTTTTCTAGCCTTAACAATTCTATGACTATGAAATGAAGGAAAGCCCCACCCCACCCTTCTGAGATGATTCCTATCCCTCAACATTTTTGAGCCCTGTTTCTGTTGGACTGCCTCCCTCTACACTCAGCATTACAGCAGAGCAGAAGTTGCTGATGGTACTGAGCCAATGGGACACTTCTGAAAGGAACAGCAGGGAAGCACACATGCTTCTTCAGGAATCATTTCGAATTGCACTGCTCTAAGCTATTCAAGCCTACATCAAAACAGCACTTGAAAAAATGTTCGAACATTTCACTTTACTAAGCTGAGGGTGATTCACAAATATCTATGCTTTCAGGGCAAAATGAGGTGGTTAAAAAAACAAACAAACAAAAAAAAAACTAAGGTTTTCAATCAGGTAAGTCAACAAAGAGGATGTAACTTGAAGAAGAGTAAGCATGCATTGAAGTCCATGCTGCCTCTGCCATGAATTACAATAATTCATCTGTCAGGATAATACTTCAGCAAAAGTGAGGGAAGAGGAAGCCATCCCATTAAAAGAAAAAAAAAAAAAAGCACTACAACACAAAACAATGGTTCTCAGTGGAGAGAAAAAGAAAAAAAAATTAAGAGCTCTGAACAAGTACAGTTTCCAGCAGGGCCCCCAACAACTTTTCAAAGAGCTGTCACTCACTGTGTTAAACTCCTGAGCTAGCTTTCTATTGGGTTGTGGAGAAGTGGATTCCCCTTCTGCAGGTGCAACTGTGCATCTAGTAAATGAATTCCAGATGCAGAACAGAGTATTTCTCAATTGCCATAATGCAAACCTACAGCTGACTGACGTTTTCTTGCTAAAATTCCCACCTGCAGTTCAAGTGTGGGTTAAAAATGGGGGGGAGCCCTCTTTTGAAAAATCTGTACCAATCTATCCTCGTATATCCCATTGTCACATATACTGTGTTACACTAACACATAAAAAAAACAGCAACAAAAAAAACGTCTTGACCTTACACAGACTACTTTAGGCATATTATTCATGTATGCCAATTATTTGTGGTAGATGGAAATATTTTTTCAATTAGAAACTAGAAGGAAAGAAAAACATCTGGAAAGGCCTTTTGTGTACTGGTAAAAATGGAACTCTGAGAATGTATGAAGTCTTTAGGGATGCCAAACTGTTTTAAATTCTTAATAAATCATATTTCCAATTACATTTTTTTTCCTTGTAGGCACACTGTTGGAATTTGAGGAACACTGAAGATACAGAAGTTCTGCAGAAGTCATTGATGGCACAGATGGCTCTAAAGCAATCTAGCAAGGTACTGAGGTTTTTGCCTAGGATCATATCAGATAGTTTAATTTTCCAAGAATCACAGAATCATTAAGACCCCTAAGATCATCAATCCAACCATCCACCTATCACCACCATGCCCACTAAATCTTGTCCTCACATTTCCTATGTTTACATAATTACCAATCAACCAAAACTTTCTGAATTGATGCTTCATTGTGAGGAGCAGGATCCAAGTGTGATGGCACAACAAGAACATATCTTTGACACAGAATGCTACCAAGAAGCTAGGTAAATCACTACAAAAAGGGCTTTTATTTGACACTGTCTCAAAATGCATGGCACTTGGCCTCAATAGCATCCTCCTTCAGCTCATGAAGCCTCACCAGCCATATCCTCCAGTGCTTCAGCCCAGTTGTTGTGGGGAGTAAAAACAGTCATTAGTGTCAGCTCTGCAGAAAAGGAGCACCACAGCTTCAGGCACCACATCTCTACTCCCAGTTTGCTACACAAACACGCCAGCACACACAAACAAGCCAAAGAGGCAGCTTCTACATCACCAGCTCTGCTCTACAATGGGATCTCAGCTTCCATACATGCTAATGGTGGTCATCAGAATACCGTGCAAGTACAGAACAGAGAATCTGTTCTGAAACAGAGACTGTCCATGTGTAGAGAAAGTCAAAGGATTGCTTCCCTATGGCAGTGGCTGCTGGGGACACTGACTCACAGCCTGATTCCTACACACTAATTGAGACAACAGCATGCACACTGCACCATTTACTGCCACTATATAGGCTTGAAGAAGTTGCAAACCAGGCTTGGGGCACTGGGACTTCATGCATCCTTCCCACATCAGCATAGCCTTCCCAAAAAGGAGGTGCTGACTGGAATTACAGAAGCTTTCAAGCCCACCAACACGCTGCTCCAAAGAAAAGGTTTCTGCTAACAATTACTCACTCCATTAACCATATTATTTATTGTGGACAAAAGGAAGCCATATCAGCAAATCTCATGCTTCCTGGTTTAATTCTGTATCGATCCAGCTGGGGAGAAGGAAGGAGAAGATAGCTGTTCCGAGCAGCAGATGCTCTCCCATCCATGCAAACAAGTCCACAACTGTGAACAATCATCCCTCAGGCTCCAAGCAAGGCTGCTGGGGCTCAGGGACTGGAAAGCAAAGTCCAACACAATCTTAATACAGTTCATACTCATACAAGAGAGACAAATGTTAAAAACTCCCTGACCCAAACACTTTGGTCTTTAGTGTTTGGGGCTGAAGTGAAAGCTCCCACTTAGGAAAGCACACCTACATTCTTCCCAAAGTGCATCCAGCCAATTAAAGCAATTTTTCAAATATTTCCTAGGCCTATTTCTGATAAAAAGTGAAGATCAATGTGGAAACCCAATCTCCAGTTGACTTTAATAGGATCAAGATGAATCCTTGAAGTGCTGCAGTCAGTGACAGCAGAGCTGAAGCCCACATGCACACAAGTCAATTATCAACTCTCAATTACAGAGAGTTCTTAAAATATACAGCAGACTTGCAAGCTTTGAAGGATGCAAATCAGGAATAACAACGCTCTCTCTTTAGATAAGGAAAGAGAGAGCAGCATTAGATGAAAGCCAACATTTAAAAGCTGGGTGATTATTTTTAATAGTTTATAACTCCAAAATAGCATGAACATTTTCAGACGTATAATTTGCTTTAAGTGTAGCAATTTTCACGCCAAATCAATTTTTCAAGCTGAAGCTCTCAAAATGTCGACTGGGGGCACCTACAGTTTGAAATAACTACTACAAACATCTGATTCCAGTGATGCTGGTCACTTTGCTTATGGTCTTTGGTTCAAAAAAAAACAAACAAACAAACAAACAAAAAAAACCCCCACAACACAGCTGTCCCTGTTTTCTGACAAACTGCCCCTAATGCTTGTAGAAAGTGCACGTTTTCTATCAAGTTTTCCCTAGACATGCATTTAAATCAGCACTGGCAGATGTCTCAGGCAAAATCTGTCAGCACAATATCTCTCAAATAGTAGATTTCAATGGGTCTCTCTCATCACTCCCTAACACCAATGCTGAAAAACAGCCTTGAGCTTCAAACTATGTTGAAGACAATGCTGGAGTCACACATAGAGCACTGCTGTGGACTGAAGGGGAGGGTTACTTTTTTCCCCTGCATCTTCATACAATGGGCACCAAAAGCACCAATGGACAAGGTCAAGTCCAGACCACTTCCCTACATGGAGCAAGTTATAGGACTTGCTATATGGATTCAGTGATCCATATGGGTCCCTTACAATTTGCAATAGCCTGTGGATTCTATGATAAACATGCTGCCACTGGAACCAAAGGGAACAAAATGATCACTCTGGGAGATTTTTAAGGATGGGAGAGAGACGTATAAACAAGAACAGATATTAAATCACTTAATTCATTTCATTATTTAATTAAATAGGAATAGTTCTACATATCAGTACTTTCTCAAAAACATGGTACAATGCCAGTTTTTCCATAAAGCTGTCATTGAGTGAAGCTCCATTACCAACAGTTCCCTGATTCCTGTGATTCTGCCAATCAGGAGCACCCAAGATAATAAGTGAGCCCTGTGACAGAGCAGGAAAACCAGATCGGAACTCTTAAGTCTCGAGATGCTAACACATCCCTCCTGTCCTCCTGCCTGCAGCTTCCAGATGTCACCCTGCAGAGCAGCCAGATGTTCAAACCACAGCAGGCTTCACCACAGTAAACCTGCTGGGATAATTGCTCAATTACAATACAGAGTTTCATTTGATTTGAGGTTGTGGATACAAGCACAGTCTGTATTTGATTGTACTTTTTTTTTTTTTTTTGTATGAGTTGCATGATGTGTAAACAGTGTAGTTTTCAGACACGTTCCTTAAACAATTGTATAAATTATGTCTCTCCAACAGTAAACACAATTAAATCTGATAGCACCTGCTTCTTGCAGCAGCACTTTATATACTACTTTGAAAAAAAGGACTTCATGGGGCAGTTTTTCAGCAGCTGGAAGTTAACTGCAAGTTTCCATATGCACCTACAAGTCCCCCAGCTTGAACCTTCCCAGAATAAATAAAGCTTCAAAACCAGGAGTCAGCAGAAACACGCTGCTCATTCTGATGAACACACTACAACTGAAGATTAGAGCATAACCCATACCCAAATTCACACCTGAGAGAATCTTACCCCAGGTGTGCAAACACATCAGTGACTACACAGTAACTGTTCTCCCCTACCCCTCAAACCTAATGCAAAAATCCCCACAAGCTGCCCAGAAATGACGTTAAGTGGTCAGAGAGACCTAGACAGGCTCAAGCAGTTGGCCAAGGTGGACCTCATGACATTCAACAAAGCTAAGTGCAAAGTCTTGCATCTGGGTTGTGGCAAATGAGGAACTGCAAGATATGGTTTAGTAGCTTGTGGTAGCAATGGTAATGAGAAGACAGTTGGACTAGATGATCTTACAGGTTGTTTTCCAACCTTGTGATTCTATGATTTTATGAGATCTCCTGGTTCCAAGGACACTGAGCTTGCTATTGCTGGATGAGCCCTTTATCCCTTTCCCTTCTCAGCTGATACAAAGCAGAGAGATCACCTGCTGGAGGAGAAGTCTGGTGGGCTGCAGGAGAGGGTTGCAGATGGGCTGGAGGACCACTGGACTTCATGCAACAACTCACAGTACGATGTTCCAGAAGTGAAGCTGCACATCAGCCCTGCCCTGCGGGTGGAGAGCATTTCACACTCTTGGGAAGAATTCACTCTGCATTTCACTGCTTCCCTGGGTTCTTATGTGAGTGACACAGCTGTGCAGCCCAAGCCCTTCTTCACTTACAACTGATGGCAGCCACCATGCTGGAAATTCATTTTGTTTCTCACTCCTCCTCAGCCAGGAATTTCAGCATAAGCAACTTTTAAACCTGTAGTTTTTACTTTCTTTTAAATAATTAAGCATTTGATGAAATACTATGCTATGTAAACAAAAGCATTATCCCCAGCTATTAAACATAAAGTCCCTTGCCAAGCACAAAGTCCCTGGATACGCCTGCAGGATATCCAAAGTGATTAACCCCTGTGTTAGACTTCCCTGACCTCCAGAAAGGATCAGCCACACTTCATGCAAGCATTTCTTCAGATGTTCTGGCACTGCTCATGGTCTGCTCTTACCTGCACCAGTCCTACGTCTGCTCTGGGACAGGCACATGCAGGTTAGGGGCCAGGATAAAAATTTGCCCTTCAGTCTTAGGAAAATTGCTTGCTTGTCTCACTGCTACCCACCTGCTAGAGACAGCAGTACTGACTACATCTATTTCACAGGCACCTTTTTAAGACAGCTTAGATGAAAACCCTGCCTGCAGTTCCCTGTCTATCTTCCAGCACAGTCATTCTGCAGTGTTGCATGTAAAAGGGATTACTTATGAAACCTGGAAGAGCCCTCAGAAATGAGCATAAAGACTCCAGTTTCTTCTAAAATGCAAACATTGCAGAGCACGTGAGACAAATTCTGGAGTTTTCCTCTGGATAGAGAATCACTGAAAATTGTATAAATTCTATTTCTGATGGGGGAAACACTTATACTACTCTGAAGCATGAGATAGCAGCAATGCCTTCAGGCCTAAGAAAATGAAATCTAAATCTCAATCTTGGCAGATAATGAGATGAGGAGCACCACACCCTCAGACTATAGAAATCAACACAGTTTCTAGGCTACAGCCTCCAGGTTTTAAACATATCTAGAGGTTTTAACCCTTATTTCCTTCTTTGTGGCTGAAAAATGCACACGCAATCTCAACTCCAAAACCACATGTTTCTAGCCTGACTCTTAATTATTCTCAGAAGGCATCAGTAGACCTGGAAGACCTTGATGACCTGGAAGAGCAATTGCACTTCTGGTATGTGGCAAAAGGAGACATCCTAAAGCATTTCAGAATGAAATAGGCTTCAAAGGTAATTTCAGAAAGAAAATAAAATAGGACTGAATCAAATTATTTTCTCCAGCCCAAACTGCAATGGTTTCTATGGTTGCTCAGCCTGGGCTTTTTAGCTCAGAATTTGTCCCACAGTGTGCAAACCATCTGCTGTACTATGCAGTGTAAGAACGTCATCGGGTACCATAAAAATCTCCTCAGCAGCTATGAATGCCAGTCCAGATTGTGAATCTGCATGGCTCTCCTTACAGTGCTCCACTTTGTTGGGATCATCATTGGAAATAATAGAAATGCAGATAGGGAATCATTAAAAAAAAAAAAATAAATAAAAAATCAATACATGGAGATAAATCATTCTCCTATCAGACTGCAATGACCTCAGAATTCTGAACTCTGCCAGACAACTTTTTTCCATGTTAATGAGCTCTTTGCTCTTGATGACCATGAAACTCTCTTTGCTTATGGGTGTTAAACTTGAGATATTCAGCAAGCCTTAAGTAAGTAAAGAATAGCAAAAGGCTGAAAGCTACATCACAAGAGTGAGTAACAAACAGAATAGCATGGAGTCAGTAAGGAAAGTATAATCTACCCCTTCTGATCTGCTTGCAACTAAGGAATGCTCTTCTGGTAGACCAGCGGCAGCAGCCCACTCATCAGAGAATGCTCACCACGGCCTCTTGCATTACCCATTTATGTGCATTTGACCTGTTTGGAAGCAGTAATTTTGAGATGCCTTCCACAATACCAGTGAGCAGGAGGTGCAATTTCACATTTGGATTTTGGCAATGTATCCTGACTAGTACAAATGTCTGGGCTCCATGAGAACAATGTAGGAAAAAAAAGTTTGGCTCCCAAATCAGACTTCAGCTCAGCAGTAGTCGTATCATATAAGCCGCATAAGGCTCTGCAGCCAAGACCATGGAAATCTGGCTTTTGTGTCTGCTCAGACTTCTAAATTAAAAAATGTATTTGCAGAGCAGCCGTGGTCAAAATGCAAAAGGAGGGTCTTTCACCCGCACAATAACTTCAAGAAGAGTAGAAAAACATTGAGAGCAAGTGTGTGTGCCCATATGCAAGAATTAGAGAGCTGTAGGAAAAAACTTAGAAAGGTTTGGAAAATATCTCTCTGAAACAGTTTGTTTCTAATCATTCCGGGCAGATGAGAATAACTTCCAAGGAAGGCAAGATCTTCAGTAGTCTACAGAAAGGAGCTGCCAACCTAGCTGCTAAGAGCTGAAGCTTGAGCATTTTCTGTTGGCCGTTTCTATCTTAAAATATCAATTAAGTATTACTCTCACTTTGCAAAGAATAATTTACTATTTCCCAGCCAGCAAGCAGAAACTGGCAACTATGTTGTACACCTGTTATTATGCATTACAATGAAATTAAAATATTTAGAGAATTTGGCAAGCCCACTCCACTAGAACTATGCTGGTAGTTGTAACAATGAACTGCGTAGAAGAATACTGTTCCTACTTGCTAGAAAAATATTGCTGCACAGAAAACTACTGGTGGCCGGCAGCTGGCCTTTCAAGATAAGTACCAAGAACATGCACTGTGTGACATTTGATCATGGCACGGGTGCCGAGGCTCTTGTTGTTCAGCAGGAGCAGTAGGGAATGAGCTGAAGAATGCTCCCCTTGCGAGCCACGTGCAGTGACCTCAATGGGTGAAGTGCAGAGCTCTATTTATTCAGGTGCAATAATACAAATCTTTGTGGGTTGTTCTGTAATGATAAAACAAAGAGGATTCCAAAGAATGCGCTCCATGTGCGACTTTCCTAGCTCCACTGTAAGCACGCTGTATTTGCGATATCAAGTGACAGCCAGAAGCAAAATTATTGTCGTTTGGGGCTGCTGAGTATAGAACTCGAGCAGCTTTTCAAAATGGAAAAGTTTTATGGAGCTGCAGAATATAATTGGGATGTGGGGAATAACGTAGGGATCCAGTGGAGATTGACTTTTTCTCCCCCAAGGATTTATTTCAGCTGTCCCTGCTTTTTTGTGTCAAAATAAATAGTGCAAGCCGGTAACAAAAGACGATTTATGTGCATTACTTTTATCTCCATGAACTGGTCAGACTATTACATGGGGAACCGCCTGCAACCAAGTGCAGCCAGTGACCATAGCTTTAGTAATTAATTACTGGTTTTGATTAAAATCAGAGGATTTATGCTCAATATGGAGAACCACAAGCATAAGTGGGAGTTAAAATTCCAGGAATTTGAGGAAATGCATTTCTCATCACAAACAGTAGAAGGAATGCAGTTGCTTCAGCATCAGTGATCTCTCAGTAGAGGACCCCTCATCAGAACACACCAGCATTTCTGCGATGCCTGGACAATTCCCCTACTTCCACAGCTATGTGGATAAAACTACCCAGGATTCACACTAACAGTAAATGCTAGCAGTGATATTTCCTGATTCTGGCGATTTTGGATGCCACCTGCTGCTTGGCAGGATGCAGTTAGTTATAGCCCCAAAATGCTGCTGGCAACAGCTGACTCTGCCAGAGAACACTTGCTCCCCCAGAAGCCAAACACATCCAGAGAGCTCATCTCCTTTTGACTCTTCCCTACAGGACCCTTGTCCTCCACCAAGCACAGGGTGCTGTCCACAACATCAGTTTCAGTGGTATCTTGGCTCTTGTCCTCAATACTCCTCACCTGCTTTTGGCATCTTTGTGCACACTCTTCTCACTCACAGGATGTATCTGAAATGAGCAGGAAACACTCATTCTGAGCTGAAGATGTGAATGTTCCTGAAAGTTTCTGAAAGGGGAACATCACTTTTCACTCTCCATTTCTCTCCTGGCAATGCACGCACAACATAACCCAGAGGTCTCTTTGGTTATTTCCTTTGACCAACCACACTAAGCAGAAGCAATACTGAAATCTCAGCTCCAAGCAGTCAATTCTTTACAAACCTGATAAGAATAAGACACAAAAACACCCTCAGATGAAGAGAATATCAGAGAAGCATTTGCTCAAAGTAAAAAAAAAAAAAAAAAAAAAAAAAAAGAATCTGAACTGGATTCTTTTCTGGTTCATTTACAGGGTTAGAAGCAAGTGCTTGTGCTTCTCAAAACTGAGGATCAGAGGAGGAGCAACAGTTGAACTGCCTTCTGCTCTCAGTGCTTCATTCAGTAGAGAGAGAAATTCATAGAATCATAGAATGGTTTGAATTGGGCCATAGGCATCCTAAGGTAGCATTTGGCCAGAGCAGATTCCTTAAATGGAGAAATATTTACCTATTTTCAACTGTAATGAATACCACTTAACTATCTATCTGACCATTATTTTGGAGGAGAACAAGTAGTTCTGAAAAGGAAAAAATCTTAACTTTTCTTGTTGCTGCTTTACAGAGATTCTGTTTTTACCTAAGCAAGAAATCTGCAAAACAGTAAAATATTTCTCAAGACTGCAGAATCGCTTGGCCCATTTGAGTTTAACTAAGCCCAACCAGCATCCAAAAGTACAGCTTTATGAGCCAGCTCTGACTGAACGCACAGGCACAGCATTAGCATCCCAACTGGAGAGCTTTGGACTGAGCGCTACTTGGCCAAACATCTGTTTCTCTAGAAACAGTATGGCATAAACCAGCAAGTAATGCACACCTTTGTTCTGCTATATTTAGCAAGAAATTTCAACTCTTTTTCACTTTTTTTTTTTTTTTTTTTTTTTTTTTTCTCCTGTCCAAGCTCTGGTTGTGTTTTCTCCATGCAGAAAGTACAACAGAATACTGTTTGTCTTGCAATTCCATTTCAAATTCAAGGTACAAGAGCATGAAAAGATATAATCTCACAGCAATATTTTTTTCATTAGTTGCTTAAAACTTCAGCAAAAATGAAAATGAGTATCAATGCAATTAAGTTAGGTTTTTTTCATCCCCCAAAAATGGCTAGGAACTGGACTTGTAGACAACATTGTAAGCTCAATCACAGAATCACGAGGGTTGGAAAAGACCAATAAGATCATTCAGTCCAGCCATCAATCCATCACTAGCATGCCCACTAAACCACATCCCTCAAGTGATCCTTGGGTAACATATTAATTAAGGAGTGTACTGAGATCACTACATTCCACTCAGAAAGACTACTGCAACTGATGATTTTATAAAAAGTCTCAATCTTCTGAGCAGCCCTCTGAAGGAGAGGTATCAGCACTCCACATCTACATGCTTGCCAAATTGAACAATCTTTAATATCAGTACCCAAGAAAGCATCATCAATGTCATTGTGAGTGAAAACCACACACGCCATTTTCAACCCCTGCTGGTTTTCCACTTAAAGTTATTCCAGTCATTCAAATGGAAAAGGACTGTGTTGCTTCTTATTTTCACACTCTTTGCACTTCACGGACAGCTGTGGAAGATGTTGGCATGGGTGGGGCTTCCCCCATCTACAGATTCAGAAACAAATGCCAAATACGAAATATCTGTGATGTTTTCATAACATCTACTCCTATTTTGGCAATAGCTCAGAGTCTTCTTATAAACAGTTTGCTTGTACTGAGATATCTCAGGAAAACATGCACTGGATGGCAGAGGACAACACTGGTTGCTGGCTGTCCCTGTCTACTGATGCAAGCAGAGTGAGAATCACAAAGGACCTAAGCCCTTATCTCTAGATCAGTTTTAGAATTCATTTTAAAAAAAGGGGAAAAAAATGTAGCAGTATAATTAGCTTCAGGAATTTCAAGGACAGATATTTCTTGATTAGGATCCTGAACATACACACATGAGCTATGCCAACATCAAGGCAAGCTGCCATTCTGAGGAAAAGAAGAAACAGAAAATGGAATAAAAGCTATGCACAAATACTGTGAAAGACAGAGTAGTTTAGATTAGAAAAGACCACTAAGATTATGTATTGTAACCATCAGCATTTTCCCATTTGGCTATGTCAATATCCCTTTGTCACTCAGCAATAAATCTAATGCACTTCTGAGTCACAGTGGAATTTGGATGCATCCATATATCAAAAGTGCAGAGACATATGACACAGAAGGACACTGATATGTTTTTGAGATGCAACTTGTGGAAAAACTGTCAGCTGAATGGGTGTTCCTCTGTCAAAGTTGAGAAGCTTCAGGACTAGGAACAGATGTTCCCAACTGCAACTTCTTAAGAAAATTTAAGCTTTCTCCTGCCTTGTTGTCTTGATGGCTGTCAGAGGTAAGGAAGTTTGAAGAAAAGCACAAAGGATTCCTCTGCTCATATCTAATTTGAGGACTTTGTCAAGGAATGAATGTGTTCTTTTCCACTGCAAAGTGTTCTCATTTTTCTTCCTCCATTGCCAATCCAGGTCATGAATACTTATGTGGGTAAGAGCTACCAGGATGTGGCCTCACACGTACCATTCTGTGGTGTTCTCATGAACAAGGATGGTATGGAAAATTACCCATTCTATTCCTTCTGAACTCTGAATTAAGCCATCAAATTACACACGTCCTTGTTCCAGAGATTAAAACACGAAAGAAGTAACAAGGGACTGATAAAGCAAGTTTCAAAATGCACATGAATCTCAACAGATTTCAGTGAAGTTCTTCTCATATAAGGTATAACTTGAAAACACAGCTCAAATATTTATGTTTTCTTCACCGGAAAATATATGACAAAGGCCCAAATGCCTATAGTGTTAAAAAGGAAAAAAGTTAAATAAATCTGAAATATATTTATTTAAATTACAAGGAATGGTTAACTGTATTATCAAACCATGTTCATTATCAAACCACTGTTTAGACACCAGATACATATATATAAGCACCAGATGTGTATACACACCTGAGAATGCTCACCAAGATAAATTATGCTGAAAAATCCCACAACAAAGTAAGCTCTGAAAGAGAAGTTGTATACAATTCTCTGTGTAAATCGTACCAGTGTTGTGAGAAGCTGACGAGAGTCATTTGTCAGGAATCCAAGACACAGACATTTCAATAGTAGGTTGGTGAAAGCTTACCTGACCTGCTATGTGAATGTTTTGACGCTATTTCTTCGAACTATAATGCATTTGTAAGGGAAAATGTAGTGATCATGAAAGCATTATAGCTGGCAGAATTCAAGGACTGGATATTACAGCCTCATCACACTATTGGCCTGTGAGGAAGGTGCTTTCTCTACATCTGAGTATATGAAAAGAGGGTAAATCACAAAGATAAAATCCTGTGCCATGGATGGCTTGAATAAGTGAAACCAATAGCAACCTGAACACACATTCTATCTTCATTAAGCTCATTGGTCTACATAGAAGTAGCGAATTACAGTAAATTAAAAGCACTTGCATTGCAGGATCTCACCTAATCACTCAACTTTTAGTTATTTTAATAGCCACACTGAGTGTGTTTGACAGAAACAAACCTAGAGATTCCACCCTCTTAAAAATAAATTCTTTTGCCAATGGAAATGACAGCTACTTATAAAAGGGCAAGGTTCTTGTAGCAGAGCAACCTTTACTGCTATCCTTTCCTTCTTTCTCATGACTGTAGATGGAAAGTCTGATTCTGAGTAACTTAGAAGAACACAATTTGCATTTCAAGCTCATTGTATCATATATATCCCCTTGAGACTGACACATCCTGGGAAGCGATTCAAAACTCTCTTGGATAATAAGATATTAATTGGAATTTCAATGCTACTTCTGTTTATTCTTATAAAAAAAAAAAAGTCAACTCTGTATCAGTCTTACCGGAATGATTTTTTGACATTCTGCTGCTGGAGTCTTCAATTTTGATCACTGTGCAATGCATTCGTGTCTGCTAAGATTTATTTTAACTTGAACCAATCTAATGCATGCTTCTAAGGATGCACTTTCTGGCTATTCTGCATTTCAACCACGTAGCTCAAATTTTATGATTTTCTCTTATTATCACAGGAGGGCTACTATTATCTCCTGGTGAAACTGATTTTCATACCATATAAAGAAACACACCTATTCTAACAATTCTTTTGTGAGCATCTATGACGTTGCAGAGTGGATGAATTTCACTTCAGTTCCAAACTGCTAATTGCTGCAATTCAGCTGATTTGATGAGTTTAGACCCATTTTGGAAAGTAACATTTCCATAATGCCAAACATTACTGCTGACTCCCAGATGATCATTGAAGAGGGACAAATAATGTCTCATGCATGCAATATTGAAATTTCTGGTATAGCTGCAGCAGCAATGAAACATCCATAGAAAGGAGAAGAAAGAGATAAACAGAAATCCAAGAGAAGCAAAACAGGGAGCAAGATCTGTTTCAGCCAAAAAAAACCTGCCACTCCTTCAGCACCACTTCAGACCCTCCCATAAGTGTTTTCTCCAGCAAAACAGAATCCAAAGGCTTCTGATGGATGGAGGGAATAGAGGAAAATATTTGTCAAGCTGCACAAAAATAAAAGAATACAAGCATTATAATCATGCGTCTACCTTACTGCTGTGAAAAATAAAGATTAATCTAAAATTAATCCTTCCTGCCCCCTAGAAGTGCAGTCTTCATTTCACTGTAGTGTAACAAATTTTGGTGTTAGCCTCATGTGCATATGGTTCCAATTAGCACCTGCATACCTCAGTTATTAAATAAAAAACAGCTCTCTCCATGACCTGCAGAGCTCTTGTATACATGAACTTATCCAACAGCATTATGTCTTCCCTTATCAGATGTGTGTGGTATGACATAATGGATGTAGCACTGCAGCACAGTTGGCGCTAGTTCAATTCCCAAGCATTGGGTCACATTTCCCATTGCACTGCTTTACAGCAGACGGCATGGGCTAGCTGGCTAATGGATGGAGCCCTGGAATGTTACCTCAGATCCTTCAAATTTAACCTCAGCCTGATGTACAGAATGTAGCCCCTGGGGAAAAATGTATCTGTCAAAACCACCGCTCACAGTTGAACTGAGAGGTCTGCACCAGCAATTTGTAGCTTGATTTGTTGCCCATAAATGAAGGTGTCTCCTACATGAGCAGGATTTCAAATGAAATGTTGCTGTTCTCAGTGCTTTTCCAAAACAGTGCTCGGGGATTTGGAAAGCAGAAAACAAATTGTCTTACTGTTAAAGCACACATCTTAGTGTTAAAAACTATCAACCCATCCCCACTCACCATGCCCCTCAGTGCCACATTCACACAGTTCTTGAACACCTCCAGGGACTCCACCACCTCCCTAAGCAGCCTGTGCCAATGCCTCACCACTCTTCCTGAGAATAAATTTTTACCAATATCCAACCTGATCCTCCCATAGCACAACTTAAAGTCACTGTCTCTCATCCTATCATTGTTACTGGGGAGAAGTTGACCTCGACCTCGCTACAACCTCCTTACAGGGAGTTGTAGAGAACAATAAGATCTCTCCTGAGACTTCTTTTCTCCAAACTGAATAACTCCAGTTCCCTCAGCAAGAGAGACCCAGTTTCTATTTCTGACCCCACCAAGAACACCATGTGAGCAACATCACTGGTTCTTACCCTTACTCTGAGACAGTGATGTTCATCAAAACAATGGGCTGCACCAGCTGATGACAACTGTTGTTTTCCTGCTGCTGTTTTATTAAGCAGACATTTGCTTAGAAACACAACTATATTCACTCCCATCTGCCAGTAGATTTGAGTACTTGGGACATTGTTCAGGCTCAGCACTCATCAGAGCCCTGAGACTCCTGGTGATGCAGCCCCTAATTATGAGACAAAAATGAAGCGTTCCACAGGAGGAGGAAGGGTCTGTAAAAAGGTGAAACTAGAGGAAAAACAGAAGAGGGAAGAATGTATCTGACCATCATTTTTTAAATACAGCAGAAATCTTAGAGACAGTGATGTCTGGGATTACTGCACAATATATTTATTCTTTTAGTTGCCTATTAAAGTATTCTTAGTTGGTCCTTTCAACAATTGTCCATTCTCATCTATTTCTCTCATCTTTCAATAGGCTGCTGTGGGCTACAGCTGGACGTTCTTCCCCAAATATCAAGCCTACTTTTCAAAGAGTGCTGAAGAAGTATGATCCTCTCCTCCTGAGGATCATACATGGGAACAAAATACAGCAATGTTTCTCCAAACAAGGTATTGAGCAGAATAAAAGAAACAATGGAACAAAGACCATCAGTACTAATTCAGTGGCCCAAGGTTCAGATGGCACAAGCCAGACTCAGAATTCCATGATGAGCTGTGAACTTCTACCCCAAACTGAGTTTCCTTCATGCTTCCAGTTACCAGAATTAACCCAATATAAAAAACTTTGGATCTAGTTTTCAAACATTACATGGGTAACATGTAACAAGTCAAAGCAGGCAAGCACTTAACTCACAGATCTGCATTACCTTGGATGCTGCTTAGATTTTTACTTGTGCAATTCTGAATGATGATCTTTTTCCTTGCTTCAGCCTACAGCAAACAGCTCTGTAAAATATGCCTCAAGAGCTCCCCAGCAATAATCATTCTCAAAAGGTCAGTCAGTGTCAAACTGTGACATTAATTTGTTCTGCACTTGCTCAAAGACTGTATGAAAGAAAACTTTCAAGAGCAAACACTGAGCCATCCAGGACGATTAGATGAAGTGTCTCCCGTTTCATCTCAGCTGAATGCAGGCCAGTAAATACTCCAAATGGTGTTGGACAACGCTGTGCAGCTGTTCATTACAGCGGTCAAGAGGAAATCATTAAAGACAGAACCTTGCAACCGCTCAACTTCCAGACCAAAATAGAAGAAGCGATGGGTACAGGTCTGCGACCCGATTTGTATGCTCACTGCAAACTGCCAAGCACAGCCTTTGCCTTGTAACACAAACCAGGATTTCTCTACAGTGTAATTGAGAGCTTTCCAGCTCTGTTCTCCCAGGCTCCCATGCTTACAAATCCAGTAGCTGGAATTTACATAATTGCAATTTTGCTTTGCAAATACTGTCAGGACCTTTTTACACCTGATTTTCAGAACAGCTGCTTCTTGAAGCTGAAGTCTTTGCTAATTATTTCAAACATTCAATGGAAAAATGCAAACTGTGTTCAAGAAAATTATTATTGAAAAAAAAAAAAAAGTAGGGAAGAAATTCTCATGGTTTGGACAAGGGGAACAAAGTTTTTGGTGTTGTTTTTCCCCCATTTCTTTCTCCTTTTCTCTTTAAGAACAGCATATGCAAAACATTTGTGAAGCCAAAGCAGCTGCAGGGCCGCTCAGCAGACCAGTGCTGTCTGCTTGGTATCCTTTCTAGCTTTTTATAGATACGAGTTAAAAACACCATGAAATTTATTTCCTGTAAAAACGATCCCCAAATATTTTCTTTAAAAGTCAGTGTTTCAGCAAAATTCTCCCAAGAATGTGGAGTTATGCACTGACATTGTGTTAACCTGGCCCTTCCCCTCCCTGCTTCCTTTGCTGTTGCCACGTTTGGGTGATCCATGGCATCCACGGCCAGTGGGCACCAACATCTCCATTTATAGCCACCAAGAGCAGCCACATCACACACCTGACTAAGGGCATAGCTTCACAGGAAGAATACACATTGGGTTTAGAGGCTCTTGTCTCTATGTTTTCCTTTTTCCCCACTACAAGCTCATCACTCATTTTCTCCTTTATTTTCTTCAGACTCTTGAATTCGCTCTTTTTTAGCTCCTGGTCTCTACCTCTGCATTTTTTATGCCTCGCCCAGCCTCAGGAAGGACCTCCAGAAGCTGTGATAATGTCAATATTATTATTTTAAACTAATAAATACAAGATCTCCTGGCCTGGATACCCAATCCATTCTAACACAGTGATATAATTTCCTCATGCAGCACTTGTTCTACAGACCTCCTTCCACAAGCAACCCCCTCTTGGTGGAGAAGATACATGCTATATCCACCACTTGTTCAGGCAGTCTGAAGACTCTCTGACCTTACTTTACAGCCATGTTCACAACAGCAGAACAGCTCTGGAATTTGATACAGAGAAATCAGGATGATGAATATGCCACAAAACAGCAGAAGGGAGAACAGTTTGCATGCCTGAAAGCTCACTCGTTTATTCTAAATATATCATTCAGTCTAATAAAACAAATTCTATATTTCCACACTTAGATCCTTACCCCACAGGGGTTATAAAAACAGCATAAGAAGAAATAAAAGAAATACTCCCTTCCACGCAAAGTCAAAGCAATAATGGTTGCTCTCAGACTGTCCTTTAAAAAGCCTTTTACAGTAGGGTTGTGAGGCACTGGCACAAATTGCCCGGAGATGTGGTGGATGCCCCATCCCTAGAAACTTTCTAAGCCATGCTGGACCAGGCTCCAAGCAACCCGATCATTGCTATGATTATGTACGCACTCAGTGTTACTATACCATCTTCACATATAAAAGTTTACAGTAACACTAACATATCTTTGCAATCTCAATAAAGCTAGAACAGACTGTGGAGGTGAAGGCCCGTCCAGTGATTTGTTTCGCCCACAGATACTCAGGATCAGCAGTGTGAAGCAATTTATCATTGTGATCTGCCCATTTCTCTATTCTTACCCCATTTATTTCCCATTTTATGAAATGGTTGTAATAAATTTCTTCTGCATACTTTGGTGTGACAGTAATGTTAATACCTGTGATATGTAAAAAAGAATCCTGGCAAGTTTTACAGCACACTGCAGAGCTGGAATATGGAAATGGATATCTAAATGTGTCCACTCGTTACTCTCCCATCTATTGGCACCTTCCAAGGAATCTTGTGCAAAAATACATCATGAAGCTTGAGGTGACAGAAATATTTTCTGAGCACAACAAGCAAATCTTAGCACCCAAGATTTCATGTCAATCGTCAGTGCTTATACCACAGAGCTGTGCTTTGAACCACACAGCAACCAGCTATGTGCAGGCTGTGTTTATAGGCTAAACTACCCAGGACATTGAGGTATCGTGATGCATCACTTTTGACATTCTACAACATGGGAGTCCCAAGCAAGGCTGTGCTTTCCATCAGCAATCCTCCCAAGCACTGCTCGTTTTTGACTCAGTGGGATTCTGTGAAGTGTCTGAACTGAATCTGTCCTGAATGCTAGATATGCTAAATAGAAAAGAAAGCAATAGAGCAAACAGGACATCAAGGAGGAAGCATATTCTAATTCAAGGGACAAAGCCTGATGGTATTCGCTTAACAGCTGAGTCAGTACAGTAACTTATTGCCCAATACTTAGGGAGTAACTACTCATTGAGTTTATAACTTTGCTAGGTTCCAGCTTGGTCAAAGCCAAAAAAAAAAAAAAAAAAAAAAGGAAATATAACAAATCTATTTTTGTGTGTCAAATAACAGATAAAAATGAGGTTTATTTCATTCCACCTTGTTTTGACAGTTCTAGCTATCAACACAGGCTTAGTGCAACACGATAAATGCTATTTTTGTATTGATTGCCTGCAAGTGTCAGCTGATAGAAAATGCATCTTAAAACTGTTGCAGTTCTGTAAGCAAAACAGAAGTTGCTTTGTTTGCAGTCGTACCTTTTCACCAATTATAATCTTCAAAAGCAAGAGTCAGTTCCCAACACATTCAGAACTGACATTCGGAACGGTTGGTGATTCCCATTGTCAGTAATGAACTGGTGTGAGAGTAGAGTAAGTCCCAACTAATCACCAATTTAAATGGAACACAGGTGGCCAGGAATAGAACACTGCAACCATGGTGGAAGCATTTCCAAGCTGATCAAATATCCCATCTGTATAAAGCACATCCAGTCTTTTATTTCACAAATACTGCACTAGAGAAGGAATGTCAGGGCTGAACACTCCAGTACAGATGTAGAACACATGTATTTGCGTCAGCTTAGAGAAAGATTACAGACACTGGAAAGCAGTTGTGGTTTGGCACTTAAAATCTTCTATTTTAATTAACTACAGTCCAAATGATTTCTAGAAAGTCTTCCTCACGTTGCAGGAGTAGAAGTCCTTCTATCAGGGCAGGTTTACCAAACAAATTTTCAAGGGAGAAAACTATGGGAAGTAATTGTTCCAATTCAACTAATTCAGTATTGGACCACAATCTAACTCAGAAATAGTGAGCTGAGCAAGTTATGTCACACGTTCTGCCAGCAATAACCTCACAACTCTGTGTGTAGCTGAAGCCCACAGAATATTACCCACCACAGGCAGACCACAGTCAGGTGTGTTTCAGGAGGATCTTTCCATACCCTCACATTTTCCTGATTTTTCTCCTATGCTTTTTGTGCATTTCTTGCTAGCTCAACTTGAGAAGAATGGAGGTGGGATCAGCTCAGGTAATGGACAATTGATCCATTAATTCTTACACTGATATTATCAGCAGCCCATAGGAAATATTTGAATGTAGAGCTACTTGGGCACAGAAAATCAACTAAAATTTAAGAGTCATAAGATTGAATGCTTGAAGGTCTAAAATTATTCATCCTTAAAATCAACTCCATTACTATGCCCTCAAATAAAGGACCACACAAAGTCCCATTTATTGCTTCACGCTAACAAAAGCTGATAATCAGCCACATAAAAATTAATTGCGTTACTGTGCTGAACTTTGTGTTAAGCTTTGACTACTGAGAACGTAGAATAATTCATATTTCCTAAGTCTCCCATTAGCAATAAACCTCTATTCTCAACATTTCTCTCTGCATTTCCACACCACAAAAATTAGCAAGCAGAGTTTTATATAGGTCTGTTGCTCCATTCCTCATTAGAAGAGCAAACAATACTAAAGACTCAAAGAAACACAGAACTGTCCTGTAGTTAAAGATGACATTTCTCTTCTTGGTGGTAGAATTTGTGCTTACATACTGCTGAAAGATGATGTGATTGATGGATTTAAATTTTGAAACTTTCTGCTTAAAGAAAATATTAACTACTGATATAAAAAACAGAAGTAGGGACCTGAGGATTTCAAACATGATACATCCAACCAAATTTCATATCTCAGAATAGCTAGTGCGAAACAAAGCACTATTTTCAAAATTGTTTAAAAATGATTATATAGTAAATGCTGTATCTTTTTCTTAAGAGCATTTATCCATTTCATGCTATTTATAAATAATATTAGCATGAAATATATTAATATTATTGCAGCTAGATCTACAGCATTTCTTTCTTCAAAGTGTATGCAAACTTCTAATTTCTTGATGCATTATGATGAATAATACATGCAGCGCTATGGAAGGGTTGTAAGGAGGATCCAGTGAACTACAGATCTGTCAGCCTGACCTTAGTGCCAGAGAAAGTTATGAAGCAGATTGTCTTGAGGGGGATCACATGGCATGTGTGGGACAACTGAAGGATCAAGCCTAGCTAGCATGGATTCATGAAAGTCAAGTCCTGCTTGAACAACCTGTTTCCTTCTATGATCTAGTGACCCATCTGGTGGATGAGGGAAAGCCTGTTGATGTGTTCTACCTTGACTTCAGCAAAGCCTTTGACACAGTCTCCCACAGTATTCTCCGCAGAAGCTAGCAGCCCCACAGCTTGGACAGGTATGCTCTTTGCTGGGTAAAGAACTAGATGAAGGGCTAGACCTAGAGAGCAGTGTTGAACAGAGATAAATCCAGCTGGACACCTGTCACAAGTGTTCCACAGGTGTCAGTACTGGAGCCTGTTCTCTTCAATATTTTTATTGATGACCTGGATGAGGGCACTGAGTGCACTCTCAGTAGATCTGCAGATGACACCAAGTTGGCTGGAAGTATTTATCTGCCTGGCCCTGCAGAGGGATCTGGACAGGCTGGATTGCTAAGCTGAAGCCAAAGAGATGAGGTTCAGCAAGACCAAGTGCTGGGTCCTGCACTTTGGCCACAGTGACCCCAGACAGTGTTACAGGCTTGGGTCAGAGTAGCTGGAAGACTGTGTAGAGGAAACAGACCAGGGGTATTGATTGATGCTCGGCTGAACATAAGCCAGCAGTGCCCAGGTGGCCAAGAAGGTCAATGGTATCCTGGTTTGCATCAGAAATAGTGTTGCCAGCAGGAGCAGAGAAGAGATTGTCCCATTGTATTCAGCACTCATGAGGCCACACCTCAAGTACTCTGTTCAATTTTGGGCCCCTCGCTGCAAGACATTGAGGCCCTGAAGTGTGTCCAGAGAAGAGCAGCAAAACTGGTGAGGGGTCTGGAGCACAGGTCTTATGAGGAGCGGCAGAAGGAGCTGGAATTGTTCAGTCTGAAGTAGTGGAGGCTCAGGGGAGACCTTTTTACTCTCTATTGCTACCTGAATGGAGGTTGTAGTGAGTTGGGTGTTGGCCTTTTTCATGTAACTAGCAACAGGACTAGAGGGTGGTGGAGTCACCAACCTTGGCGGTGTTCAAGGAACATGTAGACTTTGTTGAGGACATAGTTTAGTGAGAGTTACTGGTAATAGGTGTTGGACTGATGATCTTGCAGGTCTTTTCCAACCTCAGTGACTCTGAAAAAAAATCCATTCTATCAATCCATTCTTCATAAGTCTTAGAATGGATCCATTCAAAGAACCATTTGAAATGAAAAGTTCATTTTTGGGAAAACAAACTGCTTATAAAAAAAAACTTCATAAAGCTATCAGAAATGCTGATCCCACTGGAGCTCACAAATGCTGTTCTTAAAGCCAGGGAGGGTTCGTATTACTTGCTCCTTTCTCAGTACAGTAATAAGAAATAACAAAATCTGCCTGAGCCATAAATTCACTCATAAATGAGGGTGAGAATTTCGAGAGTTCTTGACTAGGGTTATGCACTCAAATTGCCAGTAAAAAAAAAAAAAAAAAAAAAAAAAAAAAAAAAAAAAAATCAGCTGTTTTCCAACATATGACATCCATCTAACAGTACAAATCCCAGGTCAGCATGTGCAGTGTCAGAGACCACTTAATGTGAACACGCTGACATGTGGCATGGGGCTGGGATATGGTGTCATCACTCTATGTCTGTATTGCCCGTGCTCCCACCTCAGTCAATAACTAGAGTTAGAAAATCGCTGCTGGGATAAAGCAAATATTCAAATATAGCAAGCAACTTCTAGAGGATGCCAGGCAACCTTTGAAAGAAATGTACCCCAACGACAAACCAGCTCTTCTGTAAACACAAAGAAGTGCTAAGAATACCTTAAAAACCATATATTTCTGAATTTTTTGCAAAATTTAGATTAATGCATCTCCTATCTCAGCCACAGAGATACAACTGCAAGACAGAGATATGTGAGGTTATTACAAGCCTAATGAAAAAAACACATTAAATTTAAATCACATCACTGCATAACACCGTAAATTCATTTCAGCACACTGCCATGGCCTGGTAACAGGTTCCATGCACTGCACTGAGATGATTCAGCCTGGAATTTTGGGTCTTCCATTCCTTTGCATTAAGTGAGGCACAGTGCAGCCATGAGCAGTGTAGAGCATTCCTGCCCCCTCTTGTCACAGCTCCATTACTACCACACAGTGTTTGTATTTGCAAAGGGAATTTCTCCACCAAGTGATATTTTGTCAGTTTTATCCCAGAAGCACTGACTGTTCAGCTCTCTGAGTATTCTCAGGGGTACACCTCACCCTAAAATATCCAATGTGTAATTGTAGAATTGCAGGTGTCCCTTCCTTGGCGAGTGTGAAAGACTTCTATTCCCCAGATACAGGTATAGATCACACTGTTCTTTATATTTAGCCTTTTTTTTTTTTTTTTAAATTTGAATTCATAATATCATTCATTACAAGAATGATCTGAGAGATATGGGTGCAATAAAAACACCTCCAATTTTACTTTTACCCCTTGAGCATACTTTCCACTGTGTTCCACTGTGTTGTGCCCACTGTACTTAGTATGTGACATTTTCAGTACATTTCCCTTTGCAGCAGGGAATACCCTCTGTTCATTGACCAGAAGAGAAGGATACAGACTGACAGTATGATTTTCCAAAAAAGCAGGTGGGGCCATGGCACAAGACCTTAGCCCTTCCCACGGACAATTCCCAGGCACAGTGGTGCTTGAGCTCTCACAGTGTGCTGGACACTAAGACTCAGCATACCTCCAGTAAAACTGAACCAAAGTTAACCTCACTGCAAACACAGAGCCTGAGAATTGCACTAAAATGATGGATCAGGTATATTCAAAAACTCAGCTCTACATCCATCGTGACTCAAGAAAAGGTTATTATTTACTTATTTGACTTGAAAGGGATCCAAATCAATATATAAAAGCGATGCCCTTTCTTTTGCCTGAGATCATAGAGACAGTAAGGTTGGAAAAGACCTCGAAGATAATCTAGCTCATTACCACCTTCTCCACTAGACCATGTCCTCAAATTGCACATCTTCATGTTTCTTGAACAATTCCAGGGACAGCAACTCTACCACTTCCCCAGGCAGCCTGTGCCAATGCCTCATCACCACTGTTTCTGAGAAGGAATTTGTCCTAATATCCAACCTGAGATGTTGCAACAAAATCTATCACCCAGCATAAGGTCAGGATGAACCTTGTCCTCCATTCCACCCACTGGTACAACACCAGCAACAAGCTCTCACTCAAAATGAGATTCTGCTTCAGAACTCTAAGAAGGAATAATTCAAATTTTGGAGAGAGAAGTTAAAAAACATCATGTAGTTAAGAAACTACAGCAGTGTCCAAGATGCTCTACAAACCTATTTTCTGGTGATGACATGAGAGCTTTTAGCACTGAAACATATAAAAACAAATTCATAAAAGAATGCAGGATGAAAATTTGAAAAGAAAAACAGGAAGACTGGATGAAGGATCAGATCCTTAATGATGTGACATTGAGTGCTGTGTGGCCTGAGAGGTGGATCTACACTCTCTGTTTTCCCAGTTACTTTACAAGAATTAAAACAGAGCATGCGGTGCTTCCCTTTTGGCTCTGGTGCTCATGACAAGGGCAAATGGCTACGCAGTGGGCTGGAACACAGTACTGCTGGGAATTCTTCATTTTTTGCTTTAAACTTGATCTTTCAGCTGCATGGCTGACCAGCTTATTGCCTCTGCCCAGCACCAAGCATCCTGGGTCTACAAACCAGAGACAAACACTGCCATTGTGTGGTGCATCAAGGAAATGGAGAGGCATTGACAACTATTGGTTTCCAAAGTCAGGGAAAGAAAATGCTTGTCCATCAGTTCTGCTTGTTACTGTACATTATACTGTATCTATTACCAACTGCTGACAATGACTTTTTAACATACCCAGTTTGATTAGTTGAAGTAAAAAGCAGTAAGAATACTTTTTTATTCTCCTGATGTCTGCTGTGGTATTCTTGTCTTGAAAAAGCACAAGACCTCTTTCCCTTATCACTGCTTTTCTGACTCAGTTTTTCATTCTACAATCCATCCATTCCAACATCTCCTAATTCTGTACAGAAATAGAACTTTGTCCTTTCCAGCTGCCTTCTTCCTGAACTACAGACCCAACTGATTTATTTTATCTGACTCTTGCTAACACCCGATCACTCAGGACAAATCTACACCCCACATTCTCTCTGCCCATCCTATCATATCCTTTCACAACTTTATGGGCTGTGTAGCACACATCAGTGTGCTTACCCAGCTCTTCCTGCCCCTGAAGAAGTGTGGGACATGACACAAAGGTAAGCCCTACTCTCTTATTCCACATGCAGTGCAATCTGGATATCTCACACTAGTTATATTTCCCTTTTACTCCTCTGGGCAAGTTCTTGAATGAGGCCAAAGTCTGGTCCTACAGCGCTACAACCAGTGGAAATATATTTTCCTCTTTATTAAAGGAATTACTATTACCACCCAAAAGAAAAATTGTTGTTCCCTGATGAAATTAATTCCCTCCTTTGGTCTCATTAGCATTCAGATTGTGAACAAGTGACTGTTCTAAGGAACACACAGAATTCTTGCACAAGCAGAAACTTGTTCTTAATTACAGAGAGAGGAAATGCAGGAAGGAAAGAATCGATATGCCTGATTATATCTCCCCATGCATTAAACTCAAAAGCCCGTGACATTTCCTGTATCACACCTTCAGCATCAATCCTCAGGAGCAGAAGTTTGCTCAGAATTAAACATCCATCAGCAACACAGAAAGAAAACAGCAAAGGGGAACATATTCCTTCGTTGAAAGTGAGGATAAGAAATGGCACAGATAAAATGTTCATATTTCTTTCAAGATTAAAGACTGCAGTCTTAGAGTGAGAAATCACATGAAATCAAATTGGAGAAACTGAAGTGACCTGAGCACTGAGTTAATATGCTACACAAGTACCTCACAACCCTCAGTAAGAGCTATGTCTCACCAGAATCCCCAACCCCAGAGCCAATTACAATAAAAATTAAAAAAAAAAAAAGGAGCTGAAACATCTTTTGGCCATTACAAAAACAGATTTCTAAGAGGAAGAGAGGTCACAGCATAAGCCCCAAGCTCTGTGAACACGAACTACAAGCAAGGGCTACTCCTTAGGTTACTACCTATCAGCAAACAACAAAAAGCAGTTGTCTGTGGACATTTTTTTTTAGTTGTTGTTCCTGAACAAACACAGTCATTAGTTTAAATGATAACCTTTCACTGGAGTTGCTCACTGGATCCCTTACTAGCAATTACTGAATCATTCCTTGAGCACAGAAGACACAGAGAAATCACTGTCAAAGCATCTGAAGAGAAGGTAAACCTCAGCACTGCTGCAGAGTGCCTACAGCACATTAAGAAATCATGTTCTCTCGAGAGAAAATGCATCCTTCCCCCTGCCTTCCCCACCTTTATTCATTTACAAGATGCTGGCCAGAAGTCATTACGACATCTTCTAATTGTGCAATACCTGGTGCAAAGGGTTTCTGGTTGGGTACTGCATTGCTATTTTAAGAGTAGGTATCACAGTTGTTATACACTGAAATTTAGGTTTGTTTCCTTTTAAATTCTCTCCCTGATGCTTAGAATTATAATATTTCTATTGGTTTTCTTGCAGATAGATTATTGCATTAAAATATTACACAAAGCTTGCATAGTGATGGAACAAGCAGGCTCAACTACCTGGAGAGATTTGCACTTCCAGCACATTCTCAACAGCTGATATTTTCTAACTTGATCACCTTTGAGATGCTTACATCTAAAGAGTCAAAATAGCATTATTTATCTGCATCCAACACAAGTTTTCCTTCAAAACAAATACAGATCAAAACAAACTTCTCAGTGATTGACAAATGCCGATCTCTCTGTCTCTCTCTCTCTTTCTTCTTTGCTCACATTGTAAATACTTGGTACTCTCTCAGGTTAACAAAGTGAAAGCATTTAATTTTCATCTAGTAGCATCCTGCCTGCCAGAGAGAAGAGCTGCATAGTACAGTCTGAGCTCTCACATTGAAAGCAAGTTCTCATGTAATTGTCATGTATATCAGAGAGAAAGAAAAAAAAAAGTAATGGGGGAAACTCCTTTTGCCTAATTAAGTTCACTGTACACGTGAATAAATAGTAATGTTGTTCCTAGATCACAAAAAATAACATTGAAGCTACAGAGTGAATAACTTACAGGTGGATTTTTGCATACACTGAGAACAGGAGCATAAGCTGCAGGCCACTGGTTTCTTTCAGTGGGAGCAGAGCACTCCTTTAATCCTTTTGGAAAGCCAGTCCTACTGAAGGTTCCTACCTCTTGAGAAAGGCAGACCATACTTCCCAAAGCTATTACTTCTCATCTATTCTGCTGAAATCATATCAGCATAATTTCCATATAAAACAGAACACTTCCCACATATTTCAGTGTTCCTATATTTCAGGTTCCCGTCAGATACAACCCATATATGTTGTTTTCACTCACAAGGGTTTCAATCAATGAGTGGTGGCTGATCTCAATTGTTTTAAAGGTCTAAAAGGAACAGTTTGCAGACCCATAGTACACATGTTTTAGGGTCATTTATTACCTTAAAATTCAAAGAGGATATATCATAATGGGAGCATGTGCTGTATTGACTGGCTCTGGGATGCTCTAAATTAAGTGGTCACTGGGCACTTTGTAAGATTCCTTATGATGATGTGATGATTTATCAACTCAAAGTCATCACACGTGGTGGCCATGTCAGTAAACATTCAGTCTCAGTGCATCAATTTGTCAATAAGCAACCACTTTCCCTTTTAACAAACCCTGTTTTCACTGAAGTCCACAAGTGTATACAGAGTACAGCTATAAGATTTTTCACATTAACAGGTGCTGTGGTCAAGAATATCACTCACAAGCTAAGAAAGAAAATATTCTGAAGTATTTTGTATGGTACACAGAAATCCCTTGAAGCCCATTAGTTCTCATTCCAGCTGTCACATTATGCTTCTGTCAGTGAAACTTTCAATGTCTTTTCTTACAGCTGGCTTTCACCGAGTCTCACTTATCAGGTCATTACTTAATTTGAGGACATGAGACAACCTGATGACAGAAGAGCTGCTTATTTCATTCATTTTTACCAGAAGTTTCTATGCATTACCTCTTTCCACCTTCCCCCCATTGCTTCTTTTCAAGGTAATCGTTTACATTGTGAAAGTCATTATGTTTGGTAACATTAGGCAGTCAGATGGTGGGATTCAAGAGCAGAAAACAACAATAAATATGTGTAGATGCTAATGACTGAAAAAAAGCCAGTGACAAAAACAGAGAAATTAAATTGGTTTTTGAAAAACAACAACTTTTTCTTATACCATCACTATCCTGTTTCACTGAGCTTGCCCAGATACCTTTTTATTCCCCCTGCTTATTTTTTTTATGCTGCCTTATAAAGTAAACTCTATGTGAAATATGATGCCTAACTGCAAACACTGAAAGGCTCTTAAAACACATGCATGCTGTCAGAAAATACTTCCCATTAAATTGCCTGTTATTATTTATGAGAAGCATTTAACATCAAGTGATTCTTTTTAGATATATTTCTTTGGAATAGACTAGTTAAAAAAAAAAAGGAAAAACAGTGGATTTAACGGCTACCTTAGTGTGCTGAGTCATAGTCATATTTTAAAATAGCATCCAGTATTTGATCATTGTGAGAGTGAATACAACAGAAGCATGCAGGCAGTTCCCAACAGCTGTTGCATTTCAGAGAGCACTAGATCCAGTAGCTCCATTCCTAAGTGTTCCAGTTGGTTCTATACTCTGTGACACCTGTTCCCAATCATGAACCAGCATATACTACACAAACAGTAGCAGAGAATTATGCCAATGATTTCTGAAACCGTAAAGAAAAAACAGTTCTGCTTGTCATCTTTGCAATAATTCTCAGCAAGGAGCATGGTTTCCATTCATCTTCACCCCTTCCAAAAGGGTAGAAAGGCACACAAGGCAAAATGAAGAACACATCTATGCCCAGAAAGAAAATCCTGTTTTCACTACACTTTTCCCAATTAGATGTGATTTGACATGTATTTCATGTTCCAAATGCAGAATTGATTTGTTTGTGATGAAGTTACAATTACCTGCGTGACTCATGCAGTACCCATAGGGACTCATTAAACATACAAACTGACTTAATTAGAAATGAAATACACATTCATTTAATACACTCTTTCTCCCATCAGGAAATATTTCCTAAATGTTTGCAAACAGCAAAGGAAAACAAGACCTTGTCAGCACATGATGATGACTCAGTCAGAACCAAGTCCCATTCTACTACAGTATAGTAGCTCACAGGACTGAGAACAAGGACATCTATTTGACTATTTCTTGTTGAGGTGCTTTGTGGTTTTTCGTTTTGTTTTTTGCTATTGACAGAACAGGAAGGATGAGTTCTCATCTTTCCATTTTCCCTATTTTCTATGAATATGTTTTACCTAATTGATGCTGACACCAACATCCGCAAGAACATAATAGCAACTCATTCTGATATCGGTGACCGAAACCCACGCTCACAGACCTCCCTGTGCAGGTGTAGCCTCCCTCTTTGTCCTGTCACCCCATGTCTATCCTGGAAGATCAGCCACAGCTTATCTCAAACTGTAAGACTTGCTCCAGGGCACAATAAGAGTCCCAGGGTATTGTGTCATTTCCTAAATTGCAAAAAGATGTCACTATGACTTCCATGCCCTTTATCATCCTTAAAAAAGGAGCAACACTGAATGCACACCAGAGTATATAGGTGAAGGTGAGACAGAGTAAACACACACTTGCTTACAAAACCCACAGGAGTCCATTTGTACCTTACCCTAAGGAACTTACCCATTTTTAAAAAGTGATACAAAAAGAGTCACAAAACTCACATTTATGCAGGTTCTGAGAAGCAATTTTTAGAGCTGCCTTCTTCTCTTTTCAGCTACCATTCCTCCAGCAAGACTGAAGTCTAGCTCTGAGGCAAATTACCCCCCAAGGCAGGATTAAATCCTGCTGTGCTGAGGCCAACAGCAATCATGGTTAATGTCCTCCTTCTGGCAGTTCAATCACATGCAGGTGGTGAGTTTTGAGGTAGAATACAAAATCTTTTGCAGCCCAATCTGAATGACCTGAGAAAAGTTAGGATTGCATTGAGGTGGTTTTTGTAAAGAAACTCAAGTATTTAATGAAATTGCTCATTAGCTCAGAGAAACTCTGGTTTCTTTTGCTGTGTGGTCCCATCCAAAAAAGTGACAAAATCCTAGAATTTAGGTTGAAAGGGACTTTAATGATCATTTTGCTCCAATCCCTTGCTGTGGGCTAGTTGCTACCTACCAGATCAAGCTGCCCAGGGCCGCATCCAATCTGGCCTCAAATACCTTCAGAGATGCCCCATCTCTCCATGCAACCTGTGCCAAGAGCCATTCGACGACTTCTTGCTGTGTCCTTACCTTTGGAACACGCAATTCTCATATAGTGAGAAATAGAAAAACAAGCATCAAATAGACAAAAGCACTGAATGTTGGTTTCTGCAAAGTTCTTAGGCCAACTTGAAGTCCTTCTGCCTTTACAGTAGGCACAGTCCTTGCTTCTCCATTGCAGCACTGTAGAACTTTTCAGCTTCACCCATGTCAAAAATAAATTCTACAGAAGTTCTTGTACTGTATGCACAAGATGTACTGCTGTACTTATATATCTACCACTTCTGGTCACACAAGAACTTTAATTCATTATAAAGAAAATGAAACAACTGTAATTGTTAAGCTTCTTTATTGCACCTGACTACCATCTTTGGCAATCCAAAAGAACTTGAAATCCGGATGTTATTAATAATGGATAAATTTCTGTATGGTGATAAAGATGCTTATCAGGATCTGAAGGCCATTCAATGGAGAGGCCAAAAAATCAAGTTAACAAGGAGACCAGTGCATTTGCAATTCTTCTACAAAGCCAGATGATTTAACTGTCCTGAACCATGAAAAAATGAGCCCTGAATTTGCAAGTCTTAGACATAACTTTTACTTCCAACTCAGAGAAACATCCACTGTCAGTCCAAACCTCTGTTTCTAACTGGGAAAACTGGAACACTAAGAGCTATGCCAGGAGGCAGGAGACATATGACACTAGAGCAGCAGCCACTGGATTCCTAACTTGCATGTACCACTCTTCTTGATGGTGGCAGTGGCTTCTACAGCAAAGGAGAGCTCCTGGGACATATGCAGGCATAGGAAGAATAGCTACTCCGGTGCACAGATTAGTCAGGGTCAGAGCAGTCCAGATACATCATTTTCCAAGAAGAAATAGCATTTTATATTGATTTCATGTGAGTACATAAATGTCAGTACATGTATTGGAGTGTTGAGCTTCTGATACAGTGATTAATAGTCTCATCTCCACAGATTAACAAGTTACCACCTTAGATGAAAAATAAAAACAACAACAATAAAAGTAAACATGTAGTTCCAAAGGAATATAAACCTGACTCTCCAGTTCGGTGAAAGCAAAATCTTTTGAAGAGGCGTAATGAAGATTGTTCCAAGACACGAGTAAAAAGGCTTTAGAGAAAGTCAG
The DNA here is from genome assembly GCF_951394365.1 of Tetrao urogallus. Lineage (NCBI taxonomy): Eukaryota > Metazoa > Chordata > Aves > Galliformes > Phasianidae > Tetrao > Tetrao urogallus. The sequence continues at coordinate 25,531,636 of NC_136817.1, read as the reverse complement.
AGAGCACCTGGATAAAATAATGTGCTATAAACAGCATGTTTACTGTAAGAGGGAGCACAGGACAGCACTCTGATGACTCACTACAGCTCTAAATGGGCAGCTATAAACAAAGCATCTGGTACCAGGACAGAGCAAGGATGAAGATATTTTTGACTAGCTGATACTTACTCCCTTAGCTCCCTAGTTTTCTCTGAGCTTCAGTAAATCCTTCAGTTCTGGAAGAATTCTCACCTATAAACAACCAATATGCTGCCTCAGTTTTCACCTACATACAATTGTTTGGCTGTCGAGCTGACAGTCGCGAGACTTCTCAAGGTCCAGTGATGGAGAACATAGACAAGATATCTCTGGAGAAGGGAGAAAGAGGCCAGCTTAATGTAAGCCTTTGTTAGCACAAAAGAGCACCTCGCAATGAGACAAGGCAGAGTTGCAACCAAGTGCTGTGAACACTACACAGGATTTTCCTTATGTGCAGAGTGCAGTTTCTATTGCTCTGAACAATTTCATTTTGCTGGGGCTCGTGTTTGCTCATCCCAAGCCCACCTGCTTCTGAAAGCATGTCAATGGAGAGGATTCAAATTGTCAAAGCTGGTTAATGTTACACGCACTGCTTCATCAGTTTACCAGGGAGTTGGCAATTTGTTATTGGTACTAGCAAGAGAAAAAAAGCAATTACTGATATTTGGGATAAAAAAAAACCACAGAGTTGAAACATTGCTGTATACCGAAAATCCAAAGCTTTTGACCTCTTCAAGCAAGCTCCCCCCTCTTCCCTTCCTGACTGCCAAGGAAAATAATCCATCTGTACACTTGAGAACAACACTAGTTGAAGTCTAATGAAGGTTCATGGATGCACAGTAATTTTGGCACCATCACTAAGAGATCTACAATCTGATTTAAAATCTGACAAAAAAGTTAGTAGGAAGTTTATTATTTGGGGATCTAGGAGCCATCCTTTTCTCTTCTCTGCATTTTTTTTTCCTATAATCAGTTTTCTTTCATTGTTTCTGTCAAAAAAAAAAATAATTCACAAAGCTGCAATTACAGAATTGCCATCCCTGGAGGTGTTCAAGAACCATGGAGGTGTGGCGCTGAGGGATATGGCTAGCGGCCATGGTGGGGATGGACGTGATGGTCTTAGAGGTCTTTTCCAGCCTTATTGATTCTTGACTTTAGGTGTAGGAATAGGGAGGGAATATTTTATGGTCATGATTGTGGTATGAAAAAAAAAACACCAATGAATGAAAAATTCAAATTGGTAATGAGTCTCAATTCCCTCCTCTTCCTCCTCACTTCTGACATCCTTAGAGCTCATTTAGCTCTCAGCATGAGGAATCAACAAAATCATCTTAAAACAAATAAAACAGGCTGGATGTGGCTCTGGGCAGTCTGGTGTAGTGGATGGTGACCCTGCACGTAGCAGGAGAGTTGAAGCTAGATGATCATTGTGATCCTTTTCAACCCTGGCCATTTATGATTCTACGATTCAAATCTATCATAAGCAGGTGCTACACAAACTTTCCTCTTATTCCTTATTTCATAATACTCAATGTCTTTGCTCATCCATCTTGCCACCCCTGGCTCTTCCTACCTCTGAATGATGAAGTGTAATTTTTCATTTAGAGGAATTAAAATTTTTAATTACAGTTTTACTGTGTTTTGTGCAATAGTCCGTATCAACAGTTACTGTTATGCACGCTGTAGTTCATAGAAGTCCAATCCTGCAACAACCCAACTGACTTCAGACTTTAAGAGATGTAGTCACTTATGTTAAGGTGATGTGCATCCATTTGTATTTGCACTCTTATACCAAAAAGTGAGAAGATTGGGCATTTTCTACATATTTGGGCAAAATTAAAGCACTTTGGGCATCTCTTATATGTATAAATCCAGAACACAATATAGGTGTTCACACACTGGTTTCCCCCTTCCCAAGCCGCATCCTCAAGATAATAGAGAAAAATGAAAATGATAATCAAATAAATTCCACCTGTGCTACAGATGTGCATCGTATTTTGCTTGGGATTTTCAATGATGCATTTCTAGGAGTTGATCTGTATTTTCCTTAGGAGTAAAATAATCTCAAAGGAGATGAGAAGGGGGTGGTGAGGACCATTCTGGAGTGCAGTTGGGTTAGAATTCACCCTTGGGAAGAAAGAAGTAGAGTTTTGTTTTGCAGTGCTGGCACAAGTTATTTAAACAAAATAAAATTCAATGAAAATATTGGCACACTTACATCACCATAAGTATCTCTTTCTTGAAAGTGGAATTTACAAACCTGAAAATAAACAGTAGTAGAAACACTATCTTTCTATATACCTACAGAAAGTGGAGCAAATGCAAGCGAACCCCAAGGATTTGAGGGACAGAAGGAGCTATGGCAAAGTTCTATTGTATTATACCGAGATAGTCAATTATTTACAAAGCTTTTTTTTTGTTTAGAAAGAGATGGGAAAAAAACTCTGAAAGCATGCTGTTGCACACATAGAATTTTCTTAAATAACTGACAAAATTGTGTTTACTTACATCGAAGTTTTATATGTTTCAGTCCAGTGGGATGTGCAAATTAACTGTAGGGTTTTAACTAATTGAGAACACACTGGCTATTTTTGCTTCCACACCTCATAAGCATTAGCATGTCATTTTTTTTTCCTGTAGCGTGCTGTGTTATTAGTTCTTTATATGAACTAAGATATTTTTATATCTTAGGTGAAAGATCCAGGTCGCCTGGTTATGCTGCTCTAACCTGAAATAAAATGAGAGTGAGAGCAGAAAACTTGCCTTCAGATACCAGCCACCAGCAGCTTTCATGCCCAAAGCAAAATGTGTTACTTTGCTGTGGTTAAAACACCCTTTGTTTCAGCCCCATGTAATTCCACTCTGGCTCAAGTGCCAACATCAAAAAGTCCCTCCAGGCCAGCACTGAGATATCTTTGAGACCAGCAATTGAGGAAATGGAAAGCACTAACGTACAAGGCAATATTTTCATTTAAGTCTGTTCTGCAGCAGACTGTGAGCAAATGCTGACTTCACTATATACTCTGATTTTAAAACCTAAATAGGGAGTTATCTTTTGGCAACTTGGATTTAAAGCTTGATGAGTATTTAGAATGAGATTTTGCATGCTTTTAGTTTATCTCTGAATTTAATCACTGTAATCCTGTACTTCTGCCACCTAATTTCTCCAATCCACCAACACCATAAGAAATCTGTCTCATTATGGAAAACAATCAGAAGGTACAGAATCTCCTTCTTACCACTCAAAATAATTTACTACTTGGAAGCCGGCTTTATTCCAAAGTGGCATAATAAATATCTGATCTTGGAATAGAAACATACATATTTGCTAATTGTTTAACCAGTCAGTTAGTTGGCATTAATTGGCCCTTCGAAGCATTCCACTGATGTATGCATTAGAATTTGAGATTAACAAACAGTTCCTGGATTACTGGCTGATAATGGGCTGAAATAAATTAAGAGCACAACACTATCTGAACAGTACTTACAAAATCAAATGGTTAATGAAGAATTGGGTGTATGGTTTTTTTTCAAGACCATGACTTTACCTATTTGTGCTGGACCAATGCCCGTTCTTGGCAGGATACTGGTGGTGCATTTTCATTCTGAATTTCAGTATCACCGGATAACAATTAGTTCTATGTGAAGTTATGTCATACTGCTGAAAGGCATTTCTTTCCATGGTCATTCACCATGAAAACAGACGAAGGGTTTTTGAAGTTTCCAAATAATTCTGTTACAATTTTTAATCTAAGTCCTTTGAAACAAATTTCTCCTTTGCTTTTCACAAGTAAATAAGTATTTGGGTAAATGCACTGCCTTTTTTTTTTTTTCTTTTTCTTTTTTTTTTCTCTTTTTTTTTCCCCGTGCATTTTAAAGTTTGAGTTGAAATTAAGAAATACATATGAAGACTTACTGAAAATTTGGAAGATACAAAAGAGAGAAAAGATTTATTTGAAAGTGCAATAATTACATTTTTTCAGGCAGGCTGATGCTGCAAAACCCTATCTGTTAAAGCACTGAGTTCAGGCCATAGAGATTTCCAACTATATAATTTATCAGATGTCTGTACAGCTCAAAGTACAGGACTACAAAGGCTCCACACCTCAATTGGAGTCACCAATGCAATGCAAGGAGTGAACCCTGACCCTGTACTGTGAGCACAGGTTCAGAATGCAGTTCATCAGCTCATAAATAATTGAAGGAACGTTTAATTCTATGTGGAATAGTATTAATGACATTCCTTAGAGAAGTACTGCTGCAGATGCTAGTATCAGTAAATCAGAGATGCAGCACTCTAAATATTTGGGAGGAAATGAAAAAATAAAGCTGCCGCTTTCAGTACACAGTTTGTTCCACCCTTTGTATAGCTATGGGTTAAAAGGAGTAGATCCAACACCAGATCACTCCAACCTCCAATCTCCAACAGCACAATGAGCACTAACACAAATACCATAGACTGCAAATGGTTGCGGTGATGTCTCCTTGACACTGCCACATCTCGCATCAATAACATCATAAGGTTGAAATGTAGCACCCACAGGCAGAATTCTGATCTGAAACTTAGAGAAGAAATGTTCCTCCTTGGAATGGGCCATGGATCAGAAGAAATATTGCCTGAGCAGAACAAGCAAGTATTTCACTGACAGCTCCCACCATCAATGACACTGTCAGGTGCAATTTAAGTTATGGAAGGTAACTACCCGGATACTAAGAAGTCAGTTCTCCTCGTTACAAAAAATATTCTTAATTTCCACATCAACAAAGATTCTTTCTGTCAGCAAGATGCAATGCTCTGAGGCATATTGGTGCCACTCACCTACAAATGAAGCTTGTGCTCATCTGCCACGTGCCCTATACATGGCTATGGAGCTCCAATGACAATAGAAGCCTCACAGAGCACACATACAAAGTGCAAATTCCCAATCAGACCTCAGGGGAAGACTGTGGTGCTGCTGCGTGACAACAGATACAGTCACCATCATGAACTTCCGAGTGTCACAGGCTGATGTGCACCCACCAAGAACAGAAGGAACCCACTGTTATTAGCAATGCAGTATTCAGATTGCTGGCATGCAGAAAGGCTGGCATGCAGCAAGGAGCCAGTGTCCATCAGTTTGTAGAGGAGGAAGCACTGAACACAACAGAGCTTTGGCACTTGGGATGTCTTCAGAATATCAACATCTGCATCTTTCCAGCAGCAGTGCTTTAAGCAGAAGCATAGAAGAAAATTCCAGAGCACAGATCCTATACACAGGTCATGTGCTAGGAAACACCACCTCCCTCAGTAAACTGCCTGAAGGGATCAGACCAGTCAGGGCTCAGGGGCACGCACAGCTCTGATATGTGAGCACAGAGCTCTTGCAGCACTGCTGCAGCAGAATGCAGTCACCCTGTGTATGGAGCTGTGTCACCTCTAAGCAGTGTATGCTTGAAGGTGGTCTCTCTCTACAGGTCCTCACAGCTACAAGGAGCCAGGAGCAGAAAATGGGAACCAGCAAAAACTTGCAACAGCCACAGCAGAGAGGACCCAAAAACACTTCTCTCACAGAACTATTCTGCTGCCAATACAAAAAGACAGCAAAAACAATGGTATCTGAAAAACTGCGTGTCAGACATTCAGTGTTCATGGCAGTGAAAACTTAGAGCATATCACCAGCACAGAGCAAACATCATTCCTCATTGCTGCATCTCCCCTGCACCACCCCACAGCAACACCAGTTATTTTAATGCAAAGCATTTAGCTGTATTTGTAACAGGCACATTGATACTTTCCTGTAGGAAAGACACAAATTTCCTTCCATGAAGCTGAGGCCTCAAATACCCAAAGACACATTGCAGTGCCATGCCTAAATGGAGAAAAGGATCTCTGAGAAAAAGATTCCATGTTCCCAGGCTTAATGCATCATTCAGAATAATAATCACTAAATCTAATAATCAAAACAACATGTTTACAGGCAGGAAATGCACATGAAAATAAGATAGTTCAGCATTAAAAAGGATTTCATGTTGTTGGTAACTCCGGTACAATGTTTCAGGCAAAAAGAAAAATTCTCAATATGTGTTTAATCTGACTCTTTTCTAAGCAGAAAGAGTGGCAAAATGCCCATTTCTCCTTTCTAATTTCTTCTCTTTTTACTTAATTATTTCCTCCTAGTAAAAGATTGGGACAAAGTTAAAAAGGAAAAGTGTCATTTTATGGGGTGTTATTTTTCACTTTTTAAAAGTTCCTTTTCACCTTTAGGTGTTAACTGAGCACTTGGAAGCTAAATGAATAAAATGTTTGAGTGGGAATGAGAATTTAATATTTTTACATTGCCTTTAAGTTTCTGTGAAGGATAGAGCGCAATCTCTGATGAAGTGAGGCCATTAAGGGATCACACCACCATGCCAACAGCTGGATTTACACACAGCATCCATGGGATCTGCCCAACTCTGAAGATTAGCCACCCCCAGAAGTCAAACCCAAGACACCTGGCCATAAAGCGCAAGTGCAAACCTCTTGTAATCCAAATATTTCATCTTTGTCTCCAGGTATATACAACAGAAAAAGCTTAAAGAACGTGCAACTATCTTTTGGTCTCCAGAGACTGGTACTGTGAAATTTCTGGAGGAAAGGCTTTGTTTTTGAAGTGGGGAGTTTGTGTGGCCATAATGTGTCCCTTTGCATCACCAGGTAGTTATGTGCACAGTGTGAAATACAGTGGAATTGGTGAAGCTACATCCTTGGGATAAGCTAGGAGAAGTTACTAAACAGCTCCCTCAAATTGAGAAGCAAAATAGAAGAGCTGAATACTATGGTGTGAGTGTCACTATGGTGGCAGTCATGCATTTGACATGATCACCCAAGGATGTTGGGTGACAATCAGCAGCCACAGCATAACGATATCCTCTGTATTACTTTCTTTCAAAAAGCACGTCAGAAAGTGAGTGCTGCACACCAATCACAGAAACCTTAAGATTGGAATAGACCTTTAAGATCATCTAGTGTCCTCACAGCTGTGCTGCATGCTATAACCAATCCTCTAAAACACTGCCAAGACCCCAGGATAACTCACTGACTGTACCTTACACGCACTGATGCCTGCATTCACCCTTTGTTTCTCTCTTGCCTGCCTTCCTTTCTCAGTACATCACTCAACTGTTCCTGGTCCTCACCTTAGCAGGACCACCTCACCCCTTTGGGAGGTTTGGATGCATATTTTCATTAACCTTACACACTGTCAACACTATTCTGTGCCAATAAAACCCTTTTGGACTAGTTCTAGCCCAGAAGGAATCCTGTGTACCTGTGCTGCACTGAGCAGATTTTATTTCCGTCAATGAGAGCTGTTTTTCTAATTCCCAACATAAGCCAAGAAAAATATCACCAAGCAGAGGACAGGGTGCAGAGAACAGGGTGCAGAGAAAAGAACAAGGTGACAAAAGGAATGGTTGAACAAACAAAAGCTGCTTGGTGTCTCTCTGTTGTTCAGCTCAGAGTATGAGTTACCAGAGCTTCAAACAAAACAATTAAAACCCATCTGAGCAGCATTACAGAATGCTGCGGCCTCACACGATTACATCCGCAGCAAAACTTGGGGATGATGTGCTGCAATGCACCGTTCAGACCAAACACTTCCTTTCCTGAGATAGAAGATAATCCAGGAATGTAATTTGTGAACACCCAGGTGGCTGCCTTCCACACTGTGTGTGCCTGAGGGCAAAAAAATCCTTTCATTATTTTTGCACCCTTGGGTGAATGTTCCAGACACGTTCCATGAGGAGTTCCCCTTCATATAACCACATCACATAAGCAAGAATTTTTCTCTGAAGCCAAACTAAGGATTTTTATTAAAAGTTACCTAAATGCATTATTATATCAGTATTTCACACACATTTTGTGCTCTTTCAATTTCTTCTGACTATATCTGAAAAAGTAAAATGAGTAAATTTGTTACCCATGCATACAGAATTGGCAGACCTCCAGCTGGTGGTTAGAGGTGGGGATATTTGTTGGTTCTGGGTTCTGTTTTGTTCTTTTTTTGTTTCCCCTCCCAGTGTTCTGAGTGCAGCCCTTTCATTCTTCCCCAGTATTGCCAGTGTGCCTAAACTTCTGGTTTTCAAACACCCACACGTCCTTTCAAAATATACACCAAACAAGAAAGCTGTTCTGCTGTTCATATGGAAGACTCCTCCCCACATAGTTTTTAATCCTCTATCTTTGACATCTTGCAGCCCCAGAAAAAGGAAGTTGTCTAACATTTTCTGTCTGAATAACATGCATGCGTTAGAATGTCAACAGATTCCACAGGAATGGAAAAACAGCTACAGCTCAGAAGAAGCACTTTTTCAAATGCCTCAAAGATGAACCTTTGACTCTATGCTAGAAGAAGATGAACTTTACTGAATCTATCACATTTGCAGCTCTCCAAATGCAAAATGCCAGCTGACACAAAAACACCTTTGGACCATGATAACACAGTATGCACTTATTTCTTTCAAAGAACAACTCCTCCCCATAGGAGGACCTGAAAGCTGTCAACTCAACAAGAAATGCAACAGTAGTTCTGGATTTTTTCTTTTTTATCTTACGAAAATGTCACTGAAATAGCAATAAACAAAGTACATTTTTTCCCCTGAAACTGCAGTTTCTTGAAGAAAAGAAACCAAAACAAAATCAAAGAGCTAAAAATCTACAGTGATCATCACTTTTCCTTTGTTTTGATGTTTTGTTTTGTTTTTTTTTTCCGGTAAAAGTAATGCTTTTTATTAACCAAACTGAGGTGTTAGCTTGAAATTTTTCCCTCCTCTCTGCAAGAGCGTTGATCCAGTGAATTATATTGTTTCTCTCTTTGAGTCATACACTCTCAGATCTTTACAGGCGTTTGGCACAAATTGACACAAGCAATACAAAATCTTCTTCACAGTACAAGGCTTCAGCACAATAATTCACACATCAGTAAATGAGAGCAGTTTCTCATCAAGTCTTCCATGTGAGGCTAAGACTTCAGTGGGGTCAGAATTTGAATCTGGAAAAGACTAACAAACCACATGCATTAATTAGAGTGTAAAGTAGCCAGTTCCAACTTCGAAGCCATTTGATATTTAGCTCACTGCAGTCCATGTTTGTAAAACCTCCAGCTTCCCATTGCTCAAGGGTTGATCAAGAAGTTTGGGTAACACAATGTCAGAATTCAGGAAACATCATGATTCTGAAAACATGAAAGATCAAAACTTATCTTGGGTCAGTACAACTGAACTTTAGGAAGACAGATGAAAGAAACTATGCAGAACTTTGTATTCATTCCATGAATACAGTTTGTCAAGCAGTATTGCTTTATTCTTTGAAATCACCAAGCATCCTTGTACTCCAGTTATTCAGTTACCCTGAATAAGTTCAAGTCCATTTTGCATGGCTTTCTCCTGACTAAAGGCAAATAACAAAGTTCTTGGCATCACATATTCATTATTTCAACAAACCTTTGTCTTTACCACTACCACTTTCTTAATTCTGACAGTACATTTCTGTATCTCACTTTTATAGCTCTGTAGCCTCAATGTAGGGATATGGAAACTGTTCTTGAGAACAGATAAGAAGGACCTAGGTTCTGTAGATGGGCCCTCAAACCTGCTGGTTTTAATCTTAAATGTTTCAAACTCCGACATGGAAGATCTCCTTTAACCTTTTTGAACAAACTATTATTGTGTCTATTGACATAAGAACAACTCAGATATTAAGAAAAAACAAAGCCTTTTTCCATTTCAAGTTGCAAATAGAATGTATTCAGGAAATAAAATGACAGCCCTCTAGTCTGGTGGGTTATCATATTTGAAGCCAATCTTTCATTCTGAGTCTGAGCACAAAGCTCTTCTGGTAGAAGAACTGATTTAAAAAGAGAACTGCTCTACGTCTTAATAACTGCATGGAAATGATGAAGTTTTCAATGCAAACCACAGAATACAAGTGAGATACCCCTGTGAGATGATGTCCTTCAAGCACTTCAGCTTACAAGCATCCCCTATGGACCAAAGATTTTGCCTCAGTTCAAGTGCAATATTTGATTTCATTTAGGAAAATAAAAATCTGTTTCTTTCCTTCTGTCTTTCCAGTTAGGAGAGGGGATGGGAGAGTTTGATATATTGCTGTTCCTATTCAACCTACAAACAAATTGCAAGTACCAAGCAAGTAGCCAAGCAGTGTTTTCAGTGTTCAAATTCAAAGAAAGTTATTTCAAGATAATATCTGCTAGCTCTTTTCAACCCTGCTTATAACATTAAGCTCTTCTTTATATGTTCTTATTTAAATTAGAATCTTTAAATTACAAAAGGAATACTTTCTTCTATAAACAGAATGAGCCAACATCCTCGAAGGAGAAAAACAATGGAAAACACTAACAAGACATACCCTGGAAAGTAATTCAAACCAAATCCATTAATAGTTTGTCAGGACATGAAGTTCAGAATCTGTAGTTAGGAAAAAAGTAGGAAGAGATGACAAAACTTGTCATCATGTTCTTAGAAATATATGCAGAGCCCTTTTTGTACCAAAAAAGGTTTTGGAAGTATTAACATTTCTTGGTATCCCCTCAGGCTTTCCTAGGCGCTCAACTCTACAGATCCACCTGAGAACAAGTTATCTGCAGCACAAGGACACAGCCATGTCTACAAACTTTATCTGAAGCCACAACCTCTCACAAACGCCTGAGTTACCACACTGAAAGAGATGTGTAAAAAACTTGGCAGAAATCTACTGCAAGTGTTTGCTTTAAAATGTGATTCATCTGACGACATGATTAAAGTAAATAAATGTACTGATGATCCTCATGGGAAAGATTTTTAGGGGAGATGTAGAGATTCTGGTGATTCAGCTTTATATACATTTAGAAAACAAAATTTTCACACATCCTACCGAGGGAATCCTTGTGAAGAATTGGCTCCCGCCATTGACACCAATAGGAAGAGTCATTTGAAAAATAAACAGAGAGAGAGAGAGAGAGAAGAGAAGAGAAGAGAAGAGAAGAGAAGAGAAGAGAAGAGAAGAGAAGAGAAGAGAAGAGAAGAGAAGAGAAGAGAAGAGAAGAGAAGAGAAGAGAAGAGAAGAGAAGAGAAGAGAAGAGAAGAGAAGAGAAGAGAAGAGAAGAGAAGAGAAGAGAAGAGAAGAGAAGAGAAGAGAAGAGAAGACATGAGCGTTTCAAAAGGCACTACACAACCAAACTGGGAAAGAGCATTATTTACTGCTTTATCTTAAAATATTACATTATCATAGAAAAGCAAAGGCCAACAAAAGGAAATCCACTGAAGACATAGCTAAGACTTTCCAAATGCTAGATACAAAAGTTTCAGTAGAAAGTATTTATTCCTGCATTGATGCCTATCACAGTTCACTTTGGTACATATTCTTATTCCTATTCATCCCTTACATTCCACTTTCTGCAACTCTTTCCAGGACTTTGCACCTACTGCTATTTCCCTATCACAGTGCTATCAAATCACAACACATTGAGATTTTGGCATGAACAGGGAATATCACTCACTATACCTATAAAATAAAGTGCAGCTTCAAAGCAGCTTCCTGGCTTTGGGTGCAAAGTCTGTCCAAGCAGAGTATGGTTGTGCCTAAGAATAAGACACAGATGCACAGACAACTGTCAGCTGTACTTGTGGCACAATATCAGTACAGCAATAAATAAACCAAAAAGGAGCTGAAGATCTCAATAAAGGAGGGTAAAATCTATTTAACACTATTTCTTAGAGGCTTTACGTCATTATCTAATGCTGTGGCTCAAATAAAAAACAAAAATGATAAAGCTCATAGATAAAAGCTTTGTGGTCTTGTGGGATTTGTTGTTGGTTTTTTGGTTGTTTTTTTTTTTTTTTCCGTTTTTTTTTTTTTTTAAAAACAAATAAACACAAACCAAACAAGGAAAAACTGCCTGAAATGTTTCTGTAATTCACATGATTTGGATGTGCTGGCTTCTTTGGACAATGAAACAAGCAAGTCTGTGTTCCATGATGTAATGAGAAGAATACTAAAGCAATGAGATCACTTCCAGGACAGGTTTCAGAGAGAAAATCAGAAAAAAAATAAACCCTATAAGATCTATTTTTTTTTTCTGAAGTATTTTAATTAATTTTAACAATGATAAAGGAACCAGTCAAAACCAAATATCCTTCAATCTATTTGCAAATAATAACCCCACACCTTCATGCTTTTACACTGACAACATACAGATATGATTCCCCAATAGACAACTCTCCAATTTCTGTTAAAATCACTCCAACCTTTGATGTGGTACACCCTCTGTGATTTCCTCCTAACTAAAAAAACCACACAGGTAAAATGTTGTGAAAGATACACAAAATCAGGTAAGAAAACACACTGAAGGTCTGAAGCTCTAAACAAAGGGCAAAGATCCATAAGGCCACTCGCAATACTTCCATCCTTCCCACATTAGCCAGCAATGTCTCACAGTGTTTCCTGCAGGCATCCTTTTCCAACAAGTTGTTCACATTCCCTTCCCAAATCTGCCATGCTTTCCCCTAGGTGTGGGAACACCACATCAGCACATTTGAGTCATGAAGATAAACAAGCTGTTCCAAGAACTGCAGATAATAGAATCACAGAATCATGAAAATTAGAAAAGATCACTAAGATCACCAAGTCCAATCCCAACACATCTCCACCATGCCCGCTGCCCAAGTTCCTCAGTGCCACATCTCCATGGTTCTTGAACGCCCTCAGGTACAGTGACTCTACCACCTCCCTGGGCAGCCTGTGAACTCATTCTCTAAACCCACTTACTAAAATGAGGAAGAGCTGAGTCACTCTCTGATGCTGAGATCTATCTGTAACCATGCTTCAAGCATCTCCAACATCTGCAGACCTGGGATGACAGGTTGACTTAAGAAGTGTTTGTACCCTTCTGTGGTATTTCCCCTAAGAAAGTGATTTATTTACAGCTACATCAGCACTGAGTCAGTTCCTTCTTTCTTTTCCTCGGCACCCTCTATTTACACTCAGAATCTTTTGTGAGCACAGGTGTATGAATAGCATAGCTCCAATTAATTGCAGCGTAGCCCACAGTGCTGCTCTGATCAGTCACTGCTGTGCACCTGCAGTAATAAAATACCAAGAGAGATAATGCATTGAATTTTAATCACGTGTTGCCATGTTACACATTAGATAGCTTAAAAATATTTCCTTTATTCCCGGGCTGTTTGTAACAGGGTGTTAGCAATTAAGCACCAACAGCCTGGGAAGTGCTGGTTAGAGTGACTAAGTGGATTCCAGCTGGGTAGCAGGAGTGCTCTTCTTAAATGGATCATATAATTATAGGATGTTTCTTTCCACTCTTTATGAAAGGAAGCTGGAGCAGTTTACAAACTCTTCCCATGCTGTAATGTGGCATTTGTGAGACTAGAATTCAATACAGAGCAGCCAAATCGTAAAAGAAGCAGTATCCTCTTCAGCTGCAAAGGCCAAGTAGTCCTTGTGTCTCACATTGTCCTTCCTCCATTAACATGTAACTGGTAAATGTGATCTTTTTCCTAAACGTACAACAGGTGGATAACTCTGAAAGAGCTTTCTTTTCGATAACTGCAGTGATAAAGGCAAAAATAAAACAGTTGTTCAATCAGAACAGTCTGCTTGGGCAACAGCTCCTGAGCCAAGGAAGGCTCCCTACAAAGCATATGAACAAGGAGGCACATTCTACATGGATGTGGGGACAGAGGACTGAGTGACAATGCTGTTTGTCTTCTGCCAAGATGAAAGGCTCTCTTACACCTCAAGGTTTATAAGATATCACAGAATCACAGAATTGTAGGGGTTGGAAGGGACCTCCAGAGATCATCGAGTCCAACCCCCCTGCCAAAGCAGGTTACCTACAGCAGGTAAATTAAATAAAAAAATACAGCAGGTAAATTAAAAAAAAAAAAAGAAAAAAAAAAGATATTTTGATGCATGCCAAGATAGTTACTTATTTAACTAACCCAGTGGACAATTACTGCTGAAGACATTTGGAAAGCTTAAGTATTTTTTGTCAGACCACTTCTTACCTTTCCCTCTTAGCAGTGCATTTAAAGAGCAGCAAGAGATGAATCAAACCCTTTTATTTCATTGCCAAAACCATCTCATCGTGATCTTCCAGCTGTTTTGGTTTTTATTCTGTGATCAGTTATATGCATTCCAATGCAAACAGTCACTAATCAGCAGTTCTCTGAACTTCCCTTAAAGCATTTCTACAAAAATGCAGTATTTGCAATTCTTCATTAAGGCAGGATAGAAGCAGTGTTAATGATGGTTACTTCATTACTGACTGCTCTTCAACTCTGGAGAGCATAGGCATTGCGCTTGATACTGTTTGCTGAGTAACTTTTGTCAATTGTTTCTAGCATATCTTTCACGCTGGGCATTAGGAAGCTCCCAACATATTCAGGAATTCCAGATCTGCGAGCACTGTTATCTAAGATACAACCAAAAGCAGCTCAACTCATTTCATGAAATCAAACATATTTCCCATGCAAGTACCCAGCACTCTGACAGCATCTTAGCAATCCTCAGTGACATCTCAGCAATGCCACTGGCATTGTGACTAAAGGAGATACAGAACTCACTGGGCCCGTGAACTTACAGACCAGAGGCAGGAAAGTACAAAGGCATCTAGGTTCCTTTTCCTCTCATACACTACTATGCACTGAAAAGTATGAACTAAAAATGGAAACAGTAGACCTACATCATTTGTATTAAAAATTCTCTTCGTCTCATTTAGGTGATTATTTAACAGATGAGTCCCATGAGTGCTATCAGAAAAGTTGCCTCTAGTAAGATGCTTGGCAACAAGCCTGAAGACAGACGCTCCTGTTCCATAACGAGTGATCAAAGGCAACTATTAATAAGCTGCTCTCCCTGGGAATAAAAAAGGAAAAACAGAATTTAAAGAGAGGTCTCCTGCAGGCTGAGAAGCACAAGAAATTTCAAGTTAACACATACTTTCCTGAGTTTTGAAAATCTACCTAAGCCAAAGAGAAGCAAAGTGCTTTTAGAAATCTTATTCTTTTAAAATCAGCACTTGTGGACACAGCAATGAAGTTGACTAATGGCAAGCATTTACAGCCAAGTGCCACAGCACAAAGAGGGTGAAGATCTTCAGTGAAGAGCTGGAACATACTCATTTACTTGGCCACAAATTCTTTCTTTTCTAATCTATTTGAAAAGGGTCAATGCAACTTCTGTAAGAGGAATCCTGCCATACAAACCTTGAGAGGGCTCTTAAGTGGTCAGTGTGCACACAGAGATGATCTGGTGGACAAGGTCTACTTGGATTTCTCAAAACCAATCACTGAAGGCTTTATAAGAAAACAAATTAGTAGTAGAGTTAAGAAAAAAAGGCCTTTACTGGGATATACGTTATGAAAGTTGACCACTTCTATATTTCATTTTCCATCTTTTAGACAAAGGGACACCAGCAAAGTGATGTCTGGAGGTGTGCTGCTAAGTCTGGGGAAAACAGAAATAGCAATCAGAAGAAAAACTTAAAGATGATGGGAAATTGTTCAGTCTAAGGATGAGCGGACACCTTAAAAAGCTATAAAATGATCTACTGAGGTTTTGTGAGTGGACAGTAATAAGTCAAGGGACAGCTGGTGCAGAAAAATAGACAAATTAACAGATGCCTATAGAGGAAAAAATTACAACCCTACCTACTGAGATGAAATGATGAGCCTCAAGAAGATGATTCTCATTTGGAAGTGAGACCTCCAGATTATGGTACAGTTGGAACAGTTGCAACCATTTCCAAATCAGTTATATTTGTTTAGCTGTTTTCATGCAAGTTTGGAATTGTTATTTAAAGCCAATTTAGAGCAAAGAACTTGTGAGCTGCTATGGAGCAGTACTCCATCCTTAACAATCTGAAGAACGTTCAACCCAGCGATTGACAAATGTACTACCCTGATGTAATTCTGGCATTCTTGGCCCATTAGTTTCCAACTTCAAAGTGAATCATAATCTTTCAAAAAATACAATTTTAGCATGCGGATCCCATTATTGAAGCAATCATTATGGATGCAGTTGAAATAACAAGGTAAAAACCTCATCTTTTGCGATGCAGTTCCAAATATATACATACACACATTCATATATATATATATTACACAGAATAAAGATTTCTATCCTAAATCCCAAAGGCTTAACTCCTTTCAGTACTTCATCTATTCATTGGGAAAGCTGCTTGGGATTTTCATATACCTAACTCATCACCACACAGAAATTATTTTTGAAACACAATTCTCACCTGGATTAAAAGGAAAAAGAAAAAAAAAAAAAAGGACAATAGTGACAAGGAAATTGAAAGCAACATGATGAGGCAAAATTCAGTTGAAGTTTTTAATAGCTCATCCTAGTACTTTATTTTCTCAGTTGAAGGTCAGTTCCTAGCTTAAAGGTAAGAATCCACATGCTAGTGCCAAACGTGGTGTTTGCTTAAAAAGGGGCTTAACCACAGCTGAATCTTGGACATGCAGACAGCATTAGCACATGTCCTTTAGAAGTTAGCAAGTGAATTTTGTGGGGATTTGGTACCTTTTTCACAACTCACTATTTGCTGTGTTGGAGGCGGCCAGGAAGAAAATTCAGTCTAGTCCTCAGTGTGGGCTTGTTTCTCCTCTTACTTTGCTGCAGAGGGATATTTTAGCTCTGCATTGTGGTTCTGCAAAAATTGCAACCCTTGATATACTTCAGAGGAGGAAATCTTCTTTGTTTTTCAGTTGATACAGAGGGGCTGAATTTCATCTCGTTGAAGATACACATTCATGTGACACTCAGTGGGACGAAGCTGGAAGAAGATGCAGACATTTGAGCATCCTACCTTAGGCAAAGTTATGCCTGAAAGGAAACAGATACCGAACTCATTGTGAATTATTTATCTTTTCTACATATTTAGCTCATCTTAACCAGAGTTCGTGCTTGTTCTACTATCTATCTTGCCTGAAAGAAATCTGAAGCAGCAGGCTATGAACTGCAGGAATCCACTGGCAAATCCATTTCCTGGACTCCGGTTTCCTTTGCCTGAAGATTACTCATAAAATAATAAACTTCCCCTCTGAAAAGGAAATATTTTCCAGCACCTACTTAAACACATTTCATTTATTTATTCCAAAACTTTTCCCCAAACTATCCACAATTTATAAAGGAAAAAAAAAAAGGCTCAATTTATTCTTAAACAAAGAACGCTGATTATTGCAACACACCGCCAGGTGAAAAAACATTGCTGTTAGTGTAACAAATTCACTGCCTGGAATAGAAAGCTACCCAAACACACCTGGGCCTCTTCACAAAGCATTTAAGATTGTGTTAAGGACATCGAAAACGGAACACTTGAGACTACCAGAAACTGTGTGCAACTTGGGGGGGACAGCTCTCAAGCACTGAGAACCAAACAGCCCTCAGGTATTAATCTATAGCAGTAAAAATGTATGTCAGATATACGTTCAGCTACTTTTCTTTTTCAGAAACATGTATCAATAGTCTTTTTAATGTCTCTTAATCCCACTCCCAAGAAAGGAAATGATTCCAAAGTTGTGTGCTGAAGGCATCCATTTGGCACACTGATTTTCAATAGCATTAGGCATACAGGGGGAAAGAGACTGCTCACTGAAATGGTCTCTACAGTCTCAATTGACTTTTGTTTATTTTTCATTTGAGTATGTAGACATCAAAAGTTTGGTGAAAGCCCAGAAAGAACAACTGGAGCTAATTTAAATGTCTACTTGTGTTGGTGGAATGCTCAAAAACTCATTGATATCTGCCCTGTCCCACTCAATCCAGGGCTAAGTAAATAAAACCAAGGACCATCAATAAAGCATTGACATTTGTCTCCTTCCTTCATTAGTTCAAGAAATGCTGCTTCATACTAAATGGTTAGAAAAGGATGTTGCTGTTACCACAGTAGAACGAGTAATAAGAAATTGAAGAAGAGAAAGACCTGGTCCCCATCCTGCTATTAGGTTTAGAGTCAGGAACAGGCCATCATCCCCTTCCCAATAAGGAACTAATTTAAAAAACTCAAAAGGAAGAGATGGAGGAGGAGGGGAAGAATTGTGGTGAGAGTAAAAAGACGTTTAAAAAAAAAAAAAAAAAAAAAATCTGTTTTCCTGGACCAAAATGGCCACCATGAAATATTCATAAGGCTTTTTCAGTTTGCTCTGTTTATCCATTCCTGAAATATTGACACATGCAAGCTTCAAAAAAAATCAGCTCCCAGAAATTGTTCCAATACCAGTGTCAGTCAATGTTATCTCTGCATTATGGGCTTATTAAAAAGGGGCAGAAGAGAAAAGCTCTGAGATACGCTTGCCATGGATTTCACCACATGTGTTCCAGTTCTTACTCGGTTTGGCTGAGCCAAAAAGCAGAAGGTTAGCTACAGGATGAAAGCTGTCACCTTCTGATCCCAGCTAGCACTGAGAGCACAGAGGCATGTCAAATTGAAATATGATTAACCATACCTCTTCCATAAGATCACAGAAAAAATAGCTATTGGAGCTCAGTAATGGCTCTGAGGGAGCTTAGCAGGGGACAAAAGATGAAGTAGCTCTATTACATTTGCAAGGCCTGGGCTCTGCAAAGCCTTGGAAGAAGTTCCATGGTTAATTTCAACAAGGAACTTCAAGAAATTGGTTTGCATTTAATATCTGAGACTCTTATCAGCAGTTGCAGAAAAGTCCATGAGGCCTCCATTGGGTCCAGAGTTGTCCTAGTGCAAGAACAAGAGAGAAAACTCTGATTATGAAGGCTAAGAAGATTCATCTTTTGTCTTTCTGTATGCAAGTAAAGCCTTTAGAATAAATGCACATGCATGGAAGCTCCTGACCAATTATTTTGTTTTATGTCATACTGAATGTTATACACACATGATTACTTTAGTATTTGGCATTTTCTTTATTGCCAGTCACTGAACTACAAGGAAAGAATGATGCTACCATTATGTCTAAAAGGGGGCTATAGGAAAGAAGGGAACAGACTCTTCAGTGGGGTCTGTTCTGACAGAACAAGGGGAAAGTGTTTCAAACTAAAAGAGAGGAAATACAGATTGGATATAAGGACGTTCTTTACACTAAGGGTAGTGAGGCACTGGCACAGATTGCCCTGAGAGGTGTTGGAAGCTCCATCCCTGGAGAATTCAAGGTCAAGCTGGAATAGCTCTGAGCACCTGATGTAGCTGTAGGCGTCCCTGCTCACTGCGGGGGATTTGGAACTGGGTGGCCTTCAAGGATTCCTTGCAACTCAAACAAATCTGTGATTCTATGATTAAGTGCAGAAACAGCCAAAAACCAGCTATAGATCCATGCAGGAAAAAATAAAATAAAATTGTTTTCCCTCCAGGTGAAAGAGCAGCACAGAGGCATCAAGAACCTAAGGGACACATTAATCTCACTCTGCTCCATAAAACACACAGCACAGAAGTGAACTGCTTTGCAACTGCCTCAAGCCTAAAATCTGCAGAGATGAAGCAAGTTCCCCCTCCTGCTTTATTTTCTGCTTCCTATGATAAATGTGGGATCCTTAAATTATCTCTCAAACCAGAAGCTGTTCCGGTTGCCTGCCGGTTGGTTGTTCCCGCACCTCGTCAACTGCACCGTTTGTGGAGCTCCAGTGCAGCAAACCTTAGGTGGAGGGAGGCCCCTGGTGGTCACACAGAGTAAGGCACCAGAACCCTGAAACGGAGACCTAACACTGCCACCCTGAACATTTCCCAGCTAGTTTTATGACATAACAGCACAGCTCTCCTCTAACAGCAGAGTCAGAGAAGTTAAAGGTAGCTTTTGAGTAACGAGATTTTTCCCATTTCTGTCATTCTGGGCAACAGAAAGAACTGCTGAGAAATTTGCATGCATCTAGAAATAGACTAATAAAAATACTTGAAAAAAAAATCTCCAGTGACAACACACACATACACAAAAGAAAAAAAAGACTATGGCTCAATCATCTTCATTTCTGGAACAGATCTTTTACAATCCGTTTTCTCTAGAACTTCAAATGAGATGTTAAAGACAATAAGAGTATGACTGCTTCATAACAGTCTGGAAGACAAATGCTATCCACAGCCTCCAGCCAACCCAAATCCATTTTCTGCAATATGTACGTGACTTCTTTTTACCACTTCTAACAGAAGTCCTACCAGTTCCTCTAAGCACATGCCTCAGCTCATACAGCCACTTAGGTAAGCAGGAGGCTATTGGAAAGCAGAGGTAAAGATTCAGAGGAAAATGGTACTACTAGTTAAAACACCTGAGGAAAACCATTGCCCCTTCTGATCAGGACTGCTTTGCAGTACATCATAATACATAGCTGCAATAAAGATGCTTTTTCTGCTGTGGCCAAGACATAATGCTGTAGCTCTTGAGCAAGCCCTGATCTTTAAGCAAAAATCACAAGAAGAGAGGAGCATCCTGAGAATGATTTTCTCTTTCTGATTCCCTTGAGTACTGCCCTAAACCATCCGCTGACCTTGCCCTTGCTGATTTGTTGCTACTGTCAGAGCTTACCAGTCTGTGCCTGTATCTACTTAATTTCCAAGAAACACTAATTTTCTACCACTGTTCAGCAATGCAGTTGCAGCACTAGGAGGTGTGACAGTAAAAGTTTGTGACCACAGAGAAAGGAGCCTTTAAGATAAAGTGGGCATTGGGGAATATGCATTCTTATAGTGGTATTTAATGTCTTATAGCAAAGCACCAAAAACAGAAGTTCGTTGGGGAGGGTGAACGTTCTCTTCGTGTTTTGTTTTATTCCCCCCTCCCCACCCTTTAGGAAGTAACCAGATGTGGAAACCAGAAAAGCAAGTAGCCACATGTGTTAAAAGTTTGTAGGCTGAAAGGATGAAGAGAGGAGAAAATAGAGGGGGAAGCGAGCAGAAGAGACGATGAGGCTGTGTTGCTTAGTAGTGAATCCTCTATGCAATTTGAGTTTTCTTGGAAAACCCACACTGTAACTGTCCACATCACAACAAGTGGAAGATAGCAAAAACTAGCACTGGATGAGCTTCCTTGGTCAGAGAGTTTTAGAGACTACATCCACTCTCTCCTCAAGGGTTTCTGGGAATGGAACTAAAATGGTCTACATAAAAGAGAGGGCTCTGTGTAACTATACCCAATGAGACCATCATTCTGAGACATTTCAGATTCTTCACAAGTGCCAGTTCTCATCAACTGTGGTGTGATTTGTCTCAGCTACTATACCTTAGGACAGTCCCACAGCAGCCTGCCTCCCTGACCTCAGGGAAACATCAACACAGACCCACAGCTCGCTGACATACTGCTGCCATCAGGACAGGAACTGCACAGTGTGTGACTCAGTGGACTCAGCCCTCAGAGCTCTGAAAAGAAAGGGATTTTCCTTTCTCACACACCACCCCTTTTCCATCCTGCTCTGTGTCCTGTGAACACTAATCCCAGAAGTCTGAGTCCTTAGAAAACATGTTTTTAGCTTCAGAAGGGTGATCCACCTATTGAAGCATATCACTTTGTTCTTGGGTAGAAACATTTTAGTATCTCAAACACATCTACCATTTCAGAACTGCAGAATATCCACTGTTGGAAGGGACCGATGAGGATTATCAAGTCCAACTTCTAAGTAACACAACTGCCCTGTTCCTCTACATATTCCTGACAGGTATTTGGAGTGAAGAAAACAACCAGCGACCCCTCCCACAATACAGAAGGAGGCTGACATAGTGCTCATTGCTATGTGGGAAGCACTCTGGGAAAAGTCAAAAAGCATTTTCTATCTCACGCACAAGAAGCAGAGGGCATTGGGAACTGTCACCATTGCCTTTATCTAACACTGTGTTCCATGGGAACAAGCAAAGAGATGTGAATACATGTGCCTTTTCTCTCCTGACTGGGCATCTGATGTTCTGTTTCAGGGCAGCCCAGGAGAGGACACCACAGGGACATCCATTAAATCCAATCTGTACATTCACATGGTCATTTATGACCTCATTGTCAGAAGGACCTAAAGTCCCAATCTGTGAGGCTGTTCTCTCAGTGATTTCTTTTGCTAGTTTGAAATATCTTAGAAGAAAATAAAAGTTTAAGTGGGTTCAAAAGAAAATAAACAGATTTCCCCATAAGCAAATATGTTCCAGGTAGCAATAGTGCATTTTGCCTGCATACCCCCAAAGCAGCAGTCAGTGTGCTGTGAAGATTGTGGAATCATTTGAGTCAGAAGAGACCCTTAAAGGTCATCAGTTCAACTCCTCTGCAACGAGCAGGGACGCCTACAGCTACATCAGATGCTGAGAGCTCCTCCAGCCTGACCTTGAACATCTTCAAGGAGCAACCAGCATCTCTTTGGGCAGCCTGTGCCAGTGCCTCATCACCCATATTGTAAAAAACTTCTTCCTTATATTCAATCTAAATATCTCCTCTTTTAGTTTGAAACCATTTCCCTGTGTCCTAACAAAACAGACCCTGCTAAAGAGTCTGTCTTTTCTTATAGCTCCCATTTAGATATTGAAAGGCCACTCTCAGGTCTCCCCAGAGCCTTCTCCAGGCTTAACAGCCCCAGCTCCCTCAGCATGTCCTCATAGGAAAGGTGTTCTCTCCTTCAGATAATTTTTGTGGCCCTCCTCTAGACACACTCTAACAGGTCTACATCTCTCCTGCACTGAGAATTCCACATCCAGATGTAGTACTCCAGGTGAGGTATCACCAGCACAGAGCAGAGGGGCAGGATCATCTCCCTCTCCCTGCTGACCACACTTCTTTCGTGCCCATGATGTGGTTGGCTCTCTGGGCTGTGAGGGCACGTTGCTGGCTCATGAAAAGCTTGCCATCCACCAGTACCCTCAAGTCCTTTTTGGCTGTACTCTATCCTTACATCCTCCAGCTTGCACTGATAGTGAGGGTTACCACAACCCATGTGCAACACCTGGCACTTAGCTTTATTGAACCCCATGAGGTTCACCTGGGCTCACTGCTTGAGCCTGTCCATATCTCTCTGGATGGCATTCTCTCCCTCAGGCATGTCAACTGCACCACACAGCTTGGATTCACCTGTAAACTTGCTGAGTGCAATTGATCCAAAGAAAATCCATAAATACTCTTCTGACTGGGCTGAGAAAGAGCCATCCTGGAGGGGTCTCATCTTCCAGACCTGCAGGCATCACATGCACTGCTCTGCTTTCTCCATGCTGGAGGTATGGTATCCATCAGGCAGGGCACGTTCAAGGACACTAGGATTGGACTGAAGAAAAGAAGAAATATGTATCAAATGGGAGAAGGGAAACTTCAAGAATCATATTGAAGTGTTGCAGAAAAAGCGTAGTCTTGACCATACAGAGAATGAAATAGAGCATAACAGACTACAGCAAAGGATAATATTGGCTTGAAAGAATTATGAAGTTGCTGATTTCTGACCTACACAAAGAAAACATAGCAAATCATACTAACAGCTAAAATGTGGATTCTTATCTCTATGGATGATTCAGCCCAAGTGAGGTAAATGAGGTGTCAGAAGGAAATGAGGAGGACTAAGATTCTGAGAGGAAAACACCTCACATCCATGTCCCATCCCTTAAAAACAAACACATTACAGCCTGTAATCAAATTAGGAGACCTTTAAGCAACAAAAACGTTACCTTCTGGCATTGCCAAAGTTCCACATTGGTGTTATCTGCAGCCAGTGGTGGCACCCAGGGCCCTGCTCTTTCTCAGCAAGTCCACACATGATGTCAGGGCACAAAGTGCACCATCTCCAAAAACTTGGGCTTTTTTTCCTCCTCTTCCCTTTGCTTTCTGCAGCCCTTGCAGATATAAAGAGGTTTCAGCCATTCACTGGGCAAAGCAGCATGGGGGAGCAGTGAGCAGCACTGGATGTGGCAAGCAGCTGATGGGACAGCACTGAATACAGCAGCAGTTGGTGCTGCAGCAGCCCCAAATCCACGCTCCGTTAGGACTAGGCACAGCTCAATCCTCTTCCCCATTCTGGTTCAGCACAGGGCCAACACATCTCTTCTGCAGCCAACAGAAGAGTAGAGCGGATTTCCTCCAGGAATCTTCACAGCAAAGTGACTGCTGCTTTGGGATCTGCAGACAAAGCACACTCCAGGCAGCTAGAGGGCATTACTCCATGAGCTCCTCAGCCAAAAGGGAAGCAGTCAGGATAAATATTCCTGTGCAGAATAAGAACAGGAACTTTCTCCACAAGGCTGTTTCCATCCATTTCCATTAAAATTTAAAATAACCTGCTTAGGAACCTTAGGGAACCTGCTTTGGCAGGGGGGTTGGTCTCGATGATCTCTAGAGGTCCTTTCCAACCCCTACAATTCTGTGATTCTGTGAAACCCTGTGGAGGAAATCTGGGTGGTTTTTTTGTTTTGCATACTTAAAAACAAACAAAAAACCTCTCATATTACTTTCTGATCATCAGTGGTACCTTACTATGGGTGCCTAAGAAAAGCTGTTAAAGCCTGGTGAAATCTACTGGGGTTCAACAAAGGAGCCCCATGTTGTCACTTACGAAGAGGGTGGTGAGGCACTAACACAGGTTACACAGAGAGGTGTTGGAAGCCCCATCCCTGGAGACACTCAAGCTGGAGATGTTTTGAGCACCTGATGTCACTGTAGGTTCCCTAATCATTGCAGGGGAATTGAGACAGACAGCCTTTAAGGATCCTTCCCAACTCAAATGATTCTATAGTTCTACAATTTAAGTTACTGCTATGACTTCAGTGTTACTTTGCTTGATCTTCATACTAACTTAGAACCTTACCCAAAAGAAAAAAGTTTACTGATGATTTCCCCTTAAGTAAGTTGCAGTGTTTCACAGCACGCCAGTCTGTTTTCTCCTTGGACATGCCTCCAAAGCCAATGGCTGCTCCCATCACCCAGAACTCCTTCCCTTGATCCATTCTCTATTTATTTGTAACACTTTCCTAACAGTTACCGTAGAGCCGTGAAAAGAACTGAGAGAACATTTTGTGAAATTGGTCAAAATAGTGTCACCCAGAAGAATGTTGTGAATTGTGCTATCTTAATGCTACTAATTGAAACTTCACATCAGTAAGCCCAGGAAGTAAGCTTAGCTTTAACAGCATGCTCAGTCACAACTTGGTCAAGTGTCTCAGGGGCAGCCATAAGCCAGGAGCAGACCTAGAAGACACCAAAACAGGAGCAGTGTGAACATTGTAGCTCTCTTCTGGCTGTATACTGTTTTTCTCTCACCCAGCACTCTAATGTATTATGAAGGCTTCTGTAAGCATCAAAGTTGATGTCAATGTTCAACGCAACAACAGCACAGCTCCTGTGCTCACATGGGACTTATTGAGGAAGTCACATCCTACAAGGAACAGCAGTGGTTCTCCTAGGTAGAAATAAGCACATTCATGCCACTTCACACATTCATCGAGGCAGTGGTGTGGAATTTCTTCTTATGATTTAGACATTGTTTTGTTCCTATTAGTTCTGATAGCAGCTCTTCTACTCAAAATAATGTGTCTGTAAAGTTAAAGCCAGTGACAGCACAGAGTACCTCATGGATGTCACGGCTGTGTTGGGTTGCGTTTGCCCTGCAGGCCTCCTCTCCAACATGGAAGGCTGCAATCTGAAATCAGTATCTGTCAATGTTAAGAATTAACACAAGATATCACATCTCTCAGATCGAGTTCATAAGATGTCCACCCAGCAGCAGCCAGAGTTCTGTTAGCACGGCGAACTCAGGATGCAAAGAGAGATGGCTCAGAGGGACTCATCTGGGATAACTTAGGAGAAGCTGTATGACCTCAGACAGTCCAGATTTTTTGTGTATTTCTGGTGTGTCCTACATCTTGTTGCTCATATATACAAATACAAATGGAAGACATGTGAGGAGCGCTGAGGTCCATGGTTTGCTCAGCCCAGAGGACTGTCACGATAGCACTGTGACAACGCAATGCTCAGCCAACCCCGGACAGGAGAGGGAAGGTGTCACGGTCCCACGGAGGTTCCACAGCAAAATACCATCAGCAGCTGAACTGTGGGTCCCATCTCTGCCAACAGACATCCTTGCCACGTCCATCCCAGCATCACCCTACCCAGCAGCCCTTCAGTGTCCTGAGGAGCCACTACCCAAAGCGGAACTTTAGCCGGTAGCGGCCAGGACCGGGGCTGTGCCGTGACGTGGCCATCTTCTTGGGCGGCGGTGGTGGTGGGGGTGGTGGCTTCTTCTCAGGGCGGGCGACTGTGAAAGCCAGCTGGGATGGAGGGGGCTGCCGGAAGCGGGGCAAGAAGTGTGTGGAGACATGCTGGGGACGGGCACGAGGGCTGCAACCCCTCTTGGCCTTGCCCCGCTTGTTGAGGGCCACGTACCACTGGCGGCCAGAGCGCTGCCCACGGTGCACAGCCGAGGCATAGGTGTTGTAGCTGTTCTCCTGGAAGCGCTCACGGAACTGGCACTCAGCAGTGAAGCGCGCCTGCAAGCAGAGACAGAAATTAGCTGGGGAGCTGCCCACACCCACACCCCCTGCCCATAGCACTGTGCTTGTTCTCCCAAACTGTTGCTCTGAAACTGGTGAGGGATGCATGGAGAACATCCTGGAGTCCAGCAAACCTCCACCATTCCTAATACCTCCCTGTGCAAACTGGGACTCCGGAGGAAAATCCTTCCCCAGAACTGGGATCGTGTTGCAGTGCACTTTCCCAGCAGATTTTTCCCTGTGTAACACCTGGAATCAAATCTTTCAGTCTCTGCCTGGAAGACAAACCATCCCACTGATTTCCTTGGGCTTTCCTGCTCCCCCCCCCCTTTTTTTTTTTTTTTTTTTTTTTTTTTTTTAAATGCACTTGAAGAGCTGCATCTCCACTTCCCTGCCACATGGCACCCCGGCTGCTGGGTTTAGGGCTGACCAAAGCCCCTGGAAAGATGTAGACCCACAGAGCTACTCTCAGAGCAGCTCCAGGCCTGCGGGCATGGCTGTACCACAGTGCAGCGCCGTGGCACCGCAGCGGCTCCGCATCAAAGCATGGCTGTGAGTGACGGGCACAGAGCTTGCTTTGTGCATTGGGCCATGAAATAACTTTATCCCGCCAAGGCCAGGAGGAACAACAGATGCAGGCTTTGCATTATCGGTGTTATCAGCCTGGCCATCCTCAGGCGTTTGGGTCAAGTTTCTACAAATTGATGGCTTTCATCAGAGGAAGGCACCATGTCTCTCTCCAAGGATGCTCCTGCAACATGGATTTGACACACACAGACTGAGGCTGAGTTCCTTGCTGCATTTTCATAGAAGCATAGATTGATTTGAATTGGAAGGGATCCTTAAAGAGTATCCAGTCCAACCCCCCTGCAATGAGCAGGGACCTCCAACAGTTACATAAGATAACCATAGCCCCTCCAGCCTGACCTTCACCGTCTCCAGGGGCTTCCAACACCTTTCTGGGCAACCTCTCTCTCTCTGGGGGACTCAATACCCATACTGTAAAAAACTTCTTACGTCCAATTTAAGATTTTTCTCTTTTAGTTTGAAACCATTTCCCCTTGTCTTATCAGCCTGCTAAAGAGTCTACCCCCTTTCTCCTTATAACCCTCCCTTAGACACTGAAAGGCCTTTGTTTTGCCCACTCCTGCTCTGCCCATTTTCCATATTTCCCCTGCACACAGCCATCATATCTCTCCCAGACCCACCCTGCTTAGACACAGCAAAGCACTCAACCTCTGGGCATCCCCAGGAGACATGCCCCCATAGAACTCAGTGCAGAGCAGCACTGAGAGTGTGTGAACCTCACTCGATGGCCCTGTGGGCTTGGGTGGCCCCAGCACATCACCAACGCTCGTGTTGCAGCATCACCAACACAGGGCAGGCACCTACATGCCCCAAACACCAGTGTGCACACAGTTGTTGCAGCGCCGGTACTGTGCTGTACGCACTGGGAATACTCACACTTGCGTGGAGTTTTCCTTTCTTTGACATAGCTAGAAATTTGTTGCTGAAAACTCCTCGGATTCCAACGATCCCCTGAGAGACAGCAAAGATTTCCAGAACGCCTAGGACGACAGAAAGCTCAGAATAAATCACATTTCTTTTTGCATCAGCGTGACAAAAATAAAGCAGAAATCTCACGGCTGCATTTCTCCAGCAAAAGGCCCCGCTCCTCAGCAACCGCCTCTGCGCGGCTCTGCTGCTCCTGTGTCCCCAGCAAGCGGCATGACGCTGCGGCTGTGGGGTTTGGTTTATTTCTCTCCTTATTTCCCAGCCGGTTCCTCGAGCCCGCGGGGGACAAGCTGGGGACGGAGAATGCTCTTACACACGGCTTGGGCCAGTGCCGACAGATCGCAGATTCGGGAAGCCCCATTTCCCCCCCGAATTTCTCACCTGTTCTCAAGCAGGTTTGTCCCCACCCCAGCCCCGGGAGCCGCGGTTCAGAGGACGGTTTGGGACAGAGAGAGCTCCCAACCGGAGAAACCTTTCTGCTTCCGCGTGGCCAGCTGCCACGGCCCCGACCTCCAAAACGCGGGCAGGAAGGGGCCCCGGCCCCGGCACTCACTGAGCGGGCTGGCGGCGTGCGCGCCGTCCACGCGGCCGTCGGGGTGCAGCTGCAGGTGGAAGCCGATGCCCACCCGGCAGTACAGCCGGCCCCGCCGTCGGCCCGGGCCCGCCGCCGTCAGGGAAGAGGGAGAGGAGGACGAGGAGGAGGAAGGCGCGGAGTGTCCCCCGCCGGGCAGCCGCTCCCTCCGGCCGCGAGCGGGCAGGGCGAGGAGGAGGAGGAAGAAGAGGAAGGCCGGGCGCATGCCGCCGGCGGGAGGAGGAGAAGGAGGAGGAGGAGGAAGGGCGGGAGGAGGGCTCGGCATCCCGCTCCGCCACCCGGCACCGGCGGGAGGGGGCCGCCCCCGCCGCTGGCAGCCCGGGGGGGCCGCACCTGTGCTGGGCCGAGCAGCTCCCGGCGGTGCGGGGCGCGGCTCTGCCTCGGGTTACGGCGGGGCCCCCCCAGGGCCGCCGGGCCGGCAGAGATTGGATTGCAGCCTCGCCGGGAGATGACAGCCAGCAGCTGCGGGGAAGGGGCCGGGGCCGACCCCTCCCGTTTGTGGGGCCCCGGGGCTGAACACGGAGCCGGGGGGGAAGGGGGGGGCAGCAGCAGCATCCCTCATCCCCAGTGGCCCCGAATGCCATCCCACCTCTTACCCCTACTCCTGCTTCATCGCTGCCCCCACACCCCATGGCAATGGTCTCCCCAGACACACCCCCCATTCCCCCACCTCCTATCCTCCCTCTGCACCCCTAAAGCCTCTGGAGAAGCCCTCCCCTTCATTTATCCCATACCCTTCTGTGTGCCCACCAGCACCAGAAAATCCCACTGTGGGGCCATGGGGGGGGGGGGGGGGGGGGGGGTTGGGCGAGGAGGTCCCAGGGGTCAGATTCACAGGAAGTACCGTAGGTGACCTTCAGCTGTGAGGAAGAGGAAGATCACGGGAGGAGAGGGGGGAACAACACATGCTTGAGGGTGGCACGCATAGTCCTGCATCCGTATCTCTATATATACTTGTGTCTATAAATAGAATCATAAATATATATACACACACGCACAAATATATAAGCAGGCAGACACACAAATACGCATGTTACATCCATCTCTATGTGTACAGAAGTAGAACTGCCCCTATACTTAGAGGCCATACCTGCAGGAGGGTTGGGGTGCTCGGAAGACTCTTCCCTTTTTGCCGTTGCAGCACTCAGATCAGTGAGACCCATTCGTTCCTCTCATCCAAATGGGATGTGGGGCTGTTGGGGATTGGTTCATGCTCACGGGGCATCCATGGCCTGGAGGATGATTTACCCTTGCAAGGTCCATGCAGCAGGGAGAGGGGAAAAAAAAGAAAGAAAAAAAGAAAAAAAAAAAATAGAAGAAGGCGGCTTGATTCTAAATAAATAACAAACCCTAATAGCCCACTTCCTGCAATAATCCAATTTAATTGCCTGTGGCAGTTGCAGCCCTTACATACACACAGCAGCGGCCTCTGAAGGCTGCAGCTGAAGTGCTGCTGCTGCCTGAATTATTCAAGGCTTGGTTACAGAGCAAACTGCCAATAGACAGAAAGATCCTTATGGACTCAGCCCCTGCATGTCCCATCCATGAGGACTCCGTATCTGTGGGCTCTATCTTTGCCTCTCTCATCCCTAGAGGTCCATCTCTAACCCATTCTTGGTCATCCAATTCTCATAAGCCCCATCCCTGGTGGCCCTAATGCACTGGGAGCACTGAAGAGTGCCTGTGTACCCCACAGCTATGCCACCATCAGGACTTCAACGAGACACAATGACCCCAATGGACACAGACAAGGACAAAGACCCAAGCAAAACCCAGAGCAGTGCTTACATAAGGAAATAAACGTTCCAGAAGTCCTAAAGGTGCAAAGGAGCCCCCATTGCACACTAGACATATTTCCCAGCTGCTATCAGAGTGTCGTGGTGATTGATAGAAGCTCTGCAGGGATTGTCCCCTCTGCAAGTGAGGCTCTGTGATTTCGGCCACAAAACAGAGAAACTAGAAAAGACTGGGGGAGGAAGGGGAGGAAACGACACAAGAACAAAACACAGCACATAAAGTGGAGAGCACTGCACATCACTAGCAAAGCCGTCTACTCCTCTATAATCTCTCCAGGAGCAGCTCCACCTGAGCTCCAGGGGATGCCCAGGGCTGAGCCACCGTCGCCCCACTAGGTGGCACTGCGCACCCATGCACGGGCTCCAACAGAGCCCAAAGCATTAACCTCCTCCCCCCCCCCCCCCCCCCAAAAAATATCCCTCCACCATCCCTCAAAATCCCTTAAATTTCCCCCAGATTATGCCCTAAACACACACCCCCCTCCCCCCCGAGCAATAGGAGCGTCCTCGGTTTGGGCGGAGTTGCTCTCATTGGGATGCAATGAAGTGGTGATTAAAATGTAATGAAGTGCAGGTGTGTGCGTGTGGGTATGGTGGGGGGGAAAGTTTTGGGGACAGCTCTTTGAGAGGAGGTTTTCTCCTCTCTTTGAGAGAAGGTGAAGCGCTGCGGTGGGGGATGAGAGGGAGTGGGGTTAGTGCAACTTTGTGCGGGGGGAGTGGGGGATGGAAGTGATGGGAATATGGAGCGGACTGTGTGGAGGGGGAAAAAGGAAAAAGAAAAAAGGTGGGGGGGAGGGAAGAAAAGGGAAGAAATGAAGAAAAAAGAAGAAGGAGAAAGAAAATGCAGTCTGGGGAAGAAAAATAAAAGAGAAAAGTGGGGGAAATAAGTAAATAAAGGAGTACTCAGAGCCTCAAAAGCACTGCGCTGCAGAACACGGGGTGCAAACGGTGCTCCCCACGCCGGATGCACAGTGCCCAATATTGTCCCTAGGATCGTGGGAGCTCTACGGCAGCGTTCACATCTCACTCATGTCCCCCTTACAGAACTCGCCCCCACGGACGAGTGCTTCTCGGGGCTGGTGATAGGGGCACGGTGTGGGTCCCAGCCTCCCCTCTTCCCCTAAAGACGCGGGCAAGGCCGCACCCGGGGGCTGAGCCCCAGCGCCACTCGAACCGTGCGTGGGACCGGGAGCGCTGCGGGGCTTCAGGTGGCATCGGCCGGGGAGTGGGACTGTGTCGGGGATGGGGTATGGTGAGGGGAAGGGGGGAGAGGGGAAGGGTAATGGAAGAAGGGAAAATTGAAAAAGGAAAGGGGAATGGGAAAACAAACAAATAAGCAAATGGAATAGGTAAAGGGGAAAGGGAATGGGAGAGAAAAAATGGAAGAAGGGAATGGGAAAAGAAATGGAAGAGGTAAAGGGGGAAAAGGAATGGGAAAAGGAAATGGGAGAAAAGAATGGGAAAGGATGTGGGAAGGAAAAGGAAAAAAATGAATGGGAAAAGGAAATGGGGAAAACGAAAAAAAAGAAAAGGATAATGGGGTGGGGAAAAAGGAGTGGGAAAAGCGAAAGAAAAGGAAAATTGAGAGGGAAAATGGAATACGAAAAGCGGGGTGGGGGGGGAAGGAAAATTGAATGGAAAAAGGCAATGGGAAAAGCGAAAAAGAAATAAAATTGAATGGGAAAAGGGAATGGGAAAAGTGGGGAAAAAAGGGGGAGAAATTGAATGAGAAAAGTCGGGGGAAAGGGAAGGGAGAAAGGAAGGGGGAAAATACAATGGGAAAATAGGAAAGGGACACGGGGGAACAGAAAGGGAAAAGGAAAAGGAGAAAGGGAAAGGAAAAAGGAGAAAGTGGAAAAGGGGAAGAAGTAAAAAAGGAGAACGGGGGAAAAGGAGAAAGGGAAAGATGGAAAAGGGAAAGGGAAAAGGGAAGCGAAAAAGGAGTGGGGGAACAGAGTAGAAAAGACCGAAAAGGGAAAGGAAAATAAAAGAGAAAGAAAGAAGGAGGAAGAAAAGAAGGAGGGAAGGGAGGGCAAAAGAGGAAAGGGAGGAATGGAGAAAAGGGAAAGGGACGGAGGTGCGGAGGTGCGCGGAGCGAGGCGGGGGGCGCGGAGGGGCCGTCCCCGCGGCCCCACGGAGTAACTGCGGCTGCGTTGCAGAAAATAAATCATTTATTGTCAAAGCACCCAGCGCACCCAGATAGACTATAAAGTTTAATAAATCTTTTCGGGGGGTTGGGCGGGCCGGGTCGGGCGGGGGCATGAAAAGAAACACGAAACTACCGAGACTCCATCATTCACGGGCACATGTCACACGCGGGCGGGCGGCGGGGACGGGGCGGGCGGGAACGGAGCGCGGAGCCCCCAGCGCGGAGCTCGGAGCCCCGGAGCGGGGAGGGTTGGGGGGGTCCCGTCCGCCGTCCGCCGTCCGCCGCCGCCGCAGCCCCGCCCGGAGCTCCGTATCTAAAATAAAACCTTTACCCTGACATAGAATTATTCTTACATCTAAACCATAAGTGCTTCATAATTTAAGTAGAAACGTATGACAAATGCATCAATATGTTGCAATATATGACATTTCAAAAAATGTACTTTAAGTCATTTGCTTTCCTTTTTTTTTTTTCTTTTTCCCGTTTTTTTTTTCCCTTTTTTTTTTCCGCCTTTTCTCTTTTCCCTTCTTCGCTTCTTTCGCCGTTTTTCTTTTTTCTCTCTTTATAATCTTCGTCCTCTTTTTGCCTTTTGAGTCCATTTTTCTCTTTTCTTTTTTTCTCCATTTTCTCCATTTTTTTTTCTTTTTTTCTGTTTTTCTCAATTTCCTCAAATTCTCTCATTTCCTCCATTTCCTCGGTGTCTTTTTCTCATTTTTTCTTTCTTCGTCACTTACGTCCATTTTTCTTCGTTATTTCCTTTTTCTTTATATTCTCCACTTTTCTCCCATTTTTCTCCATTTTTCCATTTATCAATTTTCTGCATTTTTTCCGATCTTTTATCCGTGTTTCTCCATTTTTTCCCATTCTTTCTATTTTCTCTGTTTTACTCTATTTTCTCAATTCCTCCCCGTTTTCCCCATTTTCCTCCGTTTTCTCACTTCTCTCAACTCTATCCCTTTGGTCCATTTTCTCATTCTTGTCCATTTCTCTCTCTCTCTCTCTCTTTTATTTATTTATTTATTTATTTATTTGGTCTGTGTTTTCAAATGCTCCCAAATTTCTTTTCTCTCCGTTTTCCTCCGTTTTTTCCCCAATTTTCTCAATCTTTTCCTTTTCTCCATTTTCACCGTTTTCTCAATTTTTCTTTTCTTTTTTTTTTTTTTTTTCCTCCGTTTTCTCCATTTTCCCCTTCTCAAATTCTCTCCGTTCTCTTCCTTTTCTCCATTGCTCTCCAATTTTTCCCCCCCGTCCCCTCACCCCTTTCCCCCCTGCCTCCCCGCCGCTAGTTGTGCGAGGTCATGTGGCGGGAGAGGTGGTGCCGCTCGCGGAAGGACTCGTTGCAGATGGGGCACTTGAGCTTCTCCTCGCGACGCCGCTTCACCAGCGGCTCCAGCGCGTACTCCTTCTTGTGGTGCGAGCGCATGTGGTACACCAGGTCCGACGTCATGCGGAAAGACGCGTTGCACTTGGCGCACCAGTTCTGCGCCGGGAGGCACAGCGACGCGAACGACGGCGGCAGCAGCGTCAGCGCGGACGGCAGCTGCAGCTGGAGGGGCCCCACCGCGGCCGCGGAGCTCTTGGGCCAGAAGGCGGTAGCGTAGAGGAAGGGGCTCTGCTTGGCTCCCGCCCCGCCGCCCGCTCCCTCCTTGGCGGCCAGCTCTGCGGCGTACAGGCGGCCGGCGGAGGGGCCGTCGGGGCACGGTTCTCCCAGAGCGCCCAGCTTGGGGCCGAGCGGCAGCGGCGGGAAGCAGCGGGCGGGCTGCGAGAACGCGCTTTTCCGCTCCTCCGCCCCGACGGCTCCCGCCGCCCCGAGCTGCGGCACCGAGCTGAACGCGCTACCCCGCGTCGCCGCCCCGTTTCCACCGCCTCCTCCGGAGCGGGGGCACAGCGCCGGCTCCCCCCCGCCGCCCGCCGTCGGGGCCGCGGGCGAGGAGCGCTCTGGGCCGTCCTCGGGGGCTGCGTCGGGCTCGGGGCCGCGCGCCGCCTTCTTCACCTCGACGAAGGCGCTGCGCTTTGCCTCGCCCGTCTCGGGGCTGGGAGGCGCGAAAAGGCGACCGCTCTCCTCGGGGCCGCAGTAGGAACCGGCGGCACGGAACTGCTGCTGCGGGGCGCACACCGGCTCCTCCTTGGGGGCCGCCGGCAGCCCCGGGCGCTCCGTCGGGAAGCGGCTCCGAGCCTCCTCCTCGGGGTACCGTCGCTTGGTCCCTCCGCCCGCACCTTCGGGGGGAACGTCAGGGCGGCGCGGGGGATTCTCCAGCTCCCGGGCCAGGTTGTGGAAGTCCGTGGAGGGCTTGGCCGCCCCCCCAGCGCCGCCGTCCGGGAAGGGGTGAGGAAGCGGCTTGGGGAACTTGGCGGGCTCCGGCTCCTTGGCGGCTGCCTCCTTGCCGTCGGGGGGACCGCCGTTGGTTCCGTGCAGCCGTTTGGGGCAGCGGAAGCGCAGGTGGGCGGCGAAGGGCAGCTCGAACTGGAAGCGCTGTCCGCACTCAGGGCAGGAGAACGGCGGCGACCCTGTGCGGGACACGGGGAAGGGGACGCGCGCTCAGCCCCGGGCTGCTCAGAGCCGCCGTCGGGGAAGGGCACCCCGCACCCACCGCCCGGCCCCTTCCCCTTTTTTGGGGGGGGGATTTTGGGGGGCACCCACCGTCGGGACCCCGCGCGGGGCCGAGTAGCAGCAGCTCGGCGAGCTCCTTGCCGTACCACACCAGCAGCTCCTCGTCCTTGGCGATGCGGCGCAGGGAGCGGTAGAAGAGCTGCCCGCTCTTCACGTAGGCCTCCAGGTTCTGCTCCTGCCGCTCGCGGGCTGCCTGCACCAGCCGCAGCCACATCAGCCCCTCCGCAGAGCCGTTGGCCGCCGACGTGTCCACCTGCAAAGGGCCGAGTGTCCGTCGGAGGTTCCCCAGGGGCCGTGGGGCCGCTCCGCCCGCCCCGTCGGCGGCTCTTACCCGGAAGATGTAGGGCACGGTGCGCTTGTCGGTGGATTTGAGGGCGATGAAGGCGATGCTGTCGTAGAGAGACGTGTGGCTCAGCACGCACGGCCCGAAGATGGCATTCTCCGGGATGTCGCAGGTGGTGTAGACGCTGGTGAAAATGTCCGTCAGGCACTGCTGCACCGCTTTGGCCTCCCCGTCCCACGGCCCCCGCGGGGCGTCCTCCATGGCTGCGGGCGGGGGGAGGGTGGGGAGAACAAACAAACACACACACACAAAAAAGCCACACACACACACACACACAAAAAAAAGAAATTATAGCTATTTGTAGAAGCAGAAATCAGAAGGAAAAATGCGAGTCATCACGCTGCGAAAAAAAATAAAAATCAAATAAAAATCACAAAAAATGAAATGATGGATGTTTACAGAGATGTAAATCAGAAGGAAAAATGAGAGAAAAAGTCATCGCGGTGGGGAAAAAAAGGGCTCCGCGCGGGGGATGCGGCCGCCGCCGGGGTTGTGCGGGTTCGGATGGGGAGCGTGGCCCGGCCCGGAGGGGTCGGAGAGTGGCATTGTGGCTGACGGCAGCCACCTCCCGCTCCGAGAGGAAGCGTCTGGCTGCGCATTACCATAATCCAGCACTTTCCCTCCGAGATGTAATTCAAAGCAGAGAGCGGAGGTAATTCTTTTTACCCCGACACTCGCTCCGCAGAGCAGCCCCGCTGCCCGCGCGGGGTCGGGCGGTGCGGGATCCCACCCTGCGCTGTTCTCCCGTGGAGCCCTCTTCCTCCCGACCCGCTCCTCTGAATTCCTCCCTCCCCACCTCCACCGAACGGATCCCCGCGAACCGCCCGCTCCGGAGCAGAGCGACCCGGCCCCGCTTCCCGGGGACACCGCTGCCACATCCCCCCGCGGAGCGGCGGAGGGTGTCCGGTCCCCCGCGGGATCGGGAACCGGGAGGGGGCCGCTCCCTGTACCCCCCCTCCTCCGCCGTCGTTGCGGAGCTGCCCGGCCCCAATCGCGCCGACCTCCGCAAACGAAAGCTGCGGCGGCAGGCGGCCCCCGCCGAACTTTCCCCCCGCCGCCTCCCGCTCTCCCCCGGCCCCGCGCAGCCCCCGGCTCCCCGTGGCCGCCCTTTGTCCGGGGCCGGCTCCGGGCATTGTTCCCTCCGCCACTCACCGGGGGCGGCGGGGCCGCGCTCCACGCCCGGCGCTGGCACAAAGGCGGCCGCCGGCTCCGTGCCCCCCGCTCAGCGCCGCTCCATGGCCCGGCCGAGTGCGCTCCGCGCCGCGCAGATGGACGCGGCGCAGTGAGTGAGTGGCACGCAGACACACACTTTTTGTTTGCCGCACATAATCTGCCCAATGACGCGTGACAGCCCACGTCCCCTCCCTTTAACCCCTTCGGGGGACGCCCGCTCGCCGCCCGTCCGCCCGCACGGCCCTCACCTGGCAGAGCGCGGGGACACCCCGAAGCTTCGGGACCCGACGGCCGCCCCCGGGGGGCAACGGGGCCGCCACCGCTGGGACGGAACCACCGCCGCGACAGAGTCGCTGCGGGGACGGAGCCACAGCCTCGGGGACGGAACCACCGCCGGGGCGGCCCCGACGGCGCTGCTGCCCCCGCGCACCGGGATTAAGGACGGATGGGGGGGGTGAGGGATGGATGCGGGATGAGGGTTGGATGCAGGATGAGGGATGCATGCGGGATGCGGCCGCTCCGTGCCTGCGGAAGGGTTCTCCCGCATGGAGAGCTTTCTCCGCTTCAGTCCTTACCGCCGTCATTTCGGACCCGCGATGGATTTAAAAAATAAAAAGTAAAAATGGAAATAAAAAGGCGAAAGTAAACAAAAGGCGGCACAAAGCCCCTTCCAAAGGGGAGCGGAGCGCTGGGTGCAATCAGAGAGTGGCGGGTGAGGGGCTTTCACATTCACTTATCCGCCGCGTAATTACGATTTTCCCTGCATTAAGATTAAGGGCTGCCCGTAATGTGCTTTCAACATTTATCTTATTAATTCCACAAACCCAGCGGCTCCTCAACGGGGATTGCTATAACATTGCCGATACGCGGCAATTTACAGATGTTTCGGAGGTGCGCGGTTTTTGCGTTACATATTTTTCTTCTCTCTTTTTTTTATTCTTTCCCTTTCTGATCTTTAGCCCCCGCTGCTTGGCACGCAGCTCCCGACCCGCTGCCATGCACCGGGGAGCAGAGAACTGAATCATCCTTTTTCTTTGCCACAGTTTGAAGGGGCGCCGCAGAAGGAGTAGTGCCCGAACCGCTGCAGCATTGCCACGGCGGCCACCAGCACCGAGCTCGGAACAGAACTGCGCGGAATTTTGGGGTGTCTTGGGGCATTTCGAGGCATCTTCGCTCCCCCCCTTATCCCTCCCCACTGCTTTTAGGTTCGCGTTCTCCTGTGTGCTGAGGAAGGTATCTTTGGGAATACTTCACCATAGCGTCTTCCGAGAGCCCCGTGCGTTATCCACGGGAAAATTTCTGCGTGCAGAACCGCGTCCCCGATGGGGCGGCCTGACCCACCCTCCGAACGGTGGTGAGGCCAAAAGCAAAGAATGGAACAAGCTCTGAGCTCCGCGGTCCTGTGTCCCTGACCCGGAGCTGACACCTCACCTTGGCACCCCCGGAATCATTGACAAATATTCACGTCTGCGCTCAGCACCGCAGTTTTTTCTCTTCTGTGAGCACTGAGCTGAAGGATGAAGGGTGCACGCAGTCCCTCCCTAGCCTTCACCATTCTACAGCTCAGCTCCCTGCCCTCTATTCACTGCTACCTGGTTTTGGCTTCCCATAAGTGCAAAATGCAAAGAGATGGGGCCCAGGGCCGCACCCCATTTTCACTGCAACGTGTCACCCCAGCACCCAGAGGCTCCCCTTCTCCTCTGGGGGTGAAGACAGAGGGGCAGACAGAGGATTGGACAGAGTGGTGTGGAGGATTCCAGCAGGGATGGAGCCCACAACTCCCCAAGATTGATTTCCCTCCGTCATAAATCTCAGCCCGCTGTCCCCCTGCCCACCCAAGCATGATGAAGCCCTTTTCCATCGAGTATTCAGCACCGGAACAGCACAGCCCGCCCGGCCCGCAGCCATCTGCTGCTCCGGGAGCGGAGAACAGCGGCCACAGAGAAAGGGCCGCGCTGTCCGGACCGCTCCGGGACAAACGGCAGCGCTGAATAGCGGCCGCAGACTCTGCCTCGCTCCGTGCCTATGGAGACGGAGGAAGAAAAGGAGCATTATAGCGATGCGACAATTGTAACACGAGCAAAAGAAGAGGCACCCAAAGGGCAGCGCTGCGGCGGCGGAGGGCCCCGGGTGGAAGGGTACTGCCGGGTTTATAGAGACTTTCACTGCTTTTCGATCGGGAGCCAAAGAGTCGGGGGACAACCCCCGAGCAGCGGTCGCGGCACGCAGGTGACGACTTTTCGGGCTTTGCGGCATTTCTCCCCAATTCCTTCCCCCCCGTCCCAGGCGTAGCATCCTGCAGGGCGAGCGCTCGCTTCCTCCGATGGAGGGCAGGAGAGGAGAGCCGACGACTGCGGCCGCGGCCCAAGGGGACCTCAGCGCCTCCCACCCGCAGCCACCCATCGCCACATCCTTCCCCCCCTCCCCCCCCCCCCCCCGCCCTCTGCTCGGGACTGTGGCACAGCGCTGCCCCTTCCTCGTGTTCCCCGACGTGCTGCTGCTTTCGTGGGCACCAGCCACGTGCGTGGCTCATCCCCATTCCCAATACCAGCATTGCTTCCTTCCCCCCCCCCCCCCCAAGCTTGCTTTTCTCAACGTATTACACGCACGACTCCGCGCTGCTTGCACAATGTTTTGCGTGATCTAATATTCTTTGTTCCAAACTGCAAAAAAAATCTAAATAAAGACTATACTGTGTCGCATCGGTATAGGCATCAGCTCGCGCTTCCCGCGGCATATGGTACTTCAGAAGCCATATGTACCACTGTTTAGTGATTCTGGCAAAGAGGCGCAGAATGGTGAAATCCAACTGCCAGGATTTCTGAAAACAAATATGTAAATGCTCCAGTGCTTTTGTTATTCATAACATACCTCTAACACAGCACATACAATATGCTGTTCATTCTGTAACTAGTGTACTACTCAGCTATATTTGCTTCAGCCCTCGGTTTTAAAGATTTTTTTCGGCTCTGTACGATTCCTCCATGCTTTCCATCTACATTCATTTAAATTGGCACTTGGAGAAGGGGATTTTTCCTTTTTTGGGGGGGGAGAAATGGGGGAGTGGGAAGCGTGCATATCTATACAGGCATCTAATAGTGGAACAAAGAGCCACGCGACTGCAGCATCCCCTTGGCACAAATGGTGGAAGGAAGCCTGGGAAAGGCACTGCTTGCACTGCTTTGGGGTCAGCTGCTGGTGTGGGGCAAGCATCCCAAGGAAGGTGATGCTGAACATTTGGGGAACGTCAGGAAATAACAGCTAGGAGGGGGTTTGGGACAACAACCCCACAGAGCATCCCACCTGATCCCACAGAGTATCCCTACTTGTATTTTGTATTTGTTCTTTACATTAATGGGGTGACACACTTAACAGCAGGAAACATTGGCATATTATGCGAGAGAGGTCCCAGAGTATCCTCATACCATCATCCCTCTGCACCTGGAAGCACATTCCACGTCCAGCATCTCTGTGAACTGTGAACAACAACTGTGAGATGTAAGCCCTCGGCTGCTCAGCCATTTGCACACCCTGTGCGAGTGCATGGAATTTGTATTTGTTGGTATTCACCTTAATGGGAGAATGCATATCTTAGATCGATGCCATCGCAGTTTATGGGGATCATCTGTGCCACATTAGCAGCTCAGAGCTTTGATTCCACAGCCTTGCAGGTACCACTGCCCTCCCACATGCATGAGTGGGGTTGTGAAGGGCTGGGACACCTGGCACAGGTCCTGGGGCTGAGTCCCACCCTGACCACCTTTCCAAACCTAGAAAGCAACTTCCACATCATACATAAACTTCAGTATTTTGAAAAAAAAAAAAAAAAAAAAAAAAAAAAAAAAAAAAAAGCCTCAAATTTTGACCATCCTCGCAGCAGAAAGCTTCCTATTTTTCATTGTGTTGGTTCTTACTCTCAACCAACATCTGCCGCTATGATTATGGTCTCTAATGAGCTTCTAAATCACATCACAGCATTCTGTGCTGATGAGCTGCAGTCAGTAACTAAGTGTTTCCTCCTGCAAGATGTGAAACACTTCCTACAAAATGCTGAGTGCTCGCAATTCTCCCAACACAAAAGGTGAGAAACTGTTTTTTTTTTTGTTTTTTTTTTTTTTTTTTTTTTAATAGCATGTCTTATTTGGGGAAACCCAGGAACTGAGTGATACGTAGAGAGATCTGAGCCTGCCTGCTTCACATATAGCACAGGTAGAAAACACCACAGAAGCACATCCCCAGAAGAAGACAGCAGTTTCAGGGACTGTCCTTAGCTGTTGACCCCCTTAGAGGAGGTGAGGGAATCCAGAGAAACCCATGGACAGCCAACTGACCCACAGGGATGCAAAGCAGCTTTCTCGTGTCACACAGATGCATCACAGCTCCTTCCTAGACTCTCTTCTAGCACACAGCCAGAACCCAGCTTGTGTGGCACCACCTCAGCATGTGCTGAACTGGGTATGGCATGCACATCCAGCCCTGTCTCAGGAGAACTGGGATGGAAGAACATAGATTTATTCATCTTTTTACAGGATGTATATGATTTCTCATCATTTCGGTAATGAGGTGATGACTCCTCATGGGTGACTCAGGCTTTGTCTTTCCCTTCTGCTCCAGCAGCTCATGAAAAGGGAAGTGAAGAGGGTTTGGTTTATAGTATGATTTTACGGAGATACTCCTTACTTCCTGCAGATAAGGATTTGTACAGCTGATGCAAGCCAATCCATCCACAAGCTGACACCTGTATTCAGTTGGGCACAAAGCATCAGTTCTCCCCACCACCCAGGAAGATCATTCAGGACATGTCCAGTTCAGCAAGACAATGCTACCTTGCACACACATAGGGATACAGGATTCCCCTCTACCAGCCAAATCCCAGAGAAATGATGATCCACACACAAGTTTTTGTCTTAGGGAGTAGTTGAGTGTTAGAAAGATAGCAAGGAAGTTGTTGAAAAGATGTTCTTCCATTTCTTTTGGACTGCAGGCACCCAAAACCCAAGCCCATAAAATGGCCCTGGAGTTGCAACCATCTCCAAGATTTCTTGCAAGTTTGAGAGCAGGAAACCCCAATGGGCAAGCAAAAGAGCAAGGCAGTACTTTCAAGCATGCAGGAGCAGGAAGCAGACAGGACACACACACCGTGGTGTGTCTGTGCCATGAGGCATCTTGGCTCACGGCCGGGTTAGGTGCCTGTGAGGTGACTCAGCACTGTCCCTGGCACAGGATGTGAGTTCCAGGTGAGCTAATCCCTGCCTCGTTTGCACAGCATTTATGGGAGTAACACACCTCCCTGCTTTGGCTTGGCTCACCTATGGCAGGAGGAAGAATTAAACACGAATGCTAGAACATTGCTGTATCAGAAGGGCGTGTAATAATCCAGGTCTTTTTCTGCAGTCATCACTATATACCAGTTGTAGATATTTCCCCAAACTGTTGCTAGTTGTGCCACACTCAGCCAAGATGACAGATTCCTGCTGGTCTTGGTAAACAGGGTAATGGCTGCCAAAGCACCATAAACATGAAACGTGGATCCAGCTGCTTCACTTGCTGGTCTGGGTGAAGACCTCTGCCCTTCCTGCCTGTTGTAGATAATTGCATTTACTGATCTGCCAACATCACCACTCAGAATGAAGCCTAGATTCCCAGGCAACACTGCTTCGCTCCCACATGTATTAACCACACAGTTGTAGGAAGAAAAACCCATAACTCCTTCAATTACAGAAGATAGTGTATGTCAGGACTGCCTACTATGTTGCACAGGCTGACTTTTCTGAAGCTGAGAATCTGAGGAAGAGGCAGTTTAGAGTAAAGAAAATTTTAAAATCCAACCTAAACACCAGTTAAAATCATCACAACCACTTCCCTTCCATCCATCAACAAACTCTTACCCTTTGGCAGACAGGAACTGCTACAGGCACAGGATTGATGCACACGTGGGCACCGGTGCTGCCCACTTGGCCACGGCCTGATCTTATGCAATCCAG
The DNA here is from genome assembly GCF_951394365.1 of Tetrao urogallus. Classification (NCBI taxonomy): domain Eukaryota; kingdom Metazoa; phylum Chordata; class Aves; order Galliformes; family Phasianidae; genus Tetrao; species Tetrao urogallus. Next base: position 25,489,017 of record NC_136817.1, on the reverse strand, counting down.
ACAAGCCACCTGCTCAAAATATAATAAATAATCAATTCATATTCAAACTCTGGACTTCAATATGCTAAGCCTCAAATGTCTCCCACGATACCAACTGCACAACCTTCCCACCCTGTCTCTCCCAAGGAAGTTGCTTCAAGAGCTCTGTGCCACAGTGCTTCTCTCTTCCCTATCAGATTGGGACTCCATATCGGAAGATTTGGACCAGAAAACAGAGCAGGAGCCCACACTGTAGACCCCACTCATTCCTCCTCAACCTCCATGCCACTGGGCTCCAACTCTTACCTGTGAGTAGCAATTCACAAAACCTCCAGAAAAGGCCCACAGTCTCCTTTTTCACCCTACACAACCCTATCATATCCATCTCCTCCAGCTGCCCATTGCCTCGACCATTGCAGGTTCACAGTAACTCTATGATAGATGCACAGAGATTTCCTCAGCGCAGCCCAAGTCCCTCCAACAGCATCCTCACCCCACGGTGTAGGAGCAGCCAAACTCATTAAGCCAAGCCCTGGGAGATCTGTCCCACAGCTGCACCACATTCCCAGCAAAAAAGAAAGAGGACTCAGGTGTTGCCTCTTATAATCACAGACCCACCACCAGCTGCTGTGGGCTACACCCTACCAACAAAAACCCCCACAAAACTCTCTTCCAGACCTTCAAGCTCCAATCAAAGCAAGGTGTTTCAGTATGCCTCGTCACAACACTGAGCTGCAGGGCAGCGTATGCAAGTGCAGCTCTCCGTGACTACGGCTTGCTGGTGATCGTATGCCGGAAGAGTGTTGCACAGATGACTTCACGAAACAAAATTAAGAGTCATGCATCAGAGAGGACATTGCCACAGCTCTGGCGTAATTAGGAGCCATCATCATCAAGCACAGGAAATTGGCACATCTGCTTTTTCAGGCTGTCGGGCACACTGTCAGGGGGAGCTGTGCTGCATCTCTGAGCCTTGCAAAGCACAAACATTTATGCAGGCTCCCCCAAAACAGTGATGTATGCAGTTTTTAATCATTTATCCTCCCAGTGGTTATGTTCCCTTTCTATCCCTACACCATGCAGGGAACACTGATCCGACAGCACCATATTCTTTCTTTCCTCCATCCCCAAAGTGCTTTGGCTTTAAACCTGCAAAACTCCACAGAACAAAAGTTACATTTTTGTTTGATGCACCCAAGATAGGGTTTGCTTCTTTCCTTTAGAGTAAGCAGTAAAGCCCCAGCAAGTCCCATGGCTTGGGTGGATGCAGGCTTGCAGTATGAAGACATGCCACTTTTTCTTTCTATTCTTTTTCCCTTTGGGTGCCCACTCAGAGATGCATTGTTCCCTTGAGGGGATATGCTGAACTGCTCCCTGCTGTGGCCATGCGTTATTTCCCAAGAAGACCAAACAGGGTCACTGCAGCCCCAGAGTTGTGCAAAAATCCCATCCGGAGTCATCCGTTCCTCAGTGCTGCTCCCAGCCAGCAGCCGCTTCTGGCATAAGATTTGATTTTTCCATCATGCTTTTTTTTTTCCCTCTCCCAGGCCAAGGCTGATTTAGCTGCACGCTGTGAGGTTTGCACTGGGATAGCACACAACTTCATCTTCCTTTTCAGTCACTCTGCTCATGTGGGAAACAGTGCTGCATATCCCTGTGCAGACTTCATGTTGGAAAATCAGGGACCTTCTCTGCTTTGCTGAGACTAGGAATAGTATCACTCATTACTGACAGCAACTAAAGGCCCATTGTGCACAGATCACTAACAGATCTCCATGTTCTCATATGGAAGCAAACACATTGCTGACATTCAGGATTCCTAGTTTTTGGACTTGAGGGTTGGCTTTCTACCTCTGTGTTTTTGGCTATGTATTTCCAGTAGGTATCACAAACTGTTTTGGTGTGTTGGAAAGCAGTGACTATTCAGGAATTCTGAGCTTGCATAATTCCCAGATTTGTCTAGACAGATATTTTCCATCTGGATAATATATGCAGCAGTACACGGACACGAGTTCCTGTGTTACTTAATGCTATCCTTTTTATTTATTCATTTATACACTGATGTGCAGAATGCAGGCAGACCAGTGGGCTACATCTGTAAGGCAGAGGAAGAATTTGTTTGGGTAATCCTCCAGCAGGCAGCTCCTTGATGATGGCTGCACAATGTACAATTCCTGGACTCACCGTGTCTGCTCTCCTTCTTTGCAAAGGGTGAGACTTGATGTTGACAGCTCAAGTTGTGTTGCCTTGAATCACAGAATCATTAAGGCTGGAGAAGACCTCCAAGATCACTAAGTCCAGCTCCAGCCCATCTCTACTATGCCCACTGACCATGTCCCCCAGTGCCACATCTCCATGGTTCCTGAACACCTCCAGGGACGGTGACTCTCCCACCTCCCTGGACAGCCTGCGCCACTGTATCACCAGTCCTGTAAGACAGAAGTTGGCAGTGAAGTTGTGCTGGTTTCTGCATACATCTTCTCTGTCAAAAGTTCTTGCTGCAGTTGTGGGAGCACTGCCCAAAGTGCTCCCACAGGTATCTGATCCAGTGTCATACAGAGGTCTCCTGGTGCAGGCAAGAGCAGCAGGAACCCCTCCTTCTGCCTTCAGGGACCCCTTCTGCTGCTGCTCTTCATTAACCTTTGTTCATTCCTGTAGCAATGGAGGAGGCAGGGAAAGAGGTGGGAGAGAGAATGGTCTGATGGGTTCTGAGAACTAGGCAAGGAAGATGCTTAAACACAGCCAGAGCCAAATCCATGTAAATATCCATAGCTACTGCCATGTGCTTTCCGGTCCATCTCTGCTTCATCTCATCCCTCCAGTAAAGCAGGCTCATGTTATCCGCTGCTTCAGCAGAAACCACAGAGTGAGAGAGGAATTTACACACACTTGGAACCTGGGAAGGAGCAGCTTCCAGCTGTCACAGACCTCGGGCTGGCAAGGTTGGATCTCTGTAAGCAGCTGAAACAGTCTCCAACAGCTGGATGATGTGACACATCCTCACAAGGCTTGGGGAGGGCTCTGCAGGCTGAGCTCAGGTATGTGTTGGGAACCCTCAGCTGGGCCTGCAGAGAGAGAGGTCAGTGCTGCTCTGCAGTCCTTAAATGCAGTAGATTTACAGCCTTTGCTTTTGCCACATCTTTGCGGGTGCTCAGCTCTTAATCTGCTGTGTTTTGAACACCCACAGGGACTGTAAAATGCAGCTCACTTGCCCTTTAGCCTTGCTAGCTCACAAATACAAAAAATTTCATGCGCCAGATCCTTGGTGGATGTAAATTGTGCTTGTGTGGATGAAGCTTTCAGCCATTAAGTTACTGAAGTGCGATACAGGGAGGATTAAATTTCAGGTGCCTTTCTCTTTCCTTTTGTGCTGCTGAGCACATTATATGGCATGGAGCATTTCTTTGGGTACCACAGGTATTCCCCCACCCAACTTCTGCTGTCCTTGTGTCACTATTTCTGTAAGGGGTAGTACTTATTTACAGATCAAGGTTGTTTATAAGTATGCAGTAGGGAAACAGAAAGCAATTGTTTGATGTTACTATAGGGGAACTGTGTTGTGATTTGATGTAGCAAGAAAATACTTCAAATTTTGTGTGGAGTCCTGTGGTTCCAATAACCAGTGCAGTGTGTGAAAGCTGTGTGCTGGAAGTGAGAGGAAGATGACGGATCTCTGACGTCATCCATCATCCGATGGATGTCAGAGATACCAGCTTTGCCAGCTCATCACAGCTGTGGCTGACGCAGGTTCCTTCCCCTATCTTGTCATGTGAATGATGTTGACTCAGAGATGGAGGCTCCATGAGGATAACAAACTGAACTATGCTTTCTCTTTCCCCAGATGGACAGCCCCATTGATCCACTGCTCCTGTGATGGATGCCATGGTGGGATGCAAGCTGGGGTAGAGCTGAAAGCTCCAGCACATCAATTTGCTAGGAGAACGTAATGCAACGTAATGTATCCTGATACCAGGGGAACGTCAGGCTGAGTGTTAGGAAAAGGTTTTTCACTAGGGGGATGTGGGCATGGAATAGTTTCCTCAGGGCAGATCATGGCATTGATCTTGCCAGAACACAAGAGGTGTCTGGACAAAGCTCTTAGTAATATGGTCTGATTTTTGGGTGGTGCTGTGTGGAACCAGGAATTTGACCCAGTGACCTTTATGTGTACTTTCCAACTTGGAGTATTCTGTGATTCTATGATTTCATGAGACAGAATGCTGAGCTGAGCGCCAGCCGGAAGAGTACTGAGGACTGAGGAGTTGGAGAACTGCACACCTTTGGCTCTCCACCATTGGAGCTTTGAATGCAGTCCACTAAAAGCCAAAGCTGCCTGGATTAAAGGCTGTTGAAACAAAACAGTGAACAAAAGAATAACCCTTTTTAATTCCAATCCCATTGGTTGCTTGTCACAGAGTGCTTGTGGCAAAAACTCTGCAAAGGAAACAAAGAAATAGTGGATAGACATTTATTTTTAACTTGGGAGATAATTTTGGTTTATGCAGCTTGTGGCTGGAGCTTTTCATCAGAGAAAACTTGCGCATCTTTTTAGCCCCCAGAAAATATTTTAAGATTATAAAGCATATTTGAACTTCCTGTGAAAATCTGAAGGCCCAGATGGCAAAATCCAAAGGATAATATTCTTGCAACGCTTTCTGCAGTGCCTCATGCTCACTGCTAAGGATCCGGCTTATGCTTCAGACCAAATGCTCACTCTATATTTAGCTTTGCACAGTCTATTGTGAAGCGATGTATTTCAGAGGCAACCACATTGAAATGGAGAGAAATTGGTCAACATGCATGGTTGGAACATGGCTGGTGTTTTGTGGGTTCAAGTGTTGGACTCGATGATCTGTGTGGCTCCATTCAATACAGGGTGCTGTGTGGGTCTGTGTCTATGACTTGAGCATTCACTGATTCCATGTTTCTATGACTTGGATATTCTGTGAATCTATGGTTCTAGAACATGGATATTATAGAATCACAGAATCATTAAGGTTGGAAAAGACCTCCAAGATCACCAAGCCCAACCACCAATCCACCCTCACCATGCCTACTAACCACATCCCTCAGCGCCACATTCCCACAGTTCTTGAGGGACAATCACTCCACCACCTTCCTGGGCAGCCAGTTCCAATGCCTCACCATTTTTTCTGAGAATAATTTTTTTTCCTAATATCCAACCTGAACTTCCTCTGGCACAACTTAAGGCCATTCCCTCTTTTCCTATCACTGTTACCTGCCTTTCGGGCAGTTGCAGTGAGCAATAAGGTCTCCCATGAGCTGCCCCTTCTCAAACTGAACAATCTGAGTTCTTTCTGCTGTTCCCATAAAATTTGTGCTCTTGAACCTGTTAATCTCTGTTGCCTTCCTCTGGACATGCTCCAGGGCCTCGATGTCTTTCTTACAGTGAGGGTCCCAACACAATATTCAAAGTGGGGCCTCACTAGAGCTGAGTACAGAGCAATAACCATCTCCCTGCTCCCGTTGGCTGTACCATTTCTGACATGAGCCATAATGCTGTTGGCCTTCTTGGCCACCTAGGCACACTACTGGCTCATGTTCACATGGATGTCAACCAATGCCCCCAGGTCCTTTTCCTCTGTGTTGCTCTCCAGCCTCTCTTCCCCAAGCCTGTAGCGATGCTTGGGGCTGCTGTGACCAAAAGGCAGGACCCAGCACTCAGACTTGTTAAAGCTCATACAATTGGCCTCTGCCCAATTGTACGACTGATTGTCACTGTGCAGATCCCTCTATAGGACCTTCCTATCCTCAGGCAGATCAACACTTCCCCCAAACTTGGTGTCATTTGCAAACTCAGTGAGGGTGCACTCAATCTCCTCTTCCAGATCATCAATAAAGATACTGAACAGGGCTGCCCCCAGCAGTGACCCATAGGGAACCATGACTGGGTTTAACTCTACTTTCCACCACTTTCCATGCCCAGTCCTCCAGCTGGTTTTGTACACCGAGAGGAATAAACCTGCCCAAACCATAGACAGCCAGCTTCAGTGATCATTCTGTGATTCCGTGGCTCTATGAGTTGGAAGAGTTTTATGTGGTTTTGGAGAAAAGTTGATGGCTCAGCAGCCCCGGCAAAGGGTGAGAACTCACAAAGGATGTAACAAAAATCATAAAAACAATACAGTGTCAGAATGTTCTGTGTGAGGTCCCTAGTTAAGCGGTGGCACGCTCCACGCTCACGTTCGGGCTGAGTCCCAGCGAGGGGGCAGCTCCGCGGGCCGTCTGAGCGCAATGCCAGACGCTCGGGCTCCGATTTAACCGGAGTTCCCGTGGTTACTACGGAACAGTGCGCTCCCAGCCCCGGGGACCGGCGGGGAGGAGGCGCCTGAGGCGGCGGCGGCGGCGGGCGGGAGGCGGGCGGAAGGCCGCAAAGGGGCGCGCCGAGCCCGGCCGGCCCCGGCCCCCGCCTCGGGCGACACGGAGAGGAGAGGGCGGGGGAGGGCCGGACGGGGGGCGGCCCTTCAGCAGCGCCGAGCGGAGCACGGCCGCGCCGGGCCGCGTCCCCTCACCGCCGCCCCGAGGCCCCATGGCGCGGCCCGCGCTGCCGCTCCTCATCCTCCTCCCGCTGCTGCTCCCCTCCGCCAGCCCGGCCCCGGCCGCCGAGCAGCCGTCGTGCCACGGCGCCTTCGACATGTACTTCGTGCTGGACAAGTAAGGCTGCGCGGGTCCGCTTTGTCTGCCGGCGGACACCGGGTGCGGGCGGGGGGCGAGCGAGGGGGGCCCGGCTCTGGGGGCGATGCCCTCACCCGCTGCTCGCGGGAGGAAGTTTGAGTGCAAAACGCGTTTTCCGAGGGGAAAAAATCCGTTTTTCGGGCAGCATCTGCCGCCCCTCCCCCGCGGCAGCTGTTGGTGCGGGAAGTTTGTGCCGAGGGAGGAGGCACCGCGGCGTGGAGCGAAGCGAAGGGCCCCGCGCGGTCCGAATCCCTCCCAGAAACGGCCCCTGTGCCCTTTGTCCGTAAGGCTGCTGATGTGCACTGCTTTTCTCTGCAGATCCGGGAGTGTGGCACAGAACTGGCACGAGATCTTCGACTTCGTGAACCAGCTGACGGAGCGGTTTGTGAGGTGCGTTTTGGTCCTTCTAACATCTGTAAGCTCTGTAGATGTGTTGCACAAACACGCTGAGAGGCTGGCTTCCGTGCCCAGATCGCTAGAAAACAGTGCGAACTTTCATTCCATCTCCTCGTGTTTGGGACTGAATAAAAAGGTGATAGCATGCACCTCTGGACGCTGTCTCTTAAATTACTTACAGATGCCATTCAGCATTTTTATTGTTTTTGTTTTTTTTTTTTTCTCCGTGAGCCACACGGTTTATTTCTGATAGAATATTTCTTGAAGATTGCATTCAGAGCTGTAGGTAAAGCAGGCTGCCTGGTTATGGGTCTGTCTGTGTGGATGTGTGGTGCAGTGATATGGAACAACTTTAAGTGGATGGGGCGAGGCTCTTTGCTGTGGTGTGCAGTGACAGGACAAGGGGCACAAACTGGAACATAAGAAGTTCTTTACAAACATGTGGAATAACTTTCCTATGAGGGTAACAGAGCATTGGAACAGCTGCCCGGAGAGGCTGTGGAATCTCCTTCTCTGGAGACTTTCAGTACTTGCCTGGATGCTTTCCCGTATGAGCTGCTGCAGGGAACTGCTTTAGGAGGGTTGGGCTGGGGGATCTCCAGAGGTCTCTTCTAATCCCTATGATTCTGTGATTCAGGCCTGGACAAATTCCCAGGAAGTTTGTGCCATAGTGACTGTGTTCGTGTTGTGCAGACGTGTAATCAGCTCTGTGTGTAGCTGGCAAGCGTGGGTGCTGCAGGAATGCTGTGCAAACACTGCTAGCTACAGCTGAATGCAACCAGATGAGGGGGACTGTGCAGTAGCATCTCCTTAAAAGAAAATTGAAATGATTGAAACAAATAGCCCCCAGCACACACACATCCGTGTGGCAGTTTCTGCTAAGGCAAAAGATGTGAGTGGGCACTTAGAATCTAATAGCAGGATACAGATAGGGCTGTGTAATTTAATACTTCCCACATCCATCATCTGCAAAGCAAACCTTGCCTAGAGCAAGTGGATGACCTGAGGTGCTGGAAGTTCTATAAGCTTTAAAAGAAAAAAAGAAAGCCTGAGGAGATCATAGCACCACTTTTTTTGCAGTGAGTGATTCTTGTCCCACTGAAAGAGTGGTGTTTGTTCAGTGTAAATCCAGTTCCTCACCTTGTACAGCCAAACTGCTCCTTGCAGCGGTTTTGGAGAGGAGCTCTGGCTGCCATTTTTAAACTGAAGGGAGTAGCTGTGGGCAGAACCACAGAGAACCACTTGGTAACAGTTTTCTTCAGCAAAAGCTTTCACTGAAGAATTTATTCCGAGCTGTGTGCCTTGTATTCATTTGCTTGCCATTCTGGCTTGTCTGCAAGACAGTGTTTGTAGTGACAGTGTTGCGTGTTGGGCATCTTGGTTCTGAAGGGCAGGGTTGCTTCGTACTCACATGATGCTCCTCCATCACCTGAGTGCTGGGAACGCAAATTGACATGGAATTTCTTACGAAGAGGACAGTTTCCTGAAGTTAGTTATATTCTAACTTTGAGGTTTTGGTCAGCAGAGAGCTGCGTCTCAAAGAGGGAAGTCTCACATTGCTTGGGCTGGGTGGTGAGGTAATCCACAGAGATGGGGATTTTGGTTGTTTGTTATTGGGCAACTGCTTACAGCATCTAACACAGCTGATAACACGCAGCCTGGGTTATAATTACATACACTGTGATTTATGAAAATTACCAAATATATTGAAATAGGCATGAATAAAAATTGAAGGCAAGCTGGACAGGTGTTGTTAGGACCTGCCTTAGGAAAGTTATTATCTTGGCCTTCTGGAATATAAGTTCCTAGGGAATGCATTTTCCAGTAATGTTTGGAGGTAATTCCTCTTAATCTTGTTGGAAGAAACAGGTAGGTTTCTCCAAAAAAGACTTAATTCTTAGTAAAAATAATTTCATACAATTCTTTTCACAGTGCCAATTTCCTGGATCCTTTTATGGAGGTTGATCTTAAGTTACACAACTCTGTGTCACTGATGAAACACTCTCATTCTGAAATCAGGAGTTTGTGTAGAGATGTCTGAAAGACTTTTCTAGAGAGGAAAGGCACAAAGAGTACTACTGATTTGATTCTGCTGATCTCTATGATGCAAAGCTTCACTTTGTAAATTACTCTGTGATGGGATCAAACTTTACAAAGCAGTAACTAGCTTTTGCATGTATCCGTGTGTAATACACACAAGAGTGTGCCCTGAGCGTATGGCTCCAACTTACCTTTACACCAATGACCATGAAAACACATTTTTTAAACGTTGGTAGATCACAATCCCTGGATTTCACATTCTGTTGGGTCACATGACTTTCTAATTCTTAAGTTCAGCACCTGTTGATTTGGATTTCAGTCAGGCAGGAAAGAATAATATTTCAGCTACTTTGTTCTCAATGTAGATCTGGAAGAGAGATGGACATAAGCACATTAATTCCTTTCTCATTCTTGGTATAGTTGTTTGAAGGTGTGTTCTTCTGAAATTAGAGGATAAAGACAATAATAATAAAACATGAGTACATGAATGGAATATGTGCATCTGTTCTTTTTGTTTGACTAAAATCTTTTTTTTCCTTTTCCCTCTTTTAAAAGCCCCAAGATGAGATTATCATTCATCGTGTTTTCCTCCCAGGCACAAGTCATTATGCCATTAACTGGAGACAGGTTAGTGCACTGTGTTTTTAATTTCCCTCTTTCCCTGTCCCCACCAAAAGCTCTTATTAAATCAGAGGAGCAGATACTGCACAATAACTGATACCTGTAGGTGGAGGTCAGTCATGAGGCCTTTGTGCAGATCTGGATTTAATTTTGTAAAGCAGAGTCTGTAAATAAAAGCCTTTAGTGTTACTTAATGTCTGTAGGTAAAGCACGCAGTGGTACATTAATGCTTCCTATACTTTCAGATAAGGTAGGTATTTTCTAATTGTAATTTTCTACTTCAGGGTAGGCTTTAGACAGTGAAGTCTGTGTCATTTGAAAGATGAGAGGTCTTTCTGGCACCATGGACATGTCTTGATGTGCCTGATCCCTTCCATGACCGATGTTTTCAGATGCAGTGGAAGGCAAGGCTACTTGCATTGATTTTACAAGAATAGGAAACAGTTTTGTAGAAAATGTCTCAAACCACCAGGGTCCTGGTGAAATCCCTTAAAACCTATCAGATCACGTCCTCGCTGTCTCTCTTCTGTCCAGAAACCAGACACAGTTCACAACTCTGTGGATTTGGAGCAACTGGATAGATCACATAGGAATCATTAATGAACTGTGTCAAAGTGAGAGGGAGGTAGTTCTTCCTTTCTGTTCCTTTCAGTAGAGTCAAGCTAAAGCACGATCTCTCCTATTTGTTCAGGTTACTGTGGTTTTTTTTTGTTTTTTTTTTTTGTTTTTTTTATTTTTTTAAAATAATTCATAATAGCAAGTACAACACTTACTGAAGAGAACACATTGGCAACAAGCAGTCTGGCACCCTAGAAGCAGGCTGTCCAATGACACAGTTCCCCTCCTGTTTAGCATTTCAAAAAGTGGTCTGACTTGAGACCAGCCAAGAGTCTCCCCCCGCCCGCACTCCAGTGCCGGATCTGCTCTCTGCAGGGACAGACAAGGTTATAAGCCATTTTTCCAGATGGCTTGAGAGAGGTCATGAGAGGACATATAAGCCCATTCCAAGGACTGCTCAAGTCAATGAGATCCTTTCTCTCAGTTTCAATGGGCCCTTAATCCCTGCCAATAGCCTGCTCCTTATCAAACTGGTTGATAGCACACAGACCACTTTGAATGCTTGGGCAGAACTCTGGAATCATGCCATGGAAACACAAGTGCCTTTCTCACTGCATGTCAGTTGCACTCTTCAGGCTGTGGAAACCTACTTTAAAGCATGGGAAGAACCCATTTAGTTGCTGTGAGTTCCTCTGTCCAACTTTTCTTCATTGCAAGCCTTATTGCTTAGGAGGAATTATAAGGAAGATGAAGAAGGGGGCAGGAGTGCCTGCAACCCTATGCAGATCAGCAAGAAGGGATGGGTACAGCTGGAACAGTTGTCATTTAAATACAGAAAGTCAGCAGTTAAAAATTGCTTGGAATTCCACACTCTAGTTGTTCTGAATGGGAGATGAGGATGCGAAGTGCAGTGCGGGATCAGGGATGTGAAACTGCACTGTGTGTGATGATGGGATGATGCAGCCTTGTTAGTTTATGTGCATTTTGGCCGTGCTGGGATATTTTTCCCCTCACTCGCTAATTCACAAATGCCAGGAAACCACAGTTTATTCCCAGCAGTCAGCTCAAAGCTGGGAGGTCTTTTTTGTTTTAAAAGCCATAGGATTCTAATTGTTTGCACACAGTTACTGCTGCTTTTTACTGCGTTATGAAGCTGTGGATATAAAGAAAGCCACACTATAGTGGTTAAGGCCCCAGATTACCAAACATTTTGTGACTGCGAACAGTGCTGTGTGGATAACTCTGCAAACAGAAGTCATTGCTAACCTCAGTATACACAGTTCTATGATAAATACATAGAAAAAAACACTGGAATGGAGAAGACTTCTCATGCTGTTTACGTGCTGTTGTAGAGATGCACATTTCCCCTGTGAAATTTGACTGGATGCTATAAGCAAATGGTCAGCAAAAATTTGTGCATTCACATGTGGGTCTCAGCTGTGCTGCTAGTTTTAAAAAGCAAGTTGCTTGGAAAAGCAGTTACACTTAGGAACAGCTCTTGCATTCTCCTAGGGCCAGTTTTATGCTGGCTAGGAGAATTTCAGGTTTCTGATGGTACTTGTCTTTCTTCTACCCAGAGCCCATGCAGGAGGCTTAACATTTTAAGCAGAATAAGTATTATTGTGCATGGCCCTCTGTACTATTTGAGAGTTGTAGAAAGCCAGAAGCTCCTTCAAATCACGCATCTAGCTGATGCACAGAGTTAACTCTCACTGGTGGGCAAGCTGTGTTTGCTGGGGGTGCAGCCATCCTTCCTGTTCTTAAAGAGCACTGTTCCTTTGTTTCTCAGACTGGTACCTATGAAAAAGCAATGATTTGGATAGCTTTTAAGCTTCTGTCTTCAAGCACGCTTTGCTTTCTAGCAAGGATAAATCCTGTCTCTTTGTACATGTCCAAATGCAACATATCAGCAACATCAGCAGTCAGACCACTGGGCTGCTGACAGCACTCTTATTAGCATTGTGCCAATTAAAATTTAGAAAAGCAATAGGTAGCACCCTTGACTTCAGACACCTAGACAACATAACTGCAGCCTTTGGCCCAAGCAGGGAGTAGTGTTTGCAGACAGGCCCACACGCTTCCCGAAGGAGTTGGCACAGCTTTCACACAGCCAACAAGCTCTCTCCAGCTGGAGTGAGTAATGCTGGCATGAGGTCCTGCTCTCTGAGATGGAGCATGGCAGGGTTCCTCTAAGGGCACTGCAGAGGCCACTGCTATCACCTCTTTTTTTTTAGCCACAGTGGGGCTGTGCCTGCAGCCCCTCTTGGCAGAACTCCATTGAGGAGCCAAAAAGAAACCCCAGAGCAAATTGGCAAAGGACACGTAGCTGCAGATGCATTTGCCTGCCTGCTACTGGAAGATTTATTGGAAGTAGTTGCAAAGTTTCTGAGAGACAGGGTAGCTGTTACAAACTGAATGTGCCTTTTCTCAAAGAGAGGTGTGATATACAATGAATGTGTGCATATACAATGAATGAGGAAGAGTTAGTAAGTCTGTGCTCATTCAGCTCAGTCACAGAGAAGCTCTAAGTTGCTGATATCATTTTGTTTTCCATTTCACTCCCGCATTTGACTTAAACCATGAAGCCAAAGGCAATCCAGCCTGTATTACCATTATTGAATTTTGCTGCAGTTGTGTCCAGACACCCAGACTGAGGTCATGGCTCTGTTATTTCAGTTCAGACGAGTTTCATGTAAAACCAGATCTTCTCTGCAGTGTTCTCTGGCTACAATAAATCATTACAGAAACCAGGGAGGGGAGAGTTTAGAAAGATTCAGGCAGACACAGGCTCCTGTGTCCGCCCTTCAAACCTCCTGGGTACAAGTTGTAGGGTGCCTCAGCCAACCCCGCTCTTGCTGTCTTTGGGAATCATCTGCTCAGGCCTTGGGTTTCTGCGTTGGCCTCATGACAGTCACACTGGGACTGAGTCCTACCTGACAAGCTCAAAGCATCTGGCTGGGCTGATCTGCAACACGTGTCCTAAGAGAAAGGGGCGGCGACTGATGGAGTTGCAGCTAAAAAAGCTGTTGCTGCCAAAGATTTTCCTGGAACCTCTTGTAGGCAGAGGCCTGGAAACACCAGAGATTTCAGTGTGCCTGGGTCACAAGACATTTCAGATAAATAAAGCCCAACTGATTGTACAAAAGTTATTTTTGCAGAATGAAATCTGTTTCAGAAAACTGGGACTTCGGTTGCTGCTTATTTCTTGGCAGCAGAACACTAACGCCTGTGATGTGCTGCCACTCATCCTGGCAAGCACTGAGTATGTGGTTTATAATCTGCCTTCGTACATAATCAGTTTCAAGTTGTTTCTATAGATGCTGAATATAAAATATTTGGATCAAACAGATTGTATTATCTTACGTAACTTGCTTTCCATATATTCATGCAACTTTTTTTTTTTTTTTTTTTTTTTTTAAAGTTTTAAATTCTATCAGTTGATCCTGTGATTGGGAGCTTACTACATCAATGGATTGTACTTAGGAACAAAGCTTCTACACATAGAAAAACCCCATCCATGGAACAAATGACTTGTGGGTGGTATTCAGGCAGAGCAGCATATGCATTCCTTCTCTGTCTTTTTTTTTTTTTTTTTTTTTTTTTTTTTTTTTTGTGTGTGTGTGTGTGTGTGTGTGTGTGTGTGTGTGTGTATGTGCTTTAGGAAAACCTTTCATAAATCCTGCAATGCATTTTCCCTCCATCTCTTTGCTCTTGCTCATTTCCTGATTTTTCCTTATATTTATTGTCCAGATTTCCTGTCTTTACTTAGTTTTGTTTTGTTCAGTTAACCCAGCCACTTGCAGTCAGTGATGGATTTATTCAAAGGCCCATGAGAAATAATAGCACAAGCTTATTCTTTTAAATGTAAGTGAGCTGCAGCCTTTGCAAGTATGACATCTTATCAAAGCTCATGCAGAAAAGCCATGAGAGCTTTGGATAAAAGGTGTCTTGCAGGTGCTGCATTTACCTGTTGGTTCTTGCTTTTAAATTATTGCAGTTTTTTCCCACCTCCTACCTGTATATTGATCTGGATGATTTGACTAGAAACAGAACTGCTCCCGTAGGAATTTCCTTTTCTAACTGCAATGTGACTGGAAATGAAGTCAGTTTAATTGACCAAAGTGAAGTGAATAATAAAAAAAGAATTACCATTGAGCTGTTTTAATGCTGAGGCACGGCCACTTCTTGGCAGCATCTCCTCCATCTGAAAGGTTTTACTGAGTATGGGCCTTTGACTCATCAAGGCATCCTGTGTTATTGAGATCTAAAATAACTGTTACAACAGGCACTTTTGTGATGAATAGACAATCTGCCTCCACTTTATATCTCAGCTACGTGCCGTATTTCACAGATTTTTATTTCAGATCTCATTTATTATAAATGTTATTTTTCCACTGATAAACTAATGTTATTTTTCCACTGATAAACTAACACCTTTGCCTACTGTAAGTTGATGCTAAGTCTTTTACCTTTTTTTTTTTTTTCTCCAGAGAGAAAATCAAGGAAGGTCTCAAGAATTTGTCAGAAGTGAAACCAGCAGGTGACACATACATACATGAAGGGTTAAAACAGGTGGGTTTTGCTCATTATTTTGCAATCACAATATCCTCTGTTCTCATCCCATGGGTAGAAACTTCTTTTTTTTTTTCATTTAATATCCGTAGAGCCAAGATTGTAATTGCAATCTTTTTGCTGAACAGTTCAACAAACAAAAGACTGTTACTATTTGAAAGGAAAACAAAGCAAAACAACTGTAATATTAAGCCATTATCTTTATATGTTGGAACCTACTGACTGACATTTAAAATCCATGGATAGCAAAGGAAATCTTATGGTGGATTTAAAGAGCTGTGAAGGTATGTTTTTTTTTTTTTTCAAGAATGGGTCAATTAATGAATGACCCCAGTACTTTAGAGGTGAACTCACTGCTGACTGGACTGTAGTGATAAATGATTTCCTTGTTTGTAATTTGTAAGAGGATTATCTGAAGAGATAAGTATGAAGATGAAACAGAGTTGTTCAGATGAGACACTTTGTTTACTTACAACCAACGTCCTAGTTAAAAGTTAAGATATAATCTTAAGTGCAATAAATATCTTTCATTTTCAGGCCAATTTGCAGATTGAGAAGCAGGGAGCATCGAGGTTTTCTAGCATCATCATTGCGCTGACAGATGGCAAGCTAGATGGTCAGATTCCTTTGTATGCAGAAAAAGAGGTGAGCACTAGTTGAAAACACATATTCTAAGAGTTTGTAATGACCACTGGATGAAAAAATACTCATTCCTCTCTATTCTGGGACAGGCGAAGACATCCAGACAGCTGGGGGCTAGAGTTTACTGTGTTGGCGTCCTTGATTTTGTACAAGCACAGGTAAGAATATTACTATTTCAGATTACTAGATTGTAGCACATTGCAGGGTTTTTATATGGTTCATGTTCAGTATTATACATTAGGCTGTACTGTACCTTCACTGGCAGACAGTCCCATGTGTTTACAGGCACAAGTAGAATATGTGGGTGTCACTTTTACTGTAGAAAAAAGCTGCAGGCTATATCCTTGCTAACTTATAGCTGCCTGTAGCAAAAGTAAAACTCTTCCAGTAAGACAGTTACCAGATTAGGCAACAGTGTATATATGACATCGCTGTGTCTACTGTGTAGCTCCAGACAAGCTAAGCAGAGAGTGTAACAGCTAAAGGAAATGGGAAAAAAGATAAAATGAAAATAAACTAAGGATCCATGATCCCTGTCTTTATTGATTGGAAGTTCTTCCAGAGCTTCTATTCTGTGGCAGAACTGTCCTAATAGTCACTGCAGCTACTCTTGTCAGGTGAAAGAGTGCAAGAGGTATTTTACTACTGTAAAGGCACATAGAAAGGCTTTTTAGTGTAAGGCAGAGCAAACAGGGAAGGTAACTCTGGAAAGAAATTCAGAATTACCACCAAAATACAAGCTCTAAAAGGTTCCTTTATTGTGCTTGTTTTATGTGATGGATAGCTACTATAGAATTTAGTTTGCTGCAATACATTCTAGCAAATCCTCCCATTTAGAAAAGTTAGAGGTAGCTTCTATAGCTGAGAAGAACTCAAAACTTTCCTTCTTTTTGCAGGGGTGATGAAAAGTGGTGGTTTTTTGTTTTTTTTTTTTTTTTTTTTTCCCTCATCCCTTTATATTTTAATGCTGAAAAGTCATATGAAGTGTTTAATTTGCCAAGTGATTCACATGCATGTTTGTGTTCTCTCCAAAGCTTGAAAGAATTGCTGACACAAAAGAGCAAGTCTTCCCTGTCACTGGAGGATTCCAAGCACTTAAAGGGATAATCAATTCTGTGAGTACAAGGCGAGAAGTTTAACATTTCCTGAAGATTATAGCATACTCTCCACTTCCACTTACTTTTCCAGGCAGAATTGGTTCCTAAATCTGTAAATCCAGTGCATTATGCTCTCTCCTCCATATCTTAGAATGCAGTTCTGATAATAAGCATTGCCTACCACTTCTGCAAGTGTTCACGCAAAGACCTTGTATGGAGTTTGATGACTCCAAGCTCTGTTGAGTGAGTTTGAGGAGAATACATTGAGGTATAGCTATTGCAGACTTCATCTAAAATAAATGGAGGCCATTACTGCGGGAAAGTTGAGAATAACTGGTTGAAAGCATTAGGAATGAGTAAAAAATATATATTGCACAAGTCTTTGTATTCAGAGAAGCGTTCTAAATATGTGCTAGACCTTAACCACTTGTTTTTCTACTAAGGAATGAGACTTTCAGTTGTGTTTTTTTTTTTTTCTTTCCCCAAATGTGCATTGAGTGACTCTCATTAGTGAGAGGGGACTCTTCAAATGATTACTCTGAATTGCAAGAACAGATCAAAGCAAGAGGAAAGTTATGTTTGTGGTCAGTGGCTGGACGTTATTGTAGCTGTCCTTAGAGCAGATGTGTTTGATTGTAAGGACCTAATTTATTTACTTTATGTTCAACCAAAGGCCGTGTGCTTTGTTTAGGGTTTAGACTGCTGCTGCTGCGTGTAAGCAGCAAAAAGGAACAAAGCCTACTGTCAACTTAAAACCAAGAATGAAATCCTTTTTCTGAAAGTGATGTCATTATAATTCATTTCCTTTTTTTTTTTTTTTTTTTTTAAATAAAGGATACCACTCACATGCAAGATATTATGCAGTCATCAATTTATCACTTCCTTTCAATAGCCTTTTTTTTTTTTTTTTTTTTTTTTTTTTTTTTTTTTTTTTTTTTTTTGTGGAAGTTAAAAGCATAATGGGGCAACTTTTTTTTCCTTATTATTGCTTAAAATAAATGTAATTTGAGAAGCTTCCTTGCATATTCTGAAGACGTATAATCAACCTTTTCATAGAGTGACATTTATTTTCCTGAAATGAGATACAGCCCATGTGGTACTCCTTTTTTAATCTCTGTTTTTGCTATTTAAAATACTTACACAAATCAGTTCTTCTGCTGGCACAAAGAAATGCAACATTGAAGCCACCAGAGGAAGACTTACAAAAGCTAAATATTTAGTCCCACTTGGTTAGGCTACTGAATTTCCACAGATATTGCATTTCAAAATACATATGTCAAGGCAGAGTCAGGTAAAGAAATAAATGTTTATGTTTAGAGTATCATCTCAAACAGAAGTCACTGACCTGCAGATCAGACCCTTTCCAGGAGCTGAATTTCTCTGTGGATTTCTTAGGCTCTCTGAGGAAACAGCAGGAGTATGATCCCTTGAGGATTCTGAAGAGCTCAGCTTGAGAATTCTGTAATTAAAATACACAGAAAGTTAGCATAGCTTGTAGGCTGTCCCCTTAGCCTCTATTTTTGGCTGAGGTGTTTTTGGGCAGTCTCTGGCTAGCAGCCATGGTGTGTGTGTGGTGTGTGTGTGTGTGTGTGTGTGTGTGTGTGTGTGTGTGTGTAGAGAGAGTCAGCCTGGCAGATGGTGCTTGCACAAGCCTCAGTCTAGCTTCTTTTGGCACCTGTGAAAAGACCAGTACAGAAGTAGCAGATGTGTGCATATTGTATCTGCACAGCAAGAAAAGATGCACCTAACAGCAGCACCTCATTGTTAAAGGACTAGTTTGAGATTGACAGGAGCTGTACGGAAAAAGAACACTTTTTGAGTAAACTGTTCTGCAGCTTCAGCGTTGTCTGCTCCTTTAAGCTGTGCCTGAACTCATGAGTTGTTGAGGTTTTTGTTTAGCAGGCTGTAGCTGCAATAGGTCAGTCAACATTTGGATCACTGTATATTTCCGTCCATAAAAAGACTGTATGTTGTGGCTATCTGGGCCTAAAGAAAACGTTTTCTATGACAACAAAAAAGCATGAGAAAGCTTTTCTGCCAGGAAACACATCAGTGCACCTCTGTCTTCTCATTGTTCTTATTTGTTGGGTTAAGCGATTAAACGAAGCCAAGCTAATTATTTGATAGCTCCAGACAACTTTTAGAGGTTGGAATATTGTCCCCAACTTCCTGAAAACCACTGAATTTCTGTGTAGTTTCATTTTACTGTCACGGCATCTAAAACTATTCTCTCTCCTTTAGTAAAGCACTTTAAATGTCTTTATCGGAAGCAGATGGTTAACAACGTGCTATCATTGTCCTTGTTTTTAACTATGCGGTGTAGATGGAAGTATCCATAATAACCATAGTTTTTATTTTCCCTGGTTTTTTTTTTTTTTTTTTTTTGGTTTTGTTTTTTTTTTTAAATGCATGTGTTTTAAAATGATTGATATGCTGTAGTTATAAATCAGTTATCATTGAAAGGGTTTTGATTGACTGTGACAATTCACTCTCATCATATTGTAAAATTGGTAAGCAAGATCTAATCAAATATGAAATAGTAACAGTTTTCCTTTTATTCACAATTATAAATCCATTTCAGTTTGCAAATGCACTAGAGAATACAGACTCGGAGAGACACTCTGTCACAAAAGGGAAGTATAATTTCAAAAGAGGAAAAGGAAATACCCAAGTCACAAACATGCAGAAGCATAGCTTGAAGTGCAGTGCTAAGGGTTCAGTTGTGAAACCTTCCATTATAATTGTTGAATATTTCTTGTTTAATAAAATACACACTTTACAGAAATAGCAGTGACCCAAGAATTGAAACTCTCCAGCAAAACTGCAACACAAAATTGTTCAGTATGAATAGTAGGAGAAGCTGCTCCTCTATTCTGCTGTATTTGCGTCTACCAAACTTTAAGCTCTAAATTTTTTTTTGGCTGTTCTGTTATACCTGCAGTAAATGGAAGGAATCCTGATCATTTGCTGATGGAAAAAAAAAGTGATAAGCTTAATCTTAAGTGTATCTGTTTCTACCTACTTCTGCAGTTGTTAGAAGTCT
Organism: Tetrao urogallus; assembly: GCF_951394365.1. Lineage (NCBI taxonomy): Eukaryota > Metazoa > Chordata > Aves > Galliformes > Phasianidae > Tetrao > Tetrao urogallus. The sequence goes on along the minus strand of NC_136817.1, from coordinate 25,469,373 downwards.
AAACGATTACGACAATTTATTTTCTTTGGATAGTTACATTAAATCACAGCGAGGTGGTGGGAACTTCATAATCATGAAGATCCCTTCCAACCTAGGCCATTCGGTGACTCTGTGAAATATGTTTAATGATGGCCATGGATTAATGTTCAAGACAGCTGGTGATCAGCATTTAGAGAAAAACAAGTTCAGATCTTGAAAGCTTGTATTGAAATTAGACTTTCCTACTTCAGATAAAAATCCCAGTGAAGTTTGGAAGAATTGAAGCACCTCCATGGTGCACTGCATTTTTTTTTTATTTTTTTTTTTTTTAAATAATACCACCTAACAATTAAAAACTGTGCATGGACTTATGTGAAGAGGTGACTGTTTTTTGAAGTTTCCAGCTCTTCCGACATCACTAATATCTAACTTTACCAAGTAGTAAAGTGAACAACATTGTCAGAGTAAATAAATCCAAGGGGAAATCTAGAGCTTAGAAGAAAAATGCTGAGGGCAACTTATGCTATCAGGAGCAGTTTACTGATTCAGTTTGGCTGGTAATTACATGGACTATGGCCTTCTGAGCAAGCCACAGCAGTGTGGCTTTTTGGAGTGCACAATTTATATCAGCATGTGGCAATTTAGTACTGTATGAGAAAATGGAATTGTTCTTTTTTTTTTTTTCCTCTCACATAAATGATTTAGATTAAATAGATATGTATATATGTATTAACTTTAATCATATATATGTGTATTTAATTTAATGAAGAGCCATTTGGGAATTTATCATTTTCATTGAAGCATAGAATGGCTTGGGTTGAAAGGGACCCCAAGGATCAAGTTCCAAGTTTCATTGTTAGGACTAAGTCTATCTGTCATAACCAAAATATTGCCTTCCTAGATGGCTTTGTTAGACTGCTGAGGCAGCACTTGTCCTAACAACCAGACATGTGGGTATGGAACATCTTAAGGAGAGGATGATCAGGGTTAGGAGTGGTCTAACTGCTAACTCACATGCATCTAGCTCGGTATGGTGCTGAACCAGAGCCTTCACTTGGATAAATGCTGTGGATTCATTGTTCTTACTAAATAGCTACTAACTATTAATAATACTAACTACTAACTAATAAATACGAACTCAGAATTTCCTTGTGGGGGTCAGATTGCACAAGGTGACTAAAGGCTGTGGGACTGACAGCCTGAAGACATACCAGTTATCAGATAAACTCCTCTGTAGTGCAAAAACAGTGCTGGACTCTATCAAGGGAGCAGAGTATGTCTGCAATCATAGAAGCAGGAAACATTGCAGTTCTGAACACTGTCATTCTAACTACTTTGGTCAATTATGAAACAACAGTTGTGAGAACAAGTGATTAAGTAAAGGATCTGGGAACAAAGATGCTAGTGCCATTTGAATCAAACATTGGAGTCTTTATATGAGACCATACGTCTCTACTGCATTGCTGGATAGCTCCATGTGTTTTCTAGCACCCTGACTGCCTGTCTGCCCTACCCCATCTGGAATTGTTTGCTGCCTGTTTGAGTGCAGGGGTAGTCTGTGGTAGAATCAACCTTCCCTACTTCTATTGGGTACATTGTACCTGATGTCAGGCAGCTGTCGTCTTTGGTAGATTGTTATTCTGTTTTGTGTTTCCCCAATAGGGCTGAAGTTTCTGTACTGTCCCCATAAAACTCCACCATAAGACAGCATGAAATTTTATTTCCAATTGTTTTTGCAATATTTCCACATTGTACTCGCGTTTGTGACACATTTCTGTGCTTGTAGCTTGCATGGCAAGTCAGAGTATATCACATTCTGAAAAGCAAATTGAGATAAGGATCCCTGCTTCCTCTTCCATTTATGCAAACACAAGCCCTACTGATTGGAGAGTGAAAGTTGCCTAGTTGTCTCTGCAGGCAGAGCTGGGCAAGGTTTGTGCCTGTAGAAGTTAAATTAGTGGAGCTTATTTTAGGAATGTTATTAGAATTTGTGGCAGTTGTAAGTAGACTTCAAAGCATTTTTATACTAATGTGAGTTAGCACCACTTAATACTCAAAGTTAAAATATATTTCATACTTCAGAAATCCCCACAAAGTGGTGTCAGATAAAACTATAGGAACTTGACTCATGTAGAACTAAAGAGGAAGTTATTGACTTAAAAAAAAAACAAGTAAACAGTTCCGTCTAGAATGGTTTTATCTTGTATTGTTACAGAAGTTCATAAGAATTCTACATGGAAGGGATTAGAAACGAGCATTCATCTCTTTTTGCTCATTTTGTGGGCACTCAGTTTTGAACCGGGCATTTCAAGCAGGAAAAGCACCCTTAGTCATAGGGGAAAAAAATCTGATCAACAGATATAAGCTGGGAACTTGCATTACACAGTACGTATTTTACTTGTATTTTTGAAGTTGTTTCCACATTGGCAAAGACTGTGATGGGAAAAACACCCACAACCTTAGCATAAAGTTTATCTTCATTAAAAAAAATCTCCACAAATATCCAGTTACAAATTTATGGTTAGTATTTCAACCCTAGGTCTTGAACTTCAGTATAGGTGTGCAGAAAGGCACTAAATTATCTGGACAGCTCTCCTGCAGCTCTACTGCATTTAGCTCTAGAAATCTCTTTACTGGAATTGATATTAACAAAAATAGGAAGAAGGTTGGCTAGCAGTATAGCTGATGGTGAAAAGGGACAGAACCACAGGAAAGAATGATTCTTGAAAGAACAGTAATACATATAGCTATATATATATATATAAAAACACAGTAGCTCTTAATGCTGAGTGTTTTTTTATGGAAATGCCTGCACTGAAATTAGTAGGACCACTTGCTGCCAGGTGCCTTAACCCCCCTGTGATTGAGATTCCTCTCTGGCCAAGTTGCAAGCAATTTAGTTATTGAGTAGTCATCAGTAGCTAAGTTATTTCCCTTTTGCCTTGAGACAGCTCAGCTCAGCTCACTAGGGCTGCAATCCATCCCTGGTCTACTTGCTTGGAATATGCTAAGACAGCTCCCCACTTTTTCCTTAAATGATGTCCCTGAGCTGCAGATAAGGGGAGAAGGACTAGCAAACCAACTGCAAGCTGTTAAGATTTTTCAAGAGCAAAATGAGCTTAAACAGTTCATTATCAATTATAAATGAATGTAATTGGATCATTTCCTGTAGGAAGAAAATATGCTCAGTTTATGCCCTGGGAATCCAGGAAGCGAACTATTAAACATTTAAGGAGGTGGGGGAGGGAAAATGCAACAAGTTATCATTAAAAGAATTATTGCTATTAAATCAGTCATCTTCTTTAATCCACTTGGATGGTCTAATATTCGAGCTGCACTGAGTGCAAGGTTTAGAGCTAATGCTGTGCTATGTTTTCCATGTGATCGAGACTGAGTAGATAGTTTTGGGAATTACTGCATGTAGACGTTAAAGGGACTCAATGGCCTGGAATGGAACGCTTTCTGCTCTATCCTTCACTGCTGTACAGCCCTTAATTTGACGTTCTCTGACATATTACAAACCAGATAATGTTCTCCTGGAGAACAGAGAGCTTGATAAACCAGTAGCATAACTGACATGGCTCCAGTTTTCATGAGCACACACGTGCCTTGTGATTTGGACACAACTTGTCAGCTCTCCTCACATGGCTATCGGTTCTGTTACATAAGGACAAGCGTAAATCTTGCTCAAAATGAGGCACTTACAAGTCTGAGATCTAGTGTTTCCTTAGTGATAAGTTGTTTTGAGACAGATTTTACTTACTAATTAAAAAAAAAAAAAAAACACTTTTTTTTCCTGCTATCAGAAGTAGCAGTTTATCTAGATTCTTATTTACATTACTTGCTAAGTACTGGGCTTAGAGTTGTTTTTAGTAATGTGAGGGTAAAGGTTCTGATGCTGTTAAAATCTGCATCTCTTCCGACCTGCAGTTTTGTCATCTACATTTGGTTCACTCGGCGACTGCAAATGAGGCAGTGCTTTGACATCGTATAATTAGAATATTCCCACTAACCTGACACTGCAGCAGGCTTCTCTCTGATGGTTATTTTATGCAAGACCATATGTCTCAGGGATTTTTTTTCATTTCAATGGGGGACAGGATAGCAGCCCTCCTCCACCCCCTTTCCTGTTGCACTTTGTCTAAGGCAGTGCTGAACGGTGTCAGGAAGTAGGCTGAAATTGGCAGCGAGCTGTACTTAAGAGCACAGATGTTTGGCACCAGACAGAAGTATATCCCCATTATGCACATAACTGCTATGGTTGCTTTGCCATTGCTTTGTTGGACGGAAACATCAAAATGGTGTTTCCTGTGAAAGCATTTGTTTCATTTCTAGTTATCGCAAATAGATTGCCTTCCATCTAGGGTGAGATGGTACCAGTGCTTGGTGGCACTGAGAGAGAAAGAAGGGGGGAACATATGGTTTGTTTCAACACAGTACCAATACGAGACGTGGCACAGTCCTATAGATTTGGTTTTGGAATATCATTTTGCATATGGATTTTACAGGAGATATTGCGGATGTCCCATCCCTGGAGATGTTCCTGGGGCCATGAGCAGCCTGATCTGGTGGGGGTAACTTCCTAAGGCAGGGTGTTGGAAACAGATAAATGTTGAGGTCCCTTCCAACCCAACTATTCCAGGATTCTATGACCACTGTTTAACTCTCTTTTTTAAAATTAAATTCAGACTGCGAGGACATGGGGCAGCTTAACACTATCTGAAACAATTCCAAGTTTAACATTGTGGAAAGGCAGTGGACTTCAAGGAGCAAATGTGCATGGAGAGGCTGGCCTGCTTAAGAGCAGGGAATGCATGGAACCTCATGGGTGCTTAAACATGATTAAGGTTACTTATGGAATCACTTCAGTCAAAGGATCTACATATGTTCTTTTGCTCTCATGACCTACTCCAGGCCTTTAGTTATAAGTCTAACCACATAACAGTATAAAGGGGCAACAATAATTACTCAGTTAAAAGGAACAACAACTTGTAGATGAGAGGGAAATATATAACAACACCTGCAAACAAACAGCCTGAGCTTTCACTGCCTTGATTCACTTTTGCACACTGTAAGACTCAATTAGCATGGCACGGCAATTACTGAGCTACAAGCAGTCAGAATTTCAGTCTTCAGAAGAAAAATAGGCAGCATTTAAACACCTCCTGCTTAACTTTGAGTTCATTTTCACTGCCTCAACAGTAGTGGAAAAACATTTTAGGGGCACGGGAGAGAAAAAAAAGTTTCCAATAAGACACTTAAGTGACTCATATAGAAATAAAAACACATGGAAACATGGGATAGGCGCAGTCTTAGTACACCAATCAGAACAAGTGAAGCAAAAGCATTTTAGGAACTGAACTGACCACTTCTGTAAACTCCACATTAATTGGCTCTCCTTGACTTATTTTGGCCAGACTTTAGCCTGGCCTAGCTGGAAATGACTAAACCAAACAATAGTAGAACACTGTTTGCATTACAAATTCTCCTGAGACTTTCTTTACAGCTCTGAACTGGGATGACACTCAAGAAGGTATTAACTTACCCAAGAAGGAGTAACTCAAGCACAGTGCTCCACAGTCCCAGGCAGCTCACACAGCTATAACCCAGCATTTCTAAACCTTGTTTTTGCACACTCTTGCACTAAATGATGCCTGCCTGCTAACTGCTTTTTTCTTGCCTACTGCTCCTGGAGCTGCTCTCCAAGCACCAGGTGTATAGCACTCCCTAATTAACATTTAATGGGAAACAAAAGGTACAGGCACTAATTGGCAAGCGACCATCACAACTTGAGTGTTACAGCTGATGACCAAAAGCTTTGCCTGCCTGCCTAAATCCCACTGAGACCAGTAATGTTACAGTTAGTTTTCAGCGCTATTTTGTTTTCATGGCTCCTCACAGATGCTGTTTGCAAGTTTTTTCTACAGCATTCCCCTTCCTCACCTGTCTCAATTTTTTCAGAATATTTTAAGTAATTCTCTTTGTTCTACAGTAAAACAGTGACAGGGTGGTGAGAGGTTGACTAGCACTGTGTATTTATTGCTCTATCTTGGATGAGGGTGGAAGTGAGAGAGGTGCAGCTCTTCCTGATGTAAGTGTCACAGTTAACTGAGAGATACATTTGGTGCATTCCATGAAGAAAAGCACGTCTGCTCTGTGTCACGCCCTGACCATAGCTTTCCTAGTTTGAATTCTGCTTGCAGTCTGCCATGGTCCTAGAGCTGCTTTTCTCCCTATTGGTTCTATTTTGCCCACTGTACACTGTGTTTAGAATAGCACCTCTAGGGAAAATGGTGTCAGAGAGAGAGAGAAAAGTAGAGGGGTGATAACATCAAGAAAAGCTACTATTTTGAATTTGCTGGCATTCAAAGTTTTTTTGGTGCTCCTTTGCCATCTTTCTGCTGTATGCAGCACACTTTTTGCAATGAGACTGGCTGTCAGGATAGCAACAGGCAGTGTTCTAGGCTCGAAGCTTGAAATGCAGTGAGCAGGAGCAGTAAAGTTTTGCACACTGATTGTGGAAGTGATTATATTGCACTATCAGCATATATTTTGCATGACTTGCCCTACATGAGTTTAGCAAATGGGATTGCTTTTAAAAGGTGAATATTTTCTCTCTTCAAAACTTAACTCTGGAAAAGAAAATTAGATGCTTTTGTTTTATTACAGCACATGCAGTTCACATAACTGCGTTGCCTTCCCTTTAAGGAGTCAAGTCAAACTGATTGAGGGTTGGGATCCAGAGAGCAATGATGTAAATAAAAAAAAATATGCATGTTTGACGTGGAACTGTAGGCAGTGAAGGACACTGGTGACTTTGGTAATTCTTTGTTCAAAGTTATTACTTTCCTGAATGTGATCAAAATTGTCAAAAAACTCTTCCTCCAACAGTTCATGGCCATACTGGTCTTCTAACCAGGAAGCTGTAACTTGTATGTCCATATATGTATATACACACCATTGTCTGATTTCAGAACAGTAACTAGACTTGAAAACTGTTATGGTGGTGCAGTAAAACATCCAGCTGTGCTGTTGACTTGCCCCAGTTCCTAACCTCCACCTCCAGTTCTACGGAGGAACAGATGCCACAAGAGTTATGATTTATGGTGCTGCTCGCTGCCAAAAACTTTTGAACTGCAGACTGGGGCTAAGTAAAATGGAACGATACTGTGAAAAGAATTGACACTTAGCATATTTTATTAATTGTCAATGTACAGTTGGGTTGCTCATGGCTTGTTACTAGTGCACTGTCTTCACAATTTCTTGGAACGTGAAATTCATTAATGTGCTGGAAGGGAAAGTTATTGTAGCCTGCTTGTAACACTGTGCCGCATGGTACAGCTCTGTTCTGCAGTATGTTCCCAGTACATGGTAGGCAAAATACTTACAGAGCTGCAGGAGCTGTACAGTTTAAATTCTCAGAACTTTCAGAGGCAGCAGTGAGGGTGAGAAGTGAACAAAAGCAGAGCCCAGCACGTGACACGTTAAAGAGACTGAGGAAGGTGCAGTAGGCAGGCTTTCTATGGGAATAAATGTTGCATAAAGCAAAGGCAAGATCTATGGCAAAGCAAAAATTATAAACAGAGATGGAGTCTGCAAAGCCTGTAAGCACTGGTGAGACTTATTCCATCTCATTGCTTGGCTGCCTTTTTATAATTTATTGTAGGGATGCATGCTTTTTCTATGCTAATGTAATGATTTGTGTAGATGTATTTTTTTGACAGCTTAAAAAATTCTAACAAAACACAATTCTCTATTTTGATTGGATACGTACAGGTCAGAAACTTACACATCTCCAATTGAATCAAGTGCTAAACCACTTCTTTATAAGGTGCAGTTGATGTGAGCCTTCAGGAACCTTCTAGTGGGGAATGCACAGGAACCAGGCACCCACACAGATTGATACAGATTTTAAGCACTGATTAACACTCAGCTTGCTTGGATAGCAATTTGTTAGGAGAAAAGTGGTCCCAGTCTGAGAAGTGGATAAAGGAGCTGGGCTTTCTAAACTGTTTGGAGAAATGTTCACACGTATGCTAGTTTGTACCTGAAAAAAGCTGAACTTTCCCTGAACACAAAGCTGTGGCATCTAAACCTCTCAAAGCTGAAGGTGGAAATAGGTGGTAACTGGCCCATGCAGGACTTGACATGAAAACCTGAATGCTGGTTAGCTGGTTCAGGAGCTGAACAGTTTATTTAGCTGTGCCCTTAGCTGCAGTCAGTAAGTAAACAGGATGTGAGAGCAAGATCAGAGTATGCAGAGCTCCTCTGAAGGACAAAGCTCTTAGATCTGCATGCACGCAGATACCAAGGAACCAGTGTAGAAGGAAGCTCATTTTCTGCATGGGACATGAAAGCTTTTATTCAGCAAGCAACTCTCTAAGCATTAGAAGGATCTCATTCCCACTACATCCAGTTGAACACTCATGTGCCTGAAGCTACAGGTGCAGTTAAGGATGTTAAGCACGCAGCTAAGCATGCATGAGAGCTGGCTCACAAGGTGGAACTGAGCAGTCTGGCAACTGATTTACAAGTGACCCTTTCAAAAGGAAATGGTTCTCTTTTTTTTTTATAAAAAATTTTATTTTAAAGCCAAATTGAATCCTGGTGTTTATCCATGAATTTACATCAAGGATGCTTTTGAGTGTTGTGGGTTATCTCAAAAGCCTTTATTCTGATAACTTCTGCTCTTAGAAATATTATGAAATGATTCACTTGCATTACTGACAAACACTGTGCAAACTGTACAGCATCCATTCACCTAATGGCCATCAGATGTGATATCACTGAAAGCCTGAATGGCTCTTTTGCTTCCAACCAACCCTCAGAAAGGACAGCATTTGCAGCACTGAGCCTGAGCAGTGTTCACACTGCTTGCTGTTGTGGCAGCTTTTATCATTACTATTCATAGAAAATATAGTATAACTTACCTTTTTTTTTTTAGTTATCATTAAGATGCTTAGTTGCTCTGATATAACATGCTACATGCAGAAGAATTACAGAATAAGGTTTCCTCAACGGTCTGCTTTTTGTTACTGCTAAGGAAGGAAACATCAATGATAGGAATTTCACATCTCATTTTCTTGAAGCACAGGAGACTGACCACCTTGAAGAGTAGCACTGCTACCTTCTTCCACCAACAGCCACACCTGGTAAATGAGCATTAAAATTAAAAGCTTACAGCTGTGATTCTGACATCATCCTCTCATTTGGATGAGCTCCTGTGTATTTCCAGCTGTAATCCATTCTGCATAGCCTTGTTCTGTCTCAGACTTGCAAGAAGCATTCTATAGTTCCTCCACAGCATTTCATGCTCTAATTTGAATTTACTGTATGTCAGCAGAGTGCTTAAGTATCCCATGCAAGGATAGCCTTAAATAGTCATTATTTCAACTCTTCCTGTGGGCAGTAAGTTTCAAATTAATGAATTTGCAATGCCAAATCCTTCCTTTTGACTGCCATGATTCAGAGAAGAGGGAGCACTGTAAAGATTTGTGAAAAGTTCTTCTCAGCCTTGCTGACTTTCCACGGCAAGATAGGTTAAAGCTATTTTAGAATAGAAAAAAAAATCTGAAAATAAGCGAACACCAAACACACAAAGTTCTCTAAATCCTGTTACATGTGAAGGAAGCGTTGATTACCACATTTGAAAACATTTTCAGGTTCTCCATTGTAATAGCTGTGAGCCAAACCTTTCCAAACTAATTAGACGTGGTAAAATTAATAGGATTTTCATGAATTATGTTTCAGATTCACTTTATCCATCTTGTCCAAATTTTGCTTTGAGGGAGCGTTTGGAAGAGCCCATAAAGGAAAGCCCAAGGCAAAAGCTATCTGTACACTTCTGGGCTGGCTACATCTGATTCACCTCTCTGCATTTCTTTCATTTCTGCTGCTTAAAATTACTTAAGACTGTCACTGAAGGGAAGGTTTTCTGAGATAATGGGTCAGATTTTAATAGCAGCTTCCCTATCATATATGGGCCATCGAGACAAGCAGCTCTTTGAATAACTCAAAAAAAAAAAAAAAGACTCAGTGTCTTCATGCAGTTGTCTTCCTCATATGAGCTTTGTTTGGAACACAACAATATTAGATTATTAACATTGCTAAGAGATTGAAGGTGTTTGAGCACAGCTTTCTCAAGACAAGTGAGAGCAGTGAATGACAATAGCTTAAATGAGGAAAGTAAGTATCAAAGCAATTGTGTATTTTTTCAGAAAAGCATTGAAAAACCTATTTTCTTGTTTTTATCACAAACATCACATCTATGCGTAACAACTGAAATTTCATGGTACTATGGGGAAATGTATGCATTCTGAATTATTCCCTTTTGCTAATGAATTTTGTTAGTGAATTCTAAGCCATATTTTATGTCAGATGTGGTTTTTATTTTTCCCTGTTTATTCCTAAATTCAGGTGGAGTTAAACATGCCCGAATTGATTGTTTGCCTGCTTTGTGTCACATCTAGAAATAGTGTTGGAAAATCACTATAAACATGGTGGGGTTACAATAGCACTTCCCAAGGAAAAACAGATGAAGTCTCATTGTTCCAGTTCTTCCTCCCCCCCCATTCATCAGGCACTGAGCAAATAGGGACAAGATCACTTCAAAAGTTTGTTCCTGTGGATCTAATGCTACTCTGAAGTGTAAAAAAAAAAATAATTTCTTTGAGCCTTGATATTGCCTATGGCTGGATATTTATATTAAAGCAAATCCGAAGTCTCACTGACTTAAATGGGACTGTTCACGTGGCTCAATCTTCAGAGAAATACTGAGAGAACATGTTTCTACAATGAAGGAATAAAATGCTTTGTTCTTTCTTCATTTTGTTCTACACAAAGCACTTTTTTTTTTTTTTTCTTCTCTAAAATAAGCCTGCTCTCTACACTGAAATAACAATCAAAAAGTGAAGTCCTTTTTTGGAAGCAAGAGTTGAGACCTTCAGTTAATATAAACTGCTGGAGTTGCACTGAACTCAGAGCTGCATTCTTTCCAAAGATCTCTATTGCTGCATCTCATCCAAATGCATGTGCCTGTGAGGTCTCTCTTTGCAGATTTTTAGATATAACTTAATGTTTATAAATGGTTATTGAAAGCACTACAAAAAGAATTTGTGCACAACAGTTCAGGGGGAGACAGGTGTTAGGGAAAGTGTTAAATGAGACAGGCAGCTTTTTGCTTGGAACCTGGCATTGCTGTTCCACTATGCACACTGACAAATATGCTATTATTTCTGCTGGGACTGGATACGTAGCAGCAGAAATCATGAGCAAATGAGAGTGAAGTAAAAAAGGCAACACTTGAAGGGAGGAAAAAGGAGCTAAGAGTAAGACAGTCACATTTACTGACAGATTGTACCTGGTTCTGAGCCAGCCTCTGAGAGCAAATGAAGGTACAGAAGGGACAGGACATTATGCTACAAACAGGTCCTGACCTTGAATGAATTCCATGTAGTATTATATACATATATATGTGTGTGTGTGTGTATGAATGCCTGCTAAAAATATCATATACTACAGCCCAAGCTATTTAAATACTACACAGAAGTTTTATTAAAGGAAATTAATAGCCTTTTACCAAAAAAAAAAAAAAAATAAATAAATCACACATCATTATGTGTAGGAAGAAGGCAGTAAAGATGTGTATTGTTTTCACTTGTTTAACCCTACAAGTTTCAAGTGGCTTTTCCCACCTGTACCACAGAAATACGTTATGACTTTCACATATTATGAATTAACTTAGAATTAGGAACAGTGTCCAAGACCACCTTTTGAAGCACAAATCATTCCAATTTGTCCCTTTTCTTATAATGACAGACTCATTAAGGTTGGAAAAGATTGCTGAGATCATCTAGTCCAGCAGTCAGCTCATCACCACCACACTCACAAGTGCCTTACATTCTATCCGCTGTATTTCTGCATTATTGGTAGGAGTATTTTTTGCTCCTGCCTATTGGAAGACTACTCCATAACTGGTTAGGCTGCCTGCTTTTGCTTCTCTAATACAGCAGTTAAAGAAAATCATTCCACAGAGCTCTGTTCAGTCAGGAAAATCATGCATTCTTGCTCTGCTGTACATAGAGCAGGGTGCCAGCACTTGGAATAATGTGCACTTGGCCTGACCCACAGCTTGTTGGAAGACTCCGTTTGATTGGGCTGGATTCTGGATCAGGCTCCTTGTGACTAACTTCTGGCATAATACTTAGGATTGGGTTCCATGGAAAATTAAGTTGGGAAACTGGATAGAATTTGAGGCCAAAAAATCAGACATTAGTGTTGTTTTGAAGAGTATTCCAGGTTCAACAAACTGATCCAAGTCTTACGAACTCTTAGTGGATCTGACTGTGCAAACATGCAAAAGTTTCACATGGTTCAAGGAAATGTCCTACAAAGTCAGGCACATGCAAACCAAATCTGTAGCTGTGTACTAGTATCTTCTAGGTACAAACACTTGATTTAAAATAACCTGTTTCCTCACTGAAACAGCATTCTGAAACCTATTACTATTTCCTCTATTACAACAGGTGTTGAAGCAGTCATGCACTGAGATTTTATATTTGGAACCATCCAGTGTCTGTGTGGGAGGTAAGTTCTCATGAAAAAAATAATTATTATAGGATGGATATCCACATTTTACCCAAAGGGAAACCACCCAGGTCATCTAGAAAAGGAACATCCCTCCAGAAATTCCTCAGGGACTTTTTAAGACAAAAATCAGATCCTTTTGCTGGCTCTTTTTTCCGCAGGAACTGCCTATTGAGGGCTGCTCCTATAACTTCAGTCATATGTAGGAACTCCTATTATCCATTGTATGATGTGTGCAATTAATCACGCTTTGCACTTCTGATACTTAAAGCAGTGATACATTTGTGACACTCCTATTCTTAGCCTATGGTCACCAAGTATGAATCCTAATAACATAAGTCCATATAAATGCCTGACAATATTTATAGTGCTCTGAACATGTTAGTGTGAGCAGTAAAGCATTTGACTGTTCTGGTGCAGTAAGGTGGCAATCCTTATGTAGAAAAGCTACACAAAATTATGTGTCCTTTTCTTCTTCCCAGTTTCACAATTCACACACTCTGAAACCAATCAAAAGAAGGCGGTTGCAAAATCTGCCTATTTGGATGTCTTTTAGAAACATGGATCATCTCAATGAAGTCAGTTGCCTCAGTAAACAAAGTTGTCCCTTCTCCTCTGCAAGATTTTATGCTCACAAATAGCATGGCTCTTACGCAACTCCCAGAGAAGCATTTGCGAGTAGAAACATTCTCTTCAAGAGAGAGAAGCCCAATCAAAATCTAGAGTTTCTTGCAAATAAATACCTAGATTTCTTTCCTCATGTGCAACTGAGACATGGGGAACTTACTAACACAGGTCCTGCTGTTAGTCAGAATCAACTGAGGGAACAATTATTTTCTCCGTAATGACTTAACTATGCAGTTAAGTACCAGGAATTAATTAGTAATGTTTCAAACTTAAGATACCTTCTTATGCTGAGCATCATTTATTGCTAAAAATATTTAAATTATCTCCTAAGTTGCAGTGCACTGAATAGCTGTTTGTTGTTTTCTTTTCCCCTGCAGAGGAGTTCCAAGTTGTTCTTAGAGGAAGCGGCTTAACCCTTGGTGGGAGAACTGATGGTGTTACTTGCACCTATCAAGTGAATGGAACTACCATTCGTAAGTATTGGAGTTAGTAGGAAATATAAAGGCAGATCATTTCTAAGTGATTTTTTTTTCCTACTTTTTGCCTCCTTTTCTTTAAAATCTAAACAAAGGCATGGAAGAAAGGAAGGAAAATAGGAAAACTCTGAGGATTTGCAAGAGAATGTGTGTTGTTCACATCTTGCTCAGTGATTTGAATTTGCTACCAGTTACCATTAGCTGTGACCAGCAGTTATGTGGAATAAGGTGTAGGTAACCATCTAGCTCCTAATGTACCTATGAAAAAAACACAGCCACAAAGCATGCTGACCAGTATTCCTTCTTGTAAGATGACCATGGTCAAGGAAGGCCCTTGTGATCATTCCAGAAATCAGTCTTACCCAAGGCACACATAGCTTGTTCTGAAGCATCTCCACCCACACTGTCCAGTATACAAGAGGTATAGCTGATAGATTGTCACAGGAATTTAGCAGGGCATTGGTGCCACTTCATGACACACAATCCTCTTCCTGGAACTTCTACAATTGGTAGTGTTTTTCCCTATATTGGGACATCTTCATCTGCTTAATACCTCGAGCAGCAGTCTCCTCCAGGAGACCACAGCCAGATTCCCAGATGTATAGTAGTTTCCTGGCACATGGAGTGGAATTGAGTTTCAGACAAAGTGACCATGGCATCTTTTATAGGCACTTTCCCTGTAGTTTTTTTGGAAATAATTCCTACTCAGTGTTTTTTTTCTGTTGTATTTACTATTGACCTTTAGTCAGATTTTGTAATCCTTAGCTCTTCCTCTGTTGAAATATTGTCACTGGGGAAATTTTTTTCTGCATAGGGCTCCAAGAGCTCTTAAAAAAAAAAAAAAAAAGGACAGAATGCGAAGCATTTTCTTATCTGATTAAGAATATTTTTGAAGATCTCCTTTTAGGCAAAGCTTTTTAGGCATTGGTCCTGTGTTGTTCAGTACATTAACTTTTGATGAGGCAGGAAAACTGTCAGGGCAAAGGATATGTTAGGCCAGAATCTGGATTAGTCCCATTCTGCTCCTCTGTTCCTTAAACTAGCAACATGGAGATGGTGGTGGTGAAAAAGCACCATTAACAGAAACCCCTGCCATTTTTGATATCCAGAAACTAAAGTAGACAGCTAGTGGAATTACATTTAAGCAGTATGTCTTAGAAGCAAGCCAGAATGGAAAAAATGATTAAAAAAAAAATGCATCTGTAGAAAAAAACATAACATATTCTCCCCCTACCTGATGTCTGATTTTTATATTAGCTTGTCTTGAATTCTTGTCTCATTCAGCATGTGTTTCCAGTCCATTTTCTTCCAATCTCTCCTGCCTATTAAAGACCTTCTATAGGAATAAGAAAATAGCACAGTTCTGGATAAAGAGAATCTGTGTAAAGCAATTCTGCTTTTATAAATTTTTCTTCAGTTTCAATTAAAACTGTCACCTTTGTTCCCTGTATTAAAATAAGGCTTGCTCATTGACACTTTTTCTTCGTATTAGTTTTATAGAAATGTAGTTTGAAATGTGACAAAATTGGTTCAGTTGCATATTTGTTATCCTAGTGTGCTTTTCCTACTCAGAGAAGGGGGAAAACAGGCTTAGTTCTAGGTGAAGAAAATTAATTTCATGCTCTTTAGAATGAGCAGGTGAGACATCAGTAACACAACCTTAAGATAATGACAACTTACACTCAATTTAGGTGGCTGGTTTGCAAGTCTTCAGGACTCCCTTATTTCTATTTCTGGCTTCCTTCTGACTTGTATTCAGCCACAAGCAGTTCACTTTTCTACAACTCCAGTCTGCCCAAAATAATAGCACATACCTTCATTTTTATTATTTTTTTTTTTTTTAAATGCTAGTTACTATTGTGGGCTCTCCGAATCCACTGAGAAGAGAATAAGAAACATTAGGCTTAAAACTCACAGGTGATCTAGTGTGGGTGTTATTAGGCCAGTGAGGAACATTACAGTGAGAGTCAGTTTCTGGAATAGTTTATCTTTTTAACAGCTTAGATGAAAGCCACTGACATATATTATGCACACTGCCTTCTTTAAGTGACCTTTTCAAGTGTTTCCTGACTTTAATTTCTGATTGCCTTATCATGTAGTCATTTATAGCAGTGCAACACATGCATGTCTGCTTTGCCATAGTAGGAATAGCTATGCTTGGACAGGATGAAGCCCCCAAATACTTGCTAGCATTTGATGTGGTGATTTGCAACAAGATCTTCAGGCTGCTTTTCCTTTTCTTAACTTCAGGAAAGGGTGTACCACATCCATGAAAGGAAGGGAATTGGCATAGTGATGTATTATGTGTTGCAGCATAAAACAATCTGTGACATGTACTGCCAAAGGCCTGCCATAACACACCTAGCTTCTTGTCGTCTTCATCAATGGACAACAGCAAGTGTTTACAGAATAGTATAGGAAGAAAATAAGATTGATGTGCTCCTTCCTTTGATACACAAGCTCTCTCTACAGAGCTCTAAGCTTTTTTTTTTTGGTCTCCAAAGAGACTGAAGGAGACAAAATGGTAGGAAGGGCTCTGAGCACTACTAGGAGGTGGTCCCAAGAAAAGGGAAGTTTATTCTCATGCTGTGTTCTCCTTCTTGGAAAAACAGATGTGCTCTCAGTGGAGTCCTCACCATTTGAGGTCACAATTGAGGACAAGTTCCCCTTACTGGTAGCCTGGGTTCTACTTTGAGACTAGCCTCAGAGCAAACCCTTATTTTGTCAGTTCTTCATGTTTTAAAAGATACATTTGGCATGGTTCTCTTTCTGCATTTATAAAGAACCGTTACCAAATGCTGGGAAGGAAACCTGCCAAATGTAGCTTGTGGGGTAGAAAAATAATCTATGAAACATACCATTAAGACAAAAACATATGGCAATGTGCTAATCCTTCTTCCCCACCTCACAACCAGCCCCAGATCTAGGCCAAGCAGTCAGTGCAGATTATGGTACATGAGAAATTTTCATTTATGCTACGAGCTCCTCCTTTAGCTGCCCCTGAACTGCTTGCATGTCTGCCTTGTCCTTACATGCAGGACAGAGTAATCTCCACATTCATCTCACAGATCATTCATCTCCCCTCTTCCCCTAGATCAGTAGTCCATGCTCAGACATACAGTCCTACCATAGGAAGTTGGGAGGATAGTTCTGTGAATAGGAATGGACTTTTTCCCCAGTTTAGCAATACTGGATTTACAGGAGCTCCCTTCAACAAATACCACATTCACATGTGCAAGTTTTTTTTTTGTTTGTTTGGTTTTGTTTTTTCTCCTGTTTGACTCCCTTGTCACCTTTTGGTGCACTTTTAACATATGAAGGACACCCTTGAAGGTTCACTGCTGTCTTCTGCCACCCAGTTGCAGGGACAGTGTTTCTTTTTCTCCTTTCCTTTTCATGGTTGCAGGAAAAGAATGCTGTGTTGGACAGACTGTTTTATGAGTAGATGCTTTGTAAGTCTGACAACATTCACAGATGCTGAGACCTCCCAAAAACATGAAAAGCACTGGAGAAAAATACAACTACAGCTGATGGAATACTCATTCACTGCCACGCACAGGATTTATGTTAATTGGAAGCAAACATTCACTTTCCAAATATTGGGAAATCCTAAATTATGTTCTTCTTATTATTAAATTAAAAAAAGGCCTTGAAAATAGGAAAACAGCTCTAAGAGAGCACGAGCTGACATACATCAGGCAACCAATGTAATATGGGCACACAAGCTGGGCACTGGTTTGGACTTCATAGTACACGTACGCAACACTGTCTCGTTTTAACAGTGAAGTAAATCAACTTCATGTTATTTGTTTTGCAGATGAAAAGCCAAAAAAGGTGGAATCGGAGTTTCTGCTTTGCCCTGCACCAATCCTGTATAGAAGTGGCCAGTGAGTACTTGAAACAAATGCCATCCTTTTTCAGTAGAATTAGACCCATTATTGCTGATGTTAATCATGTGGGCATTTAGCTAGAGGCAGTCTTTTGTTGTTTTTATGGGGGATGGTTTGTTGTCATGTAGGTTTTTTTGTGTTCTTGTGTTATTTCCCTGGTGTATTTGCCAGCTTTGGAATGGGCTTTAAATAGTCATCTGTGACCAAACCAATTTGGACAGTGCCTTAAAAATGAATATTCAGCCAGTTTATTAAACACTGAAAAGGTCCAGCTTGTCACAAGTTTTATGCAGATTAGCTGTTTTAACAGGGCATAATATGCTCTCTTCTGGATAATCTTTAGGCTCATTGTTAAACAGATTACATTATCACTGACACTTACAAGCTATTATTAAAATTATATGTCAAGATCTGTATCACTGCTCAACGTGTAATGATAAAGCAAGGCACTCGTTTAACAACGGCGGCAATCTCGTAACGGCACTGTGGCTAAACTGCAGCTCCAGCCTTATTCTAAGTGTCACTGGCCATGGCTCCTGATTACTTCTGGCCCTTTGAGAACTCGTTCTCCCCTCCTCCTCTCAAATTCAGATGTTCCTAGGGCTTTTAGAACCGCTTCAACTTCATTGTTCAGATTTATGAGATAGCAGCATGAAATAAAGATTCTTTAAGCTCATCGTAAGTCAGAAAACTGTGTGTCAGATCTTAGCCCCATGGGAGGAAAAGGCTGTTTTCTTCCCCAGTTTTGCAAGTAGGTCCTCTCAATTATTTGCAGTGAGGTTTTAATATTTTTGTTTGTTGCAGTTCTGTATTGCCATTTTTTGTGACGATTCTTAACAGTATAAGAACTAACGTTGCATAGATTGTGCAATTAGTTTTCTGAGCTAAGCAGTAATCAACAAGTTCAGTTGTAAGACTGTATAACAAAGCCCTAAATGCACATCTGTTTTGTGCATCAAATGACAACCGGGAGGAGAAAAGTTGGAAAGCATTAGAAGACCTCAGTGGAAGAAAGCAGGGTGAATCACTGCAAAGAGCTTCATTGCAGCCTCTGTAGCAGCCAAAGCTCATCAGCAGTGTAGGAAATAAGCACAGAGGAGAGCTACATTGGAGAACAGAAGGGGATGAGTTTTTAATTCTGTATGTCTTCTTATTGCTAAGGTTGCCTCTCACATAGCTAGGACAAAAATCAATATTTTGCATTTATCTAGCAGGAATTTTAGTACTATTTGCTGTTCCATTACACTGTGCAGCTGCACTGTGTTTGATTGAGCTGGTCTGCATGCGGTTGTGTACCAGCTGTCCAACAGAACAGCTGTAACAAACTGCTCTGCTAGCTTAAACAAACCAGCACCGTGTGCAGCTGTGAGACCCCGTTTCATCATGAGGAAGATACAATGCAGTCATTTTAGGAACACTTCCTTTCTACATGGGGTGTCTCAGTGGAGTTGCACGGCCTTACAACTGTAAGTTAGACCCCATTTATTAAACACTCCAAAGCCTGAAGATTCCAGTGCTTTTCCACACACAGTGACCAAGAGTGTGACAAGACACATGGTGTGTAAATAGCTAAACAAACGTAAAAAAAAAAAGCATGGAATCTCTATAGAAATTAAAGCACAGTAGAAGTTACTTGGAAATGCTGCATTTCCTTACTCTATGAAGCATTACTAAATAGACAACCCACCATAATGCAGCTGCACTCTAGAGGAAGCACCTAATTATGGCATACTTCTTATCAGCAGTATTTTAAGAAAGAATGCCTGCACACCACATATGGCCTTGCGCAGGTTCAGAGAAAGCTATTTCTCAGCAGTTACTATGTAAAACAGTTCCACGATCCTTTCCTGAAGTAGTTTCAGCTTTGGCCCAGAGATAAACAATTTACTCTGAAGAAGAGTGACAGCTATGAAAGATCTGTACATACTTGAACTCCTGACTTTTCATTGGCACAGCTCAAACTATTGCTGGATAACTCCCAGTAATTCCTCATGCAACAGAGCTAATATTAGTTGCTAATGTAGCAACAACCAGTCTGCTCTTTTTCTAGTGCTCATTTTAGTGGAGTTAAGTACAACACAAGCAAAGTTAGCTTTGCAATTTTTAAACCTGTAGCTCTGCTTCTTTGTAGACAGGAAAGGCTCTTACAAAAATACACTCAGATGTTTTATATTTTGAAACACTCTTAGTGATGAACTAGCAGTTTTCAAATACAGAACAATAAAGTCTACGAAGAATAGGTAAGGTCTCTAGGCTGCTGCCATTGTGCATTTCTGTTTTGTTTCCAGCTGCTGGATGCAGTTAGTTGCGAGCCTCCAAGATAGTAGTTGTAGATTTAGATTTCTCTGTTTTCAGGGTATGATGTAGGAGGCTGCTGTGGTATTCTTGCATTATGTGACAAAGTGACTGTGCTGCTTATGCTATTTAAAATATCTTCTTGACATGCCTCTTCCAAGACAGAGAAGTACATAGCTCACTTATAAGATCAGCTTTTCTAAAAGATTGGTGATTAGCTAGTAGACAATACTTACACGGATTTTTACATGACCAAGCCATTATTATAAAATAAAGTATTAAATACTCCAGAATGGAAGAGACCCCTGTATACCATGGAAAGAAGATAGAATGAGCCCAAGAAAATGTAATTTCTCTTTCATGTACTTTGAGAAATCTCATATGTTGTTAGGGCAGCTGTGTTACTAGAACCAGAATAGCATGCCAGAATGACTCAATCTCCACTAGTGACCACTGAATACTTAGAAAATTTGAGGAAAAATTAATCAATTCCACTTTATAGCTCAGGTTGGACTTGGCTGTCCAGCCATAGCTTCAAAGGAATCAAACCAGATCAGGTTCTTTTTTTTCCCCAGCTCAATTACTTTAGAGGTTCCTGTCACTGTAGAGTCACTGTACTTCAGAAAGGAACGCTCATGTCTTTGCAGTACTAGCACACAAAAAGCTTACACTGCCATTCCTCTCATTCTACGGCTTTTGCTCGGAGTTCTTTGAGTATGTGCTCTGAAAATGTATCCATAGAATTTGCTTTGCTATCTGTCTGCTTCTGTTCCTGTAAGCCAGTGGTAAAATCCCTTCCTTCAGTGCCAAGTGATCAGGACAAAACATTTATCTTAATTCCTAAACTTCTGCAAATCCACTAATCTAGTCTGCAGATGACAACAATTAAAGTGTTTAAGCTATCACACTAAAACAACATTTCACTGAAATATATGTAGTAAATATTTACACATTATATTTACTCCTACCCTCATGCATCCTTGTGCTTGGATTCTTTTGAAGCATTGGCCTTAAGATTAGCTGATAAAAATACAATGAGCATTTACCTCCAACTCCAAGATAAATAAGCTTCTTGTAATTTAAAACAGACTCTATGTTGGAACTGATGTTCAAAAAGTTTTATCTGCTTCAAAGCACCAACAAAATAGGAACCACTGGGTCGAGGGGGATCACCGCTGTCGTTTGAGTATCATGTAGTTTCCATTAGTTCCCATTTCTGAATTGACACCCTTCAAGCAAATAGCCCTTCACCCTATATAAGCTGAAATGTCCCAGAACAGCAAGAATCGCAGACGGAGAAGGACAGCAACACCATTGGTCTTTCCAGCCTTTCTGTCCCCGTGTTCAGATCACCTTGGCTTCTGTTCATGTATATTCTTTCCTATATCCTGTCCAAAATGAGCAGCTGACATTTAGAAGACTA
Organism: Tetrao urogallus; assembly: GCF_951394365.1. NCBI lineage: Eukaryota > Metazoa > Chordata > Aves > Galliformes > Phasianidae > Tetrao > Tetrao urogallus. Next base: position 25,448,098 of record NC_136817.1, on the reverse strand, counting down.
AACAGGTTATTTTGTGTGGTATGAAGAAAAAATTTAGTGCTCGCATCCCCAGGTTCTTAGATGATTCCAGTTTCACATTATCTGACTTCAGTGTGCAGTATGCAGTTCCCTGAAAACAAAGTACACAGATATGCAGGAGAAAATCTATTGGTGATTATCAGTTTGATTTTTACATCCTGTGAGTAGTCAAAGCTCTAGGAAGAAGCACAAGCTTACAAGTTTCACAGTAGCGTTGAATATACTTCAAGTGTACATGTCTATCAGATTCCAGTAGGGAGTCACTAGGGCAAAGCATAATATAATTGGGCAAGTCTTCTGAGAATCCGAATGGAATTGGGCAATAAATAGCTCAGGCTCTTACAATGGTAAGAAAAGTTCTGTCCTAGAAAGACGGCATAGGGCAAACTGATTCTCTAGGACCGAGCACATGGATTTATGTTTGAGCTGCAGATGCCACCTTGGAACATGCTTTTAGTTGGCTGTTAACCAGATTTCTCACAGGAGGAGCCAGGGTCACTCTAGCCTTTGTTTTTCCTGGTGACAACAGCTGCTTGGCTCATTTGGCACTCAGTTGTGAATGGGATGGCAGCTTGGAAGGAGCTCAGACAGACAGCATTGTGCTATTTCTGCACTGTTAGTTCTAAAACCTTTAGATTTTAATATTTTTGGGTTTCAGTTTATCACTTCTTTGCTTTTAATCCTGTCTTTACCATTGGAATGTTTTCCCTTAGCCCTTTGGAATAAAAGGATTAGAGAGCAAAGAATCTATTTTATGTAGTACCTTCAGCATCCAGGTAACAGATTTCTTGAACTAGTTTCACTGCTCTCTGTACCTGAGTCTTCCGATTCAGAACTTTTAGATGGAAAGACTCAGTATTTTTTTTTCCATGTTTCATTCTTAGAAAAGTCAATTGCTTTCCCCTCCCCCCACTACAAAAATTCCTATAATATCAAGTAATACTCTGCTTACATGTTTGTACTGGATAGTTCACATTACCTGCCTTCGGTCTTATTTTCATTTGGGATATTAGTAAAACAAGCTCACTTTGTTTTTAATCCTTCTTTTCTATAGCTTGTGCTTGTCTGAATGCTTGTAAGATTCTCTTGCTGCCCAAATTTTGTTAGTATGATAATCTCTGAAGCACAGATTTAGGGCAGAACAAGCTGCTCTGCTTGTTTCTGTGAATCACATGCTGGGCTGAGGACAATAGGAACTAACCACAAGCTTCAAGTTAAATATGGCTTTCGAAACATCTCTTCATAGAGCCCTAAGGGAAGCCACAGTTATGCTCTGAAAGAGCTTGTAGCCCCATGCAGTTGAAGGAGTAGACTTCAAATCCAGCACACTTCTTCTGACAAATTCATATAAGATGACTTTAAAGTAAAACAAATTCCAAAGGAGTCTGTTTATGGTGCGGTTTGTAGGAAGTTGCTGCTCACTGCATTAGGACCTTGAATATTACTTACTGCAGCAATGCAGGAAAGAATTAAACTAGCTGGAAGCCCAAGAACTTGTGCCTAGCTGGCAAAGATCATCCTGCATTTGGTTTCGCCTTACAGGAGGCTCTCTCCCCATGCAAAGAGAAAGCACTGCTTCATATTTACATTTGGATGCATGAGTTATAGAAGTTTCCATTAATGTAGAAAATATCTTAGTTCTCCAGTTTAAGAGGATCATTTTTATTTATTCCAGAACCAGACTTAAGATGAAGAGCATAGGAACAAAAGCAGACAGACACTGTGAAGAAGTGGATTGTGGTGCTCTGTCCTGTAAATTACCTCATTTGTTTTTAGACAGCTGCTCTCATTCAGGAGCAGCTGAAAGGTGTTCTATGCAATGGTTGTCATGGCAGGCTGTTAACAAAGGATCCCAACTAGTTTTTCCTCCCCTTGAAGCAAGTCATGCCTTGACTCCACCCACTTCTGCTTGTGTCACGAACCTGAGAGTCATCATCTTAAAAGTGGCTTTTGAATTTTCTCTTGAGGAATGGAGCATTTTTTCCATTGGCCAGCAATATTTCTAAGCTCATTACAAAAGCAGAATGACATGTGACTGTTTGTATCTTCAGGGATATGTAGAATACACATGAAAAACTTGAAAAAGGATGGCTTCACTGCTTTGAAGTTCTTCCTTTTTCTTAGAAAAAGAAAAACTTACTTAATTTCCTTTTCTGCTCCAACACCTGTAGAACCAAAACAAAACCTACTTGCTTCCCATGTTCTGGAATACTAGCATTGTTTTCCACATAGTTAAGTCAATTCCCTAAAGCAGTGCCTTTGATGCACAGATTTCATAATTTTATATTTTTACCACTGCTCCTTTTAGTGATTGTTCACTTCCCACCTTTTTCTATAGCTGATAATGGCTCTAAAGAGGTTAAAGTGATGCTATGTAGGATGACTGATGTTTAATATATTTGCCTAATTAACTTCTGGCTAATAATTCTAACCCATTAAGTAGCTAGTTAGTATTTGTTTCAAATAAACACATCTGGTCCTGCACTGACTGGAGGTTCTGCCTGTGTGTGGGTGACAGATGTGATGGTAGTTTCCCCAGCGCTCCCCTTTAAATAATTAACACACACTGGTGAAGTCGCATTAGACAGACAGCCCCAAAGCCAGCTGCATGGTCTCAGAGCTGGATCTATGGACATGTGCCTCATCTCATTAGTCTGCTCCATCTATTTCATTCCCTCTTCTTTGAAAGCTAAGCATAGCTCTAAGAAACATCCCTTTAAATAACTTTGGATTTCTGGCTTCTGTTCTGAAAGACAGAGGAGAAGAAATAATGCTCCGGCCACCCAAGGGACAAATAGATTTGAATTCACCAGCCCTGCAGATTGATCTCTTACAAACAAAGAGCATTTGAAGAGCCCCACTCTGGTGTTTCAGGGCTTGGAGTTGCTAGGCTGGGTTTGGAAGCAACCTTCTTTGGAAAGAAACATCATCTTGCAGCAGTCCATTTCTTTGTATGGTCCATAACTCCTTGGATTGGAACAGCTGGAAATTCTTACAGTACCAAAAGCATCATGTCTCTCAACTCACTGTCATTCCATTTTTCAGATTTTTTTTCATGGGGGAAGGGGGGGTGGGCAGGGGTAAAAACCCACCCCCACCCCCCCTCCGACAGAGGAAGAATGTCATTAACAGCACTATATTTGGCAAAAGTCTAACTTGCACGTAAATTAATTCTTAAAACTTGAGTTCTTGCTTCCCAGAAGGCAAAGCAAGATTTATTCCTACTTTAGATGGTCCTTGAACCCTCATAATTCTATGTCTGTCCCATAATGGGTGACATGCAGCAGTCATTAGTTCTAGTGCTACAGGCTCAGCCTGTGACCTTTGTTTTGTAAGGCAACAACAATAGCACAGCTGCCCCTGCATAGCTGAGATCTCAAACCTGCAATTTGGCAGGAAGAACAGAACAAATTGGATAAATATACATAAACACATTGTGAAGGAAGGGAAAACAGAACAGAGTGAACCAGAGCATCATCCTACAACTTGTTTGATAAGGATGATTTAAGGAGGCATATGGTATAATTTAATGTGCTTTCAAAAACATTGGCCTGATTCTTCAAGCAAATATGAAATAAATATCTAAATTGAAAGAGCTAATACAGTATCATGAGTTCTCTCGAAGGAGGCATATGAGTGCCTTTGGAAATGCATGCAAGTGGGGGCTGGGCGTGAATGATGCACAGATTTACATTCCCCCATAAAATTATCGTTAACTTATTGTTAAGATTACACATTCCTACTTCCTTATAACACTGCAATCAAAAAAAAAAGCTGCAATGAACTAGTATTTGTACCTAACCTAGCACCCATTTCATGGCTTATCAGTTTACTCTTGTGATGACACCCCACCCTCCCATTGTAATACTTCTCAAACTGTTTCTGTCCAACACCACACTGCCTACAACGTACATACCCAAGAACTAGAAATCACTGCTGTGCTCATCCTACACTACGACCTTTCAGTGCAGCTTTATTTAGTAACTCTGTAACAATTGTAAGTTTAAAATTAGCCTTTGTCTTTCAGCATTCCTTTTTACCAGATGGAATGAAAATATGAAGTAGGCAGCACATTTAGAAATGCGTAGCTTGTTGCAAAGAAACAAGTATTTAAACGATGTCACAACTCAGTTCAGGTAGAACTCCCACATCAGCTGTATGCAAACTGAGACTCACAAATTGAAGTTATTTCCAGATCATACAGATAGACCTATGAAGTTATCTGTGTCTTTTAAAGTTTATTTTTGGAAAACCTGTAGCGTTATCAAGTTCACTGATCAGAATGTTCATTTGATTGCCTTATAAAGCATTGAGAAGAGTTGTGCATAGCTATACTGAGATGTTTCTGTTGTGTTTTTCTTTCATACAGCCAAATTCAATAGCCAAATTCACGTGCTAAATGAAGTAATTACTGATCTTTTCCGCAGACATGGGTAGAACTGCTATTTAAAGCATTATTTACCTGTATGTAGCCAACAAATGTACAGTTGAAAGAGTAGAGCAGTTAAGACAGTACTTTACAGGTGTTACAGTCGGAAAGATTATCACAGTGGAAAAAAGACAATCACAAAGAAATGCCCATCCTTATCCGAGGATCTAGGCTCACAGTGGAAAACTCCAAAAAGGAGGGATTTCCAGATAGAGATCCTTCCCCAGTGGCATTCAACCCTTAAATGGGGATTTGGATTTGGTCAGGTGAATTGCCTTCACCTGTGCTCCCACAGCTGACCCAATCGTTGCCTCAAGTGATCAATCAGTGGTTCAGGCCCCTGACTCAGATCTCAGATAATAACTAACCCCCTTCTTGGCTATGAAGGGTGAAATTCTGTAAAACGTGTTTCAAGCACAGAGAGTTAGTACCAACAAATGGAAATAATAGGTCAAACCCGCATATTTAACTTGTGTATATTTCAGTCATTTAAGAAGAAATGAATATTTACAGCAGCATAATTAAGCACCTTCTGTTTCAAATTAATAAGTTACATGTTTACTTATTTGCATAAACACAGATTTATGAGCTGTTCACCACTTGCAGGAGATGCAGGTTCAGCATGCATTTAAGAACATATATTGGCAGTTATATAGCCCAGTCTGTATGGGCTATTACAAATATACATAGTTTGAACAACACTTGGCCAGAAGAAAAAAGGAACAAATAGCACGAGGATTAAGTAAGCTTTCTCAATTATCTCAATTAAAAGACTGAGACACTTCATATTCAAGACAACACTAGCCATTGCTGTACAAAAATAGGAACTCAATAAACCCACAAGCCATTCCCTTTCAGGAACTAGTTACATACCTTAGGAAGCACTTGAAGAAGACCCAGCAGTCTATCACTCCAAAAAGAGGCCCCAGGCACCAGGATGAAAGCAGGGCTTTTTCTCTTAGTTTGCTAGTAACCCTTTTACTTTTCCATTACTGCAACAATCAAACAGTTCACTAACCCTACATCAATAATAACAGCAAACACCAAAGGGAAGGCTTGCTTCCTTTTTATTTCCCTGGGATCCTCATCAATTATTTGACTTCATTGTGCTCTCTAATTGGTAGGGTTCCATCTCCAAATTATCTAAGTTTTTATCACCTGTTTTTATTTCAGAGCCTCTGTGCTCAGGTGATCGCAGTTCTTCTCCAGCATGGATGTACTCATGGCTAATGAGGCCCATTATTTTGGTATGAACATCATCGGTCAGCATCAACAACTCTTCTTCAGGTCTTTTCTTAAGCAAGGAGGGCTGATGTGCATCTGATCCTTTCCCACCCAGAATTGATTTATTTCTTTGCAGACGCTGAGACTTGGCATTTGTTTTCAGCAGCAGCACTTTAACTGCTTCTGTCTATGTGGGCATCCTGCTCTGACAAAATTCAGAAAGAGCATGGTTGTCAATCACCAATTGCTCACACAGTACAGTCACCAGACTCTGCTCCTCAGTGATAAAGAAAATAGCTAGGGGAATGTATTCAGGTAGGAGACAAGCTGAAGTTAGGCTAGATTAGGCCTAATGTCTGTTATAAATATTAACTTCCAAAAATATTTTAGAAATACATTTAGTTTGACACAATTAGACTATAATGGGAACTATTCACAGATGGAGACATCCTCAATGAATTGTATAGGCTAACTGGCTCCTAAGACATATGGGTCCAATGTTAAGATCAGTTGTAATTTCTGACGCAGTTCTTCACGTTCCTGAATAGGGCACATAGTGTTCCCAGAGCATTAAGAAAGACTGCGTGAGCAGAACTAAGTGCTTCGTATTATGCAGTGGACATAGTATCCTGAGCTGAATTAATAGACTCATTTAACATAATAATGACATTTCATACCCAGTTACTGCAGATTCCCATGATTCCATGAGATCACATTGAGTACATTGCTGACTTCTTCCTCTTTCAAATTCGCAAGCACTTCCCAGTGGTGAAATACTTCTGTTCCTCTGCACCCTATACCATGGGAAGCCAAACCCAAGCAGGCAGTGTACTGAACGCCATGCTGAGTGAGCTAAGCAGCTGTGAGGGGATAAGGGGATTCTAAGACAACTGTCTGTAAACTTGAGTAAGGTACACCAAGGAAGGAGTAAGAGGAAAAAAAGGTGCTCATACTAATTCTATTATTAAAACAAAACAAAACAAAAATTCCAACTCTTTAAAGATTTGCATACAGTGCAGGTCTTTATATTCTTGGGAAAAAAATAAATAATTCACTTCTATGCCTGTGTGGTTGGTGAGAGGAGAACAACTAGCGTGTGTCATAACCCTAGCTGTCTTTGGTACAATTCCTGCTGACTGGATAAAACTGTTTTCTATGCTTTCCAGGCATATCTGACCATTAGTGGAAATGCAGTGAATATTTGGCAAGCAAGGTTTGTAACCCTGCTCCAAGGGACTCTTCTGTATCCTTATGCAGCTGGGGTTTTGGATTTAGGAAGAGCAGCAAAAGCATGGGTTGGAAGAACTTTCCTTCCTGGCTTAGTGCTGCCTTCTCCTACAGCAGGACTGTGTCCCTGGAGTCAGCAAGTCTGGTTTGTGGTCCTGGAGTCTGTTAATCAATAACTGGTGGAAGGATGTGCTGCTAAAGGATATTCCCCAGCAAATAATGGCACAAGGAGGTTCAGTTCACCTACAGATGTAAGTCAGGATTGGCTGGCAATGGAACTGTTCCTTTAAACTCTAAAACACAAAATACTGAATGAGGATGTGCATTTGGTCACTCCGTGAAAACTGATGAAGGGTGAAACAGCCATGCTTTGTCAGTCACGGTGTGTTCCAATTACCTCATTTTTCAGGAGACCGAAGTATGGTTATCGTAGCATCCCTTTGTGAATGTTGTGTAGGTTACAAAGCACATGGAAGTGATGGGAGTACAGAAAATGATCCTCACATCAGTTGGTCTGCCAAAGCCTTTTCCCACCACTGTTACTGATTTTTCTGTGTGTGATTTCTGCATACGTACATATATGTGTATGTACATATATGTATATACATACGTATTTATGGGGGGGTTGGACTCGATATCTCTTCCAATCCCTGCAATTCTGTGATTCTGTGTCTAGATACAGTTATACAATTGTAAATAGTAAGCCAATAATAGTGGTGTACCAGCATTACTGTTGGCTTATCAATTATTACAACATTAACTTTAATAAGGCTGTCTGCAATTCATGGGAAAAGTTGTTTTAAAAGAAGGCACCCTTTTAAGTGCACCTTTTTATTTTTCTTCTTTCTATGTACAGCATTTTAGCTATTTTAATGCTACCACTTGATTCTAAAATACCTTTATTCACCATAATTTTAATAACTTTTTGAGCAGTTGCCAGTTTAATTTTCAGTGTGTGAAAATTGGAGGTAAATTATTTATTACTTCCAGCAAATGTCTTTCACAATTTTATTTAATTTTTTTTTCATCTTTTTTAATGGGTCATAAAATGGCAGCCTTTTATTGGATGCTCATAAAGTAAGGAGCAAATGAATACTTTGCAAATAGGTGACTGTGTATTGAAATGTCAGTTGTATTTCATAGTCTTCATACCAGAGTCTTCAGACCAGAGCTGGAGTGACATATGGCAATGGGCCACGTTCCTCTTTTCTAAAAATAAAACAGCCACGCACATAAAGGAAAGAAAGAACTGCAATTGTTGGGGCTTCTCAAGTTACATTTTTGCTAAATTGTGGATAAGAGCAGCCAGTGGTCCATGATGGATGCAATTCAAAGTTGCAAGAGTATGCTGGTTAACTTGGGTCATAAAGAACATTTTTTTTAAACTCTACTAGATGAAATTTTCCAGGATTAATTCTCATCTAAAAAGTGATACTTTCTGACAAAAGACAGGAAAATCATTCCCATGCTCAGCAAGGGTTATGAGCTGCAAACAGATGTTTTTTCCTACTACAAGAAAACAAGTCTAAAAGTATGGCAAATTATACATTAGACTCATGTTACATAAAAACAATCAAACTCATGAATATCTGCACATGTTAATTATACACGGTTATTAACTCCAGTTTGCCATCTCTTTGGTTCCACTTTACTCAAGCACCAATTGGTAGAATCTTTAACAGTCATCCTCAGGGTCTGCTTCCCCTTCCCGTGTAACGGAAGTCCACAACACAAACCACACTGATCGCTTGACACCGCAGAGGTGAAGTTTTTGTTTGGGTTGCCGCAGCAACACCAACATTGGTACTTTCTGGTTCTTTGTGGGTTTTCTTCAAGGTTGACCCGAAGAGATGCTCTATTTTGCAGCAGCTTTCATAGCAGAGTTTAGCATTTATTTGCATTTTGTGCTGGTACAGAACTAGTGTAATTCCAGCCTTGCCATGCAAAAATACAGCTGTGCCAAAAACTCCATGTTACTACGTGGAAAAAGTGCCCTTGTGCATGTCACTTTGCTGTTAGAATGTGCTTACCCTCACAGTGACTTAAGCACAGTGAGGATCCAAATGCTGGCCTCATAGTACTTCTTACACTCCTGGGCTGTGACACTGACACCTCTCTCCTCTAGTCTCACTCTCAACAGACATCAGTGGAAGGAGGGACAATCCTTCTTGGGCATTTGGAAAGCAGTGAGGATACTGTGGCTAGCCACATAAATCACATAAATAATTGATGGCAGCCACAAAGACTTACAAATGAGGCACTCACTGCCTGCTGAGACATTTAAAAAAGTAATTCTGATTATTTCCACCATAGTCTTACAGCTAGCTGATCAAAATCTGCTGCTTCTTCCCTTGTGGTCTAAGTCTACCATGCAAAATCTCTTCTGTCTCATAAACTATACTGCTTTGGTCTACAGCTGACATTGCTTCTGCTTTTAGCTGCCTTGAGTTTCATTGGGACCTTATTAAAGAGTGCGATACTCACAAAATACTAACAGTCAACCATTAGAAATGATGGTGCCCCAAACTGATCATCACTTCTGCATGTCATTTTGTTTTTAGAATGTTTTCAGTTTGTGCAGAGTGCTAAGCTAAATGCCTTGCACAAGGATAGTTTACAGTAAATATGATATATTTATACATAGGGCTTTCCTTAGACATTTGTAAATATGCATATAGAAGAAACAGGGTTCTTATTTTGTTGAGCTCCTAGGAAACAGAAGTACACACAGGTAGATGCTGAACAAATGGGAAAAGTGCCCTCCTTATACCCTACAGACATGACAGTTTCAGGAAGGAAGTGGTTTTGCATGTTGACAGGTTCATCCGTTTGAAGATGAGATAATTATCTGTATGAGTTCACTCTGTAGCTTCTAGAACTGAACGAATATGATCAAGTCCTATGATAGTCTCCAATGGCTCATCCCTGCAGCTGTGTATCAAAATGGAAGCCGATACAGAAGTGGGTTGTTCCAGCTGCATGGTATCTGCGCTGAGAGCTGATGTGTTCAGTGATCCTGCTGCCTGAGATGATATTTATCAGAAATCTGACAGTGAAAGGGTATTGTGAAGCTTGGTGGTAGCGTACAGGCACACAACTATTGGTTAACTCCCCATTTTTCTAACTGTAATAAGTGATGCTGCATGAGCAGAGCTTATCAGAGGCCAGCTCTGTGTTGCAAACCCTTAATCTACTCATCTAGGCTATCTGAGCTATTATGCTGCATTCTTCATAGATTGTTGAAAGCTGCATGGTACCTGGACAGTGCTCCTTTCCTTTAGTGTGGCTGAAGATAATTTTCAGTGCAGTTTTATCAAAAGCCTTTGAGTTTCCTGCTTTGTTCAGTTTGCCAGCAAAGTACATAAAGAAAAACAACTTCATTTCCTGTTCAATGAATGATACAAGCCCTGCATGTTTCAGCTTAGACCCATCTAGCTCTCAGGGACAAATAGGGCAGCTATGAAGCACTGCTAGAGAACAACAAGTAGAGGTGCTCTATAGGTGGCAAGAAAGAACTGGTCGCAGAAACTGAAGAAAATAGCTTATGTTGCAGCAGGAGTATGATGCATGGCATGAGGAGTGAAGAGAAGAGTGACTTCTTTTGCACTAATGTGTAAGAGAGAAACGATATGGGAAATTTAACAGGGTTGATGACTAGGTTTGAAAGCTGGAACTTTTCTGGGGAATACAAAATAACCCAATACCCAAGTCACATGCCCAGGAATTCCCAGCTAGTGCTGGCAATGGCAGTCAGTCACTGATGTACCTTTCCTTGCAACCATGTTCATCTGGGACTGGTAGCAGCATGTCAAACAGCTCAACAAAGTGCCAGAGGGTAAAAACATTGTGAAATGATATTGGAAAATATTAAAATATTCCTCACCAAAGAAACCATGAGTCAGGAGGAAGGATGATTTTGCCAAGAAGCAGAGGAAACTGACTGGATAGCAGAAGAAAATCCATAGGAAATCAAGGAATAATGTTCACTTTTTAATTTAATTTAATTTAATTTAATTTAATTTTATTTTATTATTTTATTTTATTTTATTTTATTTTATTTTATTTTATTTTTAATGAAATGGGGAAGGCATCTGAAGGCAGTTTGGAAATTGGATCCCAATTGCTTGAAGTAACTGTAGTCAGATGTTCCTGGCCAAAACCAGAAGTTCTTCACCAATGCATAGGCAGCTGTTGTTGATCTCAGTGGAGTTTTGAACAACAAAAGAGTAGAGAAATGGTTCCAAGCAAGGATGAAAGAGATGAGTAAAAGCAAAAATGTGTTTAGACAGTTAAAGTATTATGGGAAATTTAAAAACAATGCACAAAATATGTAGGGATTTAGATTCACATGGTACGGTAATTTAAAAATCAAAATTACATGGTGTACTACAGCTGGATATAGCATAGTTGGAAGGCTGACCAGAATTCACACTAAGCAACACAATCCCAATTATAGCATCTGTCACCATTACTTGGGAAAGTTGACAAAAAGTATGAAGGCTGAATAGCTTTTGTACTTCAGAAACATGACCACAATGAATGCCTTTTTTTGGGTGTACTCAAGTCCAAAATTTGGTGTGGAGCCTATGGCACGTTACTCTCTGACTCATGCTTTAAAAAGACAAGGCCGAAGGGGGGGAAATGAAGTATATATGAGAACAATCTCTTCTCTCTGGATTTGGACTTCACTGAAATGTTGCATTCAGAAATACTCTCTGTGCTGTGATTTCTTCTGTATTTCTGAGCTGAGTTCAGCTTTCAGTTACACCTGTACAGCCCTAGTTAGAGCAGTGATGTGACAAAAGTGGTGATGCAAAAAGATGTGACTCTATAATGCTGAAAAGTTTACTGGGATGCAGTTCAGTGACTTGGACAGAAAATCAGTGTGCTGTGTTTATGATGTGCAAATCTTCAAAATATTAAAGAGTTGAAACATACACATTTCTTCTCTGCTTAACAAAAGGCATGGAGTGAAATCCTCTTGCACTGCACTGAAGTCAGTAGGATCGTTTTGCCAGTTACACTCAAGCAGGATTGTTATGTTAAAATTTCCCATAGCATTTCTCACTGAAATGGCAAAGTGAGAAATTGAAAATAAAATAAACAAATAAATAAAAAAGTACAACATCTAAAATTTCATCACAAACCGAAGGTTTTTTTGCAGTTTGCTTTATTTAGTTGGGAGAGAATTCAGTTAGTTTTTTTATTTTATCTGTTCTGATTCACTCACTCCTGTAGCAATTAGAAGTAAATTATTCTTTCTGTTAGATCAATTATTCATAACACAGACCATTTAAAAATGAGTTTAGTGGAAGCAACTTACTTCATTTTTACTTAAATTGAAAAAGAGATTAGCCAAATTAGTTAAAATAGCTCTGAACTCCATATTGACTAAAGCGTTTGTGCCAGCATAAAAATTGATGACATCTAAGAAGAATGCTATAAGTGATTAATCATTTTAGTTCATGGATATCTATATTTTTATTTAATTACAACTACACATAACATAAACTGTTTGAATCTAGGGAATGAAAGCCAGAGATGCTGAAGAGTCCTCTTCTGTTTAACATTCGCCATGTGTTGTTTTCTTCTAGGGTTAATTTGTAAAATGTAAACCACATACTATTTGCACGCAGTGTTTATGTACTATTTATAGAAAGTCTTGACCATTTATAATTATTCGACATTTTTATCCACAATGTCTGTGTATGACTAAAGAGATGGTTATGGAGTAGACAAAATAATGCTATTTTTACAGTTGATGCGCAGTGTATTTTATGTGGAACATTTGGGGGTGTTTTATGTTGCGTGGAATAGAGAAGGGGTGTTCTCAGCTCTCTATTGAGAAGACTGAAATTATTTTTAACAGTCATCAACACAACCCCAGAGGGACATGGCAAGCAATTGCCTTCAGTTTTAAGTAGTGTGAACCAAAGGAAGTTCGATTGGAAATGAGCAAGGATTGGTTTCTAAGGACACCTGTCTGAGAACACCCACTCCATTGAATGGAGTCTGTACGTCCCAGTGCCTCTGTAGTGTGCATATGTCTTTACTGACTGCTTTATGGCTACTGATTGTTTTTCCTTTTCATTCCAGAACTATAGAAGTTTTGGTGAGTTTGAACGAAGGGCAATCTTTCATGTCCAGCTCTTTGACAATCACCGCTTCAGAGTGTGTAAGTAAATAGAATCATAGAATCGTAGAATCATTTGAATTGGAAGGGACCCTTAAAGGTCATCTAGTCCAAATTCTCTGCGATGACATGCACAGCTAGTCAAGTTACTCAGAGCCTCATCTTGAATGTCTCCAAGGATGGGGCTTCCACCGCTTCTGTCAAAAAATAGCTCATATTATTTCATGTAAAATGTTTCTATTTCTGTTCCTATTTGATCACTGCACTTCTCCCAGAGCAGAGAACCTCAATGCATGGCAAGTCTCTTAAATGGTTGTAATGCACAAATCCACCTTACTAGAAACACACTTGTGCAGACAAATACAGAATATAGAGAATTTAACAATGAATGATTTTGAAGAATCGTGGAATCATGCATATATATATGTGTTCTAAGTAATTTTCTCCATATTTCAAAACATGCTTAGAATCTGTTTTATAACACTAGAGCACTCCACATTAGGCTTCAGATGCTTTGAATTCTTTGATAAAGTGAGTGATGAGGGCTACAGGTCCTCCTTCAACTGTTGCTGCAAGATCCATGCAGTGTGTTCCTTCTCTGTGCGGGGCTTACGTTTTTCTATAGCCTGCAAATTGTGTTTTGCTAAATTTATTACACCAAATTACATTACTGAAGTGTGCAGCTGTGGCTTTCAAATACTGGGAAGTGTCCATGCCAATAGAGACCTGCTCACTGTAAGCATACTATGAACCAGGCGTGACACGGTCACCTGGGGCCCATCCCAGAACATCTCTACTTCAGAAGATCCATGGAAGCAGATTGAAGCTGAGGAGTGTGACTTCTGTGCAGCTTTCCCATCAGGCACAGAAGCACATAGAACAGTGCCTTCTGCTCATCAGCATGTATTTTTCCAACAGTATTTTTATCACTCCTAGGTAATTAACCTAAAAGAGAAAAAATAGAAGTTTTTTTCTGTTCATTTTAGAACTAAACACTTGCATAGCTGAAGAAGTCAAAGTTATCTTGGTTCAGCCCTTATGTTTCAGGAAGAAAGCCTGAATGAATTCAGAGCTGAGGAGACACATGCTATACAAACTGCATTCTCTGTTTAAAGGGCCAATTCATGATTGCAATCTTACATCAATACACTATGAGCAGCCTTTCAGCATGATGATGTAAGGAGAGTGCAATCACAGGAGGATGCTGAAACTACCAGTGGGTTGCTTTTCTCTTTAGCTGAGTCTTTTCAGAAAGATCATACACAGTGAGTTTATTTCCATGGCCCCTTAAAAGCTGCTGAGGTGGCTAACATAGGTAAAAATAAAGCACTCCTGCAAAGGAGATCATCCCACATTGCTGGGAAAAGCAAAATGAGTTTTCCCTCTGCTTATAATGCTTCTCTTTGATCAAAAGTTCTAACTTATGACACAAACAATCAGTGCAGATGTGCAGCAACAGAAAAAACAGTAGAACTTTTTATGATCCCCCCCCCTTTTTTTTTTTTGTCTTTCATACATATTGCAGCAAAGAAAGCTCCATACACAGAGAAGTGCTGTTTCCATAGTAGCAGATGGGCAACTGCAAGAAATGGGTCACTGATAGAATTGTTCCACTAATTCTGATGGCTGAGCAGCTGATGTCTAGTTGGTGTCTGAGAGTTACAAGTTGCAGCCTCCTCTGCAAACACACGGTGCTGCAGAGGAAACAAACAAAAAAAATGCACTGCACCGAGGCATGCATTTATGTATTTCTTGTAAACACAGCTTCTTTTTAGTTGCATCAGTCAGGAAGAAACTGTTTTGGGCCAAGTGGGAAAAGCAGGCAGGAATTCTTTGCAACATTCCCCTGATGTGCTGTCCTTCTGCTTTCTCCACAGTCCAGTGGCATAGCAGCCCTTATTGCAGTGCTTGTGCTGTTACTTCTGGCGGCGTTGGGGCTGCTCTGGTGGTTCTGGCCCCTCTGTTGCAAAGTGGTGAGTAAAGGCTATTAAAAAAAGTCACCAGGTTTGTGACTCACGACCATAACTCAAAATGTGTTGGAAAATACAGATAGGGCAGGAAATAGGTTAAGTAACAGGGGAGTTTCATGTGACAGAAGCCATCTGTTGAGGCACTTTTCTTTCATTAGTGATACGCAAGCAGAGATCAGGTTAAATGTTGTGGTCTGTGCCCCTAGCAGTACTCCTGGCATTTGAAGAGACCTGCAGACCATGAGGCAGTTTCAGCAGGCTGCTGTGCTGTTTGTTGGATTTCTGCAGTGAGCAGATGTGGTATATTTCTGTGAAATCTCTGAAAAAAGCCTGTTCTCTTTAATTTGAAAGTTGTTGGCCATAATGGCACACAGATGTTATTCTGAAATCAAGGACCATTTTAAAAGTACTATAGCTAAAATTGGTATTTGTAGTCCATTATGGGCTCTCGAGTTTGAAATCCCTTATTGTCTTAATAATCCCTTGCAAAAAATTAAATTTTCATCTTGCACACATTACATCTCATTTCATCTGAGTAACGAACATTCTTTATCCTTCCAGCAGCAATCAGAAATGCTGCTCCACTAACACTCCTTCCATCTCCTGGCATGCTGGGGCTTTTAAATTGGGGAAGTTTAGTATTGATCCATATCAATGACAGCACTGAGGACTAGAGAATCGGAGGTTGCTCCCAGGCTGTTACTGCACTTTTTCTTATCTCAGGCTTGTAGTAGCAGGGGCATCAGAAAAGGTGGACTTCTCCTGGTCCAGAGACAGCCAAAGTAGTCAAAAGCTTTGTCTGTTATGGTCTCTGTTATACCCCATAGAAGTTTTCAACCCCTGGTTCTTTCCTTATGATGTCTGAGTCAAAAGCTACAAAATCTGCTCTGATAAAAAGCACTCTTCTGTCTCATTCTCCATATTAGAGTCCCATAAGAAATCTAGGTAGGCTTCAACAATAATTTATATCATGAACCTTTCCATGGAACAGAAGAAATCAAAATTATAAAGAAGAAAGCTTTCCATTTTCTTATTTTAAAATAATCGTCTCACCTTGATTCCTAATTGCCATTGTATGGTAAATCTTCATATACTGCACATCATATTTCTCCCAATATAGCAAATAGTGACTAGTGCCTCAGTCCCTTGAGAGCAGGAATTATTGAGAGCAGTACGCTGATGCTGGAAAGACAATCAGAAAGGTGCTTTCTGGATTTGTACATCAAGGTCCTACATTAAAAAAAAAAAAGAAAAATTGAATTGAAGAGCAAAAACAGTACCTTGGGTGCACACAGATGCACTGTGACATTAAGGCAAGCTTCTGTCTGGTCTCATCTCCTTTGTGGAGCTCACTTGGGCATCTCCACAAAGAGCTTCAGTAAGGAGATGTAAGGAGATGTCCCTCAACTCTAATTCACCTTATGATTAAAGATGTTGGGTCCTGAGATTTACTCTGAGGAACTGTAACTTACCTTAAGTATCTTCTCTGGATATAGTATTTGGTATGTAATTGGCTATTGCTAGGGAAGCCTTTGGCTATATATTCATAAATTGTTACTAAGAAGCAACCTAACTTCTGTGGGAGCAATAAAATCATAGCACTTTAAATGTTCAGGCCCTGTTGTTTCCCCCCACCTCTCATGGGTATTATCTACTCCCTTAAAAATAAAAGGTCTTTTTAGGTCATTGTTTGCTAAATCATTACTGAGATCCAAAACCACAGACTCTTACACTGAACCTATTACCACATTCTGACTTGTTCATTTATTGTTGTTTTGATGTCTGTTTTCTCAGACCATTATCCAGTGTGTGGTTCCTTTCTTTTCCTTCTATTCTGCCTCTGAAGCTCTCACATTACATGTTATTACCACTTCTGGATTAAGTACATTTGGGCTTTGGTGCCTGTGTGTTTGAGAAGACAGTAGCACATCAGGGCAGCCAGGAGGTCCTCTGCCCTTCCTCTGAAGCCTGGTGCAGTGGGGTGTCTGCTTTCATGGACAAAGACCAGGAGCAAGGATGAAAGCAGCAGCCCTCAACTCTTCTGTGCTTTGGAACCAAATGGAAAAGAGAAGGGAAAGGTGTTACTGACAGAACAGAATGGGTGACCAGAGTGCATGAATCTCTATCGCTTGCAGACAGTGTTGTGAGCTTCAGGAGGTTTGGGCACTCTGCTTTATCCTTGATATAAAGTCCACGTCGAGGTGGGGGACTCCTTTTTCTTCTTTCTTTTTTTCCCTTTTCTTCCACTTCCACCCCCCTTCTTTTAAAGGCAGTTCACTGTTGACAGTTCTTTCGCTCTTCCCTCAATATCAGAACATATGATCACATCAAGCTGGCTTCAGGCTCTGGTGCTGACATTTCCTAATGCCCACATCACGCGAACATTTGATAAGTGTTAATGAGCAGATCAAAGGGACTGTTGCCTGAAGCAACTAACTTTTTTTTTTTTTTTTTTTTTTTTGGAAGAAATCGGCTTTCCTCCAAGCTCAAGTCTTCCTTCTTTGCAACTAAATAAAAGAGATGCAGACTTGCCTGGTGACAATGACGATAAAACAAAACAAAACAGAATTAGGAAGTAATCCATCTCTACATGTGGGTAACAAGACAGCAACCTTATCCAGAGTCTTTGTTACTTATCCAATCTGAATCAAGTTCAGGGAAAGTGAATTTAGCAATATTACAATACTCAGTAACTTCAGCTTCATGCTACATTTGCATTGTTTCCTGCCAAAACTGCATGGGTTCTTTGCATTTCTTTTTTTATTGAAATAGCTTTCCACTCATTTCACTTGAAATACCAGACAGGACTGAGAATATTCTTTGTGTGTGTGTGAATGTGTGCGAGGAGCCTGTGGAAACATAAGGATGCAGGCATTTACATTCCACTTCTGTCAGCAGGGTGAGTATCTGCTACTCAAAGCAGATTATTTTCTCACACCACTGTCACATTTAAAACAAGTTTCATTTTCTGAAGCTATTAGAAATAGCAGCTAATTAATTTATTGGTTAGTTTCAAATCAGGTCTACCCTATAACTTTAGGGAATGTAGCAGCTGCCATAGGATTCAATCCTTTGCTCAGGGAGTCAAACAGAAACTGTCATTGACTCATGACTTTTGAAGTCCAATGAGGTCAACAAATAGAGTTTGTATTGATTCATTGGAGAAGAAATTTTGATTCCATCAAAACCAACAGGTGAAGGGCCCAAATGAACTGTAGCATGTGCCACAAAGAAGGTTCCTATGTGAAGCTGTCTTTGCTCAGGAGAGATTGCAGAACTTAAGAATCCTACAGCTGTAGAAAGTGGGGTGATAATACTGTTTAACATGTATTTATATATCTACTATATGTTTAACATATATCTATCTGCAACTAGCTTGGCCTTTTTGTCCTGGACACTGGCTGTCACGGCAAGAAAACTGGTGTTTTGGGGGTAATGGTTAGAAAGAGGCAAAAGAGAAAGAAAAATGACAATTAAATAAAGAAGAGAATGTGAACATGTACACTGAAAGTAGCATTTTACTGTTTACTGTTTTAATGCTGTGGAAAATCTTGCTCAGTACCTAAATATCTCTCAGAATCAGACCATGATCACTCTGGGTTCTTCTTTCTCTCAAGTTAGGACAATAATTGCAATCTGGCTTTCAGGAATGTCTGACCAACTAAATAGCTGATTTCTGTGAAGTAATCTTAGAATTCTCGATAGCTGGTGGGAAAAATAGTCAGAAACGCTTAAGGAAAAACAATTGCTTGGCATCTTTTTGCAACATCTTACAGCAAAGGGATGTCTTATTAAAACTCATAACTGACTTCCCAATCCACTGGAAGCACCATAAACAAGTCAGTATCCTAAACCAAAGGTACCATGGAAGCATGTTTCCAAGGAGGCCATCACTTTTTTGTCTTATTTGATAGAATTTCTGTATCACTGCTAAAAGTACACAGCTTGTTTGGGCAATTAAACTCTTGGTGCGACTATGACTTGAAATGTAAGCTAAAAAGGAAAACTCTCAATTATTGGTCAGGTAAAAGAATATTCTTTTATATATGATGCTATCCATCCATGCAATTACAGATTATCTGTAGGCAGTGGTAGAATCAAAGAAAGCACTATAATAATGCACAGTGAAGAAAATAATACATATTTTAATTAAGGTGAAGTATATGGTTGCCATTGTGGACAATTTTTGATGGGCTACTCCTCAGCAAAAATAGACTCCTCTAGTTTCATATTTTTTAATCATTTCTATATGATATTCAAGCACAAAAAAAATGCCTTGATGTCACGGAAGTACTTCTTTTTTAGCTTGACTAGCCTGCTTTTCCTGGGGAAGGATGAATGCCTGTACTTCAGTTTTCACCTTTACCATTTAAGCAACTTGCTCCCTTTCTTTTCCCTCTGTTCACTGTTTGGTGGTTTCCTGTCAATACCAGGAAACTCCCTGAGATTTACAGTACGTATGTGAGAAAGAGAACAAGAAACTGTAGGTAGAGGTTTAAAAATAAACGTAAGTGAATTACCATCTGAGTGATCCTTAACCAGTCACAGTTTTAAGAAGCCTTGCAAACCTAACTCCCACTTGCAGGCACTCTATGCTGAGCAGTTAAGGAGCTACATGCTTCAATTATTAGATCTGAAATGTGAGATCTGCGGAAATGATCTAGACGTCGAGAGGTGAAGCCTGAGCTACCAGAAGGCATTTCACACTTGTCATTGGGCCAGAAATTATCCATCAGCATGGCATGGCACAAAGAAGCAGGCATCTTGGCCCAACATTATGCAAGACCTCACATAGACCTACGGCTGCTTTTCCTCCCAGGCTTGCTAATTAACTCCATAGGATTTCATCACTGCCTATTACTTAGAATGACTGAGTCTTATCCGGTCAGGAAGCAAAGTGGCAGACACGTCTGCCCAAAGAGTGTCTGCCAGTCAATTGATTTTATTTTCTATCAGGCGGATGGTGTTAATTTCCAGAAGGCCTTGATAATCAATACCCAAGGGATGTAGCAGTAGTGGTTGCCAGTTTATGAACAGATGTGGGAGACTCAGACGGAAACTGTCCACTCTTAAAAAATTTTCTGCATGCTTTTTAATGCTGCCAGTGCAATTCCTTATTTTTTTTTTTCTTTCTGCTTTTTTAGGTCATCAAAGATCCCCCTCCACCTCCACCACCTCCAAAAGAGGTACAGTATAATACTGCGCCATACACCATGCTGGGTGATGATACTATTCCTCTGTGCTCATTTGTGTTCTGCAAATCTGGCTCCTTCTGTATTCTTTTGTAAATACCTGCTGAACAAGAAAGAACTGCCCTGTGAGAAGCCTTAGGCTGAGGCAAGCCAAAGTCCACTTTTCTACTCTTTCTCAGTCATCTCAGTGTAGTATGAATTAAGTCATTCAAGGTCATATCCACGTAACTGTTTAGTAGCTTTACCTCAACACAATTTAACATTTTCTCATTCCTCATTGAAAGCAGGAGGACCAAGTTGTCCTTACCTGACAATCCAAAGATTCATCATAGGACTTAAAACTGTGTGTTCCCACAGCTTTGGCATTTGAGACAGTGAGAGACCTTTATAAGGGAACTTATTTTCCTCTTATCAGCAGTAACATAGTAGAGGCTTTTTTGATGTCTTCAGTATTTTTGCCTCTTGGTGTTGACTTAGCTAATTGCTTGAGCATATTCAAGTGTGTTCTGACAGCGAAGGCCATGATAAGGGTACCTCACTGAACAGAGGCAGCCAAGAGCAAGTTTGACATTGGTTGGCTTAGAAAACTGTGATTGGCTGTGTAACCTTTACTGCAGATCCACTGAATGCTGTCAGCTGAATCCCAGTGAGTGGGGCTGATAATCTGGCTCTTTGCAAGCATTACATTTTCAGTAGAGGAAGCTACCACTGATCCTTTTCTTTTTTGTTTGTGTGTTTTGCTTGTTTTTATTAATGCAAACAAAAAAAGACAGGGCAAATGTATACTGATCTGTAGAATACGCAGTTGGATTCCCCATTTGGGCTTTCCTAATGGATGCCACCAATGCTTTTCTCACACAAACTCCTAAAAGAGTATTTCCAAACATGACCAGATTTTGCTTGGAAATGAGTGAACATTTGAGGAAACTAAAAATCTGGTTCTTCGCATCTAAGATAGAAGAACATTTTCTTGTGTACTCTAATAAAAGATACTAGAAAGAAACCTACTAAATAAATAAGTAAATAAATAAATATCTTTTAAAAGCAAGTGTGTTTCAATTTATTGACAGGAAGAGGAACAAGAACCCTTACCTACCAAGAAATGGCCCACAGTGGATGCTTCCTACTATGGTGGACGAGGAGTCGGAGGAATCAAAAGGATGGAGGTTTGTACAATATAAGGATGATAACTCACTGAAATACAAGGTCTCTGAGGCTGCAAGTGGTGGAAAAAAAAAGACTTTGAAAGTGTACTGGAAATACAATGGTATAATGTTTGCTTCTTTCCCAATGACATAAGCCTTATGACATTTTTACCCTATCAAATAATTTTGACCCTGCTTACGAAAGAACAGCTTTCTGTAGTTCCATTTGACTGGAACTTTAAATAGCTGCTTGAAGACATGCTCTTTCCATCAAGCTAATGAGAAGGAGAGAGTGAGAGCCTTTTCTGAATGTTTTGGAAGAAATTACAGTGAAACATAAGTCCTCCAACTGTGGGCCAGCCAAATGCGTTGACAATGGTGATGCTAAGGAGAGGCTTGATCCCAAAGGAACTCACAGCGACAACAGTGCCTGTCTTTGAAGAGACATGATAGCATCATGTTAATTAAAACAGAATGAAAATGTGCACGTCCTTATGTCAGATTTTACAGTCAAGTCAGCCTTTATGGAATTTGCAAAGCAGTTTTCTGTCTTTAAGTTTAATCTAGGAAACTGTCTCTGAAATTCCCACCTAGGCCATATAGATATGTCTTGATCAAACTAGAAGTGTATCAGCCTAAGAAATGGCTTTGCCTGAGTCCTTTTGAAATGCAGCAGAAGAATGTGCAAGTTTAAAGTTCTATTGTTTATACGTGTTTCCTTTAGCAATTCAGAACTGCTAATTTAGAAGAGCCTCAGCTTTCAGAAACAAACCATTTTGTGTAGTGCTTTCCAACATAAAGAATAACAAGCCTGGATTTTTTCAAATGAGCCATAATGAGCCTCCAGGAAGACGTTTCAGGGTTTATAACATTACAGTTTGTACAGAGGATCTTGTCAAGTGAAACAGAAATCTGATATATATTCAAATGAACAGAAATAATATCTCTAGCATTAAGAAATACATTCTTATCACATGGCAAATATATGGTGTTTTCTTTTCAAAGAAAGGAGGATAAAGTAATAATTAAGTTAAAAACATTTTTATCTGTAGTAGGAATAAAGATGTATAGTTGTAAGTCAAATTAAACTGCACAGACACGTGAGAGGCCCCTTATTCTATGAAGCTGTGTCTCTATTCTTCTCTGGAAGCTGGGGGTACTCAGCTGGTCACCTCACCTTAAATGTCACAGCACTTAAATATGAGGCTCTTCCTCTGTTCCATGGAACCTATAGTAATGGGGCTGAGGGAATGCTGGCTTAACTGCCTGTTTCCAGCTGTTTGCACCTTGCACTTATCACTGTCTTAGAGCATGATGAAAGTAAACAGGTCTAAGAGAGGTTATTCCTTACCTGACAGTGAGAGGGCAGTGGATTCTGTGGCCAATGAAAAATTGGATGCTCTAGTCATTTCGTTTTCAGTTCAGACGGCAATTCAGTTACGTGTTTTTTTTTTTTTTCTTGCTTCTCTGCATTCTGTTCTTTTGCCATTCTTCTGACAGCTTGACTTTTGGGCTGTTTCCTTAGAGAAAAGTAGAGAACGAACTGTTACATTTCCACTCAGCAGTCCTTCCCTACTTCTCTATGCTTACTCTTCTCTTTCAGGGCATTCCTTTCTTCCCCACTACTTTTGCTCCTCTGTGACAGACCATGATAACATAGCCAGGATGTTCACTCCTCCTAGATCTGTCTTCTGACATTGCTTCAAAGTTTTAAGATATCATTTCTGGATCTTACTCATTACAGACAATTGGTTTTAATGTCAAAGTTGTGTTGTCAGAATCTACAAATTTTGGTTTCTTCTGGTGAAGCCATTTAAATCTGAAGGAGAAGGTCATTCCATCAGTAAGGAATCTACCATGTATCTCTAAATGGCTTTAACAGTGTTTAAAATACATTTTAACAACCTCATAAAAAACATAGTAAAAGTACCGTTGATCACAGTGAAAGATACAGATGCATTTTAATGACTCAGCAGGGTCTACTTGGACATGAAAGCCCATTCTAATATTGTAGAGACAAGATTCCCCTGTGAAAAATGGATATCACTAAGCAAGCCAAGTGGCAGAGTCCAAAATAACAGTAAGGTTCAAAACAATAACCCTTCTAGGAAATTATGGTTTTTTTTTTTTTTTTTTTTTTTTTTTTTTACACAGGTGACATATAGCATTATGGACCAAATCAAGCTCTGTTGTACTTTGCTGCTGTCATTCTCTATACTGAGATTACATTGTTAACAGACTCTTTGTGATGGTGATAAAATTTTCTTCCAGGTTATTTTGTATGTTTGAAAGAGGGCAGACTATGACTTGCCTGTATATTTCCCTCACTTTCCTTATCAGCATGTTTTGCATATGGAACTTAGGATGACAAAGAAAGCAGGTTGCTGCCAACCCTCATCCCATTGCATAGTGATCTCAGTACAGTGTGGTGTCCCTAGCAAGACCTGAAGCAGCCTTCTTCCTTTGTCCTGGCAGCAGAAAGAAAAACTCGGCTTATTTCTTTTTACAAAACAATCTTGTGCCCTTTTGCAGTGGGAGATTTGTTGCATCCCACTATTTTTTCTGCCCTTTTTTAAAGTGTTTGAATTGATAAGCAGCAAGATAGAAATGGGATATATCTACCAAGCAGTTGCAGTGATGCTCTTAATTCTTTCCCTGAGGGAAAGGGTGAGTATTCTTCAATTATTCTTACTTTGATTCATCTCTTTTCATGCCTGGCATATCTAGTTAGGAGATCCCTGGGGAAAAAAAAAAAAAAAAAGTGTGTAGGTGGAGTTTTGTAAGAATAGTTTGCTTTTTTCAGTCAGCGATTTCATGACTCACCAGCATAAACATCACGTTTATGCAAGATCTACTGTCAGAACTTAATTTGCTGTCTTTTGGTTTATCACATCCTCCTTATACTCTAGCTTGAAAGAGGAGGCAGGATGCAGAAAGTCTTGCACTGAACATAATTGGGGCCACTTTTACCAAGAACTTTTAAGCTCCAGCCATAGCTTTTATATGCAATTTCGAGATGAGAAGCTAAGAGTCTTCCCTAGGCTTGTTTGCTTGTAGGATACAGCAAAAATAATTGCTGCACCATGTTTCCAATTACAGTAAGAAATAAGATTACCATAGCAAAAATCATCTCTCTTGGAGGAAAGATGTTTTTCTGTACTTTCTCTATATAGCCTGGTAATTAGAACCTTCTAGAGAAGTGGAAATAGGCATTTGTCTCATCAGCAGCAATACTCCAGGTTTCCATCCCCTTCCAACAATCTGTGTATGTTTTGTGCTCTTAATGCAGTGATATAGATACTTACAGTTGGTTACATGTTACACATTTACTTATGCAGGTGACTGCTTCATCTGTATTTTCTCCAGTATGGAGAGCTACTTACAAGTCTCTGAATAGCACCACTGAGTTTCTGTTCAGTAGTGCTGAAGTAACACCTTCCATCTAAACTGGGATTCTCAGGAAGCACACTGTGTTAGTAAATCTGGGGTGGCTGAAATTGAGGCTTTCATCAGTGTCAGGTAGAGGTGTAGGATAAATCAGATTTCCTGTCTGCTTTGCAGTCTGTGAGGTGTATGATACGATTTTCTTTCAGTATTTCTCTTAATTATTTGCCTTTGCAAGATGGGAAAAAAAAAAAATCACACATATGCATTTAAGTAAGATGCTTGTTATCAAAAAGGAGGAGTGAACATTTTCTGCTCTCCTGTTAATTAAGAGTTTCTTCCAAATTTAAACTTTTTCAGCCATAGTTCCCTGGTCATTTGTCTGCATTGTGTTTACATCTGAACTCTCGCTTTTTTTTTTTTTTTTAAGGTTCGCTGGGGGGACAAAGGATCCACTGAAGAAGGGGCTCGATTAGAAAAAGCAAAAAATGCTGTGGTGAAACTCCCAGAAGAACCAGAAGAACCTTTTCATCCAAAACCACCTAAACCAAAGCCTACCTCACCAGTCATTCAGGAGAAGTGGTATACACCAATTAAGGTAAGCTTTTTAGTCTTCAGTACAGTGTAGTTTTGTTCTTAAGGTAGGACTTTGTGTGCCTTACTCATCTTACACAAGCTGAACTGAATATAATGAAATAAATGAGATTTTGTTGGTTTTATCATACTCAGAGTCCTGTTGCTCTGTTGCCACAGGGTCGACTTGATGCACTGTGGGCACTGTTACGAAGACAGTATGACAGAGTCTCTTTGATGCGACCACAACAAGGAGATGAGGTTTGTGCAGCGCGAGTGTATCAATTGTGGTGGGCAGAAAAGGGGCATGTTACAGCCAGGGTATATCAGCTGCTGAACACTGGTAATTCCATGGCCTTAATGAAAGAAAGCAGTGCAATAACAAGAATGACACAACAGAAAAAAATAATGCATTGGTAAAAAACGTACACTGAAAGATATGCATTCCCATTTGTGACACATTTGAAGAGCTGTAGGAGCAAACTATTTTCTCTAAGTGAGATGGAAACTTCTCAACACACTGCCCCACCAACAGATGGGCATGGCAGATCAGATTCTCAGTTACCTTAAAGCAACAGTGTGTGAGAGCTGCTATTTTTGCAACATATCCCATGAAGACAACATAAGAATTAGAGATGTTAAAGGGAAGGAGTTACTTCTGATGGAAAGAGAGGTAATCACTCTTTAGGTTATCTGCCTGATAATAGGGCTGGTGGTTGGTGCTGTTCTCACATAAGAAAAAGTTTTATCTAGGGATTTGTCTAGGACAAGGGCATGCATTTGGAAGTTGCAGAATGACAACTCACAGAACTGGAGATAGGAAGCTGTACAATCGACGAACGTACAGATGTTATAGTTACGAGGTATACTAGAGAGCTTGGCTACATACTTATTACTCCAAAGCAGAAAAGATAGGATGCTTACCCATATCCAGGGCTCACTCACAAAACTCCAGCAGAATGGATCTCCAGAAGAGATCCTTCCCCCCTGGCAGTCAGCTTTTAAACGGGTCTAGGAGAGGTGCAGCCAGGCTCCACCCCTTCTAGCAGCACAGCTGAATTGCCTTCACCTGTGCTCCTGTGGCTGACTCATTGCTCGCCTCAGGTGATCAATCAGAGGTTCAGGCTGTGATTCAGCAGTTCCCATACAGAAGCATACTCTTTGTATGGCTATCAGATACTGATGTTAGCGTTCTGGTTGTTATGTTTGCATGTTGTTTACTGCTTGAATGGGTTATTCATGTCATATGGAATAATGAACAGTAGTAATTTTTCATGCAAAATATACAGTACTTTATAGTACTTTAACAAGTAAATTCTGTGTAAACAGAAACGCTGATGCCTGATCTGGCTTTACCTGAACAGGCTACAATTGTCAGTCAGGCTCTGTTCTGAGGCCATTTCTGGCCATGAGAATGGCAATTACTGGAAATTCTGTGGTTCTGTGAAAATTGGCTTACCAGGGAAGTCATTTTTGGCCCAGTAAGAAATCAGGCATCCGTCCTCTCTGGATTTGACAGAATGACATTGACCAACATCTTGGCTTATAAAAAACAGAGAGGTATCTCACTAACCTTCAGTATCTTTACTGAAAAGGGGAATAGAATTTCTACGAATGAATTGAGATCAAAATAATGATCATTAAAGTGTGACTTGTAGTACTGTAGGAATGCTATTTGTGCCTGTCTCAGTATTTTATATCTCGGAAGAAAAAAAAATACACCTCCCTAGTTCATGATTTACTGGCTGCACATCCTATGCTGTTCCCCTGGTGAGTTGAAGTCAGTATGATAAGCAGACACGTATGTAGATTGAAATACACATGTGCATGCACCTAACTGGGAGACACTGTTATGGCAAACAGCAGCAAAGCAGCTCTTTTATTTTCTTCCTTTTACTGCCTAGGAATTTGGTAGTTCCCACTTGCAGAAGAATTCACTGCTGAATTCAGTTCCTTGATCAAGTAATTGAAATTTAAGCATGAAGTATCAAAGCAAATCTTCCTCCTCCCCCGTCTCCCACTCTTCCATGTTGTCAGCTAATGCTGAGGTGGCCTGGTCAGAGGCTGCATGCAGCTGAGTGAAGGAGCTTTGATTGCGGACGGCAGTCCTTGGAGCCATGCATTTTTCAGCCAGCAATGGTGAGGCTGGGGACGCCGGTACAGGTGTGAGCTAGCAGGTTGTTGATGACATCTGCACAGGTCCTCGGCAGCCTGCAGCGAGGCGGCTGGATTGTCAGCAGATGTAGTTGAGAGTGGCAGAACAGTTTTGGTCTCCCATTTGCCGCCTGGGGGCTGAAACACTAAAGGTAGATTGGGGGTGGACACAGCTGCGCTCCCAAACATGCCTCGGGCACAAATAAAGAGATCTAATATAGTTTGACTCTGTTGTGGTGGGGAGATGAGGATGGAGAGCCACTTCAGAGACAACTTAGCGCTGCAACATCTGCCGCCGAGTTCCCCGGGAGTGACAGGGGACAGCAGGTACAGATCGAAGTCCCCACACAAACAGCCTCCATTAAGCCATGGATCTTTTGAAGGGCTCCCATCAAACATAGTGGAGTCTGCGGCAGGAGATTATTTTGTTTTCAAAGCCATGTTTTGTTTTCTTTGCTAACAAGATAATTTATAAATGATTCATTACCCCATGTTCCTACTCGTATTTATGCTTTCTTTTCTTTATGTAAGGGGTAAAAAATAAGGAATCACTGTAGTTTTAGGGTAGTTTGTTAAACCACTTAACTGACCAAGGGTTTTAGGCAACCTTCAGCCCATAATGTTATTTTCAGTTATTATTATTATTTTGAATGCATGCATGGGGAGCATCTGCCATTGTTTCCATACTGGAACACCTCTGACATAGAGTTTATATAAGAAAGAAACTTGGCAGTGGTTTGCATTGTGATCATTAGGGGCCTATTCTCTTACAAAAATTCTTCAGTTTATTTTCTGATTTAGCACCTAGAGGTTGTCATTAATGTTCCTCAAATACTTAGTATAACCTTACTGCTTGCTGTAATTTGCACAAAATTCTTTTAAGTCTACAAATGGCCCATGGCAGTCATACTTAAGATTTTGCACAGTCAGAATGTGAACATATGTGGCTGGGAAAAGGAAAAAAAATCCATAGCTCATTCAACAGTAGGTTTCTATAGTAGAACTACAGGGCATTTCCAGCTTTTTTGATGTTAGAAAAAAGCATAAGAAAACCACACTTATATATATAATTTTAAACCTGTTAGCATTTACATGCTTCAAAGATGAATTTGTAGTAATGGCTGCAAAATTCATAGGAACATCTGTTTAATGTAATGCTACTTTGTGTGCGTCTCTACGTTATGCAAAAGAATCGTATTTTGTGTTGTAATTCTGTTAGCATCACAAATTCACAGTTCAAAAGATTTTGACATTATGATATTCTCTGAGATGAGGCCCATGTTGCTATTCCCTTTGTGTTTGTTCAGTAGTTTCTACACTGGGCACAGGCAGAAAACATTAAATCATTTGTTCAGACTGTCAGAGAATATAAAAGGAACTGTTAGAAGGCTGAGGCTGGGAGTCCCTTCACTGAGAGTGAGCTCACTGTTCTGAATCAAAGACCAACTGCAGTGCCTAGGACAACCCCAAGTTTCAGTTCTACACCATGCTTTAACAGGTACCAATGAAAAGTTCAACTGCTTGCACCTAGCAGCAATTTGCATTACCATGGGATACTTTTCACTTGAGCGCTTAATTCACTGATAATATGGAATGATGTAGAAGCAATGATATCAAAGAAAACATTGGCTAAGAATTTGAAAAGAAATCCAAGAATTCATAAAGTAATGCTTATCTTTATCTGGGATCTCCTGAACGGCTGCAGTGGTTGGAAGATGCAAAACTGGTTATAAAGTGAGATGAGAGGAGAGGTAAAGAGCACCTCTTCTTCTTAAATGTTTTCTGCTTTCTGCCATTTCTCCAAGCAAAAATTTGTCTGTGGAGACCGAAACTGGAGCCAGTGTTTTTCCTGAACTTCCACAGTAAGATTACTGGTAAATTATTAAGGTCACTTTCTGAACTGAAGTTCAGTTTAAGTTAAAGAAAATGGAAGGGAACATTTTAAGAGCAGTAATTTCAAACTGCCCCATTCCGACTGAATCCAGAGGTTGGTCTCCAATAGAAAGCGATGCATCCTTGTGAGTGAAGCACTGAATGAGGTTTCAGAAAAAGCAGTAGCAGTCATCTTTATGAAAAGACAACGATGTCCCAGTATTGTGAAAATAAGAATATTTTCCCATGGGTGCAGGCGGTCACTTTGGTACTCCCTGCCTTTGTGTAGATGAGAGCTGTTGCTTTTTTTTTAAAATGAGCATTCAGAACTCAATAGTATGAGCACAAACACTTCTATGAATGAAATAAGTGCCTTTGTGTTCCCACTGCCGCAAGACAACGGCAGCTGTACAGGTGGGTGATGGTCCTGATGGAAGCAGTGCCATACCAAAGTATAGCATGCACCTCTGGTTGATGCCACAACAGGTTAACAGAGCATTCTAAATGTGGAGCTGCCCCCATGGTGTGTGCAGCCAGAGGAATTCCTGCTGGTTTTAGTAGTTTAGAAACAGCTGAGTGTTTTAGGGTAAGATACACCCTACCAGGCATTGCTGTAACTCGAGCTGTACTGGCAGCACAGAGAGAGTGCCTGTTAAGAGAGGGAAAGTCATGTGAATTTGCTACAGCTGTCAAACACCGTCTCCAGCAGCCCAAGGAGCATTACCATTCTTTCCACCCCTGGCCCCGTCCACGCTGTATTAAGAAGAAAACATTTCATTTTTCAGCTCAATGTCCCTCACCGTTTGTTTCATTCTGCACAGTTTGAAGGGGGAAAGATGGTTTCCTTAATTCCTCAACACAACTTCTTATGGAGCAGATTGCAGTAAAAAGTTATATTTGATTACTGCCTGGCTTCCAGCAAAGAGAATGCTGTGTGTATTCAACCAGACTCAGACATAAAACAACTCCCAGCCTGGACACAGCCTTTACAGGGAGGGAATGTGAATTTTAGTTTATGTGAATGTTGAGTGTCTCATTAGTCAGCTTACAGAAAGACTGATCGCCTTCAAGATGCAGCAGGAAGAAAGCTGACAGGTTAATTCAGTCACTGCCATCCAGAAGAGACGTGACAGCTTTAACTGTCTTGTGCACCCAGATTTATGAACTAGTCCCATGCTCTTAACCAGATTAGTTCCTTTTCCATTAACTGCTGAAAGTAGGGCAGCTGTCCGAGCGGCTGGTTGTAAATTCGATAATGTCTGCTCTGTTAATCTGTAGGCTTTTCAGATGGAGAAGGCAGCAGATAACAGGATTAAAGTTTCACGACCCAGGGTTTTCACAGCCCGATATGCGGGCGCAGGGGGATAGAGAGTGACTTCTGTCATTAATCTTAATTGATTGCCAAGAGGTTTTAATCTGGGTTATTAATTAGGAAGATCCTTAACATACTGTCTACACATCAACATCAGATGCTCTTTTGGGACTTTTGGGACATATGGCATATCTTATATTTACATTCACACAATTTACACATACGTATATTTCTGTATGAAGTGCAGATATATATGTATGGATGTATACAAATAGCAGTGAGAAACATTTGGATGCAGAGGCATCACATGCTCTCTGGCAATATTTGATGAAAATCAAAAAACACAGTGCACACAGGTTACATTTCCACATAATAAACCTCTACATTCATACGTCTTTTTAGCCATTTTCATTATATATGCCATTTAACTAGAGTATTTTGCAAATGGGTATATCTGATACGCAGATTTGCATAAGATTGGTGTTTAACAAATGTGCAGCACGTGTTGTGTGCCTCTGGCCATGAAGACACCTACAGATCTCAAACAGAAACATAACCGGTTCTATCTTTCACAGTTTCCTGGAGCTTAGGTTCATACATTCACTCTTCCCTTTTTTATTTTTAAACAAGTTACTGCTAGACAGTCAGAATGAATAGAGGTGTAACTCCCCATAGCTGCAGCTATGTAACTATGTGATAAATCCCGTAACACTGCTTTGATGTTTACCAAAATACCGTATGCAGGAAGAAGTATTAAATTATGGATTGAGCATATAAACTAGGCAAGAAGAGAAAACACCGTGACAGAGACCTGGCACTTGAATTTTGCGTAGATGCAAACTGTGCTGTACATTTCCGTAGCTCCACCATTTACAGATGATTGTTATATCATTAATCACATATATCATTATATCATTCATCGCATACACAAAAATAGAGCCAAGGGGCTGAAAGTTCTTTCATCATGCCCGTGCTGAGTATTGCATTACCTCTTTAAATGGTTAGTCACAACTTTTGCTCGTTTCCCGTAGTAAATTGCATCCAGTCTTCCTTTAGTAGTGATGTATTACCTATTGCACTACCACAAAGGGGCATCCCATAAATGCACCCAGCTTCCAAGGATTCACTGTGGCTTTCTGCTTCAACCTGAATTTCATTGGAATTAACTGGTGAGCAATTCTAGTGTATTTAAAAACAAGTAGATTTTGACTAATTGCTCAGTTATTTTCCTAGCAAGGTCCCATTTGTGGAAGATTTACGGCTTTCATCTTCCCATTTTCTTGCTCTTGCAAGATCTTCCTCCTCTTGAACAACCTCTCTAACTCCACTTGGACTACTGGGACTTGTGAGCATTAGTGCTGCTTTGTATTAGTCATTCAGCAGTCAGTTGAGCTGATCTGTAAATTTTCACTTAGCATCTGAGGTGCTTCTGCTGAGCAGGAACAGCACAGTAACAGTGGACTTCCCAAGAAGGTGCCTCACTGATCTGGCAGATAATCCATTGCTGTGATGTCTTGAGAGTTTGTCAACAAGCTGGGAATGGTTCTTGTTAGCAGACTGAAGAAGAGGTCAGAATTTGATTTCAAACAGTGGCACCAATTCTTCCACCTCATCACAAATTTGAAATCCAAGGATGAAATGACTTTAATGACTGTGTTTCCTTGACATAGCTCTGGGTTTGCTTTTCCAGAGGGTCACAGTTAAGGAGAAGGAACTAAAACAATTTGAAACCATGTTGTAGGCAATATAAACACTATATGTGGATGAAAAGGCATCCTATTGGCTTATGCACAATCAGCGAAGAATTTCCCATAGTTGTGTCCTTACTCCTTTACTTTTCATTTTTTGACAACATCTAAATGAAAACAGTTTATTTGGAGCAGAAATAATGCTTTACTCATTCTAGCCCTCATGCTCAAAATGATTATTAGGTGTGGTAGAGTTCATTGGAGATGGGATTCTCCATAGCTGTAGAAATGGAAGATTTCAGATCTTTCCAACGGTGGCCTGGCATGTTTAACAAGATTCAGACTGTGACTTCGTTGCCATTTGGAGAAAATCAGCACAAATACTTCATATCAACAAAGACAACTAATGATGGAAATCAACCAACCGGGTGTGAGAGGGGATCCAGGATAGGAAACCTGAGGTCAGAGTGAGGTGGGAGGCTCAAACTGTTACTGGGAGAAGAAATAGGCTGCCTTGCCTTTGACATTATGAGCTCTAATTCTCTAAGCAAAAGGAAAGCCTTGAGAAAACATCTTGAAAAGAGCATTTTTAGAAACTGAGTCACTATGTGTCACTTTGAAGTGCTACCTGTAGGTATCTGTGGCAGCCTGGACCTCAGAGTTGTTTATTCACTTAAAATGAGATTATTATGAAGCTGTGCTCGGTTATAGCTATTTGAGGACCAAGTGTGCATAAGCAGCTCCACCCAGATACTGTCACTGTATCATAACAACAGTGGCACTAAGCCTGAAAACCGCTGCATATCCTAATAATTTCATGTGTGTAAATCTTCTCATTAGTTTTAATATGACATTATCAAAAAGAAGGCAGGGTGATGGAGCTGCTCCATAATCTTGACATTGATTGCATAAAAAAGTTTGGAAGGATTTCTGCCAAATGTGACTGTTAGAAGTGGGTAGTGCAGAAAGAGAGAAGAATTTTTTTTTCTTCTGATATTTTTACTGCATTCTCAGAATTAAATAACATTTTTCTTTTTAAATTAATCTTTGCATTTCTTAAGTCCACAGTGAAGTACAGGCCCATTTAGAATTTAAAAAAAAAAAAAAAAAAGCTTTTGAGTTGTAAGCAAAAGCTGTAATATTTTCTACTGAGCTTTAAAATCTTCATGGAGTGCCTTCAAGTAGCATATGCCTCTGATCTTCATCTGCATGTTTTGTCTCAAGAGGAAATTTCTACCTACTAAAAGAAGCGAGCGTGCCATACATTGCCAAAGTCCATTACACTTAAAAGTTCAGGCAGACATCCATCCATAAATTAGAATGTCTTGATAATTTGAGTTTTGTCCCCCAGTAGTGTGACATAATGGCATGCCCTCAGCCTTAACATTTAATTTTAATATTGAATGTGCTGGTTTTTGATAGCTTGTGTCACAGCCTTCATGTAATTTAAATGCAGTTTTAAAAAAATTAATTCAATTATAAGCAGTGGAGTTATTAATGCTGCTTTGTGTCACTAAATATATATGGATACAAATAATTCTGTTCCTTTTAAGTCACTCTGAAATGAATTTTGTAACTTCTGATAACCATGGTGGACAAATGCTAAATGAAAATCAATCACTTCAATTTAAATGAGCTAAGCTCGCTGTCTTTCTTAAGCAGCCTCTGTTGGACAGCTAACCAGATGATAAGTAACAGTTTCACTGACCTATAGCCTCTGAATGTTTAACATAACCCACTAAGGACAGCACTTCAATTACCACTGCATTGCTTTTACTCTAGGGCTCTGCATTGATCATTCATATACAAGGATTTCTTTCTTTCTGATGCACATTTCTATCTCTAGTTTTCTTCCACAGTGTTGCTCTCTCTCTCTTTTTTTTTTTTTTTTTTTTTTTTTTTTACTGCACCTGATAATTCAAGCTCTCCAATAGGAATCAGTTTGATGAAATTAAAGAGGATTGGATTTTCATTATTATATTTTTTCCACTGGAAACAACAGAAATCCTTTGATGATCTGAAATACAAATTTTCTTACAGCATGCAAAACATTACTGTATGATGAGAAAAGGTAGATGCAGATGGAAAGTACACGTCAGCTGGTAAAGCATTTCATATCTTTCTGTGTCCAAGTTGATGGGTGATATTTTATGCTATAAAACCTGCTAAAACTTGGAGTGGTTGTAAAACGATAGACAGGTATCTTTAGGAAGTTGTAGAAAATGATCCCAGAAAAAAAAGTCAGTTGTTTAGGGCTTAACATTTTCAGAAGAACCAAAAGTCTCTAACGATGTTACTCAGTTCCAAGGAAGGACTTCTCTAGCAAACCTCACATCCTCTCATCTTAACAAACTGTAGTGCATCTCTAAATCATATAAATGCTGTGCATTGTCAGTAAGAAACAACTACTTACCCCAGGAAAGAGGTATTGCATTTTAGGGCATGTCCTTCTGTCCATACTGCTTCCTTTCCTCTTCCAGCGCTGCCTTCTGGCCTTGTTCTTGACTTTGCTCCCCACCTGTGTGGACTGTTACATTTGTCCTCACTTCTGCAGAACTTTGGTCACTATCTTGAATTTCGAGTGCCTACCACAGTTGAATCCCAAGTAGTTGCAGGTCATGCATATAATTTTATTAATAAAATAAAAATGGCTACAAACAAAGGCTTCTGCCCTCTCATAGCCACTTTGAGGCTCAGGCAGCTGATGGGAATGACCTTTTATTTCTGCAGTAATTTTCATAATGATATTCAGGGTCAGGCCCAACAACCAATCTGCCATGCATTAGTAGACATCAGTTCCCTTTGGTAATACGAGATAGATGTACCCCAAACAGATGGTCAGAGATCATAGGTGGCTAATGAACTTGGTGGAGCATTTTATTAAGATTACGATGGCAACAAAATATGTTTTTCCCCTCTGATAACAGCATTGGTAGCAAAAAGAAAAGAAGGGCGTGTAGAAGATTGGGAAGATGCAGTGGATTGTGTTTCTGTTGGATCTAGGAAACTGTGAAATCTGGATTTAATTTCTCAAATCGAGT
Organism: Tetrao urogallus; assembly: GCF_951394365.1. Lineage (NCBI taxonomy): Eukaryota > Metazoa > Chordata > Aves > Galliformes > Phasianidae > Tetrao > Tetrao urogallus. The sequence goes on along the minus strand of NC_136817.1, from coordinate 25,412,736 downwards.
TGCATTAAAAGTGCAGTGTGGTTGGCAGAGTAAAAAAAAACCAAAAACTACTATCTCTATTGGTGGTAATTGGAGAAGAAGTGATATAATGTTATCTCCATCCTGACATTTGTTACTGACTCTACCCTTTGAATGATTCCTATATATTAAAACTATCCTTAGTTAAATTATTAAAGTATCCTCTACACTCTGGTGGAGAGAAAGAAAATCCAAGAAAGAACAAATTTCACTAAGATTGGCCTTGCAAATGCATACCAGGGACTTGTGCACACGGTGCCATGGATTTGCACCCCCTTAAATCACAGCATATTAAAGAGTCATGCTTGTTTTCCTTGGAAGCCCTTCCTGCTCCTAGCATTTGTTTTTTGGGGGTAGATGCATGTAAAAGCATTCAGACCTACTGAACCAAAATCTTTTTCATCCTTTTTTTTTTTCCTCCAAACTGATTGTATGCCTTCATGTCTCTGTGGAACTGACCCTGGGAGTATCAAGGCCAATTGCATCTGTCTAGCACTTCTCCTAGTCAGGGCCAAATCAATCAACAGCACAAAGCCACTGAGCTTTGGAGAGTGCTTCATACAATTTCACGTGCTTAATTCTTGCCAAGTATAACATATTTTTCCTGAATAAAAGCCAGTTCTGTCTGCTAGATAAGCATTACAACAGTGGCTCAAACTGCAAGCAGAAATTTTAATTTTGTCTTTTAAAGATTTGAGAGTTCTGTGTCACAAGTATTTGAGAAGCCCAGTGACTTCCTAGCATAGTACTCTGGTTCAGCTCATCCAGCCTGTCCACACTCAGCCTGCATTGAGTGATGCTAGTTGGAAATTCCCCACAGTAGCTAATCCCTAGTGATGGCATTTGCCTCCTGTTTTTGGTTCCTAAAATACAGAATTTTAGAGTAATTGTGGTTGGAAAAGACCTCTAAGACCATCTAGTCCAACCATTAGTGCACCACCACTGTGCCCACTAAAACCATGTAACCAAGTGCTGCATCTCTACATTTCAATTGTTTTCAGTATGGACTTCAAAGTTTTCTCCAAGGCTTATCTGAGGAGTAGTAAATATAGCTGGTCTTCAGCTGCAGTGTTGTTCATTACATCCAATTCATAAGGTGGTCCACATGTTAAAAGTCAACATAATTGTGCATGCTGCTGATATGTATTGGTAATTGCCACTTTGATAACAACTTGTAACTGTAGTACTGAAAAATACCTTTGATTTAGGCTTTTCACAATTTAGTTTTAACATATTTCAATAGTTTAAGGAAGGTAAACAGAAAGAAACCTTTCAATTACCACTAAGATGGTTACTGTAAGTGGAGTGGCTGTGAGCTCTCTTCTCTGGAGTATTATGGCATTTTGGGTTGTTGTTCTTTTAATATTCTGCCCAGTTAAGTGGAACATTATTTCTGATCTTGTAAGAAGAAATACTGTGGAAGAAGGTTACTATGAGAGAGTAGCACAAGGATGAGAGCTGTCTTAGCACATATCATGAACAGAAGACCAGGAGGGATGTATGTATCCATAGATGTGTTTTGATGCTTCTAGCAGTGAGTGCAGTGGTTCTCTCTGGGAGATGCTCCCAACTGGACTATGCACATTTTTACCAAGAGCACGAGGACAATTCATGGCACCTGAAGGTCTGCCCACCCTCCTTTTCTTTCCCAGCCAGGATGGTGGGGGTTTTCACAGACTGAAAACAGCTGGCACCTCTTTTAGGCTGCTTTCCAGTCTGCTGTCTCCACCGAGATTTCAGCTGAGACATAAATGCTGTTGATTGGAGTGAAGTTATGGAACAGACTGTGAACAAAAGCAGGAGAAAGGTACAAGAGAAACAGAAAGCATATCTTCCAACTGGCTAATTCTTGATTTCCACTCAAAAGCTGAGTGGCCTAGCAACTGGGCCACTGCCACACATTGGAATTGCAGGTTTGCTAAAGGCAGGCTGCTCTGACCAAAGCAGCAGGGCTTCCTCAGAGTGACAGGGGTGGTAATTAAGACACAAGAGAAAGGCCATCAGGTTTCTAAGGGTTACAGTATCTGAGGAGGACAATGTAATAAAGAATGAGGCCAGTGATGGTATCTGACAATTTTTAGGAGATGATGTGAACACCAACTAATGAAGGCAAAAGCATTTACACGATGGGGGAAGCAGAGATGCCTCTAGTGAGCCCTGTGAACAACAGCCAGAAAAAGAAGGGTAAATGATGTGGGTAGAAGAGTTCACATTCCATTGCTTGAGGCTGAAAATGCTTCAATTCTCAAAACAGAGACAAGCACATTTGACCCAAGAGAAGAGCGACGTAGCTCCATCAAGTGCAGGTAATTAGCATTCAGTGTAACATCTCCTTGGTGCTACTTTCCACTACTAGGGGTCCTACTGCAGTATCAGGGTCAACTCTTCACTAGAAAACAGAATCAGGTGCCATTTTTAAATGCTGGCATTTCTTCCCTGTAATAACACTAGACAAGTGCAGTGCCACACTGGTACATGGAAAAGTCTAATCAATAAAAAACATTTTTCATGGAGCTTAAGAGACAGAGATTTTACCCTATGCATAGCACAAAAGTAAAATGAAGTAAAATCATATGCCAGACTAGGCTGACCTATGTGGAGCCATATGTATTTATAAAAGACATCAGCTGCCTAGTGTCGGAATATTGTGGCTTGTGCCGCTTTCTGCTTATGATTGCTCTGAACAACAATTAGCATTACTCCTATCTCCTTTACTCACTCTGTGAGGCCTACGTCATGTGCCTGCAAGGCTCCTCGGAGACAAGGTGATGGCACCATTGGTCAGCCCACGTGGGAGAGGGCCAGCTGCTAGAGATGACTGCAGCCCTTGTCAGCCTTAATGACCTGCAGTTGACACCTCCTCCCAGCCGCCTTCCTTCAGTGTACAAGTACTACATTGGAATAATTGCAGCCTGTCATCCTCTGTTTCACACACACACTCCTCTTAGCCTAGACAAACAAGGGACATTTGACTAGATGCTCAACTACTGTTGACTCTCTGTGTCTGGGCTTCTGCGTGTACACATGTGCGTAATTTACATGCGTGTAAATATTCAGTGCTCAGTAGTAGTGTCAAAGGGTAAATTACACTAGTGAGAGTCAGATTGCCCCACTGTCCCTCCTGGTCCCTGTCAGATATAACTAAGCAGGAAGATGTAGGGGCTTCAGCCTTCTGCAGAGCCCAAGTATCATAGAATCATACAATGGCCTGGGTTGAAAAGGACCTAAAAGATCATCTAGTTTCAACCCCCCTGTCATGGGCAGGGTCACCAACCACTAAACCATGCTGCCCAGAGCCACATCCATCCTGGCCTTGAATGCATCCATGTTTGTCTGGTCCTGTCAATGTTGCCAGAGGGATTAGCACCTGCCACTCCACTCCTCGTTGATGTCCCTAGCATGCACATGGTTTTCACTGAATTGTGAAATAAATGACTTTTAAAATTGTTTTAGTTGAAGACTGTTAAGCAGTTTGGAATAGATGACTCATATCTCCTTAGCACAGTTTCTCCATTCCTGCTTTTACTCCTTGGGCATCCATACCCGAGGACCACGCACATCTTTGAGTGGATTGGATCCTATAGGATTGAGGGGTCAACTGTATGGAGACAAAGGCACTTAAGGTAGGACAGGCATGGCCAGTGTGAATGCCCCATCTTTGCAGTGTTATGTGAAGCACCCTGGCAGCTATGAATGAACTTTTAGTCTGGCTGCTGGACCAGCTGCAAGAGCTACAAGATGTGTATTGAGTAGATAAACATACATAGGCCAGAAGAAATCAAATCCAGTAAAAAGCTGCCATGGAGACTCAGCCTTGGATTATCTCATCTTCACTAGTTAGTCTCTAAGGAGATGGCATGCTTCTTCCTCACCCCTCCAAAGGACCAACTTGGGATACAGACACAAGATATCAAGGCTTCTGTTATCTGAAACTTGTCTCTGCTCAATGAATTTCATTCTCCCCCTGACAGCGTTCAATATAGATCTCATCCATATGAAAGATATCATTATTTTCAGTACATGCTTGAAGGTAGTTTTTTGTTTTAGTCAACTATTTATTTAACTGGACATCACCTAACAAAATGAGGTTGGCAGCTATAAAATAAGTGGTAGAAGAGAACACAACAGCAACCATAGGAAACTATGTTCTATATTCACCGGAATGTTTGGCTTAGAGTATGTCCCTCTGGTTATGATTCACTGTCTGTCCTGCAGGGCGTCCAGTAAGAGACATCTTCCTGAGTAGGTGGCTATCATTGTGCTATTATTACTGTGCTATTCTACATGAAATAGTGAAAGCAACAGGAGGTATTTCTATCTTGCTATTAATGGCAGATTCTATTACATGTATTTGGATGTCAGTGTTCCCAGGCAAGTAGTAAGATAATGATGATTGGTGAGAGGAAGTGCTGAATTACCTTCTGGTGTAAGTGGATACAGATCTGTTTATATTAGTGGTGAATTCAGTCCTATGTATTTTAAGTTCTTGAGGCTGATTTTTTCCAGACGTACTACTCAAATCTTTTTTAAGGATTTTTCAAGCTGTAAGCTAGTGATGAGCCTGCTTTACTTTCAAAGCTCTGCTTTGGGAAGGGACTATCAGCAGATATTAATTATTGAACACTATACCTTCTGGAAAAGTTGTTTCAACTCTGGAAAGTGACCTTGCTAGAAGAGTGAGAGGGAAAGAGAGACGTAGAGTGCCTCCTGAGATCAAGTGGAGTGATGCGTATCAAGAGAAGACACTAAAGATTTATTGTCCATGGCAAAAGAAACACAGATCTCTGCTTGTGCAATAAATGTTTTTGACACCATACAACTATAAAGAATGACTAGATAGTGTAGGTTAAAAGTGTTTTACTCAAGGAAATAATACACATTTTCACAGGGCTGTTTAAATGAAGAGGTCTGACTGCTTGGCTGTTCAGCTTTGTTGGTCCTGAGAATTTCATGGTGTCTCTGTTGAGTCAGTTTCTTGTTAAAAGGCAGCTGAATAATCATAAGAGAGAATACTAAGAATTTATCTGAGACTGAAAGAGAACAGAACTGCACTGTTACTCCCTTTGGAGTAACACTCTACTTTGGCAGTTTGACCAAAAGCCTCACTAATGCCTGTGTCAGTGAAAGAACGTGTGTGACTTCCACACTGTTTTCTCATCTGTCTTGCAGAATCTCTGCAACCACCTCATTTTCACATACATTGGAGCAAAATGGTTACATACAGTTCATGCAAATTAAAATTTTACTTTTGCTTTCTGGGTTGGCCAGAATGACAAGCTTGGCCAAATTAAAATCAACCCAAAAACCAACTTTTCTAAATACCGGGAGATTAAAACATGTGAGTTGCAAGCAGGGCTTTCTACAAAAGGTAGCTTTCTTTTGACTTCATCAGTGAAGTAACAAACTTCAAAAATTTCAACTATTAACCTTATCCAAACCTTTCTCCTGGCATTTTTGCTTTCTTTTCAGATCAGTTTGTGCAGCACTACACTTGTCTTACCGTGATACTGCTATTGCTTAGTCAGCTTGATTGTTTCCAGGAAGGACTTAGAGGTCCTAGTAGGTGAAAAACTTCACATGAGCAAGCAGCATGTGCTTGCAGCCCAACAAATGTCCTAGGCTGCATAAACAGAGGAGTGGCCAGCAGGGCACATGGGAAGGGATTGTTCCTCTCTACAATGCCTTCAAAATCATCTCTCACTTTTATGAATGCCTCTGTTGTATTGGAGAGCTAGGCATTCTGGCCACAGAGCTTTTAGATAAATCATAATTAGATACATGTGCAAATACACCAGTGAGGCCTGGGTGCACAATTAGGCACCTAATTATGTTGAAAATGCAATTGCACACTTATCTAAAATGGCCATGCTTCTTCCGAGGCTGCCCAGTTGTTTCTGTCTCATTCCCCAGTAAGTCTCCAGGCCCACCTGTTGAAAATGCCACTGTCTTAAGAAACATTCACTATCCTGTCTTTCATTCAGCACCAGCCATTTTGAAGCACAAGTGACTCCTGGTCAAGGTTTTTACAAAGAGTTTTTGCTGCATTCTGCCCAAAAGCATCCCATGTGTTGGCCTGGTTTGTTGCTTGAAGTCAATAGCGCTGCACAGGGTTGAAGAGGACAGGCTGCAGCACGGTGTGCTAGATGCTGGTCACTATGAGTCAGTGTTTTACTGCAAAGTAGGTTTCAGAGAGATTGTACTTTCCAAGTTTCATAAAAGAGGTAGCCAGGTAGGTAGAAGATGATGTAGTGGTGTTTCTTCAGAAAGAGAGGCTGTATCACAGGCTGAGTATTCATGACAGAGTTCCAGAAGAGTCTGCATAACTCTCTTAGACATGCAGTCTGATTTTTGTGTGGTTTTATGTGAAGCCAGGAGTTGGACACGATGATCCATATAAGTCCCTTCCAACTCAGGATATTCTATGATACTGTATTCCTATGGTGTGCACGCAGGGCATCAGTCTGCAGGGAACCAGGTAGTGCTGAACTGGTTTCTTGTGGAGCTGCTTGTTTTCGAGGAAATGAAAGTAGTGTCATCAGAGGGTACTGAAAGAGAGGAGGATTTGGTAGTTCCCATTTCTGGCATCAGGCCAGCCTTGGCTTTTATTTAGCTATTTTTTCTCTTTCTGCTGTTGCTTCTTTTTCTTCCGTTAAACAAGGAAAAAGAGGGGAAAAACCCGGCCAACTGTGATTTGTGATTCAGCTGACAGACAGCATGTGATGGAAATTGCAGCTCGGCTGATTCTTAAGAAAGAATGTGGTTTAAAATAGCATTGTCACAATTCGGGGACAGCACTTTCATTGCTGAATTATCTGAGAACATTGTCAATATCACAGTGATCCAGCACTGCAGTTTTTCATCCACTGCTTGGTTTGAACTGACTCCTGATCAGCAAGGATCATGTGCAAGAATTAATATTTTAAAAGCAAGACAGATGAACTAGAAGGTAAAATTGACAACTGGGGGAGAGCAGCTTTATTCTTCTCTTTTAATACTGGCTGGATGATGCAGTTTGGAAAGTAAAAAAAAAATCCGGGTGTTTATAATTCTGAATGTTTGTACACTTATACACACTTGCCTTTAAGATAGGAAAAGGATAAGTGCATTGCTTAGAGGTCAGAGTCCCCAGCGGGGCCCCAGAGCCCAGCCAGGAGCAGGAGACACTGCAGTGGCACACTGGAAGACATGAAAGGTTTTGCCAGCAGTGGTGGATATGCTTAATGTGGTTAAGAGCTTAACGGCCTACTGAAGTTAAATTGCAAATGCATCCCATATTGTGCCAACGTCTTCTGTCTGCCCGCAGCCCTGTGAATTGCCTTTTTAAGCCATCAGTCTGCCTGCCCTTCGTGGTACTCACTCAAGTACAGACCTGGCCTTTAGTTCTCTGACCATGATATTTTAAAACTTACCATTTACTGTGGAGAAAATGATGAGGGAGATGAGTGAGGGTGGAGATGATTTGTCTCTGCTTAGTTCTATATATATTTTTTCTCCTTTCTAGTCCTTGAAATGCAATATTGTAAATTCAGAACTTTTTTTCTTCTACTGCAGCATTTTTTAATGTTCAAGTATAATTATTTTTAATAATATTACCAGGAGAAATGATTCTTGCATACTGCTCAATATATTAAGCATCCTGCATAAGAAAGAAGTGCCCCTTAAAATAAAGCAGTCGTACTTCTCCTTTTTAACACCGTGCTAATTCCTCTGAAGAAGGATGTGGAACTGAAAACTTCATGTGGAAATCTACTTCAGATCTTAATTGGCTTGAGTTGAATCTGGAAAAATGAACATTTCTAAAAAGATTCTGCAGGGCAGATTGGTAGCCTTTGTTTAATTTTCATCCCTCTTGTAATGGTTGAGCCATACAGCTGAGAAGAGTTTGCCTTTCATCCTTGTCATTATAACCATTGCTAAACACTGAGGAAAGCTTGGGAAAAAAAAAAATCCAAGGTGTCACATTTTCTGTTTCATGCCATATTTCCAAAGAATTGTCTCGTTCCAAAAACCCATCAAAAATCCCAACAGTTCTTCTGGATCTCATTAGCACTATAGTTAGGAATACCTAATTCTATTTGAGAAAGCCAGGTTTTCTGCACTTGGATCCAGATTCTGTAGGTGGAAATGAGAGGGTAAGTGAATTAGAGGAGCATCGGGACCTTAAAGTGCCAGTCAGAAATAAATACTCCAGCTTTCGTTGGCTTGAGAGAGAGATGATAAAACTTAGAATAAAGTACTTGCCCTATGCTACCAGAACAAGCTGAGTACTGCTGTTAGGCAATGGGGCAGAAGCTCTTGCATTCTTTTCTACTCTCCAGATTTCCTCATTTGTTATTATTTCTATTATAGAGGAGGAATAGGCACTGTATTTTCTTATTGTCACTACCAGGTCTGTAGTGATTTATTCTTGTACTTTGTAGCTGAATTAAAATCTTAATTAAGCTTATGCCACTTTTTTCTTCTTTTTAATTAGGTATAGCCAAATCACTTGTCTGTGGGAGGAGGAAGCAAGGGATAAAGAGCAGAAGCATTTTTTTCCTGAACTGTAGTTGTGAAGTCTTAATGAGAGTATCATCTCAAAGAGATACCAAAATATTTTCATTCTTCTTTATTAACATTAAGAATTTATTCCCTCAAAAGTCTTGAGCCTGCTGTCCAGCTATGTCTAATGTCTTCTACCCAGGGAATTCCTGATTAAGAATATTGGGAAATCACTCACTACATAACATCTCTGGCTATTCTGACTCAAAGGCTTGTAACAAATTGGGATGGTTCTTCGGAAAGAGTCTTCACAGGCAGCTGAAAATTCAGCTGCTATCTTTCTGACTGAATGCATTGGGGATGCATTGTGCTGAGCTTTTTACATCAGCCCAACCAGCTCCATCGTTGGCTTCATAGCCAGGCTCTTACCATCATACAGTAACACATCAGAGGGAGTGTTGTGGTACATGAAACCTCAGTACTTCACAGAAATCTTATTTTGGAGTATTTCCTGGTGTTATCTGCTCACTCAGCTTCTACAATTCTTTCTTACTTTAGTTCAGGCCTGGAGATGGACCCATTTCAGCACTGAGTTTTTGGTGCCTATAGTAAGCAGTGCTTTCATACGGAATGATAAATCACAGTAAAACAATGGAGCAGTGGAGGATGCCTGGATGAGGCTGTTTTGCCTGTAGTATGCTGCAGATGGCTGTCCTTGCCTGGCAGTGCAACTGAAGTCCAAACAGGTTAAACCAAAATGGGAAGCTCAGCTATATCTCCCAGTATGCTTCCCTCAAACTTATCACAAGCTTCTCCATCCTGCTTGTGTTTCAACACACAAATGGTAAGGCAATTACAGGGTTTTCCATGAGCAAATTAGAAGTTTGGAGTAAGCTCTCCTAAAATAACAAATGTTACTGTCAGTGAAGTGTAAATCCGTATCTTTTAGCAGTGAATGGGTTTGTTTGGTCTTCCTTAAGCCTTACCCATTTATTTTACATCCCTTCCAAAGCTGCAGTTTGGTGTCAGTAGGATGAGCTGGCTCTTTTTTGAGCCACCGCAACCCTCCTCCAAAGGGCGGAATCTCCCAGCAAGCACTGGCAGCCATTGGTCTGGTTTCAGCCAGACCTTTTTGTTGGATCTGCAGCTATATTGGGCATAGGATTTGCAATATATCTTAAATTCTCAATTTTCCTCTGTAATGCAGCTTCACAACTGCTACTTCTTAGGAACATCAGCTTCTACTGTTTTCTTAAGTGCATATATAATTTGTTATTAATGAAACCTTTATTAAGGAGTCTTAGGGAGAAACTCTGAGTCGCTCATAAGTGCACATTCCATGACTCTCCCTCTCTCCCTGGAAACATGAGGTACTCCTTTTGCTTGAATCAGCTGTTAACTGAGAGACTTTTTTTAAAAAGCCCGTCTCCTGTGGTCCTAACTAAAACCACTTCTTTCCACATTAACCTCATCATTTGAGTTTAATCTGTTCTATCTGTAGAGAGAGAAGGAGCTCTGGCATGTGATTGTTCCAGTGTCCAAGTGGCAGACTTTCAAACATGTAAGCCTGTGTCTGCTATGACAGCTCACTCCAATTAAGGCTGACACTTTGTCCTTAGCTCATCCTCCTGTGCAGAGGTATTGCAGCACATATGGTAACGTAACATCATGTGCTGATCTGAGACCTCTGCTGAACTTCAGCAGGAAAGGAAGAGAGGTGAGAATGGGTCTGGTCCTCCTCCAATGTGTGATGTTGGGTCAGTATGCATGCCCCATGCTCAGCAGACATGTGTGGGTGGAAAAGAGATTGTCCATATCCATAAATTCAGTCCAATCTGAAGGAGAGTGCACTTCTACCAGCAAATCTGACTATGTTAAAGCAATAGGATAGGACTGAGATGTCCTAAGGGGCTTACGGGATGTGAAGCGTTTCAATGGGACTTGGAGATCTTAACTTCTTCTGTAAATCTCTTTCTTAACATTGTGTGTTGATGTTTTCTACTTAAGGGGCCTTTTGGCATCTTTTGCATTAATTTATAATGCTGTGTTGGTTGATTTGAAAGCACTGATGGAACACTGCTTATCTTAAAAAGACACTGCTTTGAAATAAAGAGTTATTTCAATATAGAGATTAACATGTCAAATTACATCTTTTGGGTTTGTTTTGTTGGGGTATTTTGATTGTTTTGATAGAATTCATGGATGTATTTCCTAACAAAATTTTTCCTGCGTCCTTAATGTTTTCCATGTTATAATGGAACATCACATGATACTGACAACATTTTGTGCATGGGGAACCTCATCTTTCTCTGCTTAATGGCATGATAATGTAGCCCTGTTGATTTTAACAGGATTAGTTCAAGAAAAGAAATATCTCATTGGTAGCAGCTTCCATTCTGTTCAGCTAAAGTATTTGGTTTCTCTCAGTTTACAGCCTTACAGATTAAGGGGGCAAAAAGCCTGAGTTGTTAATTTGTTCAAGACAGCAAATAATATGCCAGTATTCAAGTATAGACAAAGCTATGGAGTTTGAAACCAGAAAACAGTATATTTTCTTAATTCAGGCTCAAGTGACAACAACATATTGACTATGGTCTCCTACTTTTTATACTATATTCTATATGTAATTAACAAATTCTGAAGCCTCAGTCAGTCTACAAGCATACAATTAGAAGCAAGGGTTTTTAGGCTAACAAAGTGGGGCTTAATAGGGCCGTTTATTTCAGTAAGGACTTACACAAACGATAGACTGGCTTGATTAAATTCTATTAAAACTAGTACTCAACCCTTCAAACATGCCTGTGTCATTTTAAATTTTTAAAAATCATTTAGCTGAAATCTGCCCCGTCCTGACGGCAGCTGAATAGATGTGAACCATTTTAAGAATATTCATGCAGCTATCTTCACTCATTTAACTACTTTTGTTTGAAAACGTAATTTGAAATGTATCATCGTACTAATCCAACCTGGATTTTATTTTTCAAGACCATTTCTGTTTATAAGTTTAGAATTTAACACTTTAGGGTTTTATTTTATTGTGGTTTCAACAACAAATAGTTTTCATCCTCATCAGTGGCAGGATTTAAAAAGGTACTGATTTACCTGTATTGTAATTAAATTCATGCCTAAGTATGTGTGTGTCTCCAGCTTTAGAAGATAATTGTGCACACCTCATTACTTTTTACTTCTGGATGATGCTGTGGTCATTTGCCAGGTAATTTCAGAAGGCAAGTTCTAAATTACCAGCAATTTCATAAAGTTTAAAATATTCATACCTAGCTGGGGGATGGCTGGGCATTTCCTCCACCCCTCCCAAACAGCAGCAAATTAAACATTCATAAAAATTACCTGAAACAATGGGGGAAAAGTGCATACTTTGAAGCACTCTCAAGCAGCAAATTTTCAGTTTACTCCGCTGCGTAACAAACAAGTTGTCACCATAGCAACAGCCACATAACTTGGTTTTTATATAACAAATGACAAAACCTCATTTCCTTTCCAAAATTTGCCCATTGAATTTATTGCAGATTTTTCCTAATCTTACTCAATATACATGCACTTTACCAATTCCCCAGACTTAAATAAGGGCCTTTTGAGATTATTCTGGGTTTTCTTTTTATTAATTAAAAAACTAGATCCAGCAATCTGAAATAGAAACATCCTCATCTCCAAATTGGAGGGAAGTGGATTTGATGGGTGGACGACCCGATGGATAAGCAATTGGTTGAAAGGCCGCAGACAGAGGGTGGTGGTCAATGGCTCTATGTCCAGGTGGAGGCCGGTAACAAGTGGTGTCCCCCAAGGGTCTGTCTTGGGACCAGTGCTCTTTAACATCTTTATTAATGACATCGATGAGGGAATTGAGTGCACCCTCAGCAAGTTTGCTGACGACACCAAGCTGAGTGGTGCGGTTGATACGGTGGAAGGAAGGGATGCCATTCAGAGGGACCTCGACAGGCTGGAAAGCTGGGCTCGGGTGAACCTCATGAGGTTCAACACGGCAAAGTGCAAGGTTTTGCATTTGGGCTGGAAGAACCCCAGGCACCTGTACAGGCTGGGAGGAGTGGTCCTTGAGAGCAGCTCGGCAGAGAAGGACCTGGGGGTCCTGATGGACGAGAGACTTAACATGAGCCAGCAGTGCGCTCTGGCAGCTTGAAAGGCAAATGGGATCCTGGGCTCCATCAGGAGAGGGGTGGTCAGCAGGGACAGGGAGGTGATTGTCCCTCTCTACTCGGCTCTTGTGAGGCCCCATCTGGAGTACTGTGTCCAGGTGTGGAGCCCTCAGTACAAGAAAGACATAGAGATTTTGGAAAGGGTCCAGAGGAGGGTGACTAAGATGATCAGGGGGCTGGAGCAGCTCCCCTATGAGGACAGGCTGAGGGAGTTGGGCTTGTTCAGCCTGGAGAAGAGAAGGCTGCGGGGCGACCTCATTGCAGCCTATCAATACCTGAAGGGAACCTACACCCAGGAGGGGAGTAAACTCTTCAAAAGGGCTAACAATAGCAGGACTGGGGAAATGGATCCAAGTTGAAGGAGGGAAGATTTAGGTTGGATGTTAGGGGGAAGTTCTTTACAAGGAGAATGGTTAGGCCCTGGAACGGGCTGCCCAGGGAGGTTGTGGATGCCCCGTCCTTGGACGTGTTCAAGGCCAGGTTGGACGGGGTCCTGGGCAACCTGATCTAAATGTGTATGTTTGGTGGCCCTGCTAGGCAGGGGGGTTGGAACTACATGATCCTTGAGGTCCCTTCCAACCCAGGTGATTCTGTGATTCTGTAATAGAGGATGACTGTCATTTCTTTCAAATTCCTTTAGGCTTTTTTTCCTCCTCCTCTGGGAAATAATTCTAAGTCTTTTTTCATGCTGTTGATTGCAATGGTGCAATGCCACTGCATGCTCCCAGTATCATAGAATCATGGAACTGCAGATTTGTTTGAATTGGAAGGGACCCTTTAAGGCCATCTGGTCCAACTCCCTTGCAATGAACAGGGACACGTACAGCTACATCAGAGTGCTCAGAGCCTCATCAGCCTGACCTTGAATGTCTCCAGGGATGGGGCATCTACTGCCTCTCCATGCAACCCTTTCCAGAGCTTTCTCTTCTCCAGGAAGAACAGCCCCAGGTCTCTCACCCTATCCTTGTGGGGGAGGATCTATCCCTTGGATCACTTTTGTGGCCCTCCTCTGGACATGCTCCAATAGGTCCACATCTCTCTTGTACTGAGGATTCCACACCTGGACACAGTCCTGCACGTGAGGTCTCATCAGCATGGAGTAGAGGGACAGGATAACCTCCCTTGACTTGTTAACCATGCTTCTTTTGATGCAGCCCAGGATATGTTTGGCTCTCTGGGGGTATACGCTGCTGGCTCATTTCCAGCTTGCCATCCATCAGTACCTGCAGGTCCTTTTTGGCAGGGCTGTACTCCATCCTTACATCTCCCAGACTGTACTGATAGGGAGGGTTACTATGATCCAGGTGCATTTGGCTTTGTGGAACCTCATGAGGTTCACCTGGGCCTACTTCTCAAGCCTGTCTATGTCTCTCTCAACGGTAGGGTCAGCCCATTCTTCATCAAGCGTTAAATTAAGGAAATTGAGCACTAATGGAGGGCTACTGGGTGCTTGTCACCAGATAACCAAGCTGCAGAGCTGCAGGTCTACAGGCAGCTGGCTGAGAGCGGGACCATGGGTTTGTGTAGATGCTGTTCTAGCTCATGATGGAGTTGTTGGCCCTCCTACTCTTCCCTGACAAACCAAAACCAGAGACTGACCTTATAGAAAATAGTGGTGTTTGGTAGCATGCTTTTGCACATTTGATCTGCACAATGCGGATTGCCTACAACTGGCTATGCAAGGTGTAGATCCAGCATTTGGCTATGTAGAAGATAAGCAGCAAAACACTGAGTGATCGTAAACAAAGTAGCAAAGAAGGTCAGAAGGGGGGAATCTACATGCGCATCATTCTGCCTATTAAATGTGTGACAGAGTGACAGATTTTTATTGATACATGTGTTCACCTTGTATGCGTATGCGGTGTTCTGTATACCTTGGTGGTAGAGGAGAGGGTAAAGGTCTTAGGCTATAAAATGGAAGGTTCAGGATATTAGGAAAAATTTATTCTCAGAAAGAGTGGTCAGGCTGTCCAGGGAGGTGGTACAATCACTGTCCCTGGAGGTGTTCCAAACCGTGGAGATGTGTACTGAGGAACCTGGTTAGTGAGTATGGTGGAGATGGGCTGGTGGTTGGACTTGTGAGCTTGGAGGTCTTTTCCAAACTAATGATTTCATGATCATATGGTTTTCCAATGGAGGCCGATTAAAACACTACTCAAATGTTTGAAGTCTGAATTCCTACAATAATTAGAAAGGATTCTTTCATTTCAGAACAGATGACTGGATCACCAGTTCTACAAGTAATATACAGCTTTAAGCTCTAATGAGCCTTATATATGCTGCAAGTAAAGAACCAGATGTTCACTCTCTCAAAGCTCTTAAAAGTTAGTTTCACATACTGAAATTGTCCTTAAGGGTGTTTTCCCCCATGTGTTAAAAAAAAGATACCAAAACCCAGAAGCTTTTGATAATGAAGCAAACATATTTTTATGGTGTGGGCTATTTTTTTTTTCAGTCTGCTGCTAGTTTTTAAATATAAAGTATAGCATATGTTTAACGCAGAACATATGGAAAGAAAAAGCAAATCTTGAATTCCAAACATCATATTCTTAGTAGAAAAGATTCCACAGTATGAAAGTGGTCATTCAGAACAAAAAGGAAAAAAATATATTACATATAAATATTCATAAAATCAACTCTAGTTCTTCTCTAGATATCATTATGCAAATCTGAAATAGAGTGCTCAATATAGCCCAAAGTGTGAAGAAGAGAGTGTCCACAAGATTTTGTGCATGATGGTGTTGGGTTCATGGTTGGATTTGATGACCCTAGTGGTCTCTTCCAACCTGAATGATTCTATGATGCTATGATTTTTAGGAAGAAGATCAGTTCAGTATGCTGAACTGCCTGAAAAACTGGCTGTGGTGTAGCAGACCACCAAGAACTGCTGATACTTTTATATCTTTTGTGTCATTAGCTGGCCATGCTCCCCAAGCTGCTCCCTGCAGGCATGGGTCCAGAAACACAAGGTGGGCCTTTGCTCCTCTTCCTCAGGCTGGCCCTACCTACACGAATGGATTGTGCATCAAATCATGTTCAGGCAAAACTGCTGATATTCCAGTGTCTGCTCTTGCTCAGAAGGGCTACTGATGTCACCAGAATTCCAGGAAATGGTGACAGTGCAAGCAGAAAAGAGAGGCTGATAGGTTTGGCAGTGTCCATACAGACACAAAATGAGTCCAGCTTTTGTGTACAACACTGAATTTGTCAGTCTCAGTAGGATAAGTGCTCAGCTCATAGGTGGCTTCTTATCACTCTGCCAAGGACTCGTGTACTCACTCTTTATCCAGTGTATGTTCAGTGATACAAGGCACATGCTTTTTATTGATAGACATTGCACTGATTTAATTACAAACATTTTTAAGCCACATAATTATATTTTAAATTCTTAGCAGTCAGATGTTAGGAATTTAGGAATCCCTTCATTTGAGTTTATCTGTTCTTAGTGTTTTGTACCCACCTACTTAGCACAAACCAATATCAACTGCTGTGAATTAAGAGTGTGTCTAAAATTCTTTCTCTCGTGTTCAATGAAACTTCTTTGAAACTACAGAGATAGGAAAATGAGGACTGTGAATGATGTCTATCAATCCACATGCAGACAGGCACAGACAGGCTTGAACCATTATGGATCTCTGGCTTTGTGCTAGCACCAGGCCTCTCCTGTCTCTTGGATACTCAGAGATATAGGATTCAAAGGCCCTTCTTTTGAAACCAGCTGTGGGGACAAGGCTGAAGGTGCAGCCTGGTGAGGAAAGTGAGGCACCATGTGCTGCTCGCTGTGCAAAGCAGGCAGCAACAGAGCTCTGGACCGTGCGAGTTGCTGTGATTTCTCAGGAGTACTGGTGGGAGGTTGTGGTGTGGCTGTTTGTCAGTTCTCTTTGAAAAAGGAAAAAAAAATTGTTCATAATTACAAGCAAGAAGCCAGACACTTAAAAACTAGTTAGAGAAGAAAGCGCTCACTTCTCCCTGTATTTACAGAACAGACACAATAAAAGGCTATTTCACATTTACATGTTTTTGACCAACAGATGACAGCGCGGAGAGCAAAATGATAGATCCAGCTGACATCTGCATCCCTCTATGCAGTGAATATTGTAAATAACCTTGAGTACTAAGTGACAGATAAAAGGCAGCACTCAGTCCAAGCTCTCCAACCAAATGGAAACAGGGTGCAATGCAGCAAAACTATCCCCAGTCTGAAATCAGACCTCGGTTTGAGCGGTTTATTTCTTTTAAGTCTCACCAGTTAATGTTTCTTTAGAACATGAAGGTAGGCAGAATTTGTCTGAATACTACAAGAAAACTAAGACTCAGAAAGGACACGGCAGATTTCATCAGCAGCTGAAGTGAAGGCGTCAGTGCAGGTGTTTGCATTCACTGGTGTGTCTTCCTCCCTTAGATCCATTAGTGCCAGCAGCAAGCATAATGCTTAGGCACTCTTAGCTTCTCTTTTCCTTTTTCCTCCTTCGCTCCCTCCCCCTCCTTTTTTTTCTTTTTTTTTTTTTTTTCCTTTCTCTCTCCCTCTTTTTTTTTTTTTTTTTTTTTTTTTTTTTTTTTTAGTGCACTTCCAGATAAATGCCAGTCATTTGGCCAGGGCCAACTCACAGAAGGTACAGCAGGCACAGATGGTACTAATGCATAAATGTAATCTAGTAAAAGGATGCCAACACCAACCCAGAAAAGGTTCCAAATAACTGCAGTGCACTTACAGGAATACAGTGATTGGCAAGGTGAAAGCTGAGATTTGCAAGAGCTTACTGTTCCCAAATCAACAATAGAAATTCTACAACAAATGAACATATTTATTTATTAATTTATAAAATGCACTTAATACCAAGATCTCTGGGCATACGTATAACAAAAACTCACCAAACCCCCAAAGTCATTATACATATTACATTGATTAAAATCATACAGTAGAATATCCAATGTTGAATACCATTATGATCATTGAATCCAAATAAAATAAGGGAAAAGGCAAAAGGAGGATGCTAAAAACCAAAAGCAAGTATCATGTACTCATTACCCAATGTTTATCAGGAGAACTCCTAAAAGGAAGGTTGCACAGCACTGTGGTGCCTCACAGTGAAGGGATCCAGAGAGTGCCTGGGCAGTGATAGTGCGCCTATAGGCATATATCCCACGTGGGCAGCTCTGTAGACCAAATAATCCTATTCGCTCAGGATTCGGGATGTAAAGACCTGCACCAAATCCTTTTTCCAGCACCAGCCATTGATACACACTTAAGACAAATACAGCAAAGAGGATAAACGCTGTTTGAGTGTCCCTGCAGGACACTTCTCACTGTCTCTGGAGAACACCAACATCTCCACTTAGCACATCTGTGGTGTCTCATGAGGAAGAAATATTTCTAACAGTATGGAGCTCACCCAGGCAGCCTAGAGCACAAGAAGGAAGGAAAATGGTGCTGCTGAAGGACTTGAATGATTCCTGCTTGCAGTGCACCTGTCTTAGCAGCTGCCAACACCACCATGGTGGGCCAGCTAGTAGGTGAGGAGTCAGACATGCAGTTCTTTTGTGTAGCAGTTTGTGTCCCTGGATAGAGGCACCATGTCTTAGCTTAAAAAATTGCAGTGGAAATGAGTATCGCCATTTCATCTTTGTCTCCATTTATTAGCATCCGAAAGGAGCAATGGGCACAGTAACGGACTAGTGATGGCAGTCTCTTCTTCTGGGCTTTCTGAGCTCAGAGCACAGTGAATCGCGGGTCAATGATGAGGGCTTCAACCAGCAGTAATACTAGCGACAATAGCAATAAATTAGCCCAGGTTCAAATATGCCTGACATACAATTAATAGACATCTTTGCAAGGGAAGAGCAAGGCAGACTGACAGAGATGTGTAAGAACATAAATCAGACAGCTTTATAAATTCTCTTCTTTCATAATCCAGAAGGTCTAAATCAGACATGGCACAGGACACAGGAAAAAAATACATTCTGTGGTCATTTTAACTATGGTGTCATATGAGGATTTGGCTTTCAGGAAGAATTTGGATCTTGGCTCAAGGCAGAGGATTCTAGAGCTGCCATTTCCATACTGCCCTGAACAAAGAAGGTTTGGGAGGGGATCAGAAGCAGTGTCCAAATATCTGCGAAATTCATGATTAGTAATCCACGTGAGTTAAAACAAAGCCTAACGATGTGCTGTGGGGTTTTGTCTGTGGGAAGGAAGGAGAGCTGACTCGTTGACATGCGCTTATTGTACCAGGGAAGCTGACATGGACTGAGGGGTTGAAACAGCTTGGCGTTCACATTCCTTACTGGGCCCAGTGGTCAATGTCATTTGTGCTGCATTTGTTATCGCGGCAAAGGATCCAGCTATCAGCACTGTAAAGGCTTTGGTTGGTGAAGTGACAGCTGGATCACAGTGGCATCTAGAGGGCTGTTACACGCAGTGTGTGTGCAGCATTCATGAGGTTCCTGCTGTGGCTTTGCTTGGCTTTGCTTCCCCACCCACAGAGCCATCTCCAGCCGGGCAGTCACAGCCAACAGCTGCACCCTCTGGCTGTGCTGGGGGATGTCCAGTCTCCTCGAAAAGAGAATCCACCTAAGCCCTACCTACGACTTCCAACAGATTCACATTTTTAAAAGAATTTCTCAAGTGGAATTTCCCTCCATGGTAATTGTGTGGTGATTATTAAAAAGAAAAAAGAAATTACATACCGTCCTAAATGTTCATCCTGCTCTGTAATTGGGGTGACTTCTCTCTTTACAAGTAATTATCATATTCAAGTAATTATGATGATTTTATACTGTAAAATCAAAGGAGCCTTTTAGCTGTGGTATGAATACCATACTATTGCTGTGTTTGAACTGAGAATGTGAACCCTGGAGGACTTCCATACATTGCAGTTTTAGGGCACCTGCTTCTTACTTATGTGAACTGTTTGAAGATGGTGCTAACTCTTCAGAAAAGGTTGGGTTAAATAAATAAAGGCTGGGAAAGATCATAAAGGAAGGAGATTTTAGGAGAGGCTTGAAGGGGACTTTGCTGAGTTGCGGTCATGACCGTGGAGGGAAGGTGGTGGAAGAGAATGTTTCTTGTGACAGTTATGGTTTATCTGTCACCAATGACAGAGAAAGATAAATTGCATTCTTCCCACTTGGAGTAGTTGCACACAGGGGAAGAAGGAAGAATAATGGAGATGTTTGACTTTTGTGTTAGAGATACCATCTCTGTGAAGTGTAAATTTCTGATATTCTTTGCCTTTTTTGATGAAGAAGACCCAACAAATGCCAGGTTTTGATATTTGTTGGTTTTAGTGGCCTTAAAATTGGGCACTTCTGATTTTACAAGGCTTGAAATTTTATGTATTATAGTAGCATATAGCTCTCTTTCTTTCCTTCCTATAAAAAGATGTGGAACACTTGAGGGACACTTTGTGATGCCAAGGGCCATTTGGCGCTACTGTTCAGGTCTGCTGTCAGATTGGCCGCAGTCCCCCTATAACATTAACAAGGCCCCCCAGTAATACTCCTGATGAGGATTCATCCCAGGATATTTCAGAGTTCAAAGAGGAAAAGCGCTTCCCAGTGAGAACAGCTCAACCTCCAGAACCCCCCTACTCCACCTCCCTGCAGTCCTGCCACAGCAATCCCACACAACGATATGGCAGGTGGTGCCCCCCAGAAATCCAGAAATTAAGGAAGAACTCTTGAAGCTTCACCCAGAAGGACAATCTCACGATGCCACCCCATAGCTTTCTCACCATGGGAGAGAGAACTGTCCCAGCGACAGCTCAGCAAGTGGCTCTGGGCACGATGAGAACTGTGCTGGCCCAAGTGGGTGAGTGTCGGCACTGGGTAGGTGTGCACTGGGCTGCCCGCCAGGGCAGGGATCACTTTCCCTCTGGCAGTGAGAACAAGCTCAGCCTGCGTAATTAGATCTGAAGGAGCAGAGCCCTCCATTGGCAGGAGCTGCAATGGGAAAACAATAACACGTCCTTCAGGGAAGCGGGGTCAAACCTTGCCAGGCCATGGTGCATTTCCACGGAGGCAGAAGTGCTACAGGCAAGGGAGGCTTCCTGCCAAGGGTCAGGTGGAGAGAACCAGGGCCTTACTCCACATCAGACGGGGACTCTGCAGGCCATTTCCACATCCTTTCCTTTTGCATAAGCAATGCTTGCCTCGACAGAAGAAAACAACAAACTCCTGCCCTCTAGAGACAGGAGACCTCCAGCTCTGCTGAATAAAATATTTGCCACAACCTCCTTTTGAAGCAGATGCTACAAATGCATACAGTTTTATTCTCCCCTAAGGCCCCCACAGCCAGCTCAGCAGCTCGTCGTCCTCTCTTCTCCCAGACCTGGAAGGCCAACTCGCAGGAGAAGCAGCTTGTCACAACCACTCTTTTTCAAGGCAGTGGACTATTTGGAGAACTGCTGAATAAAGCAGTCACAGAAAGCTTGGCAATAAGGGAAGATAAATCCCTCCCTTCTTCATTACTAAAACCTGTCAGGATAAGCCAGCAAATGCTCACGCTAACTGAGTACTTCTTTCCTTTAACTTCTCTGACTGCCTGCATGCCTCTGGTCAGGCTGAGAGCTGTCCCCCTACCCTCCAAGTATGGGGCGACTGCACTAAGAGACACAAGCAGGGCACAGACCTAGACAGGCTTGAGCAGTGGGCCCAGGCAAATGTCATGAGGTTCCACAAAGCCAAGTGCAAGGTCTTGCACCTGGGTTGTGGCAACCCTCACTATCAATACAAGCTGTAGGACATAAGGATAGAGCACAGCCCTACCAAATAGAACCTGGGGGTACTGATGGATGGTTAGGCTGGACAGGCTCTGAGCACTCTGATGTAATTGTAGGTATCCCTATTCATTGCAGGACAGTTGGATGAGAAGGCCCTTAAGGATCCCTTCCAACTGAAACAAATCTATGGTTCTATGATTTTGAACAACCCCTGGAGCACAGCTCTGTGCGATGCGAATCTGTGGCTGCATGATGCACGTGCTCTTTGTGTTCAACCTTGGTACCAGGAGCTCCACATTGATTGAGCTTTAAGGGTTTCACTGCCCAAGTTTTACTTGAAATGTCAAAGGTGGGAAAATACCATTCAAAGACTGCACTTGAATCTCTTCTACAAAATCCTCTTGGTCCTGGTTTCCACAAGGTTACACCACTGGTAAACATATACTTCAAAGATTTTAGTCACTGTAGCAACTGTGAGGAAATGTCCATATGTCCAGTTACAAAATAAGCGTTATTAGTGAGGTGAAAAGCTGTTCATAATAGCATTTTCCCAAAGCCGCCAGCATACTAAAAATACAACAGATAATACCCCCGATTCCCCACTGCACCAAGCATGTGTGATACATCTGAGCAAAGTGTGCACAAAGTGGATACTGAGCCCTGATAGATTAAAACATCAGCGTTTTGTACATGTACAACTTTCTCTGGACATCTGAAGGTTTGCTCCAAAGAGCAACCCGTGCCAACATGGAATTTACCAAAACATGCTGATGTCACAGGCATTTGCAAAAACAAACCAAGAGACCAGGTAGTAGCAACTCTACTGAACTGCTCATTCAGGACCATGTCAGCTGTAACAAGTAAATGAGTTTAAGATACTCTCCACAAATTAATATTCATATTAAGGTAACAGTTTGAGGTAAATGACTACATGTGAGCTGTGTATTTTTCTGCAAGAAATATTTTTCTGTCACAACAGCTTCTACACCCAGCCATTCACTGTGCACTGTATATATTTCAGCAGCATCTTTAAAATACCTATTTTGAATGTGTTACTGACAGTTTTGCTCACAGAGTATTTGGTGCAGAAAAAAAGGGGACTACCTTCTAAAAAACATTAACGTTGTCCTCTTTTCCTGCACCTTATTTTGCTTTCATTTTCCTCTCCCTCACCTAAAGCAGGTCTGAGGGACAAGAGGTGGGCACTTAGTCAACCTCATCTTCTGAGGTGTCCATAATTGTGCTGGCAAATTCCCCGTCAAAGCAGTCAGATGCTGCCAGCTGTCATCCTGAAATGACTGTTGTTGCAATTCAGGTATGTGATTTCTGAAAACTGACCTGCATGACTGCCAGACTGCTTGGAGAGATAGGGAGGTTCATGCACACATTCTAAGGAGGCTCAAATACATAGATATGAGAATAATAAACAAGTTATATGACATTCCACTTATCTCAAGTTATGAGAAGAAATACGACAGTGAAAAAAAAATTCCTCAGGGCAAAAATATGTAGCACCATTCATCTGTAGTTGTTCGGTTTTACTGCTGCTCTTTGAGGTGAATTTTTGAGTGCGTCCAGTGTCACTGTTGGAGATCAGAGCTTACCTCACCTGGGTCAGTGGCAATCCAGCAGTCAATTAAGGAATTTTGGGGAGAAAGCCAACATGGGCAGCCCTAGAAATGTTCCTAATGTCTGTATCACTGATAACATTTTGTGTTGTAATAATGCCAGCTCCTTGAAGAGATTAGTTGCCGATTTATTCTGTGAAAAATGACACTTCTCACAATGTACAGCACCACAAGCCATCTTCCCTCAGGTGCTCAATATCCACCACACAGTGCAGCTTATGGCTGCCCATGGGACTCCTGCACACACAATGTGGCTCTGCATTAGGATGGCACTCAGGGAGTGTGTGGCCACTGAGACGTGGTAGTCATGCAACACGTGCAAGGATGGGAAGATAATGATGTAAAGTGGTTTTGCTTTCTAGAAGGCAAATATATAAAATAAACATGCTGGTAGCAGTACACATCTGCAGAAACGATGTTTTAGCACTAAGAACTAAGAAGGTTTTGGCAACAGAACATATAGCTAATTCTAATAATGTTCTGAGCTTCACAGCTTTGTGATGGGGGTTGACCTGATGGCCGGGGCAGAAAGAAAGAGAGGTCCGTGTGTGCCTCTGACTGCTCCTTCAGGCTGCTCAGGACAGGGGGGGCCAGCAGCCCTCTGCAAAATAAACATATCAATCAGGCATGTTTAAAAAAGAGATCTATATAAACTTAACTTCAGTTGTGTGCTCCAGCTTGTCAACGGATATTTATGAGGTGAGAGTAATATTATAACAGTTATAGCAGTGAAATACATCCCAAGCGGGGAGCTAGTAAAGGAGCACACGGATGTTAATGCCAGTAGAATGTTAATACCCAGGAGATGGGGGCAAGGTGACACGAGCTGCAGTTAATGCTGCTTTAGTGATTCCAAAGAGATTTGGAAAGCAGGGAATTGCCCGTTCGCTTCTATTGCAGCAAAGCAGAAATGGTGTATGTAGTCCAGTCCTTTATTGGAAGGGCTATGGGAAAGGACCTTGTACTCTCAACTTCAAGCTGCAGGGAAAGCAAGTCGAAGGGGGAAATGAATCAGGTACAGCAGATTCTCATCTGATGATCCCCACGGCATCAGCAGTCTCAGCAGTCTGAGCTGTCGTGAGATGACAGCTTTGGGGGAGCAATGGAGTGAGCTTACAGGGAGACACTGAGCACAGAGGAGAAGGGTGCTCTGGTAAAGCTGTAAGGACAGGGCCAACAACAATGACATCACTAAATACTTGTCTGAGAAATGCCATTATTCCAAACCCCTCTCCTCTCTCACAGCTATGCAGGAATTGAATAACTGTGCTGGAGAGCACATTGCTTGTGTGTGACATAGAAAAGACAAATCTCCAAAGGGTACATTCCCTTTTTGGAGGCTGCAGCCCTGGGGAGAAGCACACAGCCTCTGCCAATATGTCACTGACGGGAGCTTGAGGATCTTGATCCCCCATGAGCAAAATGAGCCAGTCTTTTAAGAACTCACCTGTTACAGAGGGCAGTACAACTATTCTGGATTAAAGACATTGTTAAGTGCTTTGAGGGCTGATATGACAAAAGCAGCCTTTCAAGATATATGATCACCAGAGCAGCCAGCTATTCCACCGGCTAGTAAAGGATTTCCTGTTCTGCTCTGAGTTGAGGATATTCCTTCCCTTCAAGTTTTCATGTTAAACTGCTTCCAGCTCTCAGGTGACATCAGTCTGTCAGCTGGTAGCACTTGGAGGATGTCTGATGAAGGACCCACAGTCTCTAAGGAGACCACGTCTCACTAAGACCTGTTACAGCACAGAGCAGTTGGCAGTGGTAGTGATCCTGACTTCCTTTAATTACATCCTTGTTAGCAATTACACAAAGGAGAACAAAGCAGAAAACTTGAAGCATTTGTTATCTGCCTATAAAATCATTACTCCTTTTGGAAAAGTCACTTCCACACAGTGAGTCCCGGTGGTTCAGAAAGCAATGATTGATATGTCTTGAGCCGTGCAAAAACCCTATTACACTGGAAAAAAAGGGAGAGTTTCTTCCTGAATTTCAACCTTAGAGGTAGTACTTTGAAGATGGTTGCTACTGTTTTGGCAAACACAACACATGTTTGAGATACAAAGAAAAAAGCCCATATATCCATATCTGTGCATTTGTATCTCCTCTGCATTTGTGTCATATACTAAAAAAGATGCTTCTCAAAAAGCTCTTTGCACTCCAGATGGTACTTAATAATAGACAAAATTATGCTCTGACATAACTCAAAGCAAGAAACGTCGCCCAGCCCATCGGGCAGCTAAGGAGCTGCCATCCAGCTGCCCCCCAGGACTACCCCAAGGTGCCTTTCCACCCCAAACAGGAGGAAAAAAAAACCAAAAAAAAAAAAGCCAAACAATCAAACCAAAAATACCCCTAAACCCAATAGTCTTTTTTATATGTTCGACTTGAACATAAAGTTTTATGTGTGTACATCTTGCAAGGGATAAGTCTGTAGCTTAGTTTGAAAGAATGCAGGAGAGGGACAGAACCTCTCTGACTCCCTTGATTACGCAGGAGCTCAGCTGTGAATATCCGTGCAATGTTGTGAATTCAGAAGGCCAGCCCTGGCAGTGCAGGACGTGGGCACAGCTCCAAGGAGCCTGCAGAGTTCCCCCACTTCCTCCAGCGGAGAGCCCAGTATTAGGTTACGGATGGTTGGAATGCAACACATGTTTGCTCCTGCATTCACACATACAAATTAAAGTGCTTCTCATACCTATTTAGCCAACATCAACAGATGAGTTCCAGGCTCAGAGCACAGTGCAGTCCAAGAGGTATCCTCCTCCAAGTGCTGAGTGTGCTGCTCCAGAAGAGCTGCACAGAAGGTCACAGTGCAGGAGGAACAGGGCCTTCCTGCAAACATCTCTTGGACTTTTTGCTTTGCTTTTGCACATGAGGAACTATCCTACAGTCTAACTGTAAGAGGAGCCTCCTCTTCCTTTGAAATTGTGTATCCTGAAAGGACTTTATCTTGGTTGCCCAGCAAGTTAAATTCAGTAAGATAATCAACCATGTAATAAATGACTTCACTGTAACATAAAAATATTTCTTCTTAGATAAAACTGTAGCTGTAGATCTTTCTCCCTTAGAAAACAAAGACAAACAAACAAAAAAACCTGCCATGTTCTACTCCCATAGTACCTGCAGTGCATGTTCAAGCAGGTCGTAGGTAGGGGCTTTTCCTCTGAGACAACTCTCGGATTCCACATGTAGATCACAGAATGCTTGCGTAACTCATTTTTTAATTACTCTAGCCCTAAAGTACTAAATTAGTTCAATTTTATACTGACGACATGTTGGTATTGTTAAGGTTTATGATCCAGTGATTTACAAGGCATGATATATGTGAATTCAAATGGCTTGTATTGATTGTTTAATGGAGTACAGGAACGTGAGTGTGACATTAGGTCACCAAACTGGCTGATCATGGTAATGCTGCTAGGATGGTCATTCACAGGTTGCATCAGTTACATAGCACAAGTGTGTTTTAATTCTGAAGGACAGTACTGGACAGATGGGTCTAAACAGCACTTCTAGTGAAGTAAATCATCCTGTTCATGAAGTTCAGATTGATCAGAATAGAAATGCAATATTCTTTTACTTAAAGCTGAGATAGATACTGCTGCATTGGAAGTTCTGAATTTGTTTAGAGAAACACACAACTACGGATCTTTTTCCCAAAACCAACTTGCACAGACAGTGACACTGGTTACATCACATACACTCAGATACACAGCTGATGAAAACCTGCAGTTCATACTGGCTTGGAGTGACGAATCCTTAGCAGAACTGAAGGTAATAAATCAGTTCTGGGGCACCACAGAATATTAGCTGAGTTATAGCAAGAAAGGGAGAGCAAGAGAGAGGCTTGTTGATAGACATTTCTCTATTTTTCCTGATAAATAATAAAATCAAAGCAATATATGGTGATTGTGTTAAATTGCCAGCACGATGAGAGCTCAAACCCTTTACACTGGTTTGAACACTACTTCCTAATGCATTTCATGTGCAGGTATGGTGAATCCACGCACCTTGTCACATCCCATTACCTAAATGCAAAAGCTGCTCTCTCCTATGCCAGCCTGCAATATTTGCTGTTCTGTTAATGACACTACGGTGGTCCTGACCTTCTCATTAATTAGTGCTTCTAGTGTTTTTCTCAACATCCTGATTTCAGCTCTGTCTGTTGTGAGCATCACATTGTATGCAGAAAAATGTGTACAGTACACAGGCCCTTTTTTTCTGGAAACCTCTCATCCTTCAGTTCTCCTACATAAGAGCAGGGAAACAAAGCTGCTAGTGCAGCCACTCCCACCAGCACTAACAATCTGATTGTAAACCACATACTTACTTCAGATGATTCTATCCCAGGTAGGAAAAAAAAAAAGCAATGCAACACAACAGAAGTTTCTTCCAAAAACTTCCCCCCCTGGCTGTAACCTGGCACAGAACGTGTATTTACAGCAAGACAGTATCACAAGACTGCAAGTTGCAAGTTCTCCCCATTTTTCTATAAGTGATTCTTCAACTGGGAATCCTTCTTGTAGTCACAGGACATGGTCCCTAGAATTAAGGGGTTAGTTTGCCCCTTTAATCATGCGTAGTTCATTAATAGCATTTTAAGGTGCTAAAAACCCGCATGGCCCCTTAACACACCACAATGAATCAGTGCATGCACCCAGGCCTTGAAAATTACAAAAAATTGAAAGTTACAAATGAAAGCAGAATGGGTGAACTGCAGTGTCCATTTACACCACTGGAGAAATACTGCAGCTCCTCTATTACCTGCTCTCTACAGATCATTTGCCATGTTTTGCTTTTGCAATACAGCATCATCTTGGAAGTAAAGTCCTTGCTGTGAGTATGCATTTCATGTTAACTTTGTTGTCAGAACTGCTAGAGCTGCAAAGCATTTTTGGATTGTATGCTCCAAAAATACACTTCTTCTGCCTATTCTATACACAAAATTCATTTTGATTAATTAAAAAAAAAAAAAAAAGGTACATGAAGATGTGCCATGCCTTCATACTTTGCCTTTAAGTGAATCTCTCAGTGCTCCTGCTTTGTCTCTTTGCATCTCTTCTGCATCTGTAATCCAGTTGATAGCAGCCAGAATCATGACCCAATCCAGCTATCCACCAGTTCTCTATTTATTATAGAGTTGACAGGAAGTAGAATCATTAGAAGAGCATTAGGAAAAAAGATCCCTTGATGCACTGTGCATTTCAGTCCTGGAGCTGATCTGGGAAACGCTGCCCCTTTCATGCTAGTCAAGGACGGGTGCCTATGAGAGCAGCCAGCCACCACTCTATGTCATTGCTGTCCATGGCTACTGGTAAAACCACTAGCTCAAAATAAGAAAATGAAAGTAATAGGAAATTCAGGCCTTATTTTGTTTGTTTATGGCATTATCTCCTGTGTTTGAGCCCACCCAGAGACTTTGCAATTAACTATGAACCTTGGGACAAAACATTCCATAGGTGTTCACTAACCTTACTGTACGTTTTCAAACAGCACTTAACACCTCCATGTGATGCCTTGGGGAATGGCTTGCTCTGCCCAGAGAAGGCTCAATCAATGTCAGTTGTTCTGTGCCACTGCAGAAGGAAATGTATTGTTGCTGTGCACAGAAGAGCTGTTCAGAGCTCAGGAGCTCAGAGCTCAGAATAGCTCAGGAGCTATTCTCTTGAGGGCAACACTCAACTTCAAAATCTGATGATCATCGTGGAGCTTTCACCTTTACCTAAGCTCTGAAAAGTGGGTCTTTTTCAGTGCTTGTCCCAAGTCAATAAAAAGAGCTTAATATTTTTACTGGTGGATTTGTCTCTCATTTGGCTATACCAAAAGCTGTCAAAATTCTGAACCTGCTTGTGGGAAAAGGGCACTTACTAAGGTGCAACACCACAAGAAACCACTTTTGCTTTTGGAGCACAGCAATTCTAAGTGCATCAGAACACAGCTTGTAGATGCAGGGCTGGGTTTTTGCTAATAAAATACAATTTCAAATCAGCAGTATTTCTGCTAACAGTCACGTTGATCTGCACTATGGTGCAGAAGGATTTGGCTCGGTAGAGCATCTGCCTTTGCTGTGATCTCCCTTTACTGAGTGCTTAGACAAAGTTTGAGTTTGCTCCCAGCAGTTAGTGAGAATTTCACATTTGTATATTACCCTCATAGAAGAACTCAAGAGTGTTCAAAGTGTGTCTTCAGTGTCATCACTGCTTCCCTACCATCCTAAATTTGTAAGTCAAATGTAGTTCCTTACTCTGGGTAATTTCCATTAATTCTTAAAATGTTTGCCATGGGTATGTTATTTTCACAAACATCTGAATTTAAATTACAGGCTTCTTTTAGCATGCAATATTCAACGTTTGAAAGTCTTGGTTGCATTCATTACTTCATCAACCAATAAAAGCTTCTCTCTTTTCCCCCCTCAGGGCCGATGTATTAACTTCACCCGAGTTCAGTCTCAGTAGAGGAGGATAAGAGGATACAAGGAGGAAATACAGCCACATTGCCACCTTCCAACCAAGCAGAGAGAACTGAGCACTTCCCCATGTTTCTTGGAGCACCTTCAGCCCAAACTCAAAAGGTTTCTGCATTCACCCTACCAGGATCCAGCATCGCTGCACCAAGCTCTCACGTTCCACCACCGTACATTCCTACTCCATGACTTGCAACAGTGACAAGAAGCATTGACTCCTATGCCTCTGCTTTATAGAACATAAAAGGGAGAGCACAAACAACCAAAGATAATAATGTTTTTCTATTTTCATTATTTTTTTAAGGACTGCGAATTCTCAGGACATAATGTGCTTTTAGGGGAGATGCAGAGTTTCTCAGATGCAGAGATGGCACGTGTTATGTAAATAGAGACTGTTTGCCATGGGCGGAGGATAAAGCTTCCCACCAGGCTCAGCAAACGCAAGAGTTCACTGCCTTACAGCGATGTCAGATCACAAAATCCTTCCGAGTCTCCCATCGCATTGTGCCTTACGGGAACCTTCTGACTGGAAATCTTGTCATTCTAACACTGAAAAGTGCACACGCATGACAAAATGTAGACAGGATGCCTCAAGGTATTGGTAGCGAGCAAGACTTTGCCCTTTAGTTTTTGAAGACACCTTTCTTTCATTATGCACCCGGGACAGGAAGAAAATTAATAGAGCGTTATTGCACAGGAAGACAGCCTGTAACCAGAGATCTTGAGCAGAGTTTGAGGGACTGATGCTTCCAGACCTTGACACTGTGGCTGGTGGTTTTTTCCCCCTTCCTGCATTCAAAGTTCAGTAGCGCATAAAACATCATCATCTATAAACATACCTAGCAGTAGTAGGCTTATGTATTATTTTTTTTTAGATGAAAAAAGCAGTAGCCACTAAGCTGGTATCTCAGGGTTTTTTTCCCCCCCGAATCTCCAAGGGCTCTTCAGCGTCACAAGCCAGCAACTCTCTTTGCATGAGAATTTCAAAGTTTAATTAATATAATTAAAGGCAACAGCAAGCAGCAGCCTGTGAAGATTTTGCTCATCTTTTTTATGCTTTTTGACATTGAATGACCTATTACTGTATGTGCATTACTCGGTTTTCAAGGGGGCACCGAGCATTGGTTCAGATTCAGCAATGGAAAAAGACCTCCTTCCATCAATTTAGAAATTAAATTTACGGGAGCACCGGCCATCATAAAACATCGACAATGTATGTATTATAATTTTTTAGAAAAACCAGTGTCGTGTCACGTCGATGATGCCAAATTATGTTAGCGTGAGCGGAAACACTGTGGGGGAGGAAGGAGGGAGCAGCTGAAGAAAAAGGCTCAAATGATCCAGTCACTTTCGATACTGTACTTCAGATGCAAAATGGATATTCGAGTCGAAACCTGACAAAGCGCGCCTGCTTTGATGGGAACTGGTATAGACAATGACCAGTGGCTGGGTCAGTGGGATGTCTCTCTGCGAGCAGGGAGGCTTATCAAATGACACTAAAAATAAGTTCAACAACCATCACGTTTGAGGGGAAAAGGCGAACATTTCACATTTGGTGGGCATGAATGTGTGCAAGATGGAAAGAGCAATGCGAAGCATCCTGGTCTAATTATCTCCTTTGTGCTCTTCATTGAAATCACAAGGGACATAAATAATTCTCTTGGTCGATGTCCAAATTCGTGGCACTGCCCAAAGAAGCCTTCATGTATATCCGCTCGCTTACATCTTTTGCTTGAGTTTATTTATGTCACTGGTAGCCTCATCATCAACAACCATGTGTGCACATTACGCTATAAATAAAGTAATTACTTAATTCTGTGAGCATTTCTTCTTCTTCACCCAGTCCCGCATTCTCTACACAAGAGCCAACTTCACCTGGCCAGCCATGCAGCCACCAACTTTGGCAGACAAACCATCTATTTGTGGTGGTCTACCTGTGGCATCGCATGGTGTGCTAGAAAAACTGGCTGCAGCCCAACTCAAGGGCTTCTGATTGTCCCACGGTTCTGTACAACACGTCACACTCCGATAATACAGAATGCACCATCAGAAGTCCACACACAGCAATGAGGTGCCTGCAGTGCTGGGTCTCCACCACCGTACCCAGTGTAATTGCAACTCTGACACAAACGGCCCATAGTTGGCCATGGCCAGCGCAGAAGCTTATAAAAGCTGATCTTACCCATGGAGCCCAACCACCAACAAGCCTTTGGCTTACTTCATGCCACTAACTGCCTTTGGCTTATTTCGAACCATTGACTAAGCCTCTGGGTGTCCTGCAGCCGAACGTGAGATGGGGAACTCAAGCTAAAGTAAGCTTGCTAAGACACAAGAGACTCAGAACTTTTACTCACAATGCTGGAGCAGCATTGGGCTGAAACATAGATCTCGTCAGATGAAATTAAGAACTTTTCTCACTTTTACTTCTTTTTCCTTTATTTTTAATGTAAACACTACACTTTTTTTGAGTTATCTCTGGAATTGTCAGCTTGCATTCTGAGCAGTGTGTTGCATAATAGAAAAACATGCAGATGAAGAGGATTTTTTCCTCTGATGTATCTGCTGTCTCTCAAAGAATATTTATAAAAAACAGCCACAGATGTATAAGTCCACTCATAATTTTTTTCTCTATACCTGTCTATCTGTATTCATTAGAAACTGCGGAATGCTCAATTTTTCACTGAGCGGCTGATACCATGCAAAAACATATTTCAGATATCTACATTGATTTTCCCTTCTAATTGGCATGATATTACTCTATGTTACACTTTTCATTTAGCTGAAGAGAACACCCTAAGAGTTTCATTATTTTACAGTGCAGAATATCTGTCACAAATAATTTGGGGGGCAAGAGGCACAAAGTAATCATGGTTTAAAATCCACCGATTCGAAATGACACAAGGTAAGACTTACTTGGCACGACACTCAAAATGTTTGAGAAAAACATCATTGGTGGGCTTAATGCATGTATTTCATACATTGCACTGTTCCGTACCTTGGATATCTCCTAATGAAAAGATGCTTGTTGGATCTCTTTGAGCCTGCCCAACCAAACCTAATTGTGTCTTGAAAAAATAAATCAGCATTAGAGCAACCCAGGAAACTTTCTACTTAGAAGCAACATCCACAGTCTGAATAGATGCTGTAAGAAGACGCCTCCTCTTACTTCAGTATCTTATTTTTGTGTCAAGGCAAACCTCAAAATACACATGGAGAGTAACTACAGGCAGAGGTTGGTGCAACCCTTCATTGGTTTAGGAGACGTCAGGTCTCTCAGAAAATGATGGGAGAAAGAGCTTGTGTGTGGAGAGAGTGTCCCTTCCCAGTAAGGTGTGCTGCTTTCAACGAACATGAGCTCTAGGTTCCCATCCCAGATGAGATGAGCCCGACACTCAGACTATCACCATGATGACAGGCTGTACAGATGCATGCACTGGCCGTGGTGTGCTGTGCTATGGCTTGGTTCTTGTAACCAGAGCCTGGGACATCCCAATTTGGTCTCTGCAGAGAACAGGAGGGTACAAAACATGCAATTTCCCATGCAAAACATGGCACGCTTGGCTACTTTATGTTGTAAACATGAAGAGTAACACACAGCAAAGAATAAATCACTTAAAAAAAAAATCCTATTCGGTGGCAATTCAAAAAAGGCCTGAGAGATGCCTTTGGAATAAGTTTCCCAGTGAGCAGTATGTTATTTCACGTGCCTTGTACTACAAAGTCTGCTGCGGTACAGCTTGGTAAATGGCACACACCTTGCTCACACAGACAGCGTGTTGACAGCATGCTGCGATGTACCAGGAGAGCCACAGCAATTAGGGAGCATCAATTCCAGAGGATGAGAAATAAAAGCTACGTGGATTCTCATAGAGATTCCATCAGCTACATCAAAATATGTTTCAGCTGCAGGATGAGGGGGCAGAAAAGTCTGAAATATGAGGAAAATGGAAAGTTGGTCCTGCAGTCCTTATGCTAGATTCCCCAGTAATGCTCACTGTCTGCAAGTGCTGCTCACAGGCGAGCTGCTGCAACAGAACTGCATCTGTATGAGGTACAAGCAGCATTTTGTAACAATCTCTGATTTTTTAAGGGATTTACTGATGCTTCTTCTACTTGACCATGGTAGGAAGCAGAATGCACACCTCCCCACATATCAGAATTTCTTCAACAAGCACTGCACATTGACAAAGCACTCTCCTGAAGAGCAACATGCAAAATGCATAGAAATAGCACCAGACAGCCTTTGAGAGCTCAGTTACAACAAAGATAAAGCAGGATTTATATCAATGGAAACAGTACTGTGGACAGCAGAATAGCCTAAATAAGACAAGGCTATTTTTATTAAATACATATTGATAATAGGTCAATTTAATTGGCTGGAGTTAATAGAAATAAAAGGAAAATGATTTTTTAAGTGTTTCCTTTTAGTCAGTTTTTAATTTAACAAGAACTATGGCTTTCAGCAAACATTAATCCACTGTGCTTAAACAAAGGGAGACACGTCAGGCTGGTATTTCTAAGGTGGAAAGTAAGGAATTTTCTTCCATGCCATGATGCAGGTTTGGTCAGAGTCAGAAACACAGCACAAGAACCTGGGCTGCCTGCTCCCAATTCAAACCAGTGTTTTTCCTTTAGGAAATCACCATGCCACATTTATCCTCATTTCGTCGTCCTTAATGCGTCATCACAACTCTGTATTTCACATACTGATATTTACTCAGTGTCAACATATTTATAATTTATAAATATAACATATTTGTAATGTTATAATGTACACATTGTAGTTGCAATTGTGGCTTTTTTTTTTAAATTTTTTTAAATTTTTTATTTAAGGCTGA
The DNA here is from genome assembly GCF_951394365.1 of Tetrao urogallus. Lineage (NCBI taxonomy): Eukaryota > Metazoa > Chordata > Aves > Galliformes > Phasianidae > Tetrao > Tetrao urogallus. Next base: position 25,378,410 of record NC_136817.1, on the reverse strand, counting down.
ATAGACACCATCACATTTGTCGGTCTTGGTGAGAGGCACCTCATGCAAGTCATGTGTACGTCTCCTACCCGTAATTTTGAAGGACTATGAATACACAGTTATCCGGTCTCTATGAAATTAGTGGTGACATCAGACTGCACTGCTCATTGTTTTCACTTTTAAGCATGTCTTTACAATTCAGATCACGTTGACATATTAAAAAAACAAGAGGAAGGCACCAGTAGCGAGGTTGCACCTCTTGCTTATTCTCCCTGCACGTGGAAAAGGAGCAGAGGATTTTGTGTTCCGTCACTTTGGACAAAATGCAGTCCTCCTGCAGCTGGCTGAGTCTCTCTTTTGTTCACCACAATTTCATCTGTAGGGATGAGACTGAGCACTATCAATGACATTTTTCCAGGTGGGGAAAATACACATTTTATCTGCACTTATTGACTGCTATCTCATGACTAAAATAACATTGGTCTTCTGCAGAACGGTTTTCTTTTTTTGTAGCTCATTGGGAAGCAATGAAGGTGCCATCACCATCTGTCTTCAGTTTTTAGCTCACTAGAACTTCTTGCTCACATGAGGAATAGGATAAAAGCCACAATATAGGGAAGTAGGGCTTGACTCTGCCCTCCCTGCCCATGCCTCTTCCATGCTGCTGAATATGTCCTATCCCCTGAGCAGCTGTAAGGATGTCCTGCAGCAAGCACATGCCTACAGTAGCTAGTTCAGAGAAAACAAGGAATTGGGAGAATGAACACAATGGTAGCAGAAAGAGACAAAACTTTTGGGCTCTTATACACCATCAGCAGAATGAGAATAAGTAATGGAGTCATTGCATTGCAGTAGAAGGCAAGCTTCAGTATTATTTCTACTCATGAGACTGCTTAAGGAGGTCGGTGGGTCTTGCTGTTGTCTCCAGCAAGGAGAAAAGGACCCAGCCCAAGGAGCTGAACATGAAAATGGTATCATTACAATAGGAAACATCAGATGTCACAAGGAGATGGAAAAACTACACCGAGAGGGGAAAAAAATTAAAGCAGGTAGGAACATACCTATCAAAAACTAAAGAGATGACAATAAACAGGAGAAGTAAATGTTGCATTTGCTAATGAGCGTTTTTTAAATACCTCTTGAGCTGCTACAAAATTACTTTATGTCAAAATTTCTAGTAAAAGCCTTATTAGACCTGGCATGTACTATTTTATTTCACAAATCTGTTTCACATTGGCTCAATTAAAATTGTTATATATTTTTGGGTCTTGTGTAGGTGCCATCTGTTTAACAGTACAAGTGGGTCCTGTGATGCACTTGTAAATTTTCTGCTGCAATAATTTTTTTAATATAATGAGGGACTTTGGATACAAGAAACTGCCTCTATTTGATGATTTTTTAGGTTTTGGCAGTAAACTTACACTGATTCTTAGTGCATTACAAGGATGGCTCTGTATCCTATGGAAAAGCAAACGGTTGATCTACATGTTTGCACCAAAGTCATATTATTTAATTCACACTTCTTTTTTTTCCCACTTGTTTTTTTCTGCCTTATTTCATAAATGAACTGATTTTCCCCACATGGAATCCATAGGGGTGAGCTCGGCTGGTTTTCAGTATGGCTGTAGCTGCTGCCTTCCATGTAGCTGCTGGGATTTGTTGAAGTCTGCCTCTGTAAAGTAGTTCGCAGGATTGTGCCCGGTTGCCTTAAGCTGTCTTAAATTGAAGCTTCTTTCAGCATAAATTTGCCCGTTATTAAACTTCTGGCTAATGGAGAAACCAAACATATTTGGCAACGAGGAGCCACCAACAGCAACCACCAAGCCCAGGAGCTCCGCAGTGGTTCCTCACCTCACATAGACATCCCTGCAGACTGACCGACCCTGTCCACCCAGTGCTGCTGCAACTGACATGAGCTACACAAGATACACAGCATCTAATGAAGATGGCTGGTAAAGAGAATGCACCTTTTTGAGGTAAAATGCCATTTGCACAGAAACGTTTTCGCAACACATTCTCCAGCAGATCACAACCTATGGGAAAATCTAGAAGAACTACAATTTTTTTATAGTTTGGACCTGTGTTACCAACATTATTTCTCACTACTACATCACAAGTACTGAAATGCAGATCGCAAATCACAACAAAACCCCAAGCCCAACCTATTGACTGGTTTCACTTTATAAAAATGTGCTTTCTAATTCTTCTGCTCAAGTCTCCATTCTATTTCAGGAGAGCAGCACTCGCAGTAGTGACAGTAATGCAGCTCATTCTGAAACACCAATGCACTCCCACCATGCCCACTGACCACGTCCCTCAGTGCTACATCCCCATGATTCATGAACACCTCCAGGGACAGTGACTCCACTACGTCCCTGGACAGGCTGTGCCAATGCTTCATCACTCTTTCTGAGAAGAAATGTTTTCTAATATCCAAACTTACAGGTTTCTGACAGTCCAGGTGAATCTGTCAGGTCTGACTACAGTGCTACAGCAAAGCATTTTGTTAGCAGGGGAACAAAATACTAAAGTAATGAACATGCATCACTAAGGCATCCAGAAAGCATCTCATCCGGCATCCCATAGCGCCTTTACTCTTTCCAAAAACCTCTCAGTATTATCCATGCTCTCAACAATTCCTTACTACTCGAGACAGCTGCTCAGGGTATTGTCAACACCCCGAATGTTTTGTATCTATTGACAGAACTGCAAAATGCTGATTAAATTATGTGCTTTAGCCAACCTGCGTAGGGAAAATTAATTGAACTGCAAAACGGATGGGTTCAGTGTTACCTTGTTGGAACAGGGAGGCTGGGCTATGTAATGCTTGATCTCCTTTTATTTGATTAGGCAAATTAGGAAACAACAGTGTGAAATGCATTATTGTACTCATATGATGTCCAAAATGCGAATCTCATTAGTGTCCTGGCCTCGATGGCTTTTGTTTTGATTCTCTGTAAGGTGAAGAAGAAGAAGTAGACCAGAGATAAATATTTTTCAAATTACAGTGGAATTGCCCAGTAACAAACACTGTATTCTGTGCAAGCTTTTGCCTGTGGAACACCTCCTTATAAAAGCTGCCGGGGAAATTTAGTGCAAAATGTACTTGAAATGCAGGAGTCACACTAGGTGGATGAGAACAGAGTCAGGGAGTGTTACGGCTCAGTGTAGGCTCACATAGAAGTGGATGCTTTGCAGAGAAATAAAGCTCTGTGGAGGAAAACACCTGTGGTAGCACCAGCACCACAAATATCATGGCAAAGGTGCAGGTTATGGTTGCTCTACGAGAAGGAAGGAAGAAAGAAGTAAGGAAAAAGGGATCTCTGATAGATGGGCTCCAGGGACAGCCCACTGCCATTGCAAAAGACCAGTGGAAGCCAGGGTTTGGTGAGGCGAGAGCTGCACCTTGGCGAAGGCTGAGACAATATCTGGCTCTTCCAGGCAAGGTTTGGATTCAAGGTCACTCGATATTGGTAGGGGAGAACAAACATATGGTATAAAAGTAAAACAACACTACATTTCCTCGGCAAGAGGGTTTTATGAGATGTGCTGGTTCAGATAGAAGTTGGTAAAGGGTCACTTCACAATATAGCCCTTTCAAATTGCAGTTCAAACTCAGAATTAATTATCCTTTCACTGTCTTGGGTTTTCTTTTCTTCTTTGCTTCACATTAACTGCAGCAAAAATTATTTTAAAGCAATGAGCTTGAACGTCATGTCCTTCAGCTGGCCCTGAAAATCCATTTTCTATGGAAAGCCTCCTTTCTTTTTCAAGATTTCTGTTAGTCTATAAAGCTCATCAAGGCTCTGGTTCTCTGGGGGTGTCAGATGCTCGGATAATACCCAGGTGTCTGCTGGCTGGACCACTTCCAAGGCTCTTTATTAGCATGAATAGGCCCATCTGAAAGTGGTTTAACTCCTTCGGCTTTCAGGGATACAGAGTGAGTCCTGCAGCATGCTCTGTGTGCGTTCATGGCTACAGATACAAATTCTGAGTCATCGAGTCGCAAGATAAAAACAGAACATCACAGTTACTAAGAATAGGCTGAGAGACACCAATCTGAGAATTCTTTTTTTTTCCTTCCTTCTTCTTTTTTTTTTTTTTTCCCATGCAATACTACCTGTAGAGAAGGTATGTTTAAGGCCAGAGCTATTCCCCACACTTGAGGAAATGCCATTTTCCCTTCCTGCATTAGCATCAGAGCTGCTTCTTCCGAGTGGCCCCAGGAGCCTGGCTCAGGGGCTTGCTGCAGGATGGGGTACAGTCTGGGGGACAAGCCAACCTCTGGCTGTGCTGACACAGACCAAGGCCAAGAGGCTCTGTCCTAGTGTTACTCCTGCCAAGGAGAAAACTTGCTGGCACTGAGCATCACTGCAATACATTAGGTGCAGTTGCTGATGATGAATGTTACGCTGTCTTGTCACTAGGATTTTTTCTGAGTGCTGGCACTGGTGTATGATTGGTGGTGTATGAAACTTGTTATGGGTAGTGAAAAGCCAACGTACGAGCAGCTGGGTGAAATTAAGGGCCTGGAAAATACAGCTTAGATGTCAAGGCAAGTTTTTAGTGTGGATTCAGGAGACAGAGAAGAGGAATCAGAGACCAAAGTGTACTGCTCGACACTCGGGGATGAGTTAGTCTTTAGAAAGACTAAAAGCACAAATCCTCTGGCAAAAAAAATGGCCTATGTGATGCCACTGCCACCTTCACATCAAACACATAAGAGTAGAAGGAGCACACAGGCTGCTCTTCAGGAGAGACATTGTCAAGAAAGCAGGGCAAGGTGGGGCTGTGTCCCTGATTGAAGGAAGCAACCATAGAATCAGAAAGAGTAACCAAGCATGTGAAGATCCTGTCATCATGCGCTTAAAATTAGAATGGTGAGCAGATGCCCATGGCTTCCCAGGGACTAGAGGAAACTTCAGCCTCCTGCTTGGAGCTCCAACAATTTGCCTTAGAAACAAATGAATGAGAAAGGTTTGCAGGTCCAAGAGCCAAGAGGTTGCTGGCCACAGCTGACGCTTAATATCACTACCTGTGTCACATTTTAACCAGATGTGGTTTCCCCTAAATGCTAGTCACAAGATATTTTGTGTTTTGCTAGGTCAAAAACTGGAAAGGAGGTGACAAGTGCTCTGTGAAGCAGGAGAAGAGTAAGTCCAGAGACTTTCCACTCCACCACCCTTGATGGTCAAAACTAGTTATTGACCTGGACAATAACTGGACAAAGCTCCTCTTTGATGCTCATTTCAAACCACATCAGTTCAGCTATTTAATGGCAATTAACAGTGGCTTCCTGACAGTCCATTTTGCTATTAGAAAACCTGCAGGACAGATTCCTGATTTCTGTGTTCTTTCCATTACCTACGTGCATCTTGCTGCCTTGGTACTACGCAGGGAAAGTTGGTGCAGACCCTAATGGCAACTGAGGGTCACTGCACTCACTGTGAAGCATTTCGGATTTCAGTACTCAATTTTTAAGGAGGACACAGTGGGCAAAGAGTATTGCAAATCCCATCCAAGCTCTCTTGCTATTTTTTCTGTCTGCAAGAAGTAGGTCAGAAAATCCTGTTCTTTGCTTCAGCTTCTCCTTGGTCCTTCCCAGAATATCCCACAGTTCTGCCCTGGCTGCACTTGCCAATCCATGCAAAGTTTGCTTTCTCCCTTTATAGGTATGGTTTGAAAAACTCCACATTAGCACATAAAATACTGCTGTGCACAGGATAAGCCAGTCAGCAGAACACTGCTACAGATTTTATTCTTGTGCCAATCAGAGCATCCCTGCTGTCATGGATAGACTCTAAATTTGAGACCTTCTCCTGTCCCAATCCACCCCACACGTGCATCAAGCCCCTCTGTTTTCTTCAGGAAAAGCAGAGGTAGATGGTGAGCTGAGGCCCTTCTAGGTGGAGCGTATTTCTGTGTTCATGATATAAAAAGATCACGCTAAGCGCCCCTGGTTCCTCTCAACCAAGCTATATGGTAATTCTCCGCAAAGTGACAAACATATGGACCGCAGGACTTCTCTGAAACTAGCCACTAACATTTCTGTATCTGTAACTAAATCAAACCAGCTGATGGAGTGGCTTTGCTACTTCAAATAATTTCCTCTGAGCAGACCATCTGGTAACCACCAAAAGTTCCTTTTTTAAAATTTATTTCATTTTGCAGGGTGATATTATTTGACACACAATGTTTGTGTCCAATCCAGCCCGCGTAAGTCAGCTGAAAGGCTGATTTCTCTGGCTCTGCAATTTGCTTTTCAAGCTTTAGAACCTCAGAGGTGAAAGCTTCTCTTCAGAAAGGAAAACAGTACTTCTGTGTTTCCTCGTGCTTAAAAAAAATGACATAGAAATATTTTTTGAGGCCATTTTGTGTTCATTACTTGAGAAATGCCTTTTTCTTCCAATCACCACCAAATGCCTAATCTCCTTTGTTCCCTTCGATCTGAGAGCTGAACATTTCCCTGCAGCTTCAGCTGCTCCCAGTGAAGCCCATGAATCAGCCACAGCTCAGAGCTGCCCTGTACCATCACTGCACCCTGCACGGCCCCTGGAAAACATCTGACATTGCCAAAGCATTGCGTAGTGCTGCAGCATTAGGAAAGAGCTGGCGAGCGAGAGGTCTCCTGGAGCCCAAACACTCAGAGGAAATATGAATCTCTGGGATGAGGGAAAGGAAGTTCATGATCTCTGTAGGATGGGAACCTGATCCCAAGGTGAGTACAGGGGAAGAGAGAAGAGCCACCACACATGGGCCTAAGCTGAAGAGAAAGGTAAGAGATGGAAGGATAAATTATAGAACAATTAAGGTTGGAGAAGAACACTAAGGTCACCAAGTCCAACCCCCACCATGCCCACTAACCATGTCTCTCAGTACCACATCTCCACGGTTCTTAAAACTCCAGGAATGGTGACCCCACCACTCCCAGATTGTGACAGTGCCTTCCTGCTCCTGAGAAGATATGTTTCCTAATATCCAACCTGAACCTCCCCTGGCTAAACTTGGGGCCGTTCCCTCTCATCAGGATCACCAAGATCAGTCCCAAATTGGACTCTGCTTCTCTCTCCCTTGGGGATGAGTCCGTGCCCTCTGATGTATGCCAGATCTAGAGGAACCTGGTCACCTGCATAGAGACGACTTTTGCAGGTGGCCAGTGGGTCACCCTGTCTAGTTAGATCAGGGAACAGCTTCCTCTCCTGGCTGCAAATGCACTTGTAAGAGCAGCACCCACTGACAAAATGCCTGCGGGACAATGAGACCACTTTTATTTCTATTTGTTTCTCGTTACGTAGCTGCTTCAACCCACAGCTGAAGTTAAATAGGACCGACTTAAATGGTAAACATTTCTCACAGCTTTCTCATCAACTATATTAAATACAGTCATAAAAAAGCCCCACAATATTTTCTGTATTTGCTGAAGGATGACGTCCCTCCTTGCCTTAAGCGTGTGCCAGATTACTCATAAACCTGGACCATATGCCACTGCAATTTACTGATGGGCCCAAGCTGTTTTGGTAGATACAAAATCCGAGGGGATTAGGGAGGCTCGATCCATGCTGAAAACAGAGCAACAGCGGTGGGGCAGCTGCTTGCTCTCTTTGCTCAGTCTCAATTTAGGTCAGTTGCCAACAGCCCGCCCAAAAGGTGATGCTGGAGCAGGGCTGGGCTGCAACGGGGCACTCGCTGCAGAAGACAGCTTGAGCAAATCTCCCTCCTGTCAGCCCTTGCTGGGGGCTCTTGCGCACCACAGCCAGAATTCAATGGGTTACCATAGCTCTGTTTTTGTTTTTCCCCTCCTAGCAAGGGGGCTGCTATGCAAGAAGGGGAGGGCAGAGCTCAGCTGAAAGCACTGCCTGAAGCGCTGCCCAGAACGATAGCAAGCTGCAGGCTGAGCGCGGACACCCTGTGCTTCTCCACCCAGCTGAGCAGCACTCCAGTGCACAGCTGCTGCATGTGGGATCTCCAAGTGGAATAATCTGAATCTTCCTTGCAAATGTTCCTCCATCAGCTGTGAGTTGGGACTGCAACTTCTCTCCACTTGCAAGACCCTTGCGACCAACAGATTTGCCAGTTGTTGGAGCTAGCAGAGTGCTTATTCAACAGAGTGGTTTTGTAACCATGCGAAGATCAGTTGCACCTACAGATCTCACTGTTTGGTACAAGTAGATCTGATTGCAGCCCTTATTAAGTAAGAGATCGCAATTTTAACTTCATGTTTCCCACCATGACCATTATCTTGTGTCTTGTCTGCTGTAATGAATATTGGCTCTCAATTGCCACTTTTGCTCAAATCCTTTTGTATCACTCTGGCAAAGTAAGGAGTCTCCATAGCTTTGTGGAAACGAGCCCCACGCATCCTGCAACAGGTTGCCAGGAGTTGAGGCCTGATTGGAAAAACATTTATGTGTTTTCCTACAGATTCATTCTCCTTAAGGTTATTTGTCACCGCTGCGTCCCAAAGCAACCCTAACACACATGCATGCCTTCTCTTCCGGGCCAGGGTAGTGGAGATGAACTACTGTTACTCATTGCTTCCCATGCCCAGATGCGCAATGCAGATGGGGTTTGCAGAAAGGGACAAGGTCTGGCTGGTCATCATCATTTACAACTTTTATTAAACCCATTTTCCTTTCTAATTATTATAATAGTTCCTGAAAATATCATCTGTGGACTTTAAGTATCTCATTATTGTGTGTTTTAATGAAAACTGTGGAGTTATCTTGTGCTCAGTGCCACATGGCCCCATATAGCAATGACAATGCTAAATAATTTTAAAAAATTTATAGTTTACAAGATGTATTTCCCATCTGTGGCAATACAGTAGCTCCCAAACGCATTAAATTTCATTACATTAACAACACCTCTTAAAAACAATTGGCTTAACTCCACAGGATGGTTTTATAATGACTCAAAGTGTGTTATAGTGTATACACATGCTGAAGATTAACAGCATCTGAGTGCCACCAAAGCAACTAAACTCCACGTCCAAACCAAGTGCTTTTATCCTTCAAATTAATGCATTGCTGTTCAAAGAACTAATCCCATTAAGACAAAGAACAAGGTTCCTATTGGCTCCTTGTGAAAGCACAGCCCGACAACTGAAGCTACGATAGCAACAAAAACCTGTAGCGTTTAAACTGCGATGTCTATGAAAGTGATTAATCCCTGGGGTGAGATTAGTAGGAACTTCTTCCCTTCTCTCCCCAGAGACATCCTCTGTTACAAGGCAAAAATACATGAACTGTGCTCAACTTAAAAATTGATTTTGGGATGTAAGCCAGACCAGATGGTTAGAAAAGCTAAATACCGTTGATTTATTTCTTACCCTTTACGAAGCAATATTAGAGACAATGGACCTTATCAGAACAAATGAGAATAAACATGGGGATGCAGACTCAATAGAGAATTAACAACCATATCTACCACCTTCTATTATGCTATGATTAATTCTGAATTGGTGCAAGTATTATCAGCAAAAAATGTCTAGGTTTATCTAATGAAAACAGCGCCAAATGAGACAACCTTTCAGTCAACACTCTTCAGTTTGCAAGACACTTTAAGAAAAAAAAAGGTACAGAAGATGCCAGGCTTTGTGCTGTAAATTCAGCTAGAAAATGAGCTTAAACACCACCCTGCTCCCAATCTCAAAAAGGACACAAAACAGCTGAGATGGAAAACACCACAAACACCACAAACCTCTCAGATACAACCACAAGGCTGGTACCCTTTCTCCCTCGTTCCCACCCTGCATGCCTCAGTTTCCCTGTCCTGAGTTCACCAGGACCCACCCAGTGGTGCTGCAGCATAGGAGATGTTGCCATCGCAGAACTCCCTGGTCTCTGACAGCAGCAAAAGGCACAAGATGCTATTTCCTACATTGAGACTAGTGGGTACTCCTTGTAAATAGGTTATATTAATTGCTTAACGAATGCTTACTGCTGTCCTGTATCACACTCAGATTCTGCCATCTCTGCAGAGAGAATATTCAGTGCAGCTTAACTGCAGTTGGCAACAAGAGGAAATAGACTTTGTGATGAAAACGTTCAAGGCACATTATTTGTGAGATGTAGCTGAGATGGGACATAATGAATTTAGCCCAGTTTCACTTCATTTACCATAGCTAACATATACCATAAAAGTTTAGTTTATACTCTGGAGCTGCCATGCATGAATATCTCATTATCACTGCAAAGACTTTTTATTTTTATTGGGACCTGTAACAGCATTGTGGTATGTTAATTATCAACGATGTAACAAAAATACAGCAAGCTTTTCTCCTTCCTTCCTTCCTTCTCCATGACCATAATGAAAACAGAGGGGGCCTGACGTGGGCTGGCATCTAAGCTGGCATGCTTTATGCTGCAGCTCAGAGGGACTAGGTGCAGGCAGAGCCTGGAGCAAGACAAGGAGGTCACTTTCCTATAGCATGCAGCCACATCCCCATCATGTGCATAGCCTCCTGTATCCCAGGTGATTCCTAACAACATGCCTGGAGATGCACTCAGGGCATGATTTGGTGAGGACAGGTTCTTTTGGGGAAAAAGGGAAGTAAGACAGGGCTTGCAGGTCACAATCTGAGCAGACACATGCACCAGCAAGTCAGCAACTGTGATCAGATCTATTTTAGGATATCCTGGTCTGCAGAACATCCTGAGGATCCAGTAAGCTGCACACATGCCAGACTCATCAGTGGTGAGACCACAAAGGTGATGTCAGTCCTAAAATGCGGCAAGCAGGAAGAAAGCAAGCAGCAAGTCATCATCTCCTGCCTTTACAAGACATAGCTTCCTCCAGTACTTGACCACTTTCCTGCAGTGCCATGAAGGCCATGTATTATTAGCTTGATGACAATTTCTGTGGGTTGTTGCATCTTAGAAGAGGAGGAAACCAGCTTATTTAAAGCTGAGAGTTGCTTTGTGTTCATCTCTAGGCATGGAAACAAGCTGTTTGCTGCCTCTGCACAAAATAAATTCTTGGAAGACAGCTTATCTGCTCATAGATTCAATTAGGTCATATTTCCCAACCCTTCCACACCATCTCTAAAGCACAGCCAAAAGGAAAGGAGCAGCTGGGAGGAGGTGGAGGATTTTTAAGGAGTCCGTACAAAGAATGCACTTAAACTTCTGAAAAGCCACAGCTCACTAAGAGGCAACAGCAAAGGCACACAGGAAGAAAACCCAAATGAAAGAAAGGAGCCACTGCTTAGCCAGCACATGTAGTGAAATACCAGCCCACAAAAGATTGAGACATGCATTAGGCAATGCAATCATTCCAACCAGATGTCTTTTACAAAACCAAATCCTTAAAAACAATGAACGTCTTTTTTTTTTCTTCCTTCCACTAACATTAATATTCTGGAAAACAACACGCTGGGTGCTGCTCCAACTGCTAATGCTCCAAGGGCTGAGGCTGCGGTGAGTCACTCTGCTACATACCGTGACCTTTTGAAAAACCCTGTGCAGAACTGAGCAATCAGCTGCAATCAGAAAAGCAACAAATTTGCAAACTGCTCTTTCTTCGGGGCTCCTTCCCAGTGTCAGACTGAACTCCGATCTGATGCAAACAGGTGCACAGCTGCTGGCAGTGGTAACTTTGGGCCTCAGAAGTAGCTCTGCCAACTTTTTGCCTGTAAGAGAAAAGTGTTTCTGGTTCTGTGAAAGGATCCCATGTGTCAAGGTATACAAAATCTATCCATTTTACTCCAGAGAGGTTCATATAAAAGTTTGATCGGTGTCCACAGTCCTTGATGAGTTTTCCTTTCAGTCTGAGAGTCCAGTGACTGAAAGAAAAACCTCAAAATGCTTTAAAACAAGCAAATAAACCTTGATCACTGGCTTCAGACTTGTAAGTCCATGGCTACCAGATGTTGAAATCTAAACGCAAATTTGGCCAGACAAAGCATTATTGGATAGTGCTTTCTTTGACTTCAAGACAACAGCAAGGGGACGACTTCACTACATTCCTGTGCCAGCAGACCTGAAGGTTTTTTTTCAGTTACCTCTGGATTTCAGTAGGCATTTTGGTGGACTGGGGCTTTGCACCAGCCATCAGGTTATGTCTGAGCGGCAATAAAACCTTCCTGTTCCACTGGTGCCACAGTTTTCCACGGCACTGTGGAGATGTGACCTGTTGAAAAAGCATTTTGATAGACCTGCTTGCTTTGCAGGAAGTGTTAGAGAGCTGCAGATGAAGACTGCATGCTCGCTCAGCCAAAAATCAACTAAAATAATACTGAAGGATTGACAGCTTTGCAGTAATGGAGCAAGCAAGCTGCCAGCTGGATGTGGAAAGGTTTGAAATCCTTCCTTCTTCTCTCACTGAAGATGTACTAAGAGTCATCCAGGCTTTTTATTGCTGTTCATTCCAGAGGCTGTGACTTGCAACCAAGCCACACTGCTAATCATTTTCTCCACTCTGGCTCCTTTAACAGATTTCTCCACCAAAAACTGGACGCAGTCTGAGCTGCAATACTTCTCTTCCCATCCTCTTCTTCCCTTCTTCAGTTTCAGGAACTTCATTCGATCAGGAGGGGCTTTCTAACCTTCCTCCTCATCCCAGGCTACGAGTGGTGGTGTGGTGGGGTGGTCAAAATGCACTGATCCAGCTCCATGGGCTCTGGTGGAACAGGGTGGCCCAGGGCAGCCCAAGAGATCATCCCACTCAGATCGCCTGAGGAATATCACGTTAGCACTGGGGGGAAAAAAAAAAAAGCTTTGGCAAACTCATTTTTCACTAGGGAGGAAACTTGATTTCTCATGGCTTTCTGGAGCTTAAACTGTGAAGTAGAGATGCAGTACTTTGAACTTGCACTAATTCATTTGTAAGGTCAAGATGGCAAAAGGTTGGCACTGGTGGACCCTCATACAGTACAGTTTTGTTTGATTTTATCTTTTCAGTGCTTCCAATTCAGACTTGTCTGGTTAGCAAGTCTAACTGATTCCTTTACGTTTATCCAGGTCTAGCATGAAATGTCCTCAATTTTCTCCCATTTCATTTATAAGAATTTGGCTTCAAGTTTGAATCAACCTGTGGCTATATCCACATGAGTTTGTGGTTAGATTTGATGCTTGCATCTTTGATCTAACCAGAGAACCAGATAGCTCCCAACACATACATTCTGTACTTGATTCTATATAGCAGTTACTTTGTCTAAAGCCAGCTCTAATACACACTCAGAAACTTGTCTTCAGACTTGCATTTAACAGCTTGTAGTGTACAAATTACTTGACAAGGGATAGGGACACCTGCTTTTGAGATCTGTGTTCAGAAAGGCTCAGGAGAAACAGATCTGCAATACATACTTTTGGCATGAGCGCAGGTGGTTCAAAAGTTCAGGGGTTTTGACTCATCAAAGGGAGAGCACAGCTCTTAAAATTGTAGATGTAAAAATGGGAGGGAATAGATTGCTCCCAACAGCCTTTAGCAAAAAACAAATCTAATTCATACCATATGAAAGTTGCTGCTCTTACAATAAAGTTGCTGCCAAGTTGCTGAGAAATGGTGATGGGAGATGTACTCTGAGAACCACTGCAAAGGACATTTTTAACTGGAGGCAAACAATGTGTTTAGAAAGGAAACTGTCAATAAAATAGAAAGCAGTTGTGGTTCTTTGCTTTCCAAAATACCCATTTCCATAGTAATTGCTGTAGATTAACACAGTGCCCCACTAGTAAACCACTGGCTGCATTCACAGCTTCCAGCTGATGTCTGCAGGGAGGACTCCCAGGTGCAGATGTCTCAGCTCCAAGAACTCAGCTGAGCTCAAGAAGCATGGCCCAGGTCTAGGAGATGTTAGCAGGATTATGTGGCCATCACACAGGGAGCTACTCTGTCTCCAAACTTGCTCTCTGGCTGGGCTCCAGTTTGCCCTTATCTTGCCTAAACGTCTTTACTCATCAGAAAAGCAGAACAACTGTTGGTTAGTATAATACCAGGGAGACTTTTCGTCCCTCCTTGGGAAGAAGCACTGGCAGAGGAAAATGGGATACAACATCTTCCTGCATCTGCTGCTTGGTGTGGAGTGACTATATGGAAATGATGCAACATAGCTGGAACCACCTTGCATGGGCAGGTCTCCTGGAGAAGAGGCGGGTGGCCCTGTTGCTCAACACTTCCACTTGTTTTCTTTCAGTGAGCATCCTCCCCTCCGTGGGAGTGAGGTGGACATGACATATGCTGAGAGAGCAGAACACCGCACATGTTTGAATTTGGCAGGTGACTGCATGTTGCTTTGGCCCTGACAACACACTGATGTTCAGGATCTCTCATTTCCAAGAGTTTGTACAATGAAAGCTGCCCTTTGAAAACTGATAGCATGATTACAAATGGAAGGAAGGCACTGAATCAAAGCTCTGCTCAACAAGAGAAAAACTTCAGAAAAAACAACCCACATTTTAGTGTCCATTCGGTAAACAAACTTCCTGAAGGCTTCCTGCATGGGCTTGATGGGGATTTTACATCAGTCCTCTCAATTTCTCAAAACAAAATGGTGAGAATCATAATTTATCACCCTGCTGCCGTACACAGAATTCACACAGCACAGACCAGAAGCAAGAATAGAGATTAGCACCAAATAATACAGAAACTCTAATTATATGCAGAGATGTATCGTTCAGGTACTTTGCAAATCTTTTCTCTGGCTCTCCTTCTATACAGATTTCTCTAACCAATTTCTTACCTTGAGTACATTTGGATATTAAAATAAATAACATAAAAGTAGCTCTGCTGTATGCTTTGAAACATTCCTTGATAACTGTCGAAACTGATGTGAAGTTTGTATTCCTCTTAAAAATATATCCTTTTTAATTCCTGCTTACATGATTGGGTCTTGAAGCACAGATACATTCAGTCATCATCTTGGAGTACATCATAAATCTCTGCTCGGTATTACAGAAACAACAACAGAACACCTAAAATGCTTCAGGCAAAACGTTCAATGAGAAAGTTCTAAGTAATGCTGTGTGTTGAGAGAGGTTCTGTGCGGGTGAACGGAAATCAATTTCATTCCAGTTTATGTCAAATATAGCTTAAATCGCCAAGGGACCAGGTTAAACTCAAGCAGTACAAGACAGGTTCAAAATAAGTATCTGTAAGAGTTCCTCTAAGCAACGCAGTAAAATAGCTCACAAGTTCACACCTGTACTACTTGGCCTGAATCACAGCTTTTAGGCGGGCACTTGTACTACCGAAAGAAGTCTATTACTGAACTGAGGGAGAATGCTCAGAATCTGGCTCTACTAACTTCATGCTTGGGATACCACACACCAGGAGCACTATGCTTTTCCCTTACCTAAAACCCTTATCTCATTTGGAGGTTTAGGGGGCATAAAATCATAGAAACATTAAGGTTGGAAAAGACCTCTAAGATCACAAAGTCCAACCCCAACCCATACCCACCATGCCCACTGATCATGTGTCACGTCTCCACGGTTTGTGAACACCTCCTGGGATGGTCACTGCACCACCTCCCTGGGCAGCCAATGCTGCACCAGTCTTCCTGAGAAGAAATGTTTCCCAAAATCACACTTTATCCACCACACTTCCTCCCAATCCTCCACACAGCCTGAACAGACGACAGCTTCAAAAGATGGCCTAAACTACTAACACGCATCACGTCTGTATCAAATTTTGGACCTCTTGGTCTTTAGGGATATGACAGTGTTTGCTTCAGATTATTCATCAAAAGACACACATCTCCTACTCTGGAGCTGGGAAACTAAACGTCTATTTGGAATAGCAAACAACTAAGAAAATATGACTAATTCAGGCAAAATGGAGGCCCGTGCCACACAAAGGTGACATTCGTGCACCACGCTCTCGAACAAAGAGAGAAAGTGCTGTAGGCACTGAGTAGGTGAAATATCTTTCTTCCACTTTTCAATCTTCCTATGTTGAGAGGAGTGCCAGGCATGAACCTCACAGCATTGCTGGCAGCAAAAATTAAGCAGTTTGGAGGTGCTCTAGGGATCACAGCACATTGATGGTGGTTTTGAATAGGAGCTGTGGGATAAGGATGCCTGGTAGCTCGCAAGAAATGGTTTCATTTGACAACAGTCCTCTCCTAAAATGCTTGGGAGGTGTTAAGTGAAGCAGAAGGAACTTGAGGGCAAAAACACAATGTGTAACAGTTTGACTCCGAAGGAAAATTACATTTTGGACATATTAGAAGACTGCACGTGTTTTCAGCTTTTGAAAACATGCATATATGGACTTTGCTTAGTGAAAACACTGAATATTAGCCCTAAATATTAACCAAAATCAAACCTCCACATTATAAATGAACATCTAACTCTTTCCAATTGAGTCAGCACTGGAACCAAGGGATTCCTAAAGAACAACAGGAACACAAACCTTGCCTCAAATAATTAAAAACCTAAAAGGAGCTATTTTAAAAACTTCACACAATTAAGCACTAGGCTGGAGGCAGTTTCTGATAAGAGGAGCCTGTTCTTTTCTCATCCATACACCACATTTCTTCCTTCACTTCTGCCTTGTATGTTTTCCCATCTCAATTTCCGTAATGCTGCTGCACACTGTGTTTTCAGTGAAAAGCAGGTCTCAATATCTGACAATACAACAGCTACACAGACACATCTGTAAGAGAAAGGCCTAAATCCCTGCCAAGATGCCTTTTATGTAGCAAACTATTTTCCAATGTGACACTGCAACTTAGCTATATTTTCCCAATGAGGTATCTCACCATTGTGTTTATTTCTCATTAGTGACTAGGCAACCCAGCTTCACATAGCAGTTGCTCTGCAATCACTTTAAAACAACACTCATCTCAAAGATGAGGGTGGGAAGGCTACAGAAAAGTTTGCAGCACAGGGGGGGAGGCATCAGGGAAACAGTGAGCAGGGCTCCTCTCCTGTTCTCATGGCACGTTCACAGAGGTATGCTGGTCTAGATACTGCATTTTGCATTATTAGCTGAATGCTAAAGTGGAACACAGTATTTTCAAGCTTGCATTTACAGTATGCTACCAACAAAATGCATTTATTACAAGATGTAAGTAAAACATGTAAATACATACAAGATGCATGTAAACAAGTACATAAAAATTAGATTAAGGGGGAAGGATGACAGTAGAGTTATCTTACTAGTCCATTATTCTCTGTTTTCTTTATGTTAAAGAATAATATCAGACACATACCCAGATAAAGAAAGCAGAGCCTCCAGGTAAGTGCAAAATCAGTGCCAGCTTTTCTCTAATGTACTCCCAGACCACATCACTTTGCATCCTGCAAAACCCAGCTTCATGCCCATGAGGGCTGATGCTCATTTGCCCGCAGTTATTGTGAGGGTGAAGGAAGAAGGAGAGGAGGGATGGCCTATGAAACTGTTCTGTGAAGCCAGTCAGACTTGATTTTAAAACTACTGACCTACAGCAGCAGGTGGCTGGGGGCCTTCTAATAGCCATCTTGCTCCTTTGAGTTGCCACTCTGGCAAGAGGGTTAAGATAAAAGGAGGTTCAGGTTGGATAATAGGAAACATTTCTTCTCAAAAAGAGTGGTGGGGCATTGGCACAGACTGCGCAGGGAGGTGATGCAGTCACCGTCCCTGGAGGTGTTGAAGAACTGGAGATGTGGCACTAAGGGACATGGTCAGTGAGCATAATAGGGGTGAACTGGGGTTGGGCTTTCTGATCTTAGTGGTCTTTCCAACCTTAATGGTTCTATGATTCCATGATTTTACCCTCTCAAGACAGGAAGAAGCATTTCCTGAGGCAGCCAAACCTGACCATCTGTAGTATCTTCACCCTTGTGCCTAACTCCCAGATCATTGTGTGCTTACAGTTGGGTACCTGCCCTCGCTGAACTTGTCTTGGTAGCACACGGTGCAGCCTGGAACTGGAGGTGGCGAGCAGCAGGGCTAGTGCAGCCATCCACACCAGAGCACACTGAGCTGGCTCCCACCTCACAACAGCTGAACTCGGCTGGCCTCCATGCATCACTGATGGCTCTGCAAGAGCACGAGTGCCGGTGGTGGGGCCCGAGGTGCAACAAGCAGAGAATCACAGGTTTTCCAAGCAGTGCTTCACAGCCCAGTGAATGCAAATGCTCGCCGCTCTGGGGCTTGGGCTATGGACACGCCGGTGACTGCATCAGGACACTGCAGAGCTGTATTCGCAGAGATTCCCTGTGGAGCAGATTGCTCCTGTTGTACCACCATGCATGCATGGCCAGTGATCTGTGGGGTCTGCTGGCAGCTCCTGAAGGTCCAGGGCTTGGCAGACATCACTCCCACCCCTTCCGTGCTGGCAGAGGCAGTGCCAAGCAGGCTCCACATTGGATGCATTTCAGAAGGCGAGGGGAAGGAGAAGGCTGGACTGCAGCACAGCTTGTGAGCCGCCACAATGCCCTTCTACAAATTAAAAGGGCCGTCAGCTTCCTCTGTACTGCTTATTCAGCAGCATCAAGGTTAGAATACCTTCTCAGCCATCCGATAGCCATGTTTTCAACTAGGGATTGGCAGCAGAATATAGAGAGGTTTACACTCACCCAACCCTCAAGTTTACCAGCAGTTTTGGGCTTCTGCGAAGTTTGCTTGTTGCATTTTGTGTGCAACATGAAGGGGACTACGACAAGGTGGGTGTGAGCGCTGCAGAAGCAGCACTGTCACATTTAGCTTAGTCACGGTTACAGATTTTTTATATGCTTAAACTTGTCACATTTTGAAGGGGAAAAAAATAAAATCCTTCACTAGCTTAAAGAAAAAAATGTATTTTCCTTCATCTTGTTCTACTGAGGGGGGAGGCAGTTAAACTCTACTCCCCCAAAGATGTCAATTTCTGTCTGAAAAGTGATGATGCTTACAATCTCTTAACCATTTCTCTTGAAGCGTCACCTCTGAATGTGAATAAAAATTATCAAAAAGAGAAGCTATTCATTTATGAAAATTATTCCAAGAAACTTATTTTCATACTCTGAGAAGTCATTTAAAGATAGATCATCATTACACATCTATAAATCCTACATAAGCATAATGAAAATAACCACATCGGTTTTCACATCTAATTCCACTTTTCCACGTGTAATTGAATGGATCAATATCATCTGTCTGTGTCACAACCCAAATTAAATACCCTTCAATTCACAAGCTTAGAGGCATGGTGGCATTCATGGTCTCACAAGCTGGCATTTGTATCCCTATGCTCAGGTTCACAAGGATTGCATGGGACTCTATCCTATTGGTAAGATGTAGTTTGATATTTTTGACATTCCTTCCATGAGAACTACTCTTAGATCTAAGTTAAAGTACCTGGGCTCAAAGATAGTGAATGCTGAAATCAACACAGATAAATAGAGAACACCAACTCTTGAGCAAGGAACAAAGAGAATTAGTAGCTAAAGTGAATAGATGCAGTAAGACATGGACAAGAAAGAGGCTTCTGAAGCATGGAGAATATCTTCCAGAGCTACCGACACACAGGGAATCTCCATAGCAAACAAGCAAAGCTCCTCTGAGTAGCTAAGCCAAACAAAAGGACAAGGGTAGATGGAGTTCTGCACAGTGCTCTCAGTACCTTTTGGCAATACGAACCACACTGCGAGGCACTGGCTGCGAGACATACGTGAGAGGATGGAAATACAACAGGTGTGATTTATTACAACTAGAGAGCACCTCCATGAAATAAGGAAATGAGCACAATTGTCTTCCTAGTCATCCAGAAACTCAGGCATTCACTTTCAGTACAGTACAGTGTCTTTCGCTTTTAATTGTATTTTTTCTTGGCTTTGCCATCACCACCTGCTATTCCATTTGACAGCTTTGCCTAACAATAGGCTGTGCATAAATGTGCTAATTTTGCAGGCTTAAAAAAAAATCAAAATCAAATCCACACTTACTGCAACGGGACTCTCTGTTAAGTGGACCCTGGTCTAGCATCTTCTCCCCTGTGGCCATCACTGAAAGTCTTTTGCATTACTGCAGAAACCAACCGGTCATATATTTCAGTAACTCTCCTCCTCAAAACTGCTGAAGACACATTGTACTCTGGAGGGGAATCTTAAAGATCCTACATCCTAATTAAACAAATTGCTAGTCTAAAACCAGAACAGAGACAGAGTGTGGGGTTTTTTTTTGTTTAAGCAATGTGCTCTGTAAAAAAAGCATCAAGATGAAAGAAGCTGGCTCTGCCATCAGAAACTCTTATTTTAACCTGATCAAATGCAGAACAGGGGTCGCTGGTGCAGGCAAGCAGGCTGGGCTCCTTAAAACAACATGGATCACTCAGTGCATGTTACTGCCAACGTTATTGCCATCCAGATATAAATATGTACGTGGACTATCATTTTCTTGTAACAAATGGTAAAAGATATCCTGGTGACAGAGAGGCAGTCATGGAGAAAGGATTACTTTATCACCTACCTATGACTATGTTTCCCAAGCAACGTTCTCGCCAATCAGATGCCCTGGGTGATCATTAGTTCTTGCACATGGCAGCAATGAAATTGTCCCTTAAAGTAAATCATTCAAGGATTTTTATAATCTGAAATAAAATTTTCTAATATTTTTTTCCTAAGTTTTCCAGGTTTAGGGTTTTAATCTTTTATTATTTATTGTGCGGCAGTTGTGAAGGGCATGATGAGAAGCTCAGTGTAAATAGTTGACACTGGGGGATCAGCACACGACAATGCTGCATTTAAGACATTAATGCTTTTTTCTTTTCTCTTATAATCTCAGTGTTCTTCCAGAGGGTGTACAAATTGAACAAAACCCTATAATAGTAAAACAAAACAAACTAATGCTACTCTTAGTTTTTGTTTATTTTCCTGCCTTCTGGCTAAAGCTGCTGATAAATATTCTTTATAAACTGTACCGAAGGAGGAGAATGGAATATATATACATTCTTTTCTTTTTTACACTTAAAGTATCGAATTCAAAATAACACAATTCTTGACTGTCTGAGGTAAAGTATTCCTCTATCCTTGTACTCCCAAGGATTTATTAGTCTTTTTAACTATGACCAACACAATTTAACCTTTGCTGCCTTCACCTCCGGTAATTTTTTCTGTCCCACCAAAGCCTGAA
Organism: Tetrao urogallus; assembly: GCF_951394365.1. Classification (NCBI taxonomy): domain Eukaryota; kingdom Metazoa; phylum Chordata; class Aves; order Galliformes; family Phasianidae; genus Tetrao; species Tetrao urogallus. The sequence goes on along the minus strand of NC_136817.1, from coordinate 25,357,395 downwards.
TTACATGCTAATTATAGCAAAATACTGGACATTCTCTTAACTGTGGGCTTAAAAATAATCCTCTTTCAATAGAAAAAGACATAAAATATCTCATTAGACCAACAGCACTACCAGACACAATCCATTCTATGGTACAAAAAAAATCTATGCTATGCATCACTTCTTCCTGACACCTGGAACTCAGAGACTGAGTGAGCCCCTATTGCTAAATGGAAAGTAGATGCCATATCCTTCCTTGGCCTATTTCTACTTGATTTTAAAAAACAGTTATATTGTATTTGGAGCGCAATAACATAAAAAAAACCCTACAATAATAACTGATTGACATGAAGTCAAGCTCTGAAGTCAATGTGTGCTCACAGGATCTGGTTCTCAGCAGCTTTTAAATCCTTCAAAATCATGCTCCATCCTTGAAAGAAGGCAGCTGAGGCTCTCCCTAGCACTACAAACTGTTCTGTGTCCTTCACAGCTTTTTTATCTGATTGACTGTATGTCCTACGTTAGGACCACATCTATACACTACTAAGGACATATAATTCATCCCAAATGATCAAGGATAATTATATGCTTAAAGAGCAATATGCAAAGGTTCTCCTACAGATAATTAAGGAGAAAACTCACAGCTCACCCATGTGGGAAGTTAGCCAGGAAGTGCAGACATACTTTGGGAATTCATCCATTATTTATAATCTGCAGTGTCTTGTCAAAAACCTAAATGAAAAGTTAAAGCTTTAACACATTCTCTAGCATACTGCCGGGCCATCACCTCCCATTAGTTTTAAAGTAACACTCCCATTGGGCCAGATTCATCAGAAGGTTTCCTGGCACCTGCTTAAACCTTCCAGACCTCCCTGAAGAGTCAAAGCTCAAGGAAGCTCCTGATCGCCACAGTCACTGCCTTTACCGTGGGGATCTGCCAGATGCACACAAATATGTATCCAGATGTGAGCCCAGTGGTCAGCCTTGAATGAACACACCTCAGACATACAGACAGTTCTTTCCCCATCAGCTCTGACAGCATGCTCATACAAGTGCCCTAGGTCTCACCCTTGCAATAACTTTTCCACCGGTGTGCATGGATGATGTTAAATGTGATCACAACCTGAACGCCAGAACTAAGCAGCAGTGTTACGTGTACTAGTGGTGACAAAACAGCACCACTGTTGGCACCATGAACACTGCTGTTTTTTTCCCATAGTAAACAATTTCCCATTCGATTTTCCTTTTCCATTAAAAACAAAAAAACACCACAAGGTTATCATTTCCACTGTAGAATGACCCTACAGTATTTCAATTACAATAGCTCATCTTTAGACCCATTTCTTTCTCCCAGATACCCCTACACTTCTATTCACAGCTGAGGCACAAAACTCAATTAGTTATTAATTGAGGCATGTTAAAATTCATTAACTCTGTGTGTGAAGCTTAAGCTATAATTAACTGTCTTCCTAGGCTTTTGTTCTTTAATCTCCAGGTAGAAGGTCCCATTGTTAATAAGAAAGATAACGCATAATCCTACAATCTCTCTTGTGAGTAGATGACTCAGTTCTGGTGGTGGCAATGTGACATTAACCCCAGCAGGGACTTCTCATGTTAATGGTGTTCTGTCAGATACTGTGTGCCATTGCATGCTGTGTGTGAAGTTGAGCATATTCTGAAAGAACAGAGGCATAACCAATGAAAAAAAAATAAAATTCAAAAGGTCACTTGCAACAAGCTTAACGTCCTGCTACAGGACATGTATACCAGCCTCATTACTACATGCACATCTTTCCTTCCAGCTTTGCCTCTGCAAGAATTTTCATTTTAAAGAGCTACTAAAAAAGCAGCTCAAGGCAAATTCTTGTTTCACATATGGAACAACATGAAGCCAGCCCTTATTTTAAAGCAAAATGAACACAGAAATTAACTTACACGTCAAGTTCCAAGGCTTCCATTGCAGCATTCACTCTGGAATTTTCATGCACTTCTGTACTTCTCAACTCACTATATGGTTGTGCAAGCTTGGAAGGAAGTAACTCAAACCTAAACTACATTAACACATGCCTCTTCCCAAATGGAGCTGCCTTTAGGATGGAATTTTGCAAGTAGTTCAGGGGAAGCAGTTTCCTGCTTCTATTCTAGGCACCATCTTGGTCAGAAAGAACATCCTAGCTTTAAACTTGAAGATGGAGAATGAATATAATCAATAAACAATATTAGTAAAAGAAGAACATGAGAAACTGGAATAACTGAAAAGGAAAAGGGGATGTCTTTTGCTTGATCTTTGGTTTAGGTGCTGACCTATGAGCCATAGTAACACAGTATATAAACTACGGGTGAAGTGAAAAGATGAAGAGAAAAAAAAAACAACAGTCGCTTTGGGAGATGGACAGCTTTTCATGCTCAGCCATCTCTTCTTTGTTCCACATAGGCTTTTTGCAGTAATAATCCAGATACTGTGTGCATTGGAAGAACTGCTCCCAAGAGGCACAACAAGCAGGCAGGGACAGTGCCTGTATTCAGTGAGACAGGGAAGCCCTGCCTTGAAATGCAGGCCTGCAGCATTTCTCCATTTGTAGGAGGTGAGCTCTAAATACATTTTCAAAAAGAAGTTTTCACTCAGAAGGTCAGTGAGTTGGCTGACATTAGGACATCCCTGCAATGCTTACAGTGCCTAGTGTGACAGATAAGACTGGGGAGAAGATCTGAGCAATGCTGCTCTGCGGTCCATCCTCCTGTCAAGCCCTGGGGTGAGGAGGGCAGAGCCCCAGCACCAGCCTTGTGCTGCCGTAAACAGAGGATTTGCTTCACCAAAAGCAAAGGTTCCCATGGAGGGTTGGACAGCCAGGGCAGGTCAGAGCAAGGAGTGATGGAGCCAGGACTCTGTTTCCACTCTTTCCTCCCGCCCCCTCATTTTTGCAAAGTGCCAGCCTACACATTGGAGCTGGCACAGAGTGAAGGCAGTCTGTGCCAGAAAACAAGTCTGGTGCAGATTATTTCCCTGCTGGAGCAATGAGGAAGCCATAGAGACTTTGGGAGTTGCAATACGGTTGCTAACCCCTTTCCTGCTGCAATGCAATTGTGTGCTTCTTCCAATGGGAGCTCCAGCAGGAGCAATCCAGGTCCCAACCCCAAGACATCTGGGGGAAGGATTGTTTTCCACTTGGAGCTGGAAGAAGCAGCAGCAAAGGAAAAGAAAACTGGAAATCAGAATGCACATCAAGACAATCCAATTTTTGCAGTACCTTGTATGTGTGCTACAATTTGTTCAACTGTGTGGCTTCACATAATGTGAGACACCACGTGCCCATCCACATGGATATGCATTTGACCAGCCGACCTGCAGCTCCGTCTTGTTACAGCATCAAACACCCCAAATCTGCATTTGAGGTCTTCTGTCCATGTGTTCATGACATCACATGGTCAGCCTGGTCGGACACAGACTCACCTGCTTCCCCCTTCTCTCTTCCTGACAAGGCTGTGCCATGGACTTACGGATCTCAGAGGGCTGAAACTCAAACAGCTGTTTTAGGTTTTGAGTCAGCTTCAAAAAAGTAATGAAGAATTCATTATTCCTCTGCACTGAGGAGTCAGGGAAACAAACAGGAAAAAAAAATGGCTGTGACCTTGCGCAATTTGTCACATGCCTCTGTATCAATCACACACGTCCTATCCTCATAAGCTGGAAAAATAGCACTAATACCAATATTGATGACGTTGTCAAGCCTTCACAATAGATGCCTGACAGCAGTGTGTAAGCTAGAGATATGTATCTGGCAATCAATAGCTTGGGAAGTCTTATGTAGAAGCAGCCACTCAGTGCAAATGCATGCAGAAGACACCATGCAAAATGCCTACCTTGCTTTTTTTTTTTTTTTTTTTCCTAATATTGGAAGGATTAATGCTTAAGGGAATTACCTACCTCAAAATCTGCTAGAAATATGTGAAGACCAAAACAATTAAGCTATCATTCTGCCAACAAGCATCTGGGGTTGAGAATTAGCTGTTCTGCGATACGAGAAGAAGCTGAACAGAAAGCAGAGAATGGTAACAATCTTACTACACTTCCAGTCCAAAGCACTGGGAATACTGTGCTGAATTTGATTGTCACTTCTGGGTTTTCCTCATGCCTTAGGCCTCTAAACTAGCTGATCACCTTATCAAGAAGCCTGTTTCTGCTCCAAATCCAGGTGGCTTCATTACTCTATCAAAATATTAATAGTGATGTTATAAGATCAACATTTGTTTTGCCAAGAGCAATGAATAATGCAAATAGTACCACCTAAAATCATTATTGTTTTATTTAAATCAGAGGCTGAGAGCCACCCTCTGATCCTGTGCCAAAAATAGAAGAAAATGAAGTGCATTTAGAGCTGGTGAAAGGTAATGGATACAAAGGCACAGAGAATGAACTGCGTAATTTATCAACAGAATGCAGAAAGTCAGCACACCACATTCCCCAGTCTGCACAATATGCCATTTTTAAATTTCCTTTCACCTTCAGAGCCCATGTACTCCAGCAGATGAAGAATGCTTGTTTCTAGAAGAAAGAAGTTTTTCGGTTTCCTTCTTCCCAAAAGCAGTGACCCAAAAACTCTATCATTAGTAACAATAATTAAAAGGTGCCATAAGAGGGAGTGTATGGATGATTGCCACTGAAAGGAACATTCTCATTAATTTATTACATATTTTTAACTTGGCTTCATTAGGACATGTCTGATGAAGGCCGTTTAGGACTCTGGGGATATTTGTGTACTTCACTGGCTCCCTTGGTGTTGTCATGAGGTAGGAAGGTAAGAAAAATCTGTTGGCTAATGCACAGTTTTACATGTGTAGCCAGGGAATTTATCAGCTTGTCAGTCTTCTAATCAAGCAGAAGTGCCCTCTTGAAAGTGAGGATCTAATTGCTTCTATTGCTATTCAAACATGAGCATTGAACACTGGTTTCTCCAGTACAAGGAAAATTGTTATCTTTCCAAACCTGCCAGCCTTTGAATGGCTATAGAAAGATGGGAATACTTGAAGCAAGGTGTTACATCCAGCCTGCCTACATCTTCTGCTCACCAACACGTAGCAGCTGAAGAAAGCCACCCCTAAACTCTTCAGCACAGACTTTCTGCATGCCTGATTTTAGGACGAGCCTCTCCAAAGCACAAGTGGTCATTCTATTCTTTCCAGTCTCACAAAGACCATACCCTACTGTGCTCCTAAAGAGAGCCAGCAGATTGGCCATCTCAACAGCAACCATCCTTCACTGGTATTTGAGCACTGTATTCTGTTCAGTTTCTTAGGAGAAACTAGCTTTCCTTGATGGAAGATAGATTTCTTTGATAGAAATCTCTAAACTTTGCTCTTAAATTCTGGAGGCTTTAAATTCAGGAGGTTTTTAAGAAAAGGATAGATGTGGCACTGAGGGACATGTTTTAGTGAGCATGGTAGAGCTGAGTTGACAGTTGGACTAGATGACCTTTGTAGTCTTTTCTAACCTTAATGGTTCTATGATTCTATAAATATAGCTTTTAACTGAGGCACTAAAAAGACACCACAGCTCTATAAATGACAAATAATGATAAGCACTTGGTAGAAGTTACCTTGCTAGTCAATATCCATAAAGCAGAGTTAACTAACGATTAACAAACCTAGCATGTACTAAGTATGCAGGCCTCTCTAATGGAGCAGAAGACAGGGAAATATTAAAGAAGCGCTAACAGCTGGCTTGTTAATACCCTGAGAGCCAATTTCCTACATAAGACACAAATGGGAAGGCAGAATTGTAATTAAGTCTATTTTAAGATAAACAGGAAAAAAAAGTCACCTAATGAATCATATCTTTTATTATACATGTGCTTGGCAACTGCCGGGCATCCAGATTTCTCCAGTTGCCTCTGTGGACTGGGACAGAAGTGCCCTGAGCTTGCTTCTGAGTTTCTGCAAGGGGCTTTCAGCAGTGGGAAATTAAATTAAGAGGAAAGGGGCCTCAGAAAGTTTTTCAGCAGATGTGAGCTGTGGACTCTCCATATGAGGCAAACCAGGAACAGAATATTCCTTTGCCATTTCCACAAAGCCCAGTAGCTGAGTGTAGAGCAGCCACTTCACAGCCACAGAGCAGCATGGCAGATGCTTGGGTGTGAGAATTAAGGCTACATCCTGTGAAGGCGGGACTTGGGCCACTAAGCCCAAGCATCTGGTGTGACTTCCAGTCTTGCTGCTGTCGATGGAGGAATGGACTTTAGGATATTCTAGTACCATCAAGTTAGAAAAAATACTTCCACATCAGCAGTTTTCAACTAAGTTGTTCCTGCTTGTTAGGATCCCTCAAGAGTGCTTTGAGACTGCAAAGAAAACTTTCTAGGACTTATTTCACAGAAGAGAACAAACCGAAAATCACACAAATCTACGAATTGCTTCTAGTTTCATTTTTGTAAGCGGTAGAACTCATTCCCATTTATACTTCTAATTGGAGACAGAAAGAAAAGACTCAGGCCTTTCATCAGATACCATCCGGAGTGAGTTATCAGGGTTAAATCCATGCTGAATGGTAAAAGCAAATTAATCTAGGCTGATAAAGCGTGAGCATTTAGTTGCCAGGAATCCGCTAAAGCCCCAATCTGCAGAGATTTACTCCTGCACTTCATTTCAAGAACACAGACAGCCTGCCTTCCTCCAATCCAGCACAACTTCACTTTATACATTCATATATTTATTTTCTCAAGTGAAATGTAAAGAAAGAACTTTCTACGTGCTGCTGTCACGTTATGCCTGCGTCTAAGAAGCACATACTGAAATGATTCTTTAATTAGCTTAAAACGCCGCTGAATGCATGCATTCATATTTCACCAAAGTAAAATCAGAAGTGCCACCAGTCCTTAAGGTAAATGTAAATTATGAGTGTTTTACATAGAAAAGTAAACCCAACAAAGATGAGTTTGCATGCTTTACACCACTGCACATTTGGAATACTGTACCGCATCCAGAAAAAACACCAGTCCATTTCAACTTTCAGTGCGATTCTTTCCAAACCCAGCGATTTTTTAATTTTTTTTTATCCCCAGTCTGACAGTGTTGGGTGAGTCAGAAAGGTGAGCTGAGACTTTGGGAAAGTAAGCTGATTGCTGTATGAGTGGCTTAATGGAGTCCATTTTATGCTACCATCTACTCACAAGCATCCACAAGTCATTACCATGAGTGATCCATTTCACAGAATCACAGAATTATTTGAATTGGAAGGGACCTTTAGAGGGCACCTGGTCCAACTCACCTGCAATGAACAGGGACACCAACAGCAACATCAGTGTACTCAGAGCCCCATCCAGACTGATCCTGAATATCTCCAGGGACGCATCTCTATATCCATTGCATCTCTAGACAGCTTGTGCCAGTGCTTTATTGCTGGCTCATGAACAAGTTGCCATCCACAAGTATCCCCCAAGTCCTTTTCAGCAGGTCTGTGCTCTATTCTTATATCTCTAAGCTTGTACTGATAGTTGGGAGTTGCCACGTTGGATTTGTTGAACCTCATGAGGTTCACTTGGGCCAATTGCTCAAGCCAGTCTGAGTATCTCTGGATGGCATCCCATCCCTTAGGCATGTTGACTGCCTCCTACAGCTTGGAGTCTTTTGCAAACTTGCTGAGGATGCACTCAATCCCGCTATCAATGTCATGGATGAAGATATTAAAGAGCATTAGTCCAGTATTGACCCCTGAGGGACACCACTCGTTACTGATCTCCATCCTGACACTGAGCCATTGATCACTACTTTCTGGGTTTGATCTTGCAATCAGTTCCTCATCCATCAAAGAGTCCACCCATTTAATCCGTATATTTCCAAATTGGAGAGAAGGATGTTGTAGGATACCACATCAAAGGCCTTACTGAAGTCTAGATAGATGACATCAATGTCTCAAAAGGCCACTAGGCAGAACCTGCCCAATTAAGGAAGTATTTTCAGTTTAAAGCTTTTAGGCATGCCAACCTGCCTCACTTATAGGCGTGCCGCTGGTGAGGGTTTGGTGAGGATCTGGCAATCAGTGGCCCAAGGGGCTGGGCTGAGGTCTGCTCCAGCTCTAAGCAGGTCGAGATGGCTGCCCAGCCCACAGTGTGAGGCAGTGGGACACCTGCAGTGTCACAGCCAGGGGGAAGAGACGGGGGTTTATGACTACCATCTAAACAAATTTTATTGAGAACTTTTATGCCTGTAGGTTTGAGTAGTTTTTATAGAGAGGAGTTCTGAAAACTGCCATAAAATTTTGCCTTGGGGGTTATGATTACATTTGTATCTTTCCCAAACTTATATAAATAAAGACGACAGTTTTTACTGTAGAAGCTTAAAAGGTTAGAGAGGTATTTGGGTCTGTGATGAACCTTTTATAGATGTGATGTTATAAGAATTTATTCTTAAATATCAATAAAAAAATATATAACTTTACATTTCTTGATAAAGCAACGGCTATTAGAATAAGAGCTATCTACGTCAAAGAGGTGGCTGCATTGCTACTGAATTTTCCTTTCTGTCAAAATAATACTTGGTTACATTTCTGCTAACTGGAAACAGTTAACTAATTTGAATCCTATCAAACTAGCACTGTTTTGTTTTCTGAGAACACTTTGTAGTTTCCTAGTGTCAGATGCAAGATTCACATCACAACCGATTTTTATGTTATGGTTACATCATTTGGTTATGCAGGACTGGCACCACATATAATTAAACTTTTTAAACTATGTCTTATGATTTTTGTGCAAGTAAAAGAGAAACATAAGGCTAAAAACAAACAACTCTCTGCCATTGGACTCTATAGTTTCCCTTGCTGTGCTTCTGCTGTTTGATGGCCTGTGTTCTCCTGTGGTGGATCTCTCTCCCTCTCTTTCCTTCTCCCACACATCCACACATTTGTGCCCAGAATCAATTGCTCTCCAAAACCTGGCAGTGACAGGATCATAAAATCAAATGCTCCCAGTTTCAGAAGCAGTTCGTACCGGTTAAAACAGACACTGTAACTCGTCTCAGGGAAGCAAGGAAAAACTCAGCGGTGGGGCTCTTTATCAAGATTAATATACTTAGTCTGCAAACACAGAACAAATTGTGAAGTGAACACCTGAACACTGGAAATGAGGACTATTGAACCCTTTCTCTCCTCTCAAACAGAATCACAGTAGGATTTTAAATTTCAATGAAACAAATGATAATCTTATTTCAGATAGAAATCTGAAAATCTTATCGTTTCAGATAGAATGACTAATTACTGAGGAAAACTCCTTCAAAGCATTCACTATAAGCAGTTCTTGGTTTGCAGGCACCGCATGGCACAGTGGGGCTCTGAGCACTACACTGCTGCAGAAATACCTTCTTCATCTTAGCACCGAGTGTGCATGTTCCAAAGGAGGAATGCTAATTAAATCTTTATGAAGTTACGCAGTCCAAACCACACTCCCGAATGAAACTTTTTGCCCACAAGTACCTTAAAATAAAACCACACAAACTGGGCACCCTCATTCAAAAACATACATTTTAAGTACTCATAATGAGTTACCACGCTTTGTAATTAGAAATAGACACAAATGAAAATGAAAATTCGGGTCTCCAAACAGAACTATAACACCAAAATTACATGAAGAAGCAGGGGGGAAAATGCCAAAAAAAACCAGCCCCTTTCTATTTCTTACTTATTGTCTAAAAACTCCCTTCTCACTAACCTTGATTTCCTCTCAATCAGATGCTGCTTAAAAAAGAATCATATGCTCCAGTCACAGAAAAACACGGATTTCACAGCATGCCAATGGGAATCATAATATTTACATCTCTTTGTGATACTTTATTCAGAGTTACAGGCATTTTTACTAACTAACTTTTCATACCACACAGAGATCTCTGCTAAGTAAGATTTGAATATCTCTTACCTTACAGACGTCATCTCTTCTTTTGCCTCATGATCACACATTTGATCCACAGATGTACAAGGTTGCTAGAGATACAGTTGTACAGCAGCATCCAATGACGAGAAGAAACCTGGTGTATGAGGCACTGTAACAGAAAAAGAGATGTGCAGGTTTGAATCATGCCACAGAAAAATGTTTTAACATTTTGTAATCAAGAATATTCCACAGTTGTATTTTAACCTTGTCCATTTGAAGCCTTTGGGGACAGTATGAAAACCTTATTTCCAATGTTCGTCTCTTTCACCTTAGCCTCTCTTTCACCTTAATATTCACATTCTACAAAGCATTTCAACATTCATTCGAGTTCAAGAATCTAAGTTCAACATTTGCTGAAGCACTTTGTCAAATAATGAAGATAACTGTTGGTTGCATTCATCAGTAAACTTAATAGAGACAGGCAGTGGACAGGTACTCTTTTAAGTTACCTGGAAACTAGGTTGCTTTACAGTAACTGAAAATTAAGAGAGCTTTTAATAGCAAAAACATCATTATCAATTTTCCCTCTTTCTCTCAGAAGGAACCAAGGTCTGGGTAAAGCTGAATGACCACAGTGAGTTACAATACAGTTGTCTGAGAAACAGAAAGGCTGCTGACACTTATTATCTGAGCTTTCCTCTCAAAGTAGTTTTTTCCCCCTCTTTCAAACAGCAGGATTTGATTCTAAGAAGACATTTTTTTGTTTCTAAATCTTGAACCAGCAATAGTAGCATGGGAATTTAGGTTAACATCACGCACACAGCTAATGTTGGCATCTAAAAGCTCATGAGAATTAATGACTGAAAATGATTCACATAAAGTATTACCTTGGGAATTAGAGAGAGAGAGATTTGTTAATACCTTCACCTGTTTTTCTGTATTTTGTGGTGAAATTTAAATCATTATAATTTTGTTATTGTCTCTTTAGGTCTTGCTACAGTGATGAATTTCTAATTGTTTAACTATAATCAAGCCTAAAATATCACTGACTGACACAAAATTTGATTCCAGGCAAGAAGAGATGTAGTACTAGTAATTAAAAATATATATAATTATTCTTATTTATTTTTTTAAAGTTGGTTGCTATCATTTTAATTACATAAAATTCACTTGTAATGAAATGCATGTGGGAATCTTCTGCCAAGCTAAGACTTTATAAGGATTGCTTCTCCAGTTCTCGGATATCTAATCATCTCAAAGCAGAGGCACAAACTTGGAGAAGATGGGGAGAGAGTGCTAAAGTGAAACCCCCGAACTCTGGATCTGAAAACATTCCTTTCAAAAGAAGAGGGCTCCCTTCCCCTTGTTTTCTACCTCACCAAAACCAAGGACACAAAACTTCACTGAATAGCCTTCCAATAAACTCTTCAAGGTATCTGGAACAACATATTTCACATATATTGACTGGCCTCAAAGGACTGTAGCAGCTAAATATTGCCCAAGGGTAAGAAGAGATTCAGAGAGAGCGAAATATTGCCGGGAGGTGGAAGCTAAAGGCAATATGCACAATCAAAGGAGCGATTGTTACCTTAGGCCATTTTCCTGCCACTGTCTCCAGGGATAACCAGAGTTTGTTTATCGCCCTTAAAGTGTTTCTCTGGAAGCCGAAGAGTTTCTGCAACAAGGACTTACCACAAATCTGCAAGGAAGCTTGCTGCTTGGAAGCCTTTGGAGGTGGCAGTGGGCTCTTTGAGCTGCTGTACTGGGATTCAGTACCCAGAGTTGAACTCACGAGTGTTCAAGCACATGGTGAGCCTGAATTTATTTGTCAGGAGTTGAGCCACTCCATCTGACACCTCCACTGAATGAGGTATGCGAGCACTGTAGGCTGTGGTTAAATTGGCCATAAACACTACCAAACAGCTCCACGTCTCTGCTTTGGCAAGGTAATGGGATTGCCCAATGGCTGAAGAGCAGACTATAGCAGAGAGAGAGCAGAATGGAGAGACCTCAGATAGCTGCTGTAATCTGGGCTGTTGCAAACATGCTTTTGGGCTCTAGGGACAGAAAGATCTTCCTAAAGACAAGAATTCTGCCACCATTCACTGGTGGAGTCACCATCCCCGAAGATTTTCAAGAATAGTGGAGATGTGGAAATGAGGGACACAGTTAAGTGGGCATGTTGGTGGTGGGGTGATGGTCAGACTTGGTGATCTTAGAAGTCTTTCCCAGTCTTAAGGATTCTATGGTTCATTCAGCTCATTTTTAAGCATCTGAAACACTTCCATCCCCCCATGAATACATTATTCAATCTGCAAAATCCTGATTATTATTCCTTTTTTTTTTCAATTTGATGAAATCTAGAATTCTTGCATTAACAGGTGGAATATCAGATCCTTCTCATTCGATTACACAGGCCACATACCTGTAAAGAGCTGCTGTTTCCCATTCTGGGATCTGTTGTATTTAGAGTATAGAGCTATCAAGTCCTAGAAGGGCAAACCTGAACACTAGCCAGCAAAGTTTAATACTGATGGTGTCTTCTCTCAGTTTATTACACATTTTAATAAGGCCTGACTGCTAGAGCACTCAGTAACCTTCATAACTCAGCCCTAAATGAAAGCCGGCAAACATCAGCCCTACATGGGTGCTTAATGGGAGAAAACTGATTTGTGCTTTGTTACAAATGCACCACGGGCATTGTGTCACACAAGCAGAAGGGGTGTTTTAGTTAACCTTTAGGTTTTCCTCATTAAACTGAGTAGCTGCCACTTAAAAAAAATAAAAAAATCCTGTCTTTTGAATTGATTGTGACATGACAAAGAGCTAAATGCAGATTTACTGTGTGGCACAGAACCCACAGTCCAGGAAGAATCAATTTTTATAGGCTTGTTTGTTTGTCTAGATCCCTCTTGATTAGCACTGTCATGTAAAAACATCCAAAATATGCAGGATAATGATGGAAAGTCATGCTGCATTTTTACCCCAGAGACACCAGCAAGTGCAAGACAAACCAGGAACACATAACGCTGTCCCAACCAGGAAACCGAGGAGAGACTCCAGCTTGATGGCCTGAATGCAAGCTGGGGGACACTAGGCAAAGCAAATGTCACTGTGCTACCAGGGTGCATCCAGAACCAACACAACTGGGAAATGGCAAATAAAACAAGTAGTAACCAAAACAGAATTTCTTCAGAATGCCTTCATACAGTTTTGAGTTGTTTCTTTTTATTTATTTGATTCTTAAAAAGAGCTGTTTGATTCAGGCTTGCTTACAGCATTTGTTTGTGCCATGAGAGCACAGATCTCCAAGAATTTAGCCAGCAGAATGGGATTCTGTATATTTCTAGATCTACTCTTGGGCTGTAGAATGAAGTGCCAATGCTGGGAAGTCAGTTCAGTGACCACTTCCAGAGGACCAAAATAGTGCTGCCCTATAGTACCATTTGGAAGGATTTGAACAACATCAGCCTAATTTCTTGCCATTTTAGCTGCTCTGAGCAGGAAGGAAGCAGAGGAATGTCCCAGAGGAATGGAGAGGTTCATACAACCCCCTATGCTCTATCCCTGCTTGCTTCTAAGTTATTTTGCTCCCTATACTCACCAACAAGCAGTGCCAGATGTCTGAGACTGCCCAAGGGGCACCATCATGTGGCTGTTACCACAACAAGTAGAATCATAAATCATTAAGGTTGGAAAAGACCTCTCTACGATCACAAGTCCAACCACCAACCCATCTCCACCATTCCCACTAACCACATCCCTCAGTGCCACACCTCCAGCTGCAGTGAGTCCACCAGCTCTCTGGACAGCCTGTGCCAGTGCCTCACTGCTCTTCCTGAATGGAAATGTTTCCTATATCCAACCTGAACCTCCCCTGGCACAACATAAGGACACTACCTCTCCTTCTATTGCTTTACCTGAGAGAAGAGACTGACACCTACCTCACTATAACCTCCTTTCAGGGGTTGTAGTGAGCAGTGAGGTCTCCCCTGATCATCCTCTTCCCCAGACTGAACAGTCCCTGTTCCCTCAGATGCTCCCCTTAAGACTTACGTTCCTGACCCTTCACCAGCTTCCTTGCCCTGAAGCAACAGTGCAGCAGTGCCAGTGCCTCCTCCAGGTCAGGAGTTGGATTCCTCTGACCTCTCAATTCCCCATGAGGGGTGTACAAACAAGATGATGAAGACTTTGGATAGGATTTTTTGCCAGCATGTATCTTTCTATTATTGTAACAGGTTGGCATCTCTAAAGAGCAAGGAGTGGGTGCCAAGTTTATTACTACCCAAGTTTTATAATTTACAACCTGCACAACGGAAGGCTGAAAACACAGCAATTTTGCAGGGTAATTCTGGGAAGTAACTATCCTACAGCACCAATTATTAAAACCACTTGCACACATTAAAGCTATAAAGATTAAAAATATAGCACATTTGTAATTAAATATGTATGAAATCATGTAATATGTATTATATACCAATGCCATGGCCAGCCGCATGTGCTTCAGCACAGCCCCATGGAAGAACTGCAAACCCCAAGTCCCAAATCAGCACGCATTTTGTCAAAGCCGAGGAACAAGTTTGTCATGCAAAATAAACACAGATGTTCCAAGCACTGACTGTAGCTTTCAGGCAATGGCTAGGAAAAGAAAATGCTTGAGGAAAATATGCCTCTCAGTGCAAGTCTACCATCTCTGCACATACTGTACTTCGGCATCAGCTGAGGCTGGATGAGTCATTTAAAGGACATATCCTGTTGTTGTTTTTAATTTGGTTTGCTGTTCATTGTATTTTTTCCTCAATGCTCTGTCTTGAAATGTATTCAAATGGCTCCCCAACCTGATGTGCCTGGCACGCTCTGGTGACACAGGCACTCTTTTGCATGTTGCTTAACTAAATCTGCTTCTCGTTTTAGAAAGGCTAGAGTTTATTAGCACCTCAGGCCTTGCTTTGCTTTTTTATTGTAATTGTTTTCCTCTTCTCCCTCATTCAATTCCCCTGAGGAATGAATCATTTTCTATTGTGCTACACACAGGAACATCTTTCCACTTTTATAACTACTGCATGTGATGCTCATGGTCTGCATGTACAAACCTTAGAAGCATAGAAAACTTTAAGGTTGGAAAAGATCTCTGAGGTCATCCAGTCCAACCGTCAACCCATCACCACATGCCCAATAAACAGTGCCACATCTACATGCGCCCATATGCACATGTGTACAGACACTCAATGGCATCAATCAACATTCAGACCAGTGTTCATCTTGAGATAAAAGAGCAGTCAGTGTTTCCAGATAGAAATAATATTTATTTTGGCCAGGAAATAAGGTTCAACTGAAGTTACACATATATATATGTTTTTTAATTTTGATCATGCCTCTAAAGCATTTCTAAAATGAATCTCCAATTTGCACTGAGCAATGCAATGGGCTGCCTAACACAGAGCACTAAGTTCCTTAGCCTTAGGGAACGGCGTGATGCTCTGGCTACATGAGAAGGATCTCCAAATGAAGATCCATTTTTCCCCTGGCCACATGGTCCCATGGGCTTTTTTATTCACTGCCTTAGTTACTCCGAATAGTAATATCATAAAGATGACAATTCACATGCAGTTGCAGACAATTCATATACAAACTACCATTGCTGAAGCTCACAAACACACAAACTACTCTCAAAGTTACCATCATCCTGGGAGTCAACACACCATGAAGGAGAACACCTGCGCTTCTGCCTGCTGGCCCTCTCACCTCCCTGAGACAATGGGAGACTTTTTATTCCAAAATTTGACACTTTTGATACCAAAATTCAACACACTGGTTGAAGGACAAGGGGTTGATTCTGCTGGAGAATCAAACTGATGACACGACCCCACAATACTTTCCTATATTGTTACAGTCCTGCTGGTATCAGTCTCATGACAAAATCGATCTGATAATCAATGGCATGCCAAATGCATATCTATACCTATTTAAAAGTTCATTCAGTACTTTGCATAAAACCAAGTTGATGAAAAGTAGCTGTTAGAGGAAAGCCACAGCCAATCTCTCATCAATTCATATCTGTAAGCTTTGCAACATTCTTCATTTGTGGCCCTTTTCTCCCCTCCTTGCTACCCTGCTGAAAAAGTAAAATCAAATTGCCACCACTAATTACCATATACAGTAGAGCATTTAAGAAGCTGTGAAATACCTTTTCTAAGAAAAATATCATTATGTTCATGGCTGTATCATTGCTTTCATTTTGGAAAACATCTCCCAGAGACTGTTTCTCATCCTTACCACCTGATGCTCTTTTTTCTTGTTTCTTTGACTTCAGCTCAGCATACAATACTAGGAGCTACACTAACCAAAAGTGAATGAGTGTTTGAGCCTTCTGACCCTGCTGAGAGGCATGGGAAGGGAGGGAACAGCTCCATCTGCCACAGCTGACTTAGCAGAAGATGTCCAGACTGCACAACCAAACCTAATGAGGAAGTGTCCATGTTCCTTTAACTCACTGCAAGAGATAAACCTGTTCCAAAGATAAGACAAACCTGCACTGAAAAATGCTCTTCTGGCTTAGAAGTGTTGAGTCCAAAAACCACCACCAACAACAAAAGAACACCCCAAAACCCCACTGAACTTTAAAAGATTGTTAAACGGCTGCCCAGGCTTTGGTTGAATTCTAATCGTCAGTCCTGATTGTGGTACCATACCAGCAGTGCATTAGGCAAACAGTGAGTTCACATATATGCTAAGGTTGGTCTCTTCCTAACCATCCTAATTCCAAAAAGGCCCAACAATGTAACTGCAGCAGTGAGCAGTGCTATTTTCAGCAGCATAGTAATGCCCGTGAAAGCCCTCGCAGGGCTGCTGTGTTGTCAGGCACTTTACATCAATGTAATTTAATTCAGTTCCCTGCCCTGAATAAGCTTTTCTGGCATATGCAAGTGTATGTTGGTAAAGCTGTCTGCACAAGGGAGATTTTTCGTCCCATTGTAATTATGCCACAGATTCAGTGGCAGACCTGCAATGGGGGAACAAACCACTTGCTGCAGAACTTAACCAACTAAACAAAACTATGCAACAGAGCATGCATGTCTGGCATCAAATAGTAAATTTGCCTGGAACTTTGAATAGAATCAGCAACAGATGAGAGAAATAGTAACAAATAAAACACTGAGAAACTTCAGTAACATCAGTGGATGCAGGAAGCCTGAGATACTTGCAGAGATCTACTGTGAATAGAGAAAGAAGTTAAATTTGTCAAGCAAATGACTTGCAGAGCATTCTTCTCCCAGCCCTAGCTAGCAGAAGTGAGCCTGAGACAATGGGCAATTCATTACCCGCACATCTCTGTCTGAGCAGGGCAACAGAAGTCATTTGGCGTCTGTAGCCCTAATTAGGTGTCATTAAATGGCCCGATGCTCATTTTCCTGCTGCACAATTGAAAAAGCAATTTGTGTGATGCAGTTGCAGAGGTAGAAGCTCTAAAATCTGCTTCAACTTTGTGTGATGTTTGCAGCCAGAGCAGCAGCAAACTTGGGAAGCAGGGATATACAACTGAGCAGGTTGTGTACACAGGACACTGTATGCAAGTGTGCACAGCTGCTGATGTTCATTTTGCTATTGAAAGCAGCATGCTCCCACAACATACACTGGAGGGAAGGAAGCATAAAATCCCAACATCTGGAGAGCAACCTCCATAAGGAGATATTTTACATCTTTTTGTGTTTTACGCACTGCTTCTCATTACAAGAAAAGAGCATAAGCCACAGCCTGCTGGGGTCAAGGCAGCATTTCCTGGAGAGTCATTCAAGTGCTTCAACATAGGTGTTCAGTGCCTTTCTGCACAGCCTGGAGGCATCCAAATGGAACGTGATGCTCAACGCCTCTGCTCAGGCACGCGAACTGCTGATGGTGTGTCTTCAGCAGGCTCTGCCTCTGCTCCCCATGGCTTCCACAGTCAATAAAAAGAAGTTCATGACACCTCCTTCTTCCCTGCCCAGGTGAGTGCCTTTTTTACTGAACATTTGAACCAGAGCCCTAAAAAACAACATCCAGCATTCTGGAGCTGCTCCAATACACAGACTGCTCAGATTAGATTTGGCTAAACCCAGCCTCATAGAAAAGACCTTTTTGTGGTTTGGGGAGGCACCCTAAAATGGAGGTATATACATATTTTTCTATCCCTAGAACAATTTCCTGTTTGCTTTTCTTTCTACTTCAAGTATTTACCAAAGCACTGGAATAATTGATGCTGTTGCCTCAATGGACACTTCTTTCCTGAAGGGTAATGCAAATGTTTTAGATATGATGTAGGGATATTTTGGAGGCAGACCCAGCTTTTAATTTGGAGGAAGGAATGTCATGTGATGGTTTTTAGAGTTGATGAGTTAGTGTTAGAGGTCCAGAGCAACCAACATCTTCAGAATCACAGCTAGCTGAAGTGCCGCATCAGATCCACAAACAATACAACTGATCACATTGAACCTAATTGAATGTAGTTTAGAAAACTTACTTTCATGTGTCAGAGCTAAAATGCCCCTGAAATTACACATCAGTTCCCTAGTGAAATAGCATCTGATGAAATAATCCGTATTTCATTGAGGTAGCAGCCTCCAGATTTTTACAGGGCAGAAGTTGCTGGGTTCATGCAATAGCAACTACAGGGAAAAAGTGCTGCAAAGTATAGCCAATGCGACCCACATTGTGCTGGCCTCTCAATGCTGCAACAGCTTTACAAGCAAAAACAATACCCTTAAATCATTTCTTAAGACTGCCTTTGAAACTTGCTTCTTTCAGTAATTTGTTTGTGATGACAAGTGTTTCCAGTCTGGAAGGCAGCCACAGTTCACTAGACTGAAGGCAGAGAGATACAAGTACAAAACCTGGAGATTTTATCCACTCTTGTGCATCCAGTCTTTGCCAATTCCACAGGCAGAAAAGAACATTAGTCACACACCAAGAGGAATCCAGTGCTCCACAAATGATCTGCGGTGAACAGAAAGAGCTCCCCAACTAGCAAACCAAGAAAAAAGACATGGCCATGGCTGCCAGCCCACAGACACTACAGCAGTCCAAGAAAGGTTAATCATCAGCATCAAATTCAGGCAGAAAAGGCATTATACAGCAAAGTGGTATCATGACCACGTCACAGAAGTTCCAACAAGTCACAGAATCATAGAACCACTAAGGTTGGAAAAGACCTCTACAATCACCTAGTCCAACTGCCAACCAATCTCTACCAGGCCCACTAACCACGTCTCCCTATGCCACATCTCCTCTCTTCTTGAACACCTCCAGGGACAGTGACTTCACCACCTCCCTGGGCAGACTGTGCAAATGCACCACTGCTTTTCCTGAGAAAAAAATCTTCCTAATATCTTACTGGACAGTCCATAAGGCTCTACCTCAACCAAGACACAGCAGTCTTTTTTTCTGAGATTCTCTTTACTGTTTTGTCAGAAATCAGCACTGAAACCATTGCTAGTATCGTTTCATTCACCAATAAAAGGGAAAACAAACCCAAACATTTTCTTGCAGAAAACCTGTTTGTGTTTATGTTTTCATCAAGACACTATTTCAAACATGACCTTGATAAAAATAATCACCATTAGCCCTTAAAATATGTCTACAATAAAGTAGGAGGTGGGAAAAAGAAGAAAGGATTTCAGTTTGTATACATGCAAAGGAAACAACATGAATGCTTTTTAAATATAATTATTCCTTTTTTAATTTATCTTGTAACTGAGTCTTATAAAGTAAATCCCTTCCTGCAGTTCTCACCAGGTGGGAAGGTACAAAGTGGTTTATAGGGAATGCTTCATCAGAAGAGGCAGACACATGTTCATACTGTGATGCTGTCTTACAAGTGAAGACAATTTTCTCTTGAACTAAAACTGAATCATACACCTTATCAAGATATGACAAACATGCACAGCAGCTGCAGATTGCATTTGTGATGGTGGTGGTGATTATTTCTTCAGCAGGGATATGGTTAAGGCTCTTATTCTGTGTGGTGGAAACTTTAAAAAAATAATCGCCCTTGCCATGAAAGTCCAACTTCAGAAACAATGCTCTGGTTACTATACATCTGCATTATCCTCCGAACAGCATTACTGCTGCAACCACAAATGCATTTTGCTAATTGCTACTCACAAAGACACAACAGAAATAACACAAGAAGCATCAAACATGTCTGGATTGTCTGTTTTCTGCAAGTGTACTACTGGGTAGCCCTTCATTGCATAGCCACGTCCTTTATATTACTGCATGTGCTCCAGACTCACTGCAGCACAGTGCACACTGCTATTTCACACCTTGTTTCAGTGCTGCATCCAGTGTATTGCTTCTTTCTTTATTTACTTTATCTTTACTGAAAGCTTTTCAAGATTTGGAACTTCAGGCCTTCCCAGACGTTCTCTTTCTATTACATCTCTCGAACCCACACTTCTTTCTTACTCACTCCATTGGAATGGTGTGGGCTCTAATAGGTCTTTGTGTCTAGAGAAAGGGATTTGAAGCAAAGAGGAGTTATAATGAAAATGCCAATTAATTTTAAGTACCTAATCCAAGATGCCAAAAAGTCTCTTTTTTTTTTTTTTTTTTTTTTTTAACATGCCTTCCTAAATTGGAAGCACAGCTCCCCTCGAATTCTGACAGACTTTTAGTTAGCATTATTTAGCTGAGAAGAAAGTTCCCCTGCACAGGTATTTTTTCCAGGCTATTCAAATGGCTGAAGACACACTTACTCATTAATTAACTATTAATTGTAAGTGACTTCAAGGAATGTATGAACCATGAACCACTCCCTCCAGTTCCTCTCAGACACTAGTGTGGCTTGGCCTTGTGACTTTGTCACAATGATGGGGTTTTTTAGTGAAGTACTGGACAATCAATATATCTTGGAATGGAAACGGAAGAGAATGTGAAAGGCATCACTTGACAGTGCTATAAAATCTTTATCAGGCCAGATTCTCAGCTGGGGTGCTTCTCAGTTAATAAACTGAGCAGTGGTGAGCTGTTTTACACCAGCTGCTAATGTGGCTTCTCAGTCTTCATATTTAATTTTCAACTACACTTTGGACTCATCTCTCCTAATGCCTTTAGCTGAGCAATGGTCAAGGGAAGGAGGAAGGGAAGAGCCTCCACATTCACCCCAAAAACTTCTCCTATTTTTGGGAAGTAGAAGACAGCCTCCATTTTGTCCTAGCAGAGGAAAGTGCAGCCAATGGCTTGGTTTGTAGCCAGGACCATGCAGACAGAAGAAATGGGGTCACCTCCCATTCTCAGGAAGACACTGCTTGTGCACAGCTGCTTGAGCTGAACTGATCCCAGCCACAACGGACCTGCAGTCTGCCAATGGATCTTTAAACTAGAGAAGGAAGAGAAAGGGAAAAGGAAAAATATGGGACCACAGTAATATTGCCAGTCCTTCAAAGCACAGAAATCTGGAACCCACAGTGTTAACATGTATAAGCTGCTTCGACGAGGGAATATATACTGTTAAATCTTGGGAGTTATTTAAAATGCCAGTGAGTATAATAGCAGTGCTCTGAAATAACCATTTCATCTGCCTACATTACTCTAAAATTAATGAATAATGAAGCGATGCCCTTCACATTCTCTTCCCTTTCCATTCCAAGATATATTGATCAGATGACATTTATTTAAGTTTGGGATAATGTATTAATTTCAAGATAATTATTCAATATACTTTTGTCACTGTTGATATGCTTCAATGTCATACAGGGGCCAGGGGATGAATAAACTGTTATCTGACATTGCTGGACAGGGTACTAGAAATAAATGCAATTTTTCTCCTTGAGAATCACTGCCTTAGTTTTTCCTTCTCTTTTTTTTTTTCTGCTTTGGTGGGGAGGGGGCACTGCAGAGGGTGTTTGTATGGAGCAGAGCCAAGCAAGTGGGGGGGGTTAGAAAGGAAAAACACAGAGAGCACTGTGGGCTGAACTGCTCTTTCGTTGTCACTGGGGTCAGCCTGATGCTTAGCAAAGCTGACAGAGCCCATCCTTAGTGGATGCCACTGCAATATTAACACTCATTTGGAGCAGATGTGGCTAAAAGCATGAAACATTGAACAAACAGCTGCCACGGATCCAGTGCCATTGCATGAGCACTTATGTTCTATTAATGCTCTGCTTTCCCAGGGCCGGGAGGGCAGCCTCTATTCCCTTGGTTCCCTGGCAGATGGGTCAAGCAGCAGCACCATGGCAATGCATCACATTGGCCTCGCCATGCCCAGCCCTACACGCTGCATGCTTTGGCTGCTCACTCCACGCAGCAGCAGCATTTCTCTCCAGATTTATGTGGACTAAGAAATAACTTTTTTTTTTTTTTTTTTTTTTTTAATCTTGAGTCTTTATGTGGTCCCCCACATATCACCACTAGAGACAGGCAGAAAAATGGGACAGTAAAGATTCAAAAATCTCAGCTCAGCTCTTGGACATCTTCAGTGTAAATATGGAGTAAAACTGTTGACCCTCATGGACTTATTTCCCATTTCAACTGGTGTGACCAAGAGAATAATTTTAGCTATCATGTGTGCACAGAAGACTATCAGCAGGAAAAACCTGCCTGCACAACGAATGAGTTCAAGTCAATGTTGAATAGCATTCCAGCATTGGAGATTTTGGGGAAGGCAGTTTTCATTTTTCCCATACTGACACGCCTCATTGTTTGCAAGGACATCACAGGGTGCCTCCAATTTACAAGTGCCAGTGGCTGGCCATTAGCAGCTAGATGATGCCTCCTGACAACAGAAACCCATGCACTGGGGACAAGGCCATGTATGCTGGGCCCAATTACAGGGCTAGCAAAATATCAGCATCCCTCAAGGCTGAGGGACACCTACCAACAGCAATATGAAACATGCGCATCCATCACCAGCTCCTCCTCAATACATATCTTGTAAGAAAGGAGTTCCAGCCACATGACCTTGGGCCAGCAGAGGAAGACAGCAAGGCCACCATGCTGATGCTGCAGGGGAGACCTCATTATGGCCTTTCAATACTTGAAGGGAGCATATAAACAGGACGAGGAATGGCTGTTTACGGGGGTAGATAGCGATAAGACAAGGGGGAATGGCTTTAAACTGAGACAGGGGAGGCTTAGGTTAGATATTAGGAGGAAGTTTTTCACACAGAGGGAGGGCGGTGATGCACTGGAACAGGTTGCCCAAGGAGGTTGTGGATGCCCCATCCCTGGACACATTCAAGGCCAGACTCTGGGCAGCCTGGTCTGGTGGTTGGTGACCCTGCATATAAGCAGGGGGTTGAAACTAGATTATCATCATGGTCCTTTTCAACCCAAAACATTCTACGATTCTATGTTCTAAGAGGACATTTCTATGCCTGCATATTTCTAGCAGCTTAACTGATAAGACATTTGTAATCACTCTTTTTTTGCAAGTAAATCAGAAGTGGTATCTCCCCACCCAGAAGCAGGTATTTCGTATTTCAGGTGTGACCTGAGAGCCAAGTTGCAGAGAGAGATCCATGACTCAGGTTTGTGACACGGCATGCCACAATGCAATGCAAACCTTCCCATAGGTGCAGTAAATCACACTTGATTTTGCAGACCCCACTACTTGCCCATGTTTTTCCTACTGCTTGCCCCAGTTCACTGAGGGCACTTCTATTCCTGCAGGAGCAGAAGTGCCAGCAGGGTGCAGCAGGCTGCACTGACACAACCCAAGAGCATTTCTTCCCTCCCTCAGCATCAAGCAGGGGACACAACAGCAGCATAATGAAGTATCATTGCCATCATTAGTGACATGAAGGACTGCCCTCCATTAATTTTCCTGATGGCCAGGTCTGCCCTCTGTTCACTTCCTTCCACCTTTCAAGCATGCTCCTAAGCCTCAGCCTTCAAGTGGCATAGTCTATAAATCAAAACATCAGCAGTTCTTCAAAATGAGCAAAACTGTGCACTTAACTTCCTTCTTCCTGTCTGTCATCTTCCTGTGCAGTAAATCAGAATCTGATACACATTTGTTAACTTCCTGACACAGCAGAGATGAGCCAGCATCAGCAACTCCCCAAAAATTCAGACAAATGACAATTCTTGTATTTCTAACTCACAAGGAGTTTTTGCAAACATTAATATGGATATATAGAGCTAATTTAAAAATATATTGGACAGACAAATATACATATACGTTTCACATCTGTCATCCACGAAGCATCACAGAAAAAATCAGCAAACCTGTACTCAGTTTATTTTGCATTCCCATAGGAGACAGCCACCTACTCCTTAAGACTTCTGCCGAAGTTCCTGCACGTGTTTCTGGTCTTAAGGGTCTATATTGGCACTGCCAGCAGTCCAAACCAGCAGCTGCACCAAGCTCTGTGTATACAGGATGCCACAGATCCTGCAGGACCACACTGTTGCACACCCTCCATCCTCTGTAGAGAGGCTTCATTCCTTCATGCATTTCCCTTCAGCATTTCATTGCAAAAGAGAGGATGGGGAAAAAAAAAACAACAAACATCAAAAAACAACAAAACCACAACCAATGCCTGCAGTAAAGAGTATGGCTTTCATAGTCATTTCTTTCAAGAGTTTGTCCTTAGCCTTTGAATGAAGTAAGAAAAAAAATCTGTATGATAAGCAAGGTTATTCTGATTGCATCTGACAGCTTTAAAGTGCACCCCTTTCTCCTCAAGAGACTTTGATCCTCTGGCTAACAGGACTTGTAGTTGCAGAAAATTACCTTGTCATCTGCAACACAGTGTTAGAGGCTGGTATTGACAGTGCAAAGTGTCAGTAACTGATGCACGGACCAGCAGGGCAAAATAATTAATAATGCAAACCTGCTCTCATCTTCCTCTCCTCAAGCAGACTCAGACTGAGCTGACTGCTCTCCAGGATCCCTCAAGCACCACTTCCTCATCTTGCCCTGGCTAAACTACCTTAACACTTAGGAGAAAGACTTGCCAGGATAAAAGGAAAATTTTTTTACCATACAGATGGTGAGACGTTGGCATAGTTACCCAGAGAGGTTGTGGAAGCCCTGCCCCTGGAGACATTCAAGGTTGGATGGGGCTCTGATCACCTGATGTAGCTGTGGATGTCACTGTTCATTGCAGAGGAGTTCGACTAGGTGGCCTTTAAGGGTCCCTTCCAATGCAAGTAATTCTGTGATTCCATGATTGGCCATCAAGAAAAAGCAGCAATCTGAAAAAGGGCACTTGGGTATTCTGCAGAAATTTGTCAGCTATTCTGTTCACTGGAAGAGCACAAAACAAGTTTCTGTACTTCTACTTTGCATAAAGGCTAAATCAAAGAGAAATCCTAAGTAAAAGGTCAATGGCTAATCCACTGAGCTGCAGCAGAGTGTATCACTTACTCCACCTTGTAATAACACGTTGAGGCACAGGGGAAAATCAGACAGAAAATCCATCCTGGTAGAAATAACACCTCTTGCTGCTGGGTATCAAAAGTGCATTTATAAAAGCTATTTCAAGGATCAAGATGAAGCAGGGAAGACAGAAGAAAGCTGCACCATCTGAAGGATAAAGGCATGAGGTGAATCAGACAGGTGAGGGCAAAAGCATCACATTTCTAAGTTCTGTTGCCTGCATGTTAACAAGGCTCAACTTCCTTTAATATCTAGCAGAACATCTCCACAGTCCAGCTCAGGCTCTCCACCTGTTGCAAAGGCCAAAAAGGATGGAAAATAGATGGAAGACAGGTGCAGAAGGTGAGGATTTAAGGAGACTGCTCTTCTAGCTTCATGGGCTGCCTGTCTTCTGTTTCTCTGCTTACTGTAACTAGAATCAGCAATCCATTTTGTCTCCATAGCCAAAGTTCACCTGATCACAGAATCACAGAGTCATAGAATCATTAAGATTGGAAAAAACACTAAGATCATCTACTCCAATCATCAACCCATCAGTCTAGCCATCAACCCATCAACAAACTGCTCAACAAACTGCACTATGACAGCCTGCTGCCTTTTGATTTTGTGTTTATATTAGAGAGCACAGCCTTTGCTCACTGTTAGGGGCAGGTGCTGCTGAAGTGCTGCTCTGCTTCTTCTGCCTTCAACAGAGGTTGATCCTATTGTATCTTTAGCACAAACCCTGCACTCTGAGCACATTTCAGATCAAACACAAATATCAAAGCCAAAGCAATTTGCATCCATCAGCTACAATCAAGATCACTGGCAACGTTGCTGTGGCATTCTGGGCTTCACCTGCCCTGCGAGTTCAAAGGCTACAGCAATAACCATTAGCATATTTCCACAGACAGGGCAAGCAAATGAGTGAATATTTAAACAGTGCCAAAATATCACAACGGTCCTCCTCTGCCTCAGAATTGGATTTGTCAGCTCCTAAATTGTGTGCAATGCAACACACTATCTGAAAAGCCATCACATAGTCCCCATTTCTATAGCAAATTGCTTCATAAATGTTAAGCTAAAGGATAACATTATGTTTCCTGTTGCAATTAGACAGTGCCTCCTGACAGACAGAAATAATGTGTTCTATATACAGTTTGTTATTTACCGGGGAGAAAACTGGAAAGATCACAAACCAAATGGGGGGGAAGCCAGAGGATGCTTTTACCTGCTCTGTTCTCAGGCTCACGCTCCATTTCTGAACTGGTTTCAGTAACCAAAGGACCATTAGTACATTGTGTATATGTCTTCCCAGACAAATAGGAAAAGTAGAATTAGGAAAAGTAAACACACTGCTACTAGGAGCCAGCAACATGTGCTGTATGACAGAGTCATGCTGAGATGTCATGCAGGGTGGGTCACAGTGACCCGTGACAGATTCTACAGATGGCTCTGTGCTGCCCAGTTCTCCAGGAGATAGCAGTTGCTGGTTGAGATGCAAGACAAAGTTGGAATCAAACCAGCCTAGACGTTTGCTCCCTTATAACTGTGGGTTTACCCAGAGTTCTTTCTTGAAGAAATAATGTGGAAGTAGAAAGCTGTGACAGTTCTATTAGAACTTCTGGGAGCCTTTTATGTAAGAGGTCATGCTGCGATACCTAAGGTAGAAGGTTTCCCAGTAATGGTGGGGAAAAACATTATGCTTCTAACTGGGTAAAGACTAAATAGCAAGAAGGCACTCAAGAAATCGTTAAGGAATGTCTTATGTCATCAAGGACTTTAAATTCAGAAAATGTTACCCTACCAAGGCACCAAAGCATTGCACCCCAGAAGAACAGTGTTTTCAACCAAACAGCTTCAAAGTTTCACTACTGAACTCTCTCCGTCTCCCACCCTCCCCTCCCAGCACACACAGAAGTTCCTTCACTGCAAAGAAAATAAGCTTTCAGCACCAGCCCTGCTTTTAATTGCAAGGATTGAGAAGTGACAGATGGTAGAGAGAGCAAGAAGAGCATCTACTGACCCAGCAGGTGATGTGACTGCAAAGTACTATACGTGTGCTGAGACTCTTCACTGCCCATGACTGGGGTTTAAGCATATTATTACATGAGCTGCAGATGTGATAGCCAGGATCAGCTTTCCCGCTTAAGAAAGAATTCACTCATTTTCTACCTGAAGCTGAAAGTGATTCAAACATCTCAGCAGACTTCCTGGGCTTCTAACCTGCTTACAGATAGCTGGACAATGTGATCACTTCTGATCTTGCCCTTCAAATAAGAATGATTTAGTGGGCAGTTTCCAAGAGTAGTTTTGCAGCAGTGCCTTGCATGCTGACTCTACACCAGCTGAAGAGAACAACCATCATCCTGCCAGCCCAGTGATACAGGATCATACCCTCCCTTACACTGCACCACAGGGAGGGATGGTATCTACTCCTTGTACACGCTGACATGAAATTTTCCAGTGAGGTAACTGTGATTAGATCTGACTGAAATCCAACTTAATTTCTCAACCAGACTGTGATCTTTATTTACCTGGATGCTGTGCCACTGCTGTCAAGTGGAATATTTCCACGCTAGGCTTTTCTCAGTCATCCGCTAAAGGGATCTGTAAGGGGACCCTGCCCAGGAGATGAATGATAGCACTGAGAAGCAGCTCCTTGAACTGTTCTAGCACCAAGCATGGGGATTTTATCACCATGAATTCTTGAACTGCATTTAGTTGCTCTGTGAATCCAATTTATTAATATAGATTATTCAATAATGCTCAAAAAAGGATTTTGTTTAACTGTCCCATACCCCCAAAATGCAGAGCTGATGTTTAGGGGAACTGGTCGTCAACAGGAAGAGAAAACATCAATAACAAATGCCATCAGGACAAAGCACTCAGCTGGTACACACAGATCCAATCTCACCAGTTTCCAGGGCTGATGCTGCCTGGCACTGGTGTTCAGTTGGTAGCAATGTAAGTGGGAGAAGATAGGGGCTTCCTGCAGATTCACCTCACCCTGTGTGATGCAAAGGGCACAAGAGATGCAGTCCGCAGAAATGCTTGTCAATGCGCAAACCACTGAGCATTTAATAAACAAAAGGTCAAGTCATTTTAGCATGCCATCACAATCAGGCACACACAAAATAATGATGGAGACATACAATTTGGCTGTGTGTAAAGGCTGATTCCTATTTTCCTTCTACATTGCATTTTAAACAGGCTAAACATCGCTCCTCTCTGCTTCTGCTAGCCAATTTTTAAGGAAATCTTCAGCTCTTTTGAGTTATTCCTGCACGTGTGGTTTTTTTCAGAGTTTTAATACTTCACAAGAAAGGCTGAGTAAAGTGTGATAAGTGTTGAAGTGTTGCCTGAGCAAAGGTGAAGTCCAAGAAAAAAATGACAACAAGGCACTCGCCAAAATTATTTGTACAAGTTGCAAAGATGAATTCAACACCCTTAGCAGGGACATAAGCAGAACTGCGTATGCACAGGGCTTTTTGTTGTTGGTTTGGTTTTGTGCTTTTTTAAGGAGACATCTTTAAGCCAGCAGAAAGATTGTCTCCAGTTTCAGTGGGAACAGTTTTAAGAAGTCTCGAGTATTTTCATGGGGAAGCAATGGATAAATGTTCATAGATTTTTTTGAGTTGGAAGCGACCTTTAAAGGTCATCTGTCTAATCCAACTCTTCTGCAATGAACAGGGACACCTACAGTGACAGAGACCCTACTGTAGCAGAAAGCTACAATATGTGAGACAGTTGTGCACAAAGGACTATATCAGGCCAAATAGAGTTTTAATTTTTTTTTTTTTTTTTTAACCTCACACCACACCATTTCATGGTGTCTCTCCTTTCACAAGGAAGGCATGCACCGCCTGCATCCAGATGGGTGCTTTGAAAAAGCCACTTCTTCCATGTCAGATGTGTCCAGCACATTTCCCTTCCAGCAGAGTTCTCCCATGTGCCAAAATGAGAAATATCATAGAACCACAAAATCCTGAGCTGGAAGGGACATGGATCATGGAGTCCAATTCTTGACTTCAAACAGGACCACCCAAAATCCAAACCCTGTGTCTGAGAGTGGTGTCCAAAGGCTCTTGAACTCTGGCAGCTTGGGGTCATGACCACTGACTGCCCCGGGGAGCCTGTTCCATGCCTACCACCCTCAGGTGAAGAACCTTTTCCTAATACTCAGTCATAGGAGGGTCAGATTGGCTAATAGGAAACATTTATTTGCAGAAAGATTGGTGAGACACTGGCACAGGCTGCCCAGGAAGGTGGTGCAGTAACAGTCCCTGGGAATGCTCAACAACCATGGAGGTGTGGCTCTGAGGGATGTGGTTACTGAGCGTGGTGGGGATAGGCAGCGGTTGGACTTCATGATCTTAGAGGTCTTTTCCAAACTCAATTTTCATGATTTTTTGAGGAAAGTCAGGCTCTAAGACACCTGTGTGGTGCAGGAGACTGGGAAAAAGCACGGATGAGAAGGGGTCTATCAGGTCAGCCCAGAGGCTGCATCTGATAATAATGACCAGCAGCCACCAAAGGATGACTGTACCAACAGTATCAACACAGAACAATATCTTCTCAGGAACATTTCCTTAGTCGCTGCAAAAACCTTCTAAAGGACCTTGTTTACAGGCATTAGGGGCCCTGAGAATTCAGCCTGAAGACAGAACACTCCCTCCCTGCAGGGGACTACAAATCATGGCAATTTGAAAGGCAAGAAGCTTACTTAGTTTTTGTCTTAGCCTATCTGGCTGCCTATCGGACTGAGAGGAGTCAGGTCTTGTCATTATTCTGCCCTGTACAATTAAGGTTTTATAGCCTGACTTAAAAAGGAGGTCTTTTCCCTGAGTGACCTGGGGCGGGGTGAGCATGGCTCAGTGCCAGGCAGGCACGTTTTTATGTGATAAATAATCAGTTGTGCGCCCAGTGTGTGATTCTTGTTAAAATCCAGGCGCTGGAACAGCTCCCGAATCGCGCTGCTACCACCTCCACCAATCTCTTTTGCATCTCATTGGCATTTGAGAACGTTAATTGACTCATTATTTCAATTCATATTCAGGGAAGGAAGTTGATTAAGGCAGGCAGATGCAGAATCTCCAGACGCATTTGTAGCTGCGTTGTTTGTCCCGGCAGTTTACTCGAGTTATTAGAATACTTAGGAAGTAATAGCCAGGAGAACAGGGAACAAATCCTGGGAAGAGTGGCCCCTTGCAGAATTCATCTTCTAGCCCACCATAACACAGCCTTACCCTTCATCAGACCTCGCCCTGATAAAGCTCAAAGAGAAAAAGCTCTACATGGACACTGAAAACTAAGCAAAAACTGCTCCAAAATATCAAGAGGCTCCCAGCAAAGTTCCACCGGTGGCTTGCTTTGGGATTGAGGCTGATGTGGAGAGTCTTCTACAGATACCACCTGGCAATATTACATGATCTAACCTCCATTCCCAATCTCATTTGAAGGCATAATTACACCCAAGACAGCAGCTTTGTGTCAGTGTAAGTCAGGACACAAATTTGCCTGAGATCATTCTTCCTCTTCTCACAAGAAGTAACTGCGCTTGCATTGAAGCTCTGACCTGGAGAGTGAGGTGAATAAATAAATAACTATATCAGTCAGTTTTCACCTGATCTTAATCTAGGCAAATCGTCCAGTAGGACATGATGGTAACCACATTGCAACTTATGTTGTGCTCGCACCACATCCAGTCAATCTCAAACAAAACTCAAGCTGTAGGATGTGTTTAAAGAAAACAGAAATGCAGACATTCCATGGACGCGAATCTGGCTTCTCCCTGCTGAAATGCAGCATCATAACTACTGTAAAGATGAGCCTACTTTGTCACTCCTAGTCTCCTTCCCTTCAGATGCACAAACACCATCTTGAACAAGGAAAATATCCCTCATGGAAGTGTATTAGGAAGGCAACAGTAGAAAGAAATTGGTCCTTCAGAGCTGTTATGATCTGTCATGTAAATACATAATTAAGGACTTTTTAAAATGCAGATTATGTAAATACATACTAAGGGTCTTCTTAAAATGCAGATTTTCGACCCTCTGGAACTGAATGATTCCTCTGGAGCTGTTCATAAGCACATATTTACATTCTGAAGTGCAGATTACCAAACCAATAGTCTAGCAGCTTCTCCTTCAGTGACCTTTTAAATTTATCTATATGAAGATATGCTCACAAAAGAAAAAAAAATAATCTGGACAATTACCATCTCTACAGAGGACTTCTTAGCAGAGCTAGTCTTTAAAAAAAATCAGTAAGAAAACTGCTCAGTGCTTCTACCCAGCTGATGCTAAGTTAGTAAACCCTGCATGTGCACACATGCTTTTCCCCCACAATGCTTAAAAGCAGCAACTCAACGTTTTACACTTGGATCAACATTTTGTGCTTTAAAAGGTAGTTAGCCAATGAAGTCAAATGGATAAAAATAAAATGAAATATGAAATGTCAAACGCACGTCCACATAGAAAATGCAATGGGCAAATAAACCCAGCAGCACGTTAGCTGTCTGTCGGACTTGTCACTTGTTCCCAATGCATAAATTTTGAAGAATGTGATATGGTAAGTTGCTGGGTAGAACTATGAAAATAGGCATTGGGAACAAGCTGGCTTTTTCAGCTATCTTATACGCTGGTAGAGTTGCACCTTGCTAGACTAACTAAGATTATGGCTTCTGGAATGCTTCAGCAGAAGCATTCTCAGGCTTGCATTATCCCACATTCCAGATGAATTGGACAACTCCACCAGGGAGTCTGCTTGCTAAATAAGCCATTCTTTTGTGTCTTGTAACAGGTTAATTCTATCAAAAATTAACTCACACACACAAAAAACACCTAAATAATAATTTTAAAAAAGCAAGCTAACAATTATTCTAAAATCCAGATTGCACGTGGAGCCTTCTCAGAACCTGACAGAAATGCAAGATTTCCATGGAAACTCACCACTCACAGCATAGCGCACACTTGTTAAACCAGAAGAACTTCAAATCTGCCAAGGTAGATTTTGCCCACCAGAAGGGAGAGTAAACAACAACCAACAAAAAAACAACCAAACCCTAAACCCACAACTTGTTCCTTTATTTCCCTTATGATCCAGACAACACTGTAACCCATAGTGTTGGCTAACCAACATACATAGGAGCAACCTAGTTTATCTGCCTGAAACTACTATCACTAAATATTTGCCAATAATAGAAACAGAAAGAGTACAAGCTGGGTTAAAGTTGCTACCATTGTCCAAAACAGACTTCCAACAATACTATTTCAGGAGACTACACACCCAGTGTTCAAATAATCACTTCTCAATTAATGTCAACTGAATGCTCAGGTGACTTGAGAAAGGGGAAGATAGAGCTGATTTTTAAAGACGAAAAAATACTGTCAATGGTCAAGAATCTGAGTCGAAGCAGACTGCTAACGCATAGTATACTGTGCCATGGGAAAGAGGATAAGCACCTGGTCTAAAGTGGTAAGAAACACAAAATCTACCTAATTCTCCTCAATATTCTGAGGTGCTTGACTTGTAATAATTTTCACTTTTGGTAGCTTAAGTCCAAGGTTATATCCCACCATATTATACTGCTGATAACACGAACTCCTCAGGCAACTTTCATGCTGACGTCCACTTTTAACTTCTCTTACCTCTGAGATTTTTCCCCGAGAAGTTGTCTAGCATTAAATGCTACAGGGCTCCTACGGAGTACCCACAGAGTCCACACACTGATGTTTGGCTTGCTTTGAGCTTACTGATCTTGTCTCTGTTTTACTGTTAACATCACCAAATTCCAAATTCTGAGATCATATTAAAACAACCCTCTTTTAAATAATGTTTTAAACGGCATTAGAAACAAGAGCATAGCCTCTGTGTTTTTCTGCTTGTCAAATAAAGCCACAGAAATACCTCCAGAACATTCCAATCCTTAAAAATACTTCAATATATTGAGCAGCTGAAGTTAAAATCAGTTATTTACTAGACTAATTGGACACCATGAGACAGAACTATCAGAGTCACCTGCCACTCAGGTTGTGTAAATTACCTCCGCAAAGGAGTTCCTGTACCACAATACACTGCACACTTCACAGTTTGCTTTACCTTCTGTATCACAGCACCTGTTCCAAACATAATGTCACAGTGTGAAATTCAGAAGCGCTCTTGGATGTCCCTGCTCATATGAGCCCTTGATTCACAGCCCTGTGAAGTCAGTGCCTTTGATCAGTGTCATCAGATGCAGAGTTCACTGTCAGTCTCTGTCAGGAGACACCACAGACAGTGCTGGAAGGAAATAGCCATACCAGGCACCAACCTGAATCTGTGCCAAATAGGAATAAACAAACATCTTTAGACTTAAGGAATGGTAAACATAAGTGACAGGTGATAGAGCACTGGCTGATCCTACTGTGTCATGGTGAGTGACTTCCTGGTGACTCTCGGTCCTTGGTGGGAAAGAAAGGGAGTCCTTCATCTCTCCTGGGAGCATTTTAGGAATTAAGGAGGGTTGTGCAGGGGAGAAACACTGGGAGATCTACTAGTGTAATTTTGCTCCTGCTAGAAAGATGCTAGGAGTAGAAGGGGAGAAATATTGTTAAATGCAATATATATTTTTAAATGGGTAGGGCAGATACGAGTGGTGCTGGGAAGGTTCAGATAAGCTTTATCTCATAGCTAAGTTGTTTTTTTTTCCCCGGAAGTTAACAATAACTTGATATATTGAATGAAGATCTTTGAGGTCTGGTGCTTAAGTTGCACCAGGGAAGGTTCAGGTTGGATATTAGGGAAAATTTGTTCTCAGAAAGAGTGGTGATGCATTGGCTCAGGCTGCCCAGGGAGGTGGTGCAGTGACGATTCCTGAGAGTACTCAACAACCATGGAGATGTGGCACTGAGGGACATGGTTAGTGGGCATGGTGGAGATGGATTGGGGTTGGATTTGGTGATCTTAGCGGTCTTTTCCAGCCTGAATGAGTCTGTGATTCTAAGATGGGAATGAGCTCCTCCATGGCTGTGAGACACAGCACTTGGTGCCAACCACTGGAAAACTTGACCTCAGATTTTTAGAAAAAGTGGTTTATGGAAATCAGTCAGATCTTTTTGGATTTGCCCCATTTCAGGATGTTAGTAGAGCTGGTCAGAAATATTCTGACAGAATACCTTCCTGTCACAAAGCAGTAACTTATAAAAGCTGAAATCTTTAGCATGTTTTGACAATATATCACTTCTCAAGATGACAAAAGGACTTCTGATCAAGCAAATTCACTTCACTATGCCTCCCATTTTTTTTCTCCCTGTTGAAACGAGTTCCACCCCATGCTGGTGATAATAACATTTTTCAGAAATGAGGGCAGGTTCTTTTTCAGATTCTCTCCGGGCTGCCAAAACTTGACTCTTAACCCTACCCTAAGCACTATCTCTGCTTCTATTGCAAGAATGCAGCTCAGCATCATAGAGCACAAGCTCCAGCAGCACCAAGCACACCAGAAGGCTTCATGGGGAGTTGCCTTTCCTCAGTTTCAGGAGAGGCAGGAAAAGCATGAGTTAAACACAAGTAGCTGCAGCACAAAGTGCTTTAGGGAGAATAAAAGCCATTCTAAAAGAAAAGCTGGCTTCCTGACAAACACGTTCCAGCAAATATGATTCTCTTTAAGGTCTGCTGCTTTACCAGTAGTAACTAATAATAACAGACCGCCCTGCATGCGACACTGAGTGTCTGAAGATTGAATATTCACTGTAAAGAACTCTTATTTACTTGCTCTCTCTAATTACCAGTTTAATGTATAATTTGTCAAGTGCTGCCATGTGTCTGGCGTTGCATGAACCAGAGGATGGACAGTTCCTTACAGTTTAACAGTGCCATTGTCCTTCGTCATTTCCATTTGTGGCATGAAGGGGCAGAGGACTTGCTTCCCACTGCATATCTTTACACTCCTGCTTGCAACTGAGCACAGAGGACCAACTGCTGCCTGCTTGCCATTCTGCCCAGCGCTGACGCTGATGAGCTGGGAAATTGCTTCCTGGGCTCCAGTCCCATGCAAATGGACTGGTTCAGCAGAGCCGAACCAGCCCACAGCCTGGAGCCCAGGGTGGCTGACAAGGCAGAGCAGCAGAGAGCACCGCAGCATCCTCAGCTTCTGGGCAGCACTAAGCAAAAAGGTTTTGCTTCAATCCATGACCAGGTTGGATTGTGCTGTTCAGAATATGATAGAACAAAGAAAACAAAGATTTTCCTATACTTTTTCCCCATATATTGTCCAGGTATACCATTGTAGCTTCTTCTAGAACAAGGGACTTTGCAAAACTAAAAACAAATAAACACACCCAATCTTCTCCGCTTTTGTCAAAATTACTTGGAAGAAAAGGAAAAGAAGTGCACCATTAAGGAAACAAAGCAACTCCAAGCTTCCTAGGCATCCCAGTCCTCAGCAGATAATGGCTGTTTTAAAACTGGGAGAACTGTCATACTATTCTATATCATGCAGCTACTGCTTCTAATAATCTATGATCCATTTGTGTTATTCATAATGGTTAATTCTTATTTTCATGTACCTTGCTCACCTCACAAAATGCAGCATGTACCACGCTGGGAGGAAGGTCTGTGTACTGGGAGGGAGAAGCTCTTCCCCACAAACAACGTGCTGGGGTGGGATGTCATATTGCGGAGATCCCAAACCTCATTGTGTCAGTAGAAGGATGCAGGCTTTGGCTATTTGCTGCATTTATTGCAGAGCTGTTTTGTTTACAGAGAACAAACAAGATGACAGCATCATTTGGACCCAGTATTCTGCACTGCTGAGAAAAGACATTGTCATTAAATGGGGCACTTGAAGGAAAAGTCAGACATTGGCCTTAATTACTGCTTTTTACTGCAGCGTCCAGAGACTAAGATCCCTCCTTTCTTTTCCAGTGGAGCTGGGGATATTAGTGTAGGTTTTCCTTCTGTTTTCAATTCTTTGTCCGTGACAGATTTCACAGCAGGAAACAGTTCTGTGGCATATGGCCACTAAATTACAGAAACTTCAGAAACTTCTGTCCATGAGTTAATTTTAAAACTAAAGAAACCGTGTGTTTTTTTTGTTTTGTTTTGTCTTTTGCTTTTTTTTTTTTTTTTTTTTTTTTTTTTTTTCCCCCCAAGGAAAAAAATTAAACTGGGGAGCAGAAAATCCTTTCTCTCTTTACCTACCCTTGAACGCACTGTCTTCAGCCTGGTTTGCAAAATCAGCTCCACCATGGCTGTCTGATCATTATTCTATAATTCAGAAGAACAATAACCGTGACTCTAGGTGAGGAACCTCACCTACCAGCAATAAAGTATGGCATCAGCCACTAATGGGCTTGCTAGAATGATAGAAGCATTAAGGTTGGGAAAGACCTCTAAGATCACCAAGTCCAACCCCAACTGTCCCCACTCTGCCCAACAACCACGTCACTCAGTGCCACATCTCCATGGTCCTTGAATACCTCCAGGGACAATGACTGCACTATCTCCCTGGGCAGCCTGTTCCAATGCCTCACCACATTTTCTGCAGGGAAATCTTCCCTAATATCCAACTTGAACCTCCCCTGACACAACTTAAGGTCATTAGCCATTGCAGCAGATTGACATGTGCAGAAACTATTGCTTCACTTAGTCACTAACTGCTTTATGGAACAGCTGAATCCAGTGTATGCAGTAGTGGAAAGCGGCTTTAGCTTGGGCCTTGGCAGCTACAAGCAGAGAGGTAAAATACTGTGCCAACAGCAGAACTGGCTGAAAGGATAACATACACAAACCAGCAGTTGGTTTTCAACATGCAAAAAGTGGAACGAGACTTTTGTAATAGGCTGTAGGTGAGAAAATGCTCTGCAGTAGAGAGTGAAGTGGGATGAAATCCTGTAGATGCATCAATACTGAAAACAAACAAACACAAAAGACAAAGCCATCAGAAAAGGGATCTCGAGGAACTTACAACCAAAAACTACAAAGAAAGAACCACATAGAAAACCAGAAAAACTAAACTCACATTTTCCACATTTTTATCTCTCACCTTCACCCCACGTCTGGATATATTCTCCTTGTCTAAGACTAGACATGTAGCTTCTGAAGGACATGGAAACTGAGAATGCACAAGTAAATTATCTCATAGCTCTAGCCAAAATGCTATGCAAAGATTAGCTGTACTTGACTGTACTCTGATCAGAAAACAACGAAAACAACACAATTGCTAAAAGCAAACCCAAACCTGCAGTTTTGCACCAGCGCGCATTTATCACAGCAAGACCCAGCCTCTCTTTTAATGATGCCATCCCTACAATCTCAGTGAGTTATTATACCGTAAAGCAAGAAGATTAATACTGCCGTACAAGCAGTCTGATTGGATCTGGCACAATCAAGGTTTCTTAGTGAGAAAATGTACAGTTTCCTAATGCAGCTGACAGAAAGCCACACTCAGACCTTTTCAAAGGCTTTCAGGAGTTATTATCACAGATTAGCTATGGCGTGAGCAAAAAGGTTTAAAGTCTTGTTTGTAGCTCGCCCATGGCTCTAAATTAGCAGCTTCTCTCTTAAATGATCAATTGAGTCATAGGTGTTAATGAGTGAAGTTTAGCCAGAAGGGGTGAGGAAGAAGGGAGAAAGATCTCAAGCCACTGTTCTGCAAAAAGGCAGTAAGAAAAATCTCAATAATTCCGAAAGTCAAGATGTATTTTAATCAGTGCCTCCCAAATAAGATGAAGAAGCCACACTGTGACTTTCCCAGCTGTAAAAAATGGAAGTCTGGTTTCACATTTGCATGATTTTGAAGGTCAAATGCCTGCTATCCAAGTCTTACTGATCCATATGGACTAGAAATGCCACAATATGCAATCATCACGAAGGCAGATTGTCTCCTGTAAATCTGTCCTTTTTGTAACACATTCAAAATGTACCGTATTGGATGGATTATAAATCCATTCAGGAAATACAAGCAATATTGTGCCGAGCGCCTCTGCTTTATGAAAACCCCTGTGTATGGGCGAGCACACACGTGTGTGCACGCGGCTGTGCGGGTTCTCGTAGGAGAAGCAGAGACAGATGGCCCAGTGCTGCCCTCGCTGAAGTCAATGGGAGTTTTGCCATTCACTTCAGAAGATGAAAGCATCGAATTGTATTAGCACAATGCTTATTCTAACTGGGTTTAGAAATGAAAAACTTGTGCCGGAAGAAAAAATTGGGATGGATTGTTGGGAAATCTCCCCTGAAGGAAGAATGCTGCTTTGTGCCTCGTCCCTCATTCTTGCTGAAGTGGTCTGGATAAGGTGATAAGCAGACTACCTCATATCTTGCATTCCTCAGTCCAGAAGTAAACAGGGGAACTCAGCTTCACACCAAAGCAATACTAATTATTCTCCTGCTAGAGACTTTGGCACAAATCCTTCAAAGCTCTCTTTTAAGGACAGGACTGGAAGGTCACTGCTCTCCAGCGCAGAGCAGCATAGCATTTTCATTTTTACAATTTTAACAAATCGCTTTACACATTGCCACTTTTTTCTTCCAGCACATGGAATTGAAAAGAGACATATGGAGACCAGCATGCAAACCCTGCAAACATTTCAGCATAGCTTCAAAACTACTGCTAATCAATTTTTTGAAACTTCTTTTCCCTTTCTTTTGACTCTAGAGTAATTTCTCAGGAATCCAAGGTGGTTTTGAAGAACAGCATAGCAGCACCTTGTAAGGGACAGGGAGCCTCGTCACCAGCCCTTCCTCCTCTCATCTTTTCCTTTTGGATCCTAAGCACACAGGGCTACCCACAACATCCACACAAATGTCTTTGAAAGCTCAGAGCAACCCATCTGGGAAAGCACTGACCAACAACTATACAGCACCAGTTGCATTTGACTTCCATTCCCCCCTTTTTTCCCAAGGGATAAAAATCATAATACAAGCTATCAAAAATCTCCTTCTGCATGAATGTGCTGAGCATTACCTGAGAACAAGGAAGGCACAAGATGAACAGACCTTTAAAACAGAATGTGCATCTGCCAAGACAAAAATACCCAGCGAGCTTCTGGTGCTGGCACTGTGACAATATAAGCAAGCTGTCTTTGCAATGATTTTGCAAATGATCCATTACAAGATTGGAGTATGAATTCTGCAAAGGCCGTAAGGCCCCAAGGGCAACACATTCTATATACCACCACCTAAGCATTCACCAGATAGACAGGGCTACGGGCTAAAAAGAAATCCTTCCAAGACTTTTTGTACAAATGCTTTGCAACAGACTTGCGAGTTGTTTTTTCCTCCCTCTCCCTCTCTCTCGTTTTGTTCAGTTGCCTGGCATTTGCTAACCCACAAGCTGCTGTTTCCCTTTCCAAAGAAGCTCTGATGGGTGGAGGGCCAGGAAAAATTAGCCCAACTGATGAATGCAATCTCGACAGAAAATATGTTTTTTATCAGCGACCACATGTTGCCAACAGCAATTAAAGTAAAACTGGGAGATTTCATCGGATATAAGCCTGCATAAAAGAAAAAAAAAATCACAACACAACAAATCCAAAAAGAATCAACCACCACAGACTCTCTTTTCAGGTACCCATGAATTCAAATGAATCTTCACATGCTCTCAGGTGCAGAGGAAGAAAAGGAAGACCATCCCAGGATGAATGGCAGGAGGAACATGAGTGTATTCTGGGCCTCTGCATTCCACCCTCGTAGTACAAATGTGAAACACAACCCCTGATCTCACAGGTCTGTGGTGGACCAAAACCTTGCTCTTTGTACAAGTGGTTCAGCATGGAGTTATTTTCTTCATAGAGCCTTACTATGCACCTGAAGCATAAAGTAAAAATGACAAAGACAGCATCTAAACTCCAACAGATAAGGATTTTAGCTCCTCAATATTATTATTATTTTTTTAAGAATCATTGAGGCTGGAAAAACCCTCTATGACCACAAAGTCCCACCACTAACCCATTCTCTCCATGCCCACAGACCACGTCCCTCAGTGCCAAATCTTCACAGTTCCTGAACACTTCCAGGGATGGTGTTTCCACCACCTCCCCAGGCAGCCTATTCCATAGATCTTCAGGTTGAG
The DNA here is from genome assembly GCF_951394365.1 of Tetrao urogallus. Lineage (NCBI taxonomy): Eukaryota > Metazoa > Chordata > Aves > Galliformes > Phasianidae > Tetrao > Tetrao urogallus. Next base: position 25,317,170 of record NC_136817.1, on the reverse strand, counting down.
AGTAGGAGCTTTAGCCATTAAAAGAACTGAATATATCACGAAAATTGGTATTTTGGTACAGAAAAGACAGGAAGCTTCGTAAGGTTTGCAAATCTCTTTCCCAGCTATCCATGCCAGGCAGAAAATTTACTATGATTATTTTTAAAAATAACTGAAAATATCTGGTAAATGTTATCCAACATCATCTATTACTCTTGATTTCAAATGACTACAGTATAATTATACACTTAAAAAGTCACCGTGCTACAGAATATCACTTAGCATCCTCTGTACAGTATCTGTCTGTAAGGCCATTGCAAGCTATATAGAAATAACAACTACAATATTCATCTAAGTGGATGTGTCATATAATGCAGGCAACTCTGAAAGTTTTTGGTGTAGTGAGGGACTGCACTGTGAAGAGAATACTCTCAGTATTACTACAGACTATGCAAAATACAGCCACCCCGCCTGAGGTCTGCTAAGGACAGCTTGAGCCTTTCATCCAGATTTGCAGAATCTGATCAAATTTCTACCACAGCAAAGGATTGGATTATTTTTCTTAGTGGTATTCACAGTGTTTGCCAGTTCTAATCCTTCAGTCTTACTGTACTATTCACTGTGGTTAAAGATGAAGTGAATTTCTTGATTTTCTTTTCTCAGTTGTTCAGAAATGCAAATCCAGGTGTTGTGAAAAGCTGTACACATCTGAAATCAGGGCATTCCCACAGTGAGGGCAGCACCAAGACTGGATCCAGAAAGGAAAGGGCAGCACAGAGGAAAAAAAAACAAGGGGCTAACAAAGCAGTCAAACGACAAGAAAGTATGGCAGGAAGATGGGAAAATGCAACCCATTCACAGCTCCAAAAAAGCAGCAACACAACAGGAGGCAAGGGCTGCCGGGAGCCTTTGCAAATATCTCTGTACACTGCCACCACGAGCGCACAGAGCTGACTCCACAGTGTCATCAGCTAAGCAGTGAAGGACAGTTTTCTATCTGCCACTCGTGCTGACAACGATTGCCTGTGTTATTTAAATATATATATATATTTCACTAGAAAAATAACCCTAGCGTGCTCTCAAGTGATGTATTTATGAGAGTTTAGTAGCTAGCACAAGAACTTTGAAAAGCATGACAGAAGGCAAATGGGATTCTACTGTTAAGAAAACAACCCCACAGACTTGCATAAGCAAACTTTTAACAACAACAATTAAAAAAAAAAAAAACAAAACAGTGAAAGCAAAGATGTTCTTTTATGAGAATAAAGGCTGTGATGTGAGGCAGTGTTGGTCGTTCACTGCCTTGTGCAGTCAGCTCTGCACAGCACCGGCAGCCTAACTGGGGCTCCTCTTTCCAACAGCAGCATTTATAAAGGAAGGGGTAAATTACCCAAAGGATACAAAATAATGGCCAACGTTAACAAACCATTGCTGACCACCTATTAAGTAGAGACAGAGGGTATCAGCTGAGTATGTATGTATTCCCTCCAAAAAGTTTATCATCTCCAAGACCAATTCCTTAATGCAAGAGGATTCCATCCTCATTTGTTGACTACCAAACATAGCTTTGTAAAATAAGCGATGGTCATATTTTACAAAGCACAAATAGCCTTTTAAAGAAAACAACACCAAATAGTGAATTTCCCTCTACAGTTAGAGCAACAGTTACACTAACAGCATCTTGAAAACAAGGAACTAAAATATTTAGGCAACATTCTCTTTAGAACGTAACATTCCATTACAACTGCATGTCTGCTTCTGCTGTGATAACACACATAGTGAGTGCAAAGGTTGAGAGTACAAATCCAGCTCTCTATTTCTGGAAATCAGACACTGATTTTAGCCCTGGAAGTGCAAATGTGGCAATGACCCAGAGGAAGACAACCTGGGGCTCCTGGACAGCATCTTGACTTTGACACTACAAAGATTTCTGTCTAGTGGCCTCCACCTGACCAGTAGCACCAGTAGTTAAGCCAGAAAAGAGTACCCTTCCACACTTAAATACACAGAAGAAAATAACATACATTGATATCTCTCTATATATTCATGCATGCATATCTAGATATCTATTCTTGTACACAGATAAACACAAAATTATAGAATCATAGAATCATTAAGTTTGGAAAAGACCACTAAGACCATCTAATCCAAACATCAAATTTAACAAACTAGTGGCTGTAGCAAGCTTTGGTATTTTGGACATCGGCATATGTTGGGAACAGTTTCTACACAAACCCATCCCTCCAGTGCTGGAACACAACAGTGCAGTGACAACTCCCTCACACTCACATTCTCAGTACCTCCAGAAAAGCCACTGTTCCTGACTGCTGCCTAAGAGCAGCACTGCTTCTATCTCAAAAGTTTTGGAGCTGCATTGGCAGCTAATCGGCATGCTGTGAAACAACTGCTTTTCTTCCTCTAGAAATAATTCTCAGCAATGAATTTGGGCTGGCATAACCCCACTGCCTGCAGTAGATGGGCACTGATGGATACCTCCAAATCATCAAGCTCATTTTCACTGGAAGGCAGAGGAGCTTGCACTTGATCTTCCATGTTTGACTTTCTACTGCAGGATATCCTGCTCAGAAAAGTTTCTCTCTCCATCTGTCCAGGCAGATCTTTGCATGTTCTTCATTCCTCTTCTGAGCTTGCCTCCTCTATTTTCGTGCATGTGCTGGTAGCTTTCAATCCCACACCACACTATTGTAGGCATCAGTAACAACTTTATCAAAGCTTGGATGTGTTTCAGGCTGCACCTCATGGCCAGTTGGTTTTGTTTGGTTTCCTTTTGTTTTTACTTCCAACTGTTATCCTCTGAGGCTGAACATCACTACTGACAGCAATCTTACTTCAGGAGCTAGATGGTGTTTTTGCTCTTCTGCAGATATTGATGTTCCCTTTGCTACACCTTATTCCATGTTTGCTTCTGTGCAGGATTTACAGGCAGCAGACAAACGTATCTGGCAGTCTCAGTCATCGAGTCCACTGCCAGTCTCAACTCCACAGGGCCACATTCAAGCAATCTGTTTTTCCTGCCCAAATCTCCTGATGTCCATCTTTGCTGTTTTCTCTCACTCAAACTTACAAGCTTGGAGCAATGTTACTGCATGTATTTGTGAGCTTGGGTCTAATTTTTTGTTTCAATACTAAATGGAAAATCTAGTTTCAAGTCACACTAACCACGTCATTAGAAGAGGAAAAGATGGTGGTTGTTTTTTTCTTTTTATCCAATCAGTAATTTAGAACAAAAGCCCAATGATGTCTTCACAGCTAATTCAAATAAACTACTCACCAACTGATATTGCCGCTTTTCTTTAAAACCAGCAATAGTGCTTATTAAGGGTCACAATCTTCTGTACTATACGTGTGAATCCAGCTCTGTGTGGAGAGATGTACTCTCAGTGCTGAATGGCATTTGCACACATCAGGAAAAGCACAGATCCACCAACATGCTCAAGTTCAGACAAGACAGAAAAACATGGAGGTGAGAAGAACTATCAAACTCCATGTGTATTAACCATTTTACCAACAGAAGATTATACTATGCTGCATCTAAGCAAAAGCAATTCCATTGGTTTCACCAGTGTTTTCCTGCTTGTGCCATCTAAACTTTATCAGCTCCCTCAGATAAATAGAATCATCAAGGTTGGTAAGACCTCTAAGATCAGGTCCAACCATCAACCCATCCCCGCCATGCCCACTAACCATGTCCCTCAGTGCCAAATCTACCCTTTTCATGAGCACCTCCAGGAATGGTAACTCCACCACTTCCCTGGGCCTGTTCCTGTTGCCTTACCACTCTTTCAGAGAATAAATTTTTTCTAATATCCAAACTGAACTTTTCCTAATATCCAACAGTTGAATAATCCTAATATAATGTACCTTTAGTACCTCATTCAAAAACCTCCAAAAATAGAACATAACAGTAAATGAGTGATTTTAAGAGATCAAATAGAAGAAATGAGTTAGCCATTGCAAGACTTCAGAACCTCCTGCTCTTTGTGCAGGTTTGTGCAGGACACAGTTGTTCATGTTTGCTCATGAAAAAGATCATGATGCGCTAAGCAGTCATCTGCTACAGAAGACCACCAGCTGCAGAATACGCTTTCATTTACTATATATTGCTATACACATAGCTAGATTAATCAGATTTTAAGTTGTGTATCAAACTTGTACTACATAAGCCGCAATAGAAGCTTTGCAATCTCATGGTATCTCATTTCCTCATATATAGGAACAACCTGGCATAAATTGTCTACAGTCCAAAGGGCTTAACTGACAAAGCTGGAGTCATCTTCAGACATATCACCGGGATTGAGACTGGGTCATTGAGCACTGTCACCCTTCAAAAACATTTTGCATACATCATTAGAAGCTTACGTGCCTGGCTCTGTTCTGGGTGGTGGGAAATCGCTCAGTACTGTTACCGAACATCACATTGTTTCTTATCACTATTTCAGCCACATTGTGGCATAGCCATTCCCAGGCTTGCCATGTCGTTGAGCACACAACTGGCTCCAACAGCAGGCACTGTGTATGCAGCACTTGGCCAGCCTCCCCTCTGTCCAGCTGGTTTACTCACGTGTGGATGACTTTAAGCACCTGGAATGCCCATGCACCCAAATACAGAATTGCTTTATTGCAAGGCCATATTGAGTACTAAGAAATCCTTGAAGTGCAAAAAGTGGAATAAAGCACTAATGAGACAACCCAGAAATTCCCAGTTTCCTCTTATTTTCATTTATGGCTTAACTGAATTCTTATTAAAAAATAAATGCAATTAAAGAGTTATTTGACATAAGTAAAGTAGTTTCAGTAATTCTAAGGCAACAATCTAAGAGCCAGACTGGGGCTGCCTACAGCCCTGTGCAGCTGACAAGAAACTTGCAATGCTCTTACAAAACAGAGATAAGCAGAGAGCCACTAGTACTGTGAGTCCTTTAACCTTCAGGAGCACAGTTGGATTTTTATGTATGACAAAAAAATACCCTTATTTCCATCTCAGTGTTTTGCTGATCCATGACCATTTCTGTCAAAAGCAATGATTTCAAACTCTGCTAGCAGTATGTGATTTCCTAGGCACATGGAAAAACCTGTGCTCTAAACAAGGAGTGCTTTCAAAGCCACATTTGTTCCCTTCTAACGATCACTTCAAGTGACATTTGCATTTGGCCCATAAGCAGAGAAGTTTACCTGACACAGGGTGGCCCAATTAATGTTAAAGACCTTGTCTCTCTGATCCTATGGTCACAATGGATTCCAATACAGCTCCCATTTAAGAATATTACTGAGGAATCAATCACTTGTCCAAAGGGAGCAGCACACGGAGCTTTGCTGTCGGCAGAGGTTGCTTCTCTGCAAGCAGCACATCAGGCTCTGCTGGGGAGACTCAAAGTGACAAAGAGCCAGCCTCTGTTGGCCATCAATTATGGCTAGCAAATGTGGCAGAGGGAGGCAGGGCAAGGCAGCAAGGAGCTGGCTTGCGTACTACTTGGGGCAGCTGAGCTGGGGCTGCCGGGCAACGAGACCTTCTCCAGGGTTGTGTGCAGGAGGAACACAAAAAGACTCCTGTTCGCTCTGCAGCAAATACAATGCCATCTTAGTCAGTTTAGTGGCGGAACCTGGGTTGTGGAGAAAAGTGAGCAGAAAATGCCATCACATTTTGAAGATTCAAATCTAAATAGTAAAAAGGAAGGAAGGAAAGAGGGAATCACCTCTTTTGTCCTAAAATAACATAAGGTTCTTGATAGAAATTGTCTTTTGTTTGGAACCCACAGCCTGGTATTGTCAAGTGTTTGGATTATTTCTTCTTTAACACATAAAAGCAGCAAAAAGAGGTGGAGTGATAACGGCACTGGCTTATAAAGGATTGCTCCCTTATGCCCTTCAAAACAGTCAGAAAACAAAGAAGTGGTGCAGACACTGTTTAGTATTTGTGGAAGCTGAAGATAGCAAAAGGGTTAACAAAGAAGATCTCCGTATGGTCAAATCTAATTTAACGTCTTGAGTGATGATCTAGAAGGGCAACTGAAAGTAAATTAGCAGCACTTGCAAAAAAACACAGCAATTGACCATAGTAATGGGAATAAGATACCAATACCCTGATGTAAATATCAAAATAGTTAATAATGTATGATAAAATAAAATAAAATTAAAAAAACAGCAACAGAGAAAATAATTTTTAGCTATCATACCAATGAATGGAAACCCCAGCTGAAGTCACAGCCTTGGCTGCATGTTCTCTAGGCAACTACACTTACAGTCCCAGCTCTATAACCACCAGAGACATGTTCCCTGTACGTGTGTGCAACCATAAATCTCATTTGCACAAGAAAGAAACAAGGTATGATGCAGAAGCAATAAGTAACGTTAGAAGTAAGTAAATCTGCTATCATAGAATGGCTTGGGATGGAAGGGATCTTTGAAATCACTTACTTCCAGGCTCCTGGATCAGGAAGTAAATTTTTGCCATAGACGGGTCTTGAATCTAGCAAGCCTTAATGTGACCCTCTGTTTGAAACCAAAAGGTAGAAAATGTGAGTGTAAAGCCCAAATTTTAAAACATGAGAGTGAAACCAAAGAATCATGTTATATAAGGGACAGGAACTCTGAAGGGGCACAACATCATCCTGCACATACATCAGACCATCAGCATTGAGATTAATGTTGCTATGCTCACTTACATCGAGAGGCAATTTGGCCTGCATTTTCTGCATATGACAACTTCTATTTTAAATATTTTCTCAAAGGAAAGACTGTGGAAACAACCACCACCTATGATGCTTTCTTCCTAACAAGAGCAATGACACTGGATATTACTCCAAAGAACTGTGTCGACTGCACACAACAAAATGTTCAAGTTAGGGTATTAGGAATAGCCTCAGTTATTTCCTAAACATGCTTCTATACCACAAATAAGGTGAATCTTACTGAAGAATGTCAGCATCATTTGTTGGACCAGCTTAACAGTTAGGAGAAGAATATCTTTCATATCTACCTTAAAGTTTACTTTTCCTCCAGCTAAACCTCTTGCTTTTATTAAGCATCTATTACACATGCTGGACTATTAGCTTCTGCTGAAATGTAAAGCATCAAATTCCATTTTACTTTTCTCATCAATTTTGTCTGTGCTCTTTTCATTATGGCTTTGAGTTTAGTCCAATTTTAAGCATATGAGAGAAAATGAAACATCTTTAAGATGAACTGGAGGTTGCTATGTTACCATGACAGTAGGTTTGTGTTGTAGCTGGTGATGGTTTGTGCTTGCTTGGATGGTAATTACTGTCAAAATGCAAAGGGTTAGCAAAAAGAGCCCATGGGAAAGTGCAGGATGACAGTCCATGCAAGACATCCTGCTAATAGGTCTGAGAGCAATTACTGTATGGTTTATGATCACAATACTTAACCCTCTGCCTCTCAGATTTACAAATGTCTTTGCTTTCTGCATTTGCGTAAACTACACTTGCTACAACCCTATGGGATGGTCACGGATTCTCTCAAACCACAAAGTTATTCTGAGCAATTTTTCCAAGATTAAGTTGTTCTTCCTAGTACAAAACTGCGCTGAGGATGCAGACATCCTGAAACAAATGCTGAAAATCTTGTAACACAACTTAGCTTTCACAGAAACCAACAACGACCATTAAAAGATTATTTTATTACTATTTAAACAAAACAACTACAGCCATCACCAACTAACAGCCTTATTTCATAATACCCATCCGTAGGAAATCAGAAGAATAATTCAGGGATCTTAAAGCTCATCCAGACCCAATACCCTGCCCTGGGCTAGTTGCTGTCCAACAGGTCAGGCTATCCGGGACCATATCCAACCTGGCCTTGAATATCTCCAGGATGGGGCATCCATGGTTTCTGTGGGCAAGCTGAGAAATACATAAAAGTATTTCTCACAAGTGTCTGGTTTAATTAAAGGTGTTGGGAATACTTGCAGAGTTTCCTTTCCAGGAGTCAGGTCTTGCCCAACAACTTCATCAATGACCTAGATGAAGGGATAGAGTCCACTCTCAGCAAGTTTGCTAATGACAGAAAGCTGGGAGAGTTGGCTGACCCACGTGAAAGCTGTGCTACCATTCAACAAGACCTGGACACACTGGAGAGTTGGGCAGGGAGGAACTTGATGAGATTCAACAAGAACAAGTGTAGAGTCTTGCACCTGAGGAGGAATGCATGCACCAGTACAGGTTGGGGTCTGACCTGCTGGAAAGAACCTCTGTGGAGAAGGACCCGGGGATCCTGGTGGACAGCAGTTTGGCAATGAGCCAGTAGTGTGCCCTTGTGGCCAAGAAGGCCAATGGTATCCCAGGGTGCATTAAAAATAGCGCTGCCAGCAGGGTGATGGAGGTAATCCTCCCCCTCTACTCTGCCTTGATAAGTCCATACTTAGACTATGGTGTCCAGTTCTGGGCTTCCCTATTCAAAAAAGGCAGAAATCTCCTAGAAGGAGTCCTGTGGAGGGCCACAAAGATTATAAAGGGCCTGGAGCATCTCCCTTAGAGGAAAGGCTGAGTGACCTGGGTCTGTTCAGTCTGAAGAAAAGAAGATTGAGAGGGGTTATGATAAATGTTTATAAATATCTAAAGGAAGGTGGGAGGCAAATAGATGAGGCCAGGCTCTTCTTGGTGGTATGTAGTGATAGGACAAGGAGAAATGACCTAAAACTTGAACATAGGAAGTTCCATACAAACATGTGTAAGAACTTGTTTGCTGTATGGGTGATGGAGCACTGGAACAGGTTGTCCAGCAAGATTATGTAGTCTCCTATGGAGATATTCAAGATGTGGCTGGAAACTTTCTGTGTAACCTATTGTAGGGAACCTGCTTTAGCAGAGGCCTTGGACTCAGTCTCTCAAGGTCTCTTCCTATCCCTGCGATTCTTTGATTCTGTTGTTGTTTCTGCCTCATTTATCTAGCTCCAATCAAAGGATACACCTGAGGAAATTCAGGAGAGCTCACAGCAACGCTGTCTGTGGTACAGCTACTCATGAACTTGGGATGCTGTTTTTGTGGAGTCATGTGGGACTTCCAGTCCCAGGAAAACACCTAATACTCACTCTGGCCCTGTTAATTCAGCACCTTTCCTTACAGCTATACTCTGTCAGCCTCTGCACAGGATCAATCCTCTGTACTGCGCAACTCTAATTATAATCTCATTCCGATTAACAGTGTCTTGATAGCAATTTCATTACTAAAAAAGTAACATTTATTAGCCTATTGTAATGCATTGTGATTGTAACTCTAATGCTAATAGGAAGAAGTTTAACCTCATTTCATTTTCAGTTAAAAACCTTGTAACAGTGTTCATAAATCAGGGTTTCAAACATTTTAAAAGCAAAGTTGCAGCTACACACTGTGGGTGTCTTTTACACATCTTTGCATTTCATATTAGTCTGGGATCCAGTCTTTTGGCACTCTCCATACAACCCACATTTTATTTAGATTATTATTTATTTAGATTATCATTATGAAGGCTGAGAAACCCCTCTTCTTGAGTATAATTTGCATAATTTAGGTAGATTGTGTTTTCAGTTACATTAATAACCCAAAATGAGGCATTCTGATGAGAACTCTTTCACTCACTTAAAATTAACGTTTTCATTAGTGATTCTTTCAAAGATGCCCCTCCTTCCTCTAGCACGCACACATTTAGGATGCTAGATTTTAAAAAGGAAATGCACTGCAAATTTGATCCCAATGTATTCTGTTCTCACTGCAAATCACAAACTGGATAAAAAACCCGTAGAAAGTAAGGCAGTTTGAGGTGAAGAGTAACATTCTTCACCTCAAATTCTCATTTTTCAGGAAGATCTCCTGAGCTTTTCTGTGACTATTTTTATGATGCTGATTAGAAAAATGAAATAAAATAAAAATTGTACTAAAGATATCTTATTATCAAAAACACATTAGATAGGGATTCTGGGTTCCTTCACTGAGCCTTTGGCTTCCCGCTTCCGCCCAAGTAACCCCACAAATTATAACAATTCCATTTCCCACAGATGATTGCTGATTATTTCAAGCAGTTCAGTTTCACCTGACAACAACAGGAATATCAGCTCTGGTCTAAACAGGAGTAACAGCCAAGCAGCTCCTACTTTATTCATGTTACATCTGACCTAGGTTTTCCACTTCTAAGCTCTCAGCAGCTCTCTATGTTCACACTTGTGCCGCCTTACTTTTGATTAAGGACTTACTTTTGAAGATGCATAACAAAGCTCCTGTCATTGTCACCATCTAGGCCACAAAATGGATGTGTAAGCATTATCTGTTGTAAGAAAAACAGGATTATCTCTGAAATCTACTGCGTTGCTAGAGGCATTTTACAGTGGCTGATCACCAACCATTCTGTGGTCAAGTTCTACACTAAATCTTCCAAGTGAGTTTGGTGTTTTCCACTGGCTCTCAAAATAGGCTCCAAGATAGAAAAGCTAGCATCCTGTGTACACCTGTCAGTCGCTGTATTCTTTTCCCGTACATTCCAAGTTTGTGCAATTCCCCAAAATACCTATAAGCACAACTAGTATGCTTTTATTGCTGTTACTGATAAATGCCAGCTACAGATCTGGGAAACATAAAGGGCAGACATCATTGTAGAAGTCTGACTATGTTTGAGGCTCCTTTCTAAAAGTGATTACGACTAACCATTAATCTATGTCTCCAGCACACTGCACTGTAGACGATTCTGTCTTTCAAGCAGGACCTGCTGCTCCAAGGGAGAAACTGCTTTTTGAAAGCCACCGTTTGGCACAGGCTACTCAGGGAAGTGGCAAAGTCACTGTTCCAGAAGGTGTTCAAGAACATGATTAGTGGGCATGGTGGGGATGGATTAATAGTCTTAGAGGTTTTTTCCAACCTCAACGATTCTATCATTACTTCTGAGAGGCTTTTTATCTCTTGCAAGCCTCTTTTAATGATAGTTGTCCTTCAAATCTGCAGAACGGATTAGGGATATGCTGAAACAGAACTATGTTCTGTTCTTGGTCATGTATGCTATGACATGGCCGGGGCTAGACTCAGAGGCCTGTGGAAGAGACCATGAGCCTGAAGAGCCAGCCTGGTTCCTACAACCCCATCATGTCCTTTTCACTGTGTCAAGGGGGAGCAATGTCAGTCTTTAAATATTTTAATTCTAGGGAGTAGTAGAGAAGCACAGCAAAGAGAGAGTGCCTCAGACCCACAGTATTATCAAATGTGTATCCTGGCATGCTTTCCCACAAAATGCGTGACGGGTTCAAGCCTGAGGCAAAATCTATGCCCAGCCCCCATGGCAGCTGTTTATCTGTTCCATAGACATTGGAGGATTTCTATTCCTTCCTACAGAATCCTCAGCTCCAAGACCAAAAGGAGCCCTTCCTGGGAATTAGACTCAAAAATACATGCCCCAGAAACGCAACGGCATCTGTTTCTGCACTGGAAAAAAAGACTTAAGAGAGCAGGGACCTCCCACCCGTCCTGTTGAATTCAGATATTATGTCTCCTTTCTGCATCCCTCCCTCCTCAGGAAGCACCCCTGGGAACCCATCTTGCCTTGCACACAGGCAGAGATGCTGCAACATCTGATTTCCAAATAGACTGTGCTCTGCACCAAAGCACTACTTCCCAGGGTCTTCCATACTCCTATGATCACCTCTGCTGCTTCTCTTAGTACACACACAGCCACTGCATGCCTCAAAAAGAATAATCCAGCAAGCTGGCCTTCTGGGCAAGAGCACATGACTCCTCTGAGGACCACCACAGCAGTGAGGGATGGACAGATTTCCAGGCTCTGAAGATTACTGCTGATGCATCAGATTGCAGGCCATCTCAGCAACACGGTGCATACACAGTGTCATACAGGCATGCCTGGGTTATACGTGCCTGCTCATAGTGCTCAGTGCTTGTATCACAAACACCTCTCCAAGGACTAATTACATCTGACTCCTGCTATGGGAGTCCCAAATCTATTGAGAAACAGGGCTATGGGCTCAGAGGAAACAGCACAACAAGCAGCAACAGATGCAGGCATCTTGGTAACAACACGTCAACACATTAAGAACTAACGTCACTACTCCTCTACAACACATACAAAATTACTTTGGTATCTCAGAACACAAGATTGCAATGACTTGCATTATGTATCAGCTTCCAGATCTATGGCCAAGTTCTTCTTCTACTAGAGTTTGCTTGGAAAAAATGTGATACATTCAGAAGTCTTAAAGCATTTGTCCTCGCAGGTAGTTGTACCATACAGCTGGAGTATCACAGCACAGTAATGAAGCACACATCTCATCCTGCATAGCTGGGCAAGTTCTGCACACAGATCGATGGTGTGTTTGTACTCAGAAACAGCTGGCAAATCCCCACTTGTCAGAAAATGTTCACCCTTCACAGCACAGAAAATAAAACGGAGACAAATACCACTAGTCTGACTCACTGGGTAGAATAAAAGCTGCTTTTCTTGGGCGTGTAGTGACCTCAGTGTGACCCAGTACATTATTGATGAAAAATATGTGTTCTTTGCAAGGAGATGGGTCATGGAAAATGTAGTAAGAATGGGGATGAAACTGAGAATTTCATTTGAATTGTCGGTTGTTTTGGCACAAGTGCAGTTTCCCTTGCACAAGCAAAAGGAAAGCTCTGAAGCAGACAACACAGACCAAGCTGGTAGCTTGCTGAAAAGGAATGCTAAAAGTTCCTGTGAAAAACTGACATGGCCCCATTTCCTAAAACAGAAAGGTTACTATCAGCACTCCTACCTTGATTGCATCAAAAGAGGTAAAGAGGTAATAGCTTATTTGAAAGATTAATATTTTTCAGATGGATGGAGTCTATGGCTGAGTTTAAGTTTCCATCTAATTATTACCCCTCAAGGGCCACTGAGCATTGGAGAAAGCAGAGCTTTCTGAAGAAAAGAAATTTTCTGAAGAACAGAATTTTTTGTGTAATATTTCTGAGAAGGAAGAACTATAACATGGGTATTTTTTCATCAGGAAAAAAAATGAACAAGTCTCAAAGGAGGGATAAAAGCTATGTGAATGCCCTGGGGAAGGTGATGCCACATTTTCTTCCCCTAAGCAGCAATAGCGTCAGATGTGGCAAATCTCCTGTGTAGGTTTCTCCCTTTCTCTTCACTAGCAACAACACATGAAGAACCTGCTGAAATGCAAAAATTTCACTGTGCAGGCAAGTTCAAGTTACACCACTGCTGTTCGTGGCTTAGAGAAGGCTATAATTCTCTTGCATGCTTTCCTATATTACTTAGGCATAATTACACTTCATACCCAACTGGAAATTGAGCCCAACTCGAAACATAGGCCCAGAGCTGTATTCTCAACCCACATCTGTGCATATTATTTTATACCCATCAGATCTCTGGGAAATCCTCTCACTTATAAAGCAATCACCAGCTTTGTTTAGTGACTTCCTCTAACAATAGTTCCATGTGCTGAATACGGAAATACATTTTTCACACTTTAGTTTATTAGCAGCGATCTCATCCTTTGTCTCACTGTCCAACATGTGAGCAGCAAGAAGCTGTAGAGTTTAAAGGCATCAGATGTTGCTTCATGAGGAATACTGGCATGCATCAGTAATACTGGAACAAGCTCTATGCCTTCTGCTATAAAATAAATCCATTTCTGTGTGCTGTTACTGTGGTGAACACCACAGTAAGAGTTCAGCTGCCATGTGTAATTCCCCTTTCACAACACTGGTCAAGTACAGGCAAGATGAGGTGGTTCTGGAAAGTTACAGGTGCTATAAAACTGTAAGGGAAAAGTATTCCTCTGAAAGGAACAAGCAGAAATGCAGTTTTGGCAGTCCATCTAAATCCTTCTCTGTCAGCTTTCATCATCTGAGACTTGGCTCTATCTACTGATAGGATATTTGGAGTATTTTCTCCACTCTTATTCTCGAAGTCTCCTCCCTTGCGTACCTAAACCAAGACATCCCTGACAAAGTATGACACGCTGAACACAATTCTACTTATACAGAAATAGACACTGTTTTGAAATGTTCTTTGACAGTGGTCACCTCAGACAGATTTGCTAGCAACTGACAGTTTGTGAGGATACTGCAAATAAATATTGCCGTGAATAGAAAAAAAAAAAAAAAAAACAGAAACTTTGTTCTGTTTGTGCTGACTAAACAAATTCTCCCAGATTAGATAAAGCAGACAGGAAAGGCACTGTGACATCCGCCTACAAATATTCTTGAGATGACAAGCACAGAGGTGCTCATCTCTTCTGCAGGAAACAATTTCAGGGACCCTGTGCAACTGTGAAAATGTCTGAGTTCTTATTAAGATACTATAGCGACCCTCCATCATATGAAGGAGATGTAGATTGAAATGACCTCAACACTATTTCTCCATAGAAAACAGATAAGACAGCTTTCCTTCAAGAGAACCCTTCTATGAAAAAAATATGGCTAGAGTCACTCTTTCCTCTGGTGAAAATCACAGAATCACAAAATTGTAGAGGCTGGAAGGAATCTCTAGAGATTACAGAGTCCAATCCCCCTGCAAAACAAGCCCCCAACAGCAGGCTGCACAGGTAGGCATCCAGATAGATCTTGAATATCTCCAGAGAAGCAGAATCCACAACCTCCCTGGGCAGCTCTTCCAGTGCTTTGTCACCCTTACTGACAAGAAGCTCCTTTGCATATTGGTGTGGAGCTTCCTATTCTCAAGCTTATGGTCATTTCCCCCTGTAAAAACAAAAAACAAAAAACAAAAAACAAAACAACACCCTGTCATTCTTACCTTTAGCCCCTTGCCCTCAATCCTGTGACCACAGTTATTTGATTCATTCCACTCTGAAAGTACCTTCCTGTAAAATGAACAGAGCACAAAAATGGGCTGACTTTTATCATTTTTTTTGGTATTTTAGCTCATCTTCAACTTACTGCATGCATCTGTTTACACTGTAAGACTAGCATCTCTTACAAATCTTTCCTTTTGTGGGAGGAGTGGAAAAGAGAAAGAAAACACACTGTGGGTACTGCTGAGCCTCTTTGGAGGTGCTGAGACCCGGCTAACGCCTAGATATACTTCATTATCTCATCAGTAGAGGGCTCCCTCGCCTATGGCAGCCCTATATATCGTGCGCGGTGTATTCCGCCTTCACCGAAGATCCAAATGCACGAAGCTGTCATTTCTCATTGTTCTCAAATCCATCCTAATATCAGATGATACAAAAACACAAGGGCTTGGAGGATTTAAATCCACTCAGAAGAAAGATTGGCATCCAAACACAGCATGCTTATGGATATTTCACACCTAGGAAAGTCACAGCCATGAACATTTCTCCTACTTGCATAACTATTTAGCAAGTTTTGGGCTTTATCTCCAGTCACTTCCATTCTTCATTCACATCCATATAGCAGCTACTTCTAACCCGTAACTAAAACTAGATTTAATGAAAAGCGGAAACCAAAGTTCTGCATATCCTTGAATCAAGACTCTGGAAATACTGTTCAGATAAAAATAAACAGTGCAGTAAATTCCCTCCTCACAAATCCTTGCCAGTGAGTCTAGTCAGCTTCTAATTAAAAGGCTTGAGGGAATACAGCATCACACTCGCAAATACAATTAATAAACCCCGAAGTAGCTATTCCATCACAGGCACAGCTAATGGAGTAATGCTATCCTTAGCTTGTCCATATAAGGGGACAGGACTGAAAATCTGCAAGCACCTGGTGGTGCTGAGGATCAGGTCTCCACTAACTGTACTGCTGAGACATAGAAGCTGGGTTCCTAGAAGAACTCAGACATAGTCTGATTTTTGGATGGTCCTCTTTGGAGTCAGGAGCTGGACTCGATGATCCTTATGGGTCCCTTTAAACTCAGGATATTCAATGACTCTAAATCCAGGAAGGCCATGGTGATGATTATTGCAACTGACCCAACACTTGCATTTAGGCCAGGAGATGAGGTGAGCTCAGTTTGCCCCTATAAACATTGCCTTCAGATATCAGTCTGCTTCAAGGCACACCTAGATAAACAGGACAGTAAATTCATTTCCATCAGTCAAGCAAAATTCACTGCAGTTCTTTGTTTCTTTCTGTAAAACAATGAACCAAGTACTCTTTCTAGAAAACAGCTTTTACAAATACTAAAAATGCAACTAATTTTTGTCAGTTACCCCTACCTTTGGATAGGAGACCAACCCCAGCAAATGCGTACACTAACTGCCGGTAAGATCATTATTTTTCTATTAAGTACTTATAAGCCCTTTCCCACGTTTCCTCCATTGCTTCTGTTGTTTTTCTTTCCCTCCAACCCAAAGGTTCTCCACTACTTTGCCTTCCATCTTTATCAGCTTCCATATCTGCATCTTCCAGCCAGCCTCAGCATTGCCTCTTTGATAGACTGTCATTCACTGCAAGAAAAACTGAAGAGAAAGCAAACCTCATTTCACAACAGACAGCATAGACATATCAAATAAGGACACCTACTGCCTATAATAAGATGGGAGCAGATGGCATAAGGAAGCCCATATAAGTCAAACTAAAAAACAGAAAAAGAAGAGTGCTGTCCTTTACCATCATTTCCCATCCAATCTATTATCTTCTCTAGAACAAATTAAGATGTACGAGAAGATTCAGACCTTCCCATGGAACATTATTTCTTCCTCCTTGATCAGCCTGCTACACAATTCATGCTGAAAGTGTTTGAATATTTGCAGAAAAGACAGTGGTTTCCATTGTATGACAGTAGCACAACCACATGCAAGTTCAGATCACAGTTATTTATTTGACTGAGTGAAAAAATCAATCCTCAGCCTGCACTACTTGGCGCAGATCCAACTCATGATGAAAAAAGCTTATCAACAGTCACAGTGTTCACAATCAGTCCAACTTTCAACTTAACAAGACATTTTCCGTGTACGTCCTTTTGCACTTACAGAAGGTGAAGTCGACCATTAATGTCAGTAGCTCAAAGTTTGGAGTTAACTAATTTCTATGAAATTCGATGTAACTCACTATATTTTCATTGAACTGCAGATATCTACCTCTGCTCCACACTCTGCAACTCCAAAAAGGGTTTACAGCCTCTCCCACTTTCTCACTACAGGAGATATCTACCCCATGATTCCCAGGGACTTCCTGCGAAGTACTGATTCAGAAACAGGATTTTTGAATAAGATTGTTCTTCCTCTTCAAGTAAGAGCCTACACTTGCACGTTCCCTGCAGAAGGGAAATTCAACAATTCCCCTTTTATTTGGGCATGCAACTTGCATTTGAGGCCATCTTCGGATTGTGAGGCATTATGCAGCTGTAGCCTCTGACCATGTATACCAGCAGCATGGTTGGGACAAACAATACCTCTTACAAATCTCAGCACAGATTTGAATGAGGAGACAGAAGAGGGATGCAAGCACACGATATCAGAGTGCTACTGACTCAGACCAAGGGTCCAGCTCCTCTAATTACCTACTCTCCAACCACAACTACAGCTGGCAACCAGGGTGAGTAAGCTGAGGGGAAGGCATACGTAATCATTCCCTCTACCATACTCCCAGACTAATTTTAGCATAGGCTATTTACCAGGTCTGACCTTGCTTGTTTAGCCTGCAACATTTCTCTTGAAAATGCTTGTTCAGTGCTCTCCAAGCTCCTGTAAAAACTTCATGTACATTTCCTGAATGTTTTCACAGAATTTTGTGTAAATATAAATAACATACAAATACATAAATAATAGAACAATCATTACTTCATAATAAAATCTTTTTAAAAGCACTTTCTTTGCAAAAATAGCTACAGCCTCGTTTTGAAAACCCAAGTGGGACGATACATCTGGATTTTTCCGTTCTTACTTTCCTTGCCTGGCTGAGAGAAATTTATTCTTTATGTATTAAAAAAGGAACAGGCATTAAACCTTCCCTGTGTGGTTTTACCCAGACTGAAAAAATACTTACATGATGGGATAGAATCTGAAGTTGGAAGTTTTGTATAGAAAGCATGCAATGCTGCAAGAGAGGCCTCAGAAAAACTGTGCTGCCCTTCAGCAAGAACTACAAAGTCCTTTCCCATTTCAATGTACTGATTATAGATTCCAGTAAAAGACGTGAAAGGAGTGAAATCTAGATTTAAACCCTAAAGTGAAGACTCAAGTTATATGTAAGCTCAGCAAAAGTTTGGAACAGGTTCCCTTCCCCATCTACTGAACACGCTGTTCACTCTACATTGCTTCTCCAGAAACCTGATCCTCTTCGTACAATCAGCTTATAAAGTCTTCTGGGAAGTTATTTCAGAAGCAGCATTGACAGGTATTAAAAATAAGACAGCACCAAATTGCACCAGAAAAACAGATTTTAGAACAAGTTATTAACTTCAACAGCAACACATTACTGAAGTGAGCAATCAGAAGTGCAGCAGGAACCTAGGAAGTTGCTGAGTTGCTGACAAGGAAGATCAAAATTATATACTGTACTAAAGAACTGGAGGGAAGCCAACACCATCCCTAAGACTGTAATGGCAGCAGGGCTGAGATCAAATTCTGAAGGCCAATGAACCTTACCTTAATGGCTGGTAAATCAGAAGGAATTGTACTATGTTTATTGAGCACTCCCATTCTTATGTCTCTGACTTACTAGGATTAGATGAGAGAATTCAGCACATTAAAGCAGAAGAATGAACAGCCAAGCAAAGAAAAGATTTCTCAAACCAATGCCATTATGTCAAATGTGACTCCAATTTGTAATTAACCTCTGAGAATAAACTCTGTCAATCTTCATTTCTTCATCTGGCTATGAATGTTCAAGTTAGATGCTTGGTAGATCTTGCCAGGAGCTCCCTGAGAAGGGGACTGGATTTCTGGTGAGTACATAACATCATAGACTTCTCCCTCTATCAGCCACAAATCCTTTTTCTCATTTTAAAAAATGTGACAATGGGCAAGATGTCAGCATCTTCACATAATGTGAAGGCATAAAATATATTCATCGCAGTGCTCAAAGTGGTACAGAACTCCAGGATGTAATCAATCCCTTGAGGATGTTGAAGAAAACTTAATTATGCTCTCATTGAAATATGGAAAGAGAGCTGTTCAAAATCCTATTAACAATTTATCAATTTTGGCTTTTGAAAACCACATCGCTCTTCAAGGCTTTATGACAACCAGGTACAAAGTTGTTTTTCAGCAGGCAAGTGAATGCAAAGAAGAACCTTCCCTAAAGAATACAATTAAGAGGCGAAAAGATTAGGATTTTGATCTTTTTTTCTTAAGGTTCTTAGAGTGAGCAGCAAAAAAAAAGATAGTAAAAAGCTAACTTTGCAAGAAACAGCACCAAAGAACCTTTCTTAATGTGCAAGTGACAAGAGGAATGAGAATCTGACCGTGGAGATACAAGCCAGCCCCAACAAGTGCTTGTCCTGCAGGAACCGCTTGTCTCCTGTAAGACTCCATGCAACGTGGGAGCTCAGCACTTCTTAAAGTCCGGTGAATATTGTATGGACACTGAAACTCAGAGAATTGGCAGTTGGCAGACAGACCCGCTGCAACTCCTCTGAACTGGTGACTTGCTCTTCTACATGAACTAAAACTTAGGATAAATTTTGCAAGAATTTGCTTTCTGAGCCTTAGCTTCCTGGAAAAAGGTTCTTCTTACACTTTCTGTTGCCTTGTCTTACATTCTTTTACTGAGATCAGATCCGATACTTATGAACCGTGCAGGTAGTGTTTAAAAAAGGATAAGAAAAAGAAAAAAAAACCTTTTCAAGCATCACATAGGAAACTGCTCTTTCACCTCAAGCATTTTAAGCTTGGACTTCCTTTCACTTCATTTAACCTGGCCAAGATTCTTCATTACCTTCAGGTCAAATGACAACACAGTCATTTTCTTTCCTGTGGCTGATAACCCCAGGTCTTTCTTACACCTCTTCACTCAGCAATGCCTCCCATATTAAATCTCCCTCAGCATTGGGGTAGCATTTCCTTTACTTGCCCATGGCTGTGAAGTAGGATAGGCAACATCATTCAGTCTTGCAAAGTCACCCTTCATTCTGCTGTAAAAGGATGTGACAGCCTGATAGCAAACACTATCTCTATGTAGGCTGAAAATGTCAGCTCTGGGACAGTATCTGGAGTATCTGGACAGAATTCATTTAGCTCCTTCACTGTTGATCGACATTGAGTCTTCCTGGATGGCAAGTGAGAGCTGCTACCGCCTACATTCAACTGCTCCAGCCCAAAACTGGAAAAAATCTGAAGGCTTTCATCTCTCTCTCTTAGTTATGGTTAACTGTTGATGCACATTGAGTAACTGTTGTACAAAATATCACTTTTCATCCAGTATTTAAAATGTAGGGTCAGAAATCTTTCAGTAGACTATTATCAAATAGAAAAAAAACATTTATTACAGGTGAGCATATGCCTAAAAACCAAGACAGGAAACCCACATACTTCAGTTTCAGGGATCTTTGCAGAGCCCTGTTGGTGTCTACAATATAACCAGTAACCTGGCTCTTTTGACATGCTTCCATGACTTTAGAACAGCCACTCCATTGCCTAACGGAAATATGAATAAGGAGTTATTTTCGGGAAAGAAAAATATTATCTAATATTTGGAACAAAGACACAAAAGAGAGGGTTCAAAACCAAGACAGAGTATGAGATTGGCTTCTCCCCCTACTCCCCTTTATCACATAAAATAATCTGGATAGCATACAAGCTGCATTAGATTGTGCTCTATATACCCTTAAGCTCTGACAAACTCATTCCTCATGAAATATCAGAAAACAACCAGCTATCTTTTCATTTTATTTTTTAAAGTAAAAGTAATATTAGATTGTATAATGCTGACTTTGAAATAGTTTTCTCTTTCCACTTGCAGGCCAAAACTGATGACAGTAACATACCAGAGAGGACTGGATGTTGAGTCCAGCACAGAAGATATGGGAAGCAACTGCCTTGATGCTTTTCTCTTCCCCTGTTAGGTAAGTCAGTTCCTTTTCATTTGCACCACAGTCCTCTGCAGTTCTGCTCAGAAACAGACTGTCCCTAGAGCCTAGGTCCAAGTCTTCCCAGATGCTTGGAAGCATAAGCATCATTTTGGCATGTGTATGCCACTGTGGGATCCTATGCAGGGAGCAAGATCCAAATTCCAAAAGCAGAAACTGAAATAAAGATCAGAAACACACTCAGTATATGTCACCCACTGCAAATGTTTTGGGCCAGGTTCCCAAATGACATCACCTACTAGCTCATCTGACCTCAGGTGCAGTACATCAGTTGGTACCAGCTGAAGTTCTGGCTTCATTGTTCTTCTATGTTTGGGTTTTTATCTGCTTATCTTGACAGTATTGTGCCCTTCCACCACTGAGACTCAGCTATCTGATTTCCTCCATCAGACAGAATCCTGCAGAATCCCATCATTTTTCCCAATAAACTCCCATTAGGCTTCTCAGAGCTGCATGATTCTGGTTGAACATTTGCATAATAAAGTAGAAAAGGTGTCAAAAATTCTAGTGCTATAAAAAGGAGGTGAAAATACTATAAACTGTAATGTACAGCAGATGAGAAGCACAAAAAACCTGCTCAAAATATAACCACTTGACAATTGCATTAAATTGAATTGCCTCCTTCCTAACAAAAGAGTGTCAGTAAATTCCCTTTGTCCTTGAGGGTGAACATCAGAAGTGAAAAAATCTTGAAAGAAGTTATTTCCCAAGTTCACAGTTAATATTTCTTTCTTCTTCATGGGAATCCTTGGGGATAGGACTGTACCAAAGGAACCAGGGCAGAATGAAACAAAGATGAGGCCTTCAGCATTCAGTTGGTCTTTTTTGGTCAGGGGCCACTGGGAAACAACGTGTTTTGTCCTCATTAAGTACAAATATATTGACTCCAACACTGACAGGAAAAAGTGAACACGGCAAGACGTAAAGGTCTGCACCATCTTGTCACCCATTAAATGGGAGAAGCGCAGTTAACAGCACTAGAGAAATGTTTCCTACTTGATTTTATTAACTGATTGACATGAATTAATGCATTGGGATATTTGATTGTGTCATAAAATGTGTATATGAACATCATGATTCAATTTAATGTACCCATTACTGCTTGATGTGCCATTATATTAGACTAAATTAAAAGAATTTTATGGAAAAAAAATTACAATTAAAGACTCAAAATTGATTACATTCATAACTTAAAGGATATCCACTTCTATTCATGTTTTGAATAATGACAATAAAAGAACTAGAAAACAACACTGACTATGTGAAGAAAGATAAAACAAAACTTGTCAAGGATCAACTGCACTACCAAAATGAGGGGTCCATAAAGTCCCACCTTGCCTTGGCAGCATCTCAGAACGAAAATACCAGTTCAGAATGAGTGGCTACAATTTATAGCTTTTTTTTTTTTTTTCCTTAGAGATCCACTGCAGCAGAGCACATTGCAGAAATGTACCAGACAATACTCTTTCCCCAGCTGAGTAACTGCTGATCTGCCTCTTTTTCTACTTTTGAATGTTGCCCGCTGCAGGTATTTCAGTCTTGGACCACAGCCAGAGTTCTGTTCTCAGTCCTGTAATGGAAAGTTAGACCTAGGTTTTGATTCAGCTGGTGATTTTCCAAGGCTGAACACTGCTCTGTATCCACTGAGATCAGTCAAATCAGTGGTGTGAAATCAGCATCTGTAGGTTTGCACTGCTGCTCATCCAAAGCTTTCCTATGAAAATCCAGTCACTTCAACAACGATGATCAGCAAAAGGGCCTCCTTCTCTGCTTCATACTGCTAGAGAGGAACGCTGAGAGCTAATTTCCCTGAGCATCAGTATATGCCATGCAAGCAGTGTTTTGAAATGTTATAGGAAGCAACACAAGGGGAAGATGGGAGGAAATGACATGAACTAAACTGACAATTTTACATGAATTAAGCACAGCTTACAATTTCTAGTGGAAGAAAAACAGAAAGAAAACGAGTACATGCACACACAGGAAGTTTAAGGTACTTTAAGTTCATTCATAACATCCCCAAGAAAGTGGCATTTACATTTTCTAAAAACCCCTTTAATTACCACTTAGAAGCTCCCAAGTGGCTCTGCCCAGTACCTAACCATCTTTACAGTTACAAACTATTTTACTATTTTCCCCCTGAATCTTCATTCTAACTAACCACATGAAGGTTATAGAATGAAACCAGAAAATAGACCCTGACTCATTAAAGATCCCTTTCAGATCCCGTTGATGATGGTTATTAATTAGATTGTGAAGAAGTGCTAAGGGACTGCAAGTTTACTAGTAGACCTCAGCAGCATATTTTCTAGGCTATAAGACCCTCTTCAGATTGAATTATCTGAGACAAAATATCACGTTTCATAGATTAATTCAGCTTAATATCTGGGAAAGCATCTATGGACTTGAAAACACCTATTACATTCAAAAACCTGAGAATTTACACTTTCTCTGTTCTGATACACACTCCCAATGTTTCTTCTTTGGGAATGTGAGAGACCAAAGAAATGGCTGTGGTCTTCACACTTTTGGTGTCATCTGGTATGCAAGTTTCCATTCCACAAAAACAAAACAAAAAACAAGAACATCTATAACTCCATTTTCCTCTACATCTGATATGTTACCCAAATACAATTTTTCCTTACTTAGTCAATAAAAGTAACGGTTCAAATAAAAAAAAAAAAAACGATTGAAAGATTTAAATGTACAACAATCTGTTGTACAGGGACGACCAACCTGATTCAAAATGTGATAAAAAACAGCTTTGTTGCCACAGAGCTCTCATCACAATTATGCCCTGTATCTTCTAAGAATGCTGTTAATGTGGCCCCTTAACTAGGCTATGCCTTTTCCAGAGTTTTCTGCACAAAAATGCCTTGTCCTAATAGCTTTTACAGCTGGCAAGATTTTTTTAACTAGGTGAGGCAATTCAGCATCTACATTTCACTAACTTGAAATGGCACTCACTTAATGAGAACTCTGTCTAATGTTGAAAGAATTCCTATTTATTTCTAAGAAAAAGCATTGAGTAGATGAGATTTGATCTAGGTTTTTCAGGTATGTCCTTGTACCTGTGTTTTGCTTGAACATTTGTTCTGGTACAAATATGCCACGTGCTCTTTCAGGTTAATACCCATGGCATCATGGAGCCTCTTTGACCCAACCTGTAGAGCTGTCTTTTAGAGGAAAAGACCTAAAATCTCCTAATTCATCTTAAAAGTGAAAATTTATATAAGAATCGCTACATTTCACTTTATTATTTAACATCTTGATAAAAAATATTTCTTAGCCTGAAGTACACTTATGCACAATATGAATTTGATGCCTGGTCAAGCAATAGATTTTTACCACCATTTTTGAGAAGCTAGGAACTTGCACCATGGCTACAGAATTGAGAACTAAAAGAGATCATAAGTCACTAAGTTCTATCCATACCGATGTGAAATCAGAAAACTCTCGCTGGAGCCAGAATTAGCAAAGTCAAGCAAGCATGGTGCTGTACCACCAGCTTTAAATTGCAAAGAATAGCTTCTAGTCCTGGTATGTTCCCAGCTACTACCAGCTTCTTCCTCTCTTGTCTGTGCAACCTGAAGGGCAGGTAGCACAGCAAGGTTGTGCAGTGCCCTGCTTTTCTTAAACCCAGCTGGTCTAAGTGGGTCATCAAATGTTGTAAGCTTTTGCTGGAACATGCTAAAAATGTACTCACCCAGGCAGGATGCACCTTGACAACCCACAGCTTATGCACTCCCCCTTCTCTTCCATCATCTGGCCTGGCACTGGCAGCTAGAAAGGAAGGGCAATGCCCTGATCCTGCACTAAAATGTACTACTTGCCTGGCCTGCTGCGAAGGAAATCAACTCAGATCATGCAAACCTACTTACTCAATTTCACGCGCAGCACGAAGCCAGGGTAATACTTCCATTCAGGAACCTAACACTATCCTATGGGCCTAAAAGAAGGAAGAAGGGGCAGGAATTTGCAGAAATAGGGACACAAGAGAAAATTAAGAAGATTGAAAGCATCAAAACGCACTACACAAGGTAGAAAGATCAATGGAAAGCAAGAGCCTGGGGGGAGGTGGGAACCAAACAAATAGAAGAGGCAGTTTTTAGGTTTCAAGCAAAGCAGTTGAGATTGCACAAACACTGAATCTCACTGACATCCACAGGGGTTTGCTCATTGGATTAGGCTAAATCCATAACAAAAGCCTCTGCCAGAGGACAAATAGAAGTAATGTGTAATTCTGGATGCTTGTTAGTATCTACATTCTATATTTTTCTTGGAAGAGGATGTTACTGATAAATCCTGGAGGATTTTCTCAGCACATACAGATGCAACTCTTAAGCAGAATTTTTTGGACACCATCCAAACAAGCAATTTTGATGACATGAGTATGCCTGAAGGTTGGCCTGAGACATGCTCCACTTTCTGGAGATGGGAGACACTGAGCAAGAACTTGACATGCCCCTTATCTGCAAGAAAGTTGGGGAAAAAAAAAACCAAAACCCCACCAGACACATGCCATCAAGAAGCTTATGCTCATGTCTTAGGCATAAATCCCTGCCCATCTCCCCAGAGCTGGTCTCTGCTAAACACATAGCACTATGAAATGCACTTCAAATTTCAATCAGAGACAGTTTGTCTCTTCTTTATCCAACAGACACCAAGGGAAGGAAATCACCCCTCTTTCCTATAGAGAAATCCACTCTTATTTGCAGGTTCTTCCAGTTATTTATATGAATATCTTACCCTGCTTATGAGTGTACTCAAGCCTTTTGTCCATATCGGACGTATACAAGCTGTTACAGAAACAAAGAGAAAAGGTAACAGAGTGATATCAGACCCTTGAGAGGTCAGCAGCTCTCCTGACTCACAGCAGTGCGGATTATCAACACTCTGCAGGACACAATCCTACATACAGTAAACTCAATACATTCTAGAAAGCAACAATTAATAAAAAAGACTTGAAAGTACCTAACAATACCAAAAAAACCTTATATCAGCATGTACTGGGACTCTGTAGTCTGACTACATGCACTTAAAGCACAACAGAAAACTAGGCAATAAAAACAGCATTTGGGGACCACAAACATCTATGGAGAAAGCATAACAGAAGAGTTGGCACTGTGGGATCTGTTTTGAGATCTTATCTCCATTACAAAGTCATTTCATGGCTATGAAAAACAAACATAAGGGCACGTTTTCATTCCTGCTTTGCAGGCCTGCTTTGTCTATTCTGAGTGTTTCAGCTAACACTCCTGACTTGGTATCTCAGTGAAGCAGTTTCCAAAAAGCAGTTATCTAATTCTGCTAACATCCAGCTCAGATTCAGATGAATACCTGCTCTTTGCAGACAAGATCTGCGTTCTCACTGATCTTAGGGAATTCACCTATTTCAGGCATGGTTCCTTCACCGTGTTTCATGTCTTTCTGAACTAACACCGCTATTTGATATTTTCAATGATTTTCTTACTCTTTGTATATCATTCAGTATTTTATGTATACCAATGAACAGCATTTAAGGTACAGTAGAGACAAATACAGTACAACCCCAGAGAAGGTTGAAAGCTCAGGTCAAAGCAGTACTGATAGAACAACAATTAGAAAATACTTGCTCAAAACCATCAGAAGTCATTAATGATTTTGGGTATTGCCAGTTTTAGGGTGTTTTCTTTCTAGGGAAGCTTCTAAATGCATCTAAGTTTTTCCAATACATACTCTGGAGTATCCCAGAACACAACTAACATCTTATGAATCATGGCTGTTACTGTCATGGCTTGCTCCTGGCCCCTTCAGTCTAGGAACCAGAATCAAGTTGATTTCTGAAAGACAGAAGTCGGATGCAGCAAGATATTTGAAGGAGGACATGGTAATGGCCTTGTGGAATACCCTCTTGAAGAGATGCCAACAAGTAAATTGTTGAAGAAAAAAGTACAATGCATGTCAGATTTTTAATTACATGTCTATTTCCCCAACAAAGAAGTGCAATTAAAGTTAATCATTTCTATTATATTACACGTTGCCTCCATTACTAATGGAATCAGGAATGCATGAAAGAAATGCACATTAATACATAAACACTCCTTTCATACAGATGAATATTTTGTACTCCAAACATTCAAACAGAGCACTGCTCAATTATGCATCGCTCGCTTTAGTACATAACTACATTGAATTCCTTTGGGGGTGGGGGAAGACGAGACAGTGAGACTGACTTACAAACTTCAGAGTCCCCATAGATGTTCATTTGCCCTTACGTCCTGAAAGCATCCAGAACAGCATCTCCCAGATGTCTCCGACAGCTGTCACCCCAGCATACTTATGCATAAACCAATGTGCCATTCCACCTTCCTCTGAGCCCAATTGCAGCACTGCACAGCTCGCCTATGGGAGTTTTAGTACACTGTGCAGTCTGAATAACAACAGAGAAGACCAGAGCCTCAGATAAACTAAACAATCCAGCACAATTTATCCTAACTTGAGGTACACTCTGATATTAGGTTAGATTTTGCTTTCTGATAGAAAACCAGAGTTGCACAACTGAAAATAGTGTATTCAGAAGTAGAATTTGACATTCTTTCTTCCAGTAACTATGCAAATAATATCTTTATAGACTACTAAATCTCCTCAAGTCACTATCAAATTCTATCCCTACATATGCCTGGCATATAAGACAAGAACTCACCACATAGGACTGAGGAGGAATCTCTAAAAATCAAGAGAAGAGTTTGTTGCCTTGGACCTGAAGCCGTTGCTGTTCTTAACAGCATCCATGGGCAGCTTCCAAATCCACAAGGCTGAATTCAGTCCACAAAGGCCAGGACAGACATTAATGCAGGGGGCCCACAACCTCACAAAGTTCAACTAGGCCAAGTGCAAGGTCCTGCACATGGGTTGGGGTAATCCTAAGCACAGATACAAGTTGGGTAGAGAATGGCTAGAGAGCAGCCCTGAGGAGGATTCAGGAGTGTTGGTTGATGAAAGATTCAACATAAGCTGGAAACATGTGTTCACAGCCCAGAGAGCCAACTGTATCCTGGGTTGCATCAAGAAAAGCGTGACCAGCAGGTCAAGGGAGATGATTCTGCCCCTCTACTCTGCTTTCATGAGACCCCACCAGGAGTATTGCATGCAGTTCTGGGGCCTCCAATACAAAAAAGACAGAGAGCTGTTGGAGTGGGTACAGAGAAGGGCTACGAAGACAACCAGAATGCTGGAGCACCTTCTCAGTGAGGACAGATTGAGAGAGCTGGGGCTCTTGAACCTAGAGAAGACTCCAGGAGGACCTTACAGTGGCCCTCCAGTGCCTGACAGGGGCCCTACAGGAAGGCTGGGGAGGGACTGTTTATAAGGGCAGGTAGTTACAGGGTAAGGGGAAATGGTCTTAACTGGAAGAAGGTAGTATTAAACTAGATATTAGGAATAAATTCTTTACTGTGAGGGTGGTGAGACACTGGAACAGGTTGCCCAGTGAGGTTGTGGATGCCCCCCCCAGATGCATTCAAGGCCAAGCTGGATGAGGATTTGAGCAACTTGTTCTAGAGGGAGGTATCACTGCCTGCAGCAGGGAGGCTGGAACTAGATGAAGCTCCCTTCCAATCTAAACCATTCTATGAGCCTAAGCCACAAGCAGTCAAATAGCTTCCCAATGGCTACCTCCACAGCCTATAACAAGCTCTTGGATCCATTATTTCCTTCATTTATTCCCATTAATAATTCTCATTATTCTCTCTTTTTTCCCCCCATTTATTCCTTCCATTCTTTCCCATTTTTCCCCCATTTGCACTGATCCAGGTCTTTCTTTAGGGCTGGAATTTCTTTATGGGCTCCTGTGCCATAGCATCTGGTGTCAGCCCTCAGGACAACACTATCCTCGATGTGTTATTGATGTGTTATTGACAGATGAATTAGCAGATACTGAATAAAAGAAAACTATATATGTATGAATGAAACATGTTAAAGAAAGACAGAGGAATCACACTAAAACCAATACACAGAAAGTACAGTTTGCAAAGCCCAGCAACCTGCATCAAAGTCTCCATCAAGTAATTAAAGTAACTTTAATTTTCTACATTTTCCTTTTGACTTTCTGCCAATAAAGACAATTAGCAAGAAACTTTATGTCCTGGCTGCATTTCTCTTTGAGGATGATATAACAAAGTACATTCAAATGGAGTACTGACAGCTTTAACTGCTTTCACTGTAGTGCTGAACCATTTTAGAAAAAACGCTGAAAGACACAAATAACTTACAGAAGAAAAACATTGTTTAATTTCAGGAAAGTTGTACAAGACAATAAACAGTGTGGGACATCATTATCAATGCTGTCTGAAATGAATTTATTCCTCTAGAAATAGCAATTCCTAACAAAAAAAAAAAAAAAAAAAAAAAAAAGTATGTTGTACCAAAGTACAGATAAGAGATGAATCCAAAATAGGTTATCTTTTTTGGTGAGCACCTCCTGTGCTCACCAAATTTTTGAGTGAGTAAGAGAGTACAAACTGTAATTGTACTCTCTTACTCAATCCAAAATGTACTTTTAAACTTTATGCACTGAATTTTTAAAATTTAAATTAAACACAGGACAAGAAGCTCAAAGAAAAGCATTCGATTATAGCAGATCTAAACCATTTCTACATTTTCTTAATGCCACTCAAGACCTACTGTTTCCTCTCAAATGCAGCCAAGCCATCTCTTCTTCCAGCACCAAGACGGGCACCTTGCTCTATGAGGCAAACATCAATCCATCAATTCCATATGGAATCAAAATGGAATACCTTGTGCAACAGGCCAGTCTGCCCAGGAACAGGCTAATAAACACTTCACAAGACAGTCAAGGTAAAACAGAACTATGTTTCTGAAGCAGAAGAACCAGAACCTCTGTGGTAGAAGCATGAATGGGAAGGTGGTTAATTCCCTTCCTTTAAATGAAGGCCCTGTAGCAGGCAGTGACAGCCGCGGAAATGAGGAGAAGCATCTACCTGAAAAGAGATTTCTTGAGAAGAAAGACAGCCTTAGAAGGGGAATTGAACAAAGAGCTTACATTACATTCAAATACTGCAAGTCTTCAGAAACTTGCTTCATTCCATTACAAATATATATGGCTTATCTGAAAACACCACTTCAATTTCAAAATGCAGAATGCTGAGTGTTATTGAAGAAGAAATGAAGTCTTCCATGAGATTGCTTTCAAAAACGATTGAAAGACCATGAAAGGGAAAGCAAACAAGTTTTCAGATAGCAACTGCTTTAAAAGAGCAGTATTCATAATGAAAGAAAGTGGTTACAGTTGTGTCTAACCTATGCATTTCAGCTTACAGGAATCAACCATTTACAACTATACAACCTGGTTACAATATATAAACATTTCTATGCATACTGCATACCATCAAACTAAGTTGCTAGCAATGAGCAGAAAGTAAGTATTCTTTTGCATAATTGAAAACAGAATAATTTAACCTGGGATTCTGCATAGTATCACAAACTAATGACCCAATTATGTCCCAATTGGTTTAAATTAAGTCAGAAAAATAAATGTACAAATCCAAAAGCCTTTAGAATCCAAGAAGTTCCGATGAATGCAAATTGGAGAGGCACTGTACATGATTTTCCTGATGATCTTATTAAGCTGGTAAGTTTATTTGTTGAAGACGTTACAGAACACCTGCCAACGTCTTTAAAGGACACAAAACCTGAGCAGTGGCATTCTCTGGCAGAGACAAGATTCTGTTCATTGCAGATGGTGCTTCTGATGTTGAAGGAATATGAAAGCAGATATTTCAACAAACTTAGCCTAACCATCTGAAACCCTTTCAAAGCCAAGACCTCTAACTCTTCCACGTGTTGACAAATGGAAGATTTGAACAGTCTTGAAATGCTAATTTTGAAAAAATCTTCCTGTTCAGCAGTAAGTTACAGACAGCCCCTAATCCAGAAAAAAAACATGAAGTGTAAGAATAATTGCAGAGCACTTGATACTGTTATCATTAAACACACATTAACATTAAACACTCTTTTGAGTCATCATTCTGACAAAAATGATAAAGATACTAAAAAAGCAAGTTTTGTAACAGAATTTACCTTCCTGGTGGTTTTCTTAGCCATTAGCTGGAAACCAAACCTCATGAAAAATCAGTTTTCCATGGTTCAATTTTGTGGTACAATATCTACCAGCACTCACTAGTGGGGTGATAGCAGGGATAAGTTAGTTTGAAAACAGCTCAACTCCTACCTTGTCAGAAACAAGAGCTTGGAACTCACCTGTGGATTTACTCATCTTCTCTGAAGCTCCTGCTTACAGGTCCCTGCTCTCACCCCTTTGAAAGCTTATTTAGAGTTTTATCAGGTGGGTCTCCAAGAAGCAATATTGCAGTGTAGACACCCCCATGCCCTCAGAGCCTGCTGAAAATCCGTAGGCAGAGAACTTGCTGCTATCAGATATTGTTCCTCTCTTCCCTGTCCTTGCCCATGTCTGCCGTTGTTTAAATTCATTTGTTTTCTAACTTGCCTTTGGGCTTTTAATTACAATTACTGCAAACACAACACAGACAATGTTTATGGGTCTGAAGCAATGATTCACCGAGAATTATTTGTTTACAGTGTAGGTGTAAGGCATGCTGCTTTCTCACAGCCAGCCAAGGAAGAGGCACAGCTCCAAAACTCTGCCTCTAGACCACCAGCCACACAATGACACCCTGCCTGAAATGCATTCTGCAGTGCCAGGATACAAAGCCACTAAGATAAACTTTCCAGCCCACAGCGGTGAAATTCAATGGTTCACAAACACTTTCCTGCTATTTAAGACTTGTAAAAATGTGATGCAGTAGTTTCACCAGAGAAGAGCATGGATACCCTTCTCCTTTTGCTACACTGCCATCCCAGCCAGAAACATGGAAGGTTCAAGCCTTCTGTGAAAGCAGCCAACATATAGATCCCACATCAAAATGAGCTATTAGACAGTGAATTGAATCCAGAACTGCTCTATCCTGCTGCCTTCACTATTCATTCTCTTCCTGTCACTGACACACACAGCAGTGCTGATTTTGCCAGCAGCTACAGAAACGCTGACAATCAGTAACAATCAACTGCAATCGGCATCAGCAGAGACACAAAACTCTATTACCCCCATGGCTGCTTATGATGAGGATGCTTTTAGTCTAGGAAAATTCTCCTCTGTTCTGAAGGAAAGTAAGTACTACCTTGTTGGAAGCATATGTTTTCCCCAAAGCCATCCCTTCTTGAGGCCCTTGATGCACACTCAGCTCCTGCAGGTGAAGATGGCAGGGCAAGACACACAGCTTGCAACCAGCTACATGAACTCACAATGGAGCCTCTTCTGCTGTCCTTCCTTCTACTGGTCCCCTCCATGGATTTATTAAGGATTCATCAAGATGCAGTCAAAGTTGATGGCCAATTCTCCTTAGGAATTAAAAAAGCTTCATATGTTGTCTTGTAGGAGCTAACACCGTCAAGAACACAAAATCATACTAAAACACAATACACGTGCCAAAAGCCAAACGTGATTCTACAACCTGCAGTGAGATTGAAGAGTGACTTTGTTTGAGTAAAAACCAAAGTGCCAGAGGAGGCCCACTATGAGAAGACATGCATCTGGTCAATCTTTCCATGCAGCTGTCCAGTGAGTCTCAGGTTTTCCATTAGACTTTAACAGCTTCCTTTAACAATTTTAAAAATTATTTTCACAAATAAGGGAAAAAAAGCCACAAACAAAAGCCTTCTCTTCTGCCTAAATTGTGTTAGATGAAATTCGGGGAATCAAACAGCATGTGCTGTTTCTAAGCACATGTAGCAGCATGTGATCTAAAGAAAGATCATTAGAAAATCTGAAAAACCTCCATGCAGGCTCTCACATCCTGAAATAAGTTTAATTTCACTGGATGTAAGACTGAATATATGATAATCTACAATTTACTTCACTACCAAATGCAAAAGAAACAGGTAAACAAAAGACATTACCATAAAGAGCTGTTGAAAGCTTACTGAACAGAACAGCAGAGCAAAAGAAAGTATTTGTAATAGCGAACAGAGAAAATTAAGTTTTCTAACTGCACTTCATAATATTTTTTGCTGACAAGTAGCAGTGGAAGAGGTGGCCAGGTGCTTGTCAGCTGCTAAAAAGTGGAAGAATTTCAGAACAATTTCTACTTGCTTATTTAAAAACTCCCTGAAGTAAAAATAAGAATAAAAATAAAAATTCTGTGGATCAGTTTAAAACTAGTAGAACACCATCTGGGTTGAAGGAAAGGGCTAAAAATGAAATGATAAGTCATCCAAACACAAGCATTATTTACTTAAAGCCTAAAGGATACACACAATTTAAGGAAACACAAAGATCATGACCATGTTCTAGATCACATTATATCTGAATTAAGAGCCGACAAAGATTGGAATTTCTGAATAATATAAGGTACTGTTTTGGAAAAGGAAATGAGAAAAAAGGAAGTCTCGTAGGTGTGTGAAGGATAAGGCAATAATACACAGGCAATGCACAGTTCACTTCTCTAACATCCACCTGATCACCTGCCAACCTGTGCATCCAGTTTATACCAATAGCTGTAAAATCTATGGTTATTACTGTTAAGAATTGGCAATAACTGGGCACGTAATGCCTATCTGACCTAAAAGGATTGTTTCTTTTTTTCCAAAACGCCTTAAGTACATCTAATTTAAGTAGGTAGGACTTCAGTGCTAAGTGAAGGTACCAGCTCATGCTGCACAGCAGTTCTACCTGTAGGGCACCCAACCTCTCGGCACTCAAGCATCCTACTGCATCACAACCAGGAGCGGCTACTGAACACGGGATGTGCCATTATTTACATAAGCAGATTACAACCTCATGGTCTCATCAGTTCAGCTATTGTGTCTTGTTAGCCTAACTAAATTTCAAACTCCGTAAGGAACAGTATTTCCCCCTGAAGTTATTAAAGGGTAGATTTCTTTTAATTAAGCTCATTTACATGACTAAATTAGATTTAATTACTCCCATTCATTTCACTAATACCTCTCTTTGATTGGAGAAAGGCAACTTTTCTAATTGCTTAAAACAGGACTCAGTGGGTCTTTCCTAGCACAAGCTGGCAAGAGGAAGCTATAGTTCTATGACTGAAGTTAAAAAGATTAGTGCATGTTTTGGGGTGTTACACATGCTGCACAATTTTTTCTATTAGACATCTGAGCTGTTGTGCTTGAGGCACACTAACAGGCCAAGAGGTGGGCAGAACTCTTTTCTTTACATACCTAACATCTGTAACATTTATGGCTTGAATAAAATTAAGTGAAAATTCACTAGGAATCACCGTCAAGTATCTTAGAAGACCTGATCAAGAAAATCACCACTAGGAAAGACAAATTAAACTTATTTCTTTTTTCTCTTGAAATTTTGGAAGATTTTGAAAATTTTTAAATTTGAAGGCTCACTACGTTTTCCTTGAAGTCTCTTCTTTTCTTCAGTCTCCTATTACAAGGAGGTTCACTGCCTTAATTTTGAATTTCCAGAGTTGCAACTTCCAATAATTCTGAATTTTCAAAATTTTCAAATTAGAAATTTCCATCCAGGAAGCTAGTGTGAGCTTCTTTTCCTCCTCAGCCAAACCTGAGTGGATCAAAAGCAGCCTCCACCCTGCTGCACCTCTCTGCCACTAAGATGATGTCTGACATTGGTAAGAACAGCAGACGCAAGAAGACACAGTTGACCACTTTTGTGCAGCAACAACAAATAGGGTTAATGCAGATAGGAAAACAACAAGCTCTGGATTCTGCTAATACAACAACCATTGCCAGACTACATTAGATCACTTTGCTACTGCCTTATGCATATGGTCTTACGCATGACGCTTCTCTTCCTTTTACCCAGATACCAACCTGGTAAGTTATCCATGAAACCAAAGAGTCTAAGATGCGCCACACCACAGAGAGAAATATTTTTAAACTCAGTGGGACTGCTTGGATCCACGACTCAAAGAAATACACACAGTTTCACTCCATTCAACTTTCAGCAACTTGTACACTGGAAATATAAAGACAGGAGACTGTTCTCCAGTGCTCCATGGACTTAAAATATATATATATATATATATATATATGCGACCAAGTTAAAAAAAATACATCTTGCTAAAGTAACAAAGTATGCAGAAATTATCAGCAAAAAATACTGGGCAGAACTCTAGGGTTTGAAATGGAACAAATACTGGGAGTCTGGGCTGAGCCAACTCTCCTGCATGGTGGGTTACCACCAGAATAAACACAAATCCTTACCTTCTTTCCATATATTACATATACATCTCTATGAAAACTATAATCCACCTTGTCAGCCTGCTATAACAGTAATGACTTTAACTCACCATTAAAAATAGCATAGATCTGTACAATATATAGAGACTTTGCATTTCTGACTATCAGTAAAAATGCTGTTTGCAAAACAGCCTGTGTTTCATAAATGGATTTAACAAAATATTCACAAATTACAGAATCACAGTGTTATTTCTTCAGAGGTACTGAGATGCAGAACACAAGCAGACTTCTAGGAATGCATTTTGAAAGATATCTCTAAGTTGAGGTGAATAAATTTTATTTCAGTAAGAAAATATAAATTTTTCTACTATTTGGCTCTGGTTCCTTTCATTAGATATAATGCTTCTGCCCCCTTTCTCAACATGTAAATAGTATTTATCCAACGACACATGATGTGTGGCTTAATTATCACTCTAATATTTTTTCAGGAAAAGAAAGTATAATTAGCAAGGAAATAAGAAACAAGGACTCCTGCCCTATGTATTTTTAGATTTTATTATTATCATTAAATCAGGTTCGGTAGTAATCACAGCGGTTGGAAATAAAGCGGTACTGATTTTTTTGCCAGCTTTTAATAGATTTT
The DNA here is from genome assembly GCF_951394365.1 of Tetrao urogallus. NCBI lineage: Eukaryota > Metazoa > Chordata > Aves > Galliformes > Phasianidae > Tetrao > Tetrao urogallus. The sequence goes on along the minus strand of NC_136817.1, from coordinate 25,281,342 downwards.
GCAATTCATTAAATCTTTCACAACAACGTTCTTAGAATTTTCTGGACACTTTTCTCCTCACGCTGCTCCCTTCCCCAACTACTCTTAAGATCTTTTTGGTTTACTCAGAGAAAAAAATTTTGATTAAACAGTTTCATCAGAAATCAAGATAGACTATATACTAAGGGAAACAATGTGACATAAGGGAAACAATCTGACATAAGCATGCTGAGTATCTAATCCAAGCTAGCAAGAAAGAGAGTTTTTTTGATGGGCACAGAAGGTGATGCAAGCATTCAGGTAGAAGCAGAAGTCAACACACAGGCAATAGCTTCAGTAGATTTAGAATCAGATCAAGGGTTTATATTGCTATTACAAGTATATGCACATTCCTTAAGGAATTCCTTAGCACTGCTCATGCTCGCACGCACACAAATATATATACATACATATATATATATATATACATATATGTATATTCCCGTTCATCCCTATTTGTAATCATCAATTATTTCAGTTTGGATTTCAGGTGAAAGAGCCTCAAAGTGAATTGCAAACGCAGTAGAAAAATTATGAGACTCTCCTAAAACTATGTATTGCCACCAGACTTAACAACTGAAACTCTAGACACTGCAGCTTTCCTCAGTACTGTCTCTAGGCTTCTTCCTTGTCTTACAGTTCATTTTTGTCTGAGTTTTGAGTCAATGACCAAAAACAAAACCAACCACAGATTGAGGTTATATTACATGGTTCCATAACCACAACTTATCAGCATGCCTCATACTACTGTTCACTTTTGTACTGCTTTGACTGCTCCTTGACCAAATCTGAAGATTTGAGGAGACATTTCAACTGCTACAGATTGACCTCAGTAGTACAGAACCCACAGTTCAAATAGTACAGAACCAAAGTTCAAATAGGGCACAGGAGACACCTGGGGTTGAGCTGGTACAGCTGGATTCTTGTCCCAGAGGTGCCCCATGAACCAAACTTAAGTATTGCATGGAGTGCTGCCCCTCTCACCCCTACTACATCCTTAAGCCAACATTTTGCAATTTGTTTTTAAGTCACAGTGGAGGTTTGCACCCTTCCTTCCCATCACTATGAAAACACAGCAACAAAGCTACCAAGATGAGGGCCTCATACTTTTCATCTGCCAAGTAACATTTTGCATCAACATTTTAAAGCTCTGTTGTAAGCATTTGTCACTGACAATAATTTACATGATGTTGACCATATCTGACTGGGCTTTTTGTTTTCTGAATTGGTGGAAGGCTTCCTCGCTCATCCTGAGCATCACTTTCTTCCCTGCATAACATTGCCATCCTTATGTTAATGATTATTACAGCTAAGTAAAAATAATATGTCAGGCAGGAGATGAAGTTCCAGATAAGAAGTGCTAACTCCTGGCAGGAACAAGAATCACTTGTCACTAGCAGAAGTAGTGGGCTATTCCCTCTGTCTGGGGCTACTACAGGTTTACAAAGCAGTTCTGAAGTGATTTCATTTTTCATCAGGTGCCGCAATGGAACTCCTATTTCCCAGATTTCTGAAGAAGAATAAAGCTGTAATTTTCTGCCTATGTTAAGTTTTACAGTATTTGGAATTTAATAGCGAACATGGTTAGTTTGTTTTCAGGAATATTATTCCTTCATTTTTAAAAATCCTATGTGGGAAAAACAAACAAACAAAGAAAAATGTAACAGTTTCCTTCTATTTTGACATCAAAAATTTTTCACATCTATCCAATGAGGTTTTCCCCACTTGTACAAGAATTAAAGTTCATTGCATCAATTAATCTCAAGGTCTGGGTCTGTTCTTAAGGCAATGAAGCTAATGCAATTCCTCTAGTACTAACCAAAAACACATGTAAGCATCCAATTGTTTCAGAAAGCAAAAAGATTTTAGGTTTTGTTTCTGTTTTCATGTTTTGTGTTGTCTTTAAACATTAAATATCTCAGCTTTGTCTGTCAAGAAATACCTGAATGACTTGCATGTCATTTGTCATACACTTCGTGCGCAAGCTCCATCTTTCTGAATTTGGTAAGCATAAATGTCTAGGAGACTGGAGCATGTCTTGAAAACACCGATCTAATCATGCCCCCTAACAAATGCTTTTGCTGTCGAGTAAGAGAAGAAAAAAAATAGAAAAGAAAAAAGTGCTGTTTAAAATGTTTGATAATCTGACAAGGCCATAAGGCTTAATGGAATCAATGATTACACACAGATGGATGATTAACTCTCGAGGTTTAATGTTAAAAAAAAAGTGCTGGATTGCTACTTAATGGAATTACGCTGCCCATATGGAAAAGAACTATACCCTGACTATACCCAGAATTATAGAACAGGTGGTAGATCTGGGCAGGACTGCTTGGAATGCACAAAAGCATTCTGAACTTGTAAGTGCCAGGAAAAAAAAAAGAAGAAAAAAAGAAAAAAAAGTCTTCCAAACTGCATTAACTTTTCAAGACTGAGAATTTTAAGTGGTGAAAATTAACAAAGTAATCCTCAAATTTTCTTGTTTTAAAGAACAATTTTAGCAGTAATTTTCGCTTGCATGCTGCAGCCCTGCAGCTGCTGAAAATATCCATGTATGGTTAAGGATCGTTATTCAACCTGCACGTGACAGTAGGCCCTGATTTGAAGTCTTACATGAATGCATGAATGCTGGGATCAGTTATGTTATACCTACACATACACTTGCCCTGCTGCCTCTTTGAAAATCTCCAAAACGCAAACCAGCTCCAGCATGGTGGTTATGAACAGCATAATCTGCTGCCATCTGAGTACACTCTATTCTTCCCCATTCATTTCTTTCCTACGAATAAAGACTGCAAAGTCTGCTGCCATGGGACAATTTACTGTGGTATCACATGAGATAACATCTTCTTTCTCAAAGGAATATTTTGAGTTGCGAATGAGATCTGGACTTGGAGTACTAGCCTCTAGAATGGAGACCGAAGAATTATGTGAAGAGCAAAGAGTAACATGCCAAGACCCACTCCAAAAGGAAATTTAGTACCTAAATATCCAGAGTCTTGCCAGACTCACTGAGCTTCACTGGAACATTTACATGACAAGCACATAATTCAAATGATGTAACTATCCAGAAGGACGTGCTTTTCACTAAGAATAGCTTGCTTTAGTTGAAACGGTTTCCAAAATGACATCAACTAGATTGGGAAAGAAAATATTTTTAAGCAAAAACACAACTGTCCACACAACATTTCTGGGGATGAAGCATTTCAGATTGACACCTCATTCTGGTAAACAGCTCCATATGAAAACACTTGGGCTTTGCAAGACCAGTTAGTAGTGAGTTTGGCAAAGACCCAAATTAGGCTTCGGACCTGACCTTCGAATTGGAGACCATCACAAGTAGGAGTTAGCTTAATTGATATTTGTGGTGTGACAATACTGCCCGTGGCTGCTCCTGCTGCCCCTGAGCCCCATGCCAGCAGCAGGGTCAGCTGTAAGTCCCAGTGCAGATCCATCAGAGCCTGAAAGCTCAAACAGAGCTTATCTGGAATCAGTCTGCTCAACACAGTATGTTTCCATGCCTTTCACAGGGTAGATTCAGGCCAGTCTCAGAAAGGATTAGCTTCTGCTCATTCCTTCGACTGTAAAACACTACAGGGACAGTTGTCACAAATGACCACTCAGAACATACCAAGGGCTTTTTTGATATAATTTATTCATGTACTTCTGTAACCAAGGAAACAGAAAGGATTTTTTCTCGCACATAATGCTTGCTCCTAAGGTTGTGGTTTTGTTTCTTTTCTGTTGTTGTTTTTGTTTTTTATTTTTTTTTTCTTATCTGTACTGTCTAATACTTCTTGAAAACTGAATACCAAATTATATCCAAAGCATTTCAAATGCTGAACCAGGACATGTGCTCTCAGCTCTCTCACTACTTCTGTCTCTAAGGCTCCCAGCACCAGGACTTCTCTCTCCTATCCTGCCTATATCAAGCATTTCAAGTACAAGCTCTTCCAGCAACTACTGCCCCTCATTTCATGTTGGTGCTAAGCATAAGAAAGTACCTGCCTCAAATAAGCTGTCAGTTTAACCCAAAGAAGAGAATGAAGAGATGAGATTGCTCAGGCACTGACAATAACTGGGTGTCTGGTAATCACTGTCCAAGATATAGATTCGTAGAATTAAGGTTGAAAACGACCTATAAGATCATCTAGTCCAATCATCAACCCATCCACACCATGTCCACTCAGTGCCACATCTCCATGGATCTCGAACCCTTCTAGAGATGGTGACTCTACCACCTCCCTGGGCAGCCTGTTTTAATGCCTCACCACTCTTTCTGAAAATAAATTCTTAATATCGAATCTGAACCTCCCCTGGCACAGCTTGAGGCTATTATGCCACCTGCCCATTAATGACAACTGTACAAGTCATTTCAGAAGGGTGCTCTCTCTTTAAATGCAATTCTGCACAGCTGTAACAAAGAGATTCCAGCAAATTCAGAGTGAACACATCAGGAGAGTCCCAGCCTAACCATGCTTCTCATGCCAAGCAACATAACTTTGACCTACTGAACGGAATCAGCCCATGCCCCTTCTGCCCTAGCTGTTCTTTTGTCAGAAGCTTCAGTAATGAAAAGCAGGTGTGGGTCAAATACCGAGGTAATTAGGTGTCAGAACAGAGATCAGCGCTATCACTGAAGTCTGTCACATCCCCAGCAATATGGCCTGTAACACCTTCTCATTTTTACTATTTTTCCAACTGTAGGGTGGGGCTGAAATCCTGACCAGGAACTCTGCTCATTCCCTTCCTCTTCTCTGAGACCTTTGGGAAGGAGCACTTTGTTTCTGAGGTGAAACAAAGACCAGAGAGCTGAATGCCTTTCCTAGCACTCCATGCATCCTCCCATTCACAAAACAAAGCAAACCCATGGTGATGACAGCTACCAACTCTAGCAGCAGATGTACTACTGCTTAGGCTTAATTACTCCACTGCTGTGGAAAAACGGAACAAAAACCAGTATGTACAGGAGAAACCAGGTGTCATAAGCAGAATTTGAGCTTGAAGTACCACAGTATTTAAACGTGCAAAATACAGACCAGTGGAGGCAGTAACTCATTTGTTTCTTACTATTCAGCAATTCTAGCAGCAGTTACTGGCAGCAGAATTACTGTACAATGTCATCCTTACAGAACATAGGGTACTCTCAAATTAAATTGATACTGCTTCTGCATTGCCATTAGGATGACTTATTTGTTTCTGATTAATTAGATTTCAGCCTCTTCCTTTTTGGCATTATATTTTCCTCCTGTTCACTCTATCTGGACAGTCTAGGTCTGTGCTGGCACAAATCAGACACTGTAATTCTGGATCAGAAATCTGTGGCTTTGATGAACCTGGCTTCTGGTTTCTGTCAGTCTATTGCAAAGTGTCATGAGGCACTCAGACACAGAGTCACAGGCACACATACAATGCGAAATCTCTGCAAAAAAAAAAAAAAAAAAAAAAAAAAAAAGGCAGCCCTGACAAGGTTGGCTTTTTTGGAACCAGACATAGGTGCCAACTAAAGGTCCTAGCAGCTTGTCTGCCAAAGCTTCAAAAGCTACGACAGACATTTGTCTCTTTGCTCATTTGAAGGCCTCGTCAACACCGGAGAGCTGGATTGCTAGAGAAAAAGGCTGGAAGTGAGGACCAAGCTCTACTCACACAAAGTACTGCTACTAAACCCCTGAAGCCAACAGAGTTAGAGCAGTCAAGAATGCGACCATCAGTGTTTCTGGCAAACTTGTCCAAGCTTACATTGCTGCTAAATTGCCATACTGACGTTGCTCTTACATAGCAAGAGAGAACAACTGAGGAATTAGAAATGCTGGAGTTTTAACCATTTAAGCAAGTGGAAAAACCGAGGTATTTCATATCGTTCCATGTAAAATTATATAATACTTTGAAATGGTGCTTTTTTTTTTTGGCATACAATACATGGGGTCTCCAATGCGCAGATGGAAGAGCAGCTTATATTTAATAAAATAAAATTTGACATTCATGGCACATTATCATATACAGTCATACATTATGTATGATATAGACTTGGTATAGTTTACACACAGCCTAAACGTTTATTCTACAGATGGACAGGGAATTAGAGGGATACATAATCATCGACATTATAAAAATGCTCCAAATGTGTGCTTTTCCAAATACAAGTTAGTAGAAAATCGATTAGAAGTAGAAGACAAACTGTATTATTTTTTTATGATTTTATTTTCACATGCTCCATTGAAAAACCATCCCAGGAAACTCAGGCTGTTCTAGACATAGCAGGAGTCACAAACTTTTAAATTTTGGGAGGAAAGATTCTACTTGCAGTATTTCCCAGCAACCTTCTTGATTTTTACCCGTGTTGACAGAGAAACAAAAGAGGACAGTTAGCACTGATCATTTCTGAAGCAAGCATATGCAAAAGAAAAGACTGAAGTCAGGGTGCTAAGCTACTGCTCGGATCACATAGTATACCTGCTTCCACCCTCACCTGCATTTTCAAAGAGTTCCTCCTCACACATTTGGGGAATATTTACTTAAAATGCCTGTTACTGTTGTGCCTGGAAGTTGAGCTTACCACACACTGCCCAAATACAAATTTATTGGTTTCCAACCGCAGTTTGCAATAAAAAGCTAACTTTTTTTTTTTTTTTTTTTTTTTTTTTTTTTACATAAGAATAAGAATATCTACCATTAGAAGTGCTTGAGGCAGAAACATATCTTCATGCTGAAAACACTGGGCTACCTGGCTCTTAGTGTGTCTACGTACAGCACTCAACTGAAAATTTTACAAAATATACATCTATTATTCTTTTCAAATACGCTGTTTATCTTAAATACACATCTATTCACATATATTTATTTGGATATGCATGTGATTTTTTTTAAATAACGCACATTGAAGAATGTACATTGACACTCTGAAGGGCAACTTACTGTGCAAAGCTTTCTGAACATGTCATATATAGAGCTCTTCATTCACATTCTCTCCACTAAGGTAGACCACAAAATCAGCATTCGTAGACAAGAATCAGCTTGGGAATCTCATTGGTGACAGGATGAGGGGAAATGGCCACAAGTTGTGCCAGAGTAAGTTTAGGTTGGATATCAGGAAAAATGTCTTTACAGAAAAGCTTATTAAGCACTGGAATAGGTTGCTCAGGGAGGTGGTTGAGTCACCATCCCTGGATGTGTTTAAAAACCGTTTGGATGTGGTGCTCGGGGACATGATTGAGAGGAGGGTTGTTAGAGTCAGGGTAGTATGGTTAAGTTGTGGGTGGACTTGATGATCTTCGAGGTCTTTTCACTGGAGTGATTCTATGATTCTATTTAGCCAAAGAAGCACAGTGCAACTTCTTAGTTCAAACTTCAGTTAGTTCTTACTAGTTAAGAGTAATTCTAACTATTACTAAGCAATACAGCATTCTCAGAATAGAAAAGCCCTACGGTCATATGATGAATTCAAGATTAGTGTACAAATGCTGTGGGATCTTACAGAAGGCAACTCTCTCAGCTGCTAAAAAGTCACCATAAAACCTTCAAATACTTCTCAAATATAAAAATTGTTGGCAGCAACAGTAGAACCCCTCAGCTGAATTCCTGTGGGCAAATATTTTTGTCCCTCCAAATTCTGCTTAGTAATAGCAAGTCAGCAGTGGGCTCAAACACTAAGACGTAGACTGAAACCTGCAGATACCCAGCAAAATTAGCAGCACTCACAGAGAGAGGTTCTTTTTGTTGTTTGGTTTTTTATTTTATGCCATAAAATCCTGTAGCAAGACATACAATTGAGTCAAGTATTAAGTAATAAAGAACTGGTGCTCATGGAGCAGTATAACACCAGAAGCTACTTCTGCCAATGCTACCCCTGAATTCCAGCTCCAAGACTGTTAAAATGAATTTAGTAATAAAGAAGACAAAGTTACAGTATTTAACAAGTCTTCAGCAGCAATATTCAAGGTAATTGCTCTCCATAATGATTTGCCATGCAATTTTAGACTTAAAACTCAATATTAATTAAAATCACAAAAAAAATCAAGCTGTTAAAACATACATCATAAACAAATGACTCTCTCAAGTAACTTAAAGCCTGGGAAATGATTAATAAACCTGAAGAGCTCACTAATAACAGCAAAAACAACAAGTAAAGTGATCACAGAATGACCACATAAGACTAACCACCACAAGAAATAAAATGCGCAAGCAGGGACTACCACCCACTTGATCACAAACTGTATATATAGGCCATATGCTTTTCTGAGTATCAATGCTGATGTTCTTCAATGGCATTTCCAAAAGACGCTTTCGTCAGTCACAGTAGCTAGGTAAATTTTAATTTATTTTTTATTTATTTAAAGTTCAGCAAAAAAAGGGAAGAAAACACTCATGGTTGGATTCAACTCCCAGTCCACAGATTGACATACGAATAACAAGATCCTGTCCAGACATCTCTTCCCTGACCTTAATTAGTGTTTATTGTCATGGTACCTCTGAACTGACATTTCCTTGAATTCCTTAAGTTCAATGCAAATTTCAAAACTAATTAATGAACAACATACAACATCAATTAGAAATGTCCGCTGTCTAATATTTGCCTAGATATTGTCTACCAGACACTGTAGAAGGAAAACACTTTTTCATGCAAGCACAGCATAGTAGCACCAAATATGTGCTTATGCTGTGGGATTGGAATAGCAAAGTTAATCATAACTTAACTCTGCAGTACTTAATAAAACCCACTGAGAAATAATGCAATTGAAACCAGACAGAGTAAGACATTAATACTGTGCATTTTAATCAATGTGAGAGAGATAATTATTATCTCTATGCAACTAGAAAAGCTAAAATGTTCTAATGGGGAAAAAAATAACATCTGTTTACTCTAATTTATTAAATGAGTGTTTTAAGACAATGCCAGCCCCTTAAAGCCTATAACAATTTTGGTCTTAAATGAAGATGCAAATTGATTAAATCCAAACATATTTTGCCACATACAAACAGTTGAATCAAAACATCATTTAACAAGTAATAACACCTGCTGCCATACATAATGAAGAAAACCAAAAAATATTTTCCAATTCCTGAATTTGGAGATGGAAGAATCATCAGTGGGTTTCCACTATTTGAAGTTTCAGAAAGCCACTACACTCTCTTTTTTTTTTTTTTTTTTTTTTCTTCCAGGAATCCTAAACCCTGGTTCATTTACCTACATCTCAGTGCAGGAAACTGAAGCCAAACATCCCTTGTTGGCACTCTTGTAGAGCTGAGGAATTCCTATCCTTTGTGATTTGCACGTCTGCTCACTGTATTTTTAACAGCTTGATTCAAGCCTCTGGGGGGGCTGACAGTGCGCTAGGTGTTTAGCAGGGTAATAAAATACTGCTTTCCTTTCCCCACTGAGATGTTATTCTAGTTGCTGACTAAACTGTTTTTCCCCTTTTTACTAAGATCTGTTGCAATACAGTGAGGGTACAGTACAGCTTCCTGGGGGATATCTCAAGTTCCAGTGCAAACAGAAGCATCCTTCATTTCCAGTTCGCATGATACACCATGAAGATAATCAAGACTGAGCCTTTTAATTAAGGTCTATAAGACTGAGTTTATTCCCTACCTACTCTTCATGATTGCACCCACTTACATCTTCCTTCCTCATCTGTAGAAATAAGGAAAAGACTTACCTGCTTATGTGATTTGCCCACAGCAGTCAAGAAAATATTGTGTGTTTTGTTGGGATTTTTTTCTCCCAAGTAGCTTTGGCAGAGAGAAGCCCTTTGATATCTTGCCCTCGTGGGCTTCTACATGTGTAAACACAGGTTTCTGTACTGCAGAATATTTAAACTCTAGAAGCAGTAGATATAAGGAGCTGGAGAAACACCTGAGAGCACCACAATCAGGTAAACTCACCTTGGAGAAGGCAGCAGACCATCCAGGAATGTAGTGCAGGTCCCCTGGTGTGAACTCACGTATTCTGTCCGAAGCACCACAAATGCCTTTTCAACCAAATCTGCTTTTCTGGCGAACTTCTGGGATTCTCAGTGTTTTTCTGAAACCAATAATAAAATGTTAAAATGCTTTCAAATACCAGAATATTCATCCTACTGTTTTGTGCAGCGTACTCAAAAATTTACGTTTAAGTAACACTTAAGTTACTTACTGTCAGAACAAAATTGTGGTGACCTACGTATAAAAGCCTTCTATATTTTCCCTTTTGCTATCATTGCTGATTATTCTTTTCTCTCTATAAGTAATCACCTATGTGTATCTATTTTATTAATGTTTAAGACACACATTACATAGCATTCATTATGAACTAAATGCCTAAATTATTTTGCCTTTATTCTGAAGGGCTTACAGGTCTTACTGGGAGTATATAGACTACTCATAAGAACATCTCCAATGAGGACTAAAACCCCATTGACTTAGCCCAGCAGCTCTGCTTCTATTCTTGAAGAGAACTGAGAAACCAAAGCAGAGGGCTCCAGCTAGTACATGATCAGACAATAATCCCAGCAGAATTATGCCCATCATTTAGGAGGCAACGATGGTGATGGGTTGACGGTTGGACTAGGTGATCTTAGTGGGCTTTTCCAACCTTAATGATTCGATTTCATAAAGTCTAGAGATGAGAACTCATATCTATCAGATTATACCAGATCCAGATTTCATTTATATTTGGTCTCTGTCATGATCCAAATGACATCACAAAGCACAAGTCCCACTCATGTGGGCCACACATTACTCCCTTCTCAAGGCAAGAGAATATCTGACCTCCAGAGCTGACAGAATCCCAAGCACCCCTATTTCAACTTCTTTATCCTGGCTAATGGAGGAAAATAACTTCTCTGGGAAGCACAAGGTTGTGCAGCAAGACTTTTTTCCCTCCTGTAAATAGTCGAGGACTCCTGACTTGCATGAGATCAGACCTTACTCCTTAGTCTTCTCCCACCTCATTCACCTGACAACCTCCTCCACAACAGACATCTTATCAGACGTGACTGATTGCTGTAATCTGTACTCTGGGCAGCCATTAAGCAAATTACCTGAATCATTGCAAGGATTAGTCTCATTAACACATGATTAGCATCAAATTAAAATAATGAGTGTTTAACTTCTGATGTCTTCCAGTTGTTTGAACAGCTTGATCAGCCTCACCAGGCTGGCAGGGAGGTGGTGGGTGTCAAAGAGTCAGCAAGAATAAAAGGAAGAGCAAGAAAAAGGTAGGCTGTACCAACGAGACAGAGTGCAGCTGACTTGCAGAACAAAGCACAGCCACTCTCAAAGCAAGCTCGGAAAGTTCCCTGCTAGCAAAGAGCAGAGGCAGCCCTCAGCTTGCACTCTGTTTAATGTGACACTAGCTCAGCTCTTCAGAAGCAATGTGTCACTGCTAATAGTGTGTCACCTGCCTCTCCACCCATAGCTGTGGCTTTCTGAAGGCACTTACAGTGACAGCAAGACATATTAAGCAGCAGGGGTGCCAGTGCCTGTGATTTCAAGGCAGCCACTAAAACAATAGGCTGGGGTGAGCTGATAGGTTCATTCTGGGATGCTTCTTGGCTACTGGCAGGCTGTATTTTTAAAACAAACCTAAAGCTAGTTCAGCAAAGCTAGAACAGCCCTCAGTTTGTACCACCTTGGGCTCAATTCTTAGGCACACTCCAAGCACTGCTCTCATCAGCTCCTGTTCTGTGAATTGCAGGTCTCCAAAGCCCACATCTCCTCCTCCAGGGACTGCAGCTCTGACTGCACAGGTTGATACTATAAATTGGAGTAGTTGGGGTGCTCACTAGCACATCTCCTCTTCCCTGGCTCATTAACTGTTTCCTGCTTTGCAAAACCTTGGTACAGCTGCATGCACTCCCTACAAGAGAAGAACCTAACCAGCAGAGGCTAACTAGACATCCATTTTTTGCTGCCTGTCCACACTCTCAGGAGCCCCAGCCACCAGTCAGCCTGCATACATTACTAGCTATGAAACAGCTACAGGCAGGAGAACACGAGCCTCACCATGCCCACCACCAGCCAGGATGCAGCCACAAGCAGCAAAGGTCTTGAAGAAATCTCTTCCTTGCCATTTGAGATAGGCTGTGAAATTGTTTCCCAGCTAGAGATTTTCAAATGGATGTGCAAGATTGCCTCCAGAGTGGCAGTCTTCCTTTAGCAGTTTTACGGCAGTAAATATTTAGAAGACAAGTTTTTACCCAAAATGAATTGCTTGTACTTCTCCCCTCCTGCAGCTGGTAGTGGAGCAGAGCCTCTTCCAAGTCTCAATTCTCTCTAACCTGCTGCAGCTTATCTGGTTTCCTCTGTGCACAGATTTATCTAAATTCCTGCTGCTTCTGATTCTCCTGCCTGTCTGTAGAGCTGAAAATGAAGTCTTGCTTTTGCTTGCCTTCAAAACCTCCCCTGAGACATTCTGGGCTGTTTCCAGTTCAGCTCATTCACATCAGTGACAGGCTGAAGCTCTCCCTCCAGTACATTCTCCCATACCTCTAAAGGTGGTGCGAAATCTGAATATGCAGAACTACAGGATCTGAACCTGAATCTATGCTCAAAGAAATGTTTCTCTCTCAACGAAGGAATTGACAGAACATGTGCAGCAGCCAATGTTTAAGCCTCAACATCTTGGTTATTTATTCTTTGAAATGCCACAAACCATAAGTACATATTATAGACAAATCACTTGTCAAAACTCTTTCTTAATTTAATTAAAGCCATTTTTTATTCATAGAAGTGCAAAGAAGCAACTTAAACAGATAACATTTTTCACACTTGCATAAAATGAAAATAGCCAAACTGAATTTTGGCAAAGTATGTAACAACAAAAGATGCAAGCAAAGACTATATATGTGCCAACTTTCATCTCTGCTGAGACGTTAGTTAGTACTGAGTTAAACTCACAGTCTTTTAGTTGAATTTCTTATGGACTCCTGACCACACAGGCAGTAAGAACACACCTAAGGTTCCCACACTGTGGCCTTCAAGTCCTTTCAAACAACAAAAATGAGGCAAAGGGACAGAAGAATTTCCTTCCCTTGCTGTAAGACTATGAACACAGACAATTTTTGCTAACAAAATAATGCAACATCTTAATTCTAAAGGCAGGACAAGGGGAACTCTGGGTCTCGCGTACCACCCAACAAGATTTTTTTCTTGCTCAAATCCCAACATGAACAATTTAATGCAAATTAGCAGGCATCACTGCTGTCCATCCAAAGTAAAAAAAAAAAAAAAAAAAAAAAAAAAAAAAAAAAAAAAAGCCTAATTCAGTTAGCTTTGTTTCCACCTGCTCGAGTAAACAGCAATCATTCATCAATTTACCTTCAAAGTTAAAGTTTGCTGTTGTGCAATCCCTTACAGTGTTCAGAGATTTCATGATTTAAGCGATACACTCAGACTCCATCTGCTGCATATTATTGACCATATTATGTAAACTACGTTTTAGCAATTCACACTCGCTTGATTCTGCGGTACCTGTGGGTGCCAAACATATGTTTCCTATTCTACTTGCCTCTCCTGGGCCATATGCAATCCACTCGAACCATCAGCTTTCTTATATATGCTACTTGCTGGTTGGTAGGCTTTTTTAACAAACAAATCAAACTGCGCCAAGTGTACGAACCGATTCGAGCAGAAGATTTTGTGGTATTAAATCAGCTCTTCTGACTTACCCCAAGTGCAATCAGAAGCCCCATGCTGATCTAAAGGCAAAACTGGGAAGTCAGCATGCCCCAAAACCAACAGGACTTGAAGCGTGTGGTGTTAGGAAACAAGATATTGCTTTGTTGCTAGGCAAAACTTCAGGCTTTTTTTTTTTTTTTTCTTCTCATCATTTTGGAAAAGCCTCTGCTCCCTTCTTGAGGGGCAGAGCTGAATTTCATATTGTCACTAATGCAAAATTAGAATGACAGCATGCAGACCTGCTTCTTATTCCAAGGCATGTCTCCAGCCTGTTCCCTTTTGGAAGTAACACCATGTACTTACAAAGTATTTCACAAGGAAAAAAAACCAATCGCTCCACTGCTGCAGCAAGATGATGTCAGGGGCTTTGCTTTTGTTTTTTACAGTTTGCACTGGAAGAAGGAATAAAAAGACGGAAACTTCAGCAGATTCCATGTGCAAAATAAACAGTTTTAAGTGAATGAGAAAATGAGTCCAGCCCATTAATGGGAAAAGGGAACGGCTGTCTAGAAGCCCATCAATTTGTTGGTCTTCCTCTCAAATATCTGTCACTGTTGAATATACACTGGGATACATTGCTCTTTTGTTCAAAACTCTGGTATTTTATATCATCGAGAGAGAGTTCAAATGCTCAAACAGATCAACAGCAATCTTCTGATAACGCTAAAGCCTGAGAAAACATGCATGTACTCCTAGCGTGTAAAAGAAGACACAGCATTGCCATTTAGAGTGGACAACTGATCCTTAAAGACCTCAATTTCACTCCCAGGGCAGCAGACGTTGAGAAGATTCAAGAAGATGACATGACATTCAGGAACAGTATTACTTTGTTACACTGCAGGAACCTCTGCCTGGACTGATGCACTGGCAAAAACCAATACACAAGAAGATACCCTATTTATCCCCACTGAAAATGAGCTTGCAACCTATAGAGAGTAAGGCATCTCCTAAGGCTGCTACCTGCTTTAGCAAATACTGACTCACTTATCCCAAAGCACTCTTATCAATCCAAATTCTACACAGTTGCTTCACCAAAGCAGCAATTCATTGCTGATCTGTCTTCAGTGAATGTAGACCTCCCAGACATCTAGTGTGCCTGTGCTAGCACAAAGGGACAGGAACACTGACTTCCCAATAACAACAAATTATTTCTTACTTCTGTTCACCTAGGCTTCAGGAGCAGGGAATCAAATAACTGGAAAGGGTGTGTTTACTGTACAGTTCCAGTCGCATCCTCAATAATTAAACCGATAACTCAGTCTAAGTATTTGTAATTTCCTAAAATGGCATTTGTTAGTGATGCATCTGGATTTCAATAACCATTACCTTCTGCTACCTACAGGTAGAGATAATTATCCACAAGTAAACGATTACCTACGCTATAAATTACCTTCAAAAATTTGGGCTGGGTTTTTGCCAATCACCATTCCAATTAATTAACCAAAATTGACTAGCTGGCGTTAGACCAAGTATTTCCTCATCAGTATTCAATGCCAGTGCCTACAGAATGAAGGAGGACAAAAAGAGAAATCCTACGAAGATTAGAATGCTGAAAGCAAGACAAACAATTTCTAACTGTCGAGGCATCTACAGAGAACGCTTGCTGATTTTGCATGTGATGTTACAGAAGTACGGCTGAGCACGTTCAGGCTAGATGGTCACCATCAGCACACCTAGAGCCACAGTCAACACAGAACAGGGTCATCAGCAGCAGCAGGAACTCAGAAAGCCGGGTCTGGGTTGTAGTATTGGGCATGTTTCCAAGAGTTGTCACAGCAAACTGTGGACATGATCAAATCCATATCACAACGTACTACCAAAAAAAAAAAAAAAAAAAAAAAAAAAAAAGAAAAAGCAGTATCATCACTATGCTTGAGCAATGCTTCAAAAGGAATTCTTGGTTTCTTCTGTTTTGGAGGAGTTAGTTTAATACGCCCAGAAAACTTTTGGTTTTCAATAGGAAGTGCAGCAGAATTTCACCCCCACAAGAATAAGGCTCTAAACTCACAGTCCTATATGTCTTTAGAACAACAATTTTGTTTTAAAAATTTTATGTCCATATACGCAAAACGTTAATTTTTGTTTCCAAATGAATAATCACTACATCCTGTCCCATGCAGAGTCTTTTCACATGTTAGCATGGCCTACGAACATTCATGACGACACAGATTGCCGACATGAATAATGACAATAACTCCTTGAACAGGCACTACTACTGGCTCAGAACCGTAGGGATGGATACCCAGTGAATGCTTCTGATAGAAAAATGCACCTGCAAATAGGTCATCAAGTGAAATTAACAGCAAATTTCCCCTACTGGGTACATGCTTAGTATCAGGACCTGTTAAATCAGCACTCTGGTGCTGATTCTGTAGGTCGCTCCAAAAGTAATGCTTTTTATTTATTCCCATGGAAACTATAGCACATACAAAGAGCACAGTAACACCACTTGATAGAGCAAATTCTCAGCTACAAAACACTTTTTTTTCAATGTAGCCACCACCTTTTGCTATGCATTTTCATCAGTGATGAACAAGAGCCTGCACTTGTGAATATCTGTACCAGTGGAGGTGACCTATTGTTTCACAGTTGCTCTAATAGCATCACTGCTAGGAAAACACCCATGCAACATCGATTCAAGTAGATGGAAATCAGAAGGTGCCAAATCAGGACTGTACAGTGGGTGTGGCAGGACAGCACAACAAAGACTGGAAATGTGCTTTATGATCTTCTAACAGGATCTATTGTTAATGTGCTGCAAGACAAAGGTTCTTCTCTTCTTTGGCCTGACTCAAGAAGCTTGAACCTTCAGCTTAGTCGGCATTACAATGTAGAAGTCAGAGTTCATGGTTTGTTCAGGTTCCTTCTATCCCGGAAGACAGTGCATATCGCTTTACCCACTGAGGGTTGTGTCTTGAACGTTTTCTTCAATGGGAGAATTCACATCACTACTTCATGGACTACCATTTTGACTCCATCCTATAGAAGTGACACCACATCTTGTCACCAGCAATTATGTGATACAGGAAACTGTCACCTTCAGCCTCATATTTGTTCAATAGGTCCTGACAAACTTGTGTATGGTGTTTTTTGCTCCTGTGTGAGCATTCACGGGAACCTAATGGTGCAAACTTTGTGATATTCCAGCGTTGTTGCCATTCTTCCAATGCAGTGAGGCTCACATTCAGCTCTGCACACAGTTCCCTGGTTATGACCTGCCAATTTGTGGGGATGAGCTGATCAAGCCACTCATTATTTTGTGGTGTAATAGCTGTGCATGGCTGTCCAGAATGTTACTTGTCTTTTGTGTTGCTGTCATAATTGCTGAAACACACCACACTGCCTCACTGTGCTCACATCCACTGTTTGGTCTCCATAAACTTTCAGCAAGTGTGAACAAATGTCAATGGGTTGCTTTTTTTCTACACAGATGAATTCAATGACACACCCTTGGCCTTCATGCACCCTTCCATGTCAGACACCACTTTGTCAGATTGTCCCTCTGCTGCCATCTGTCACACAGCAACAAAAATGTAAAAGGTGGTGGAAACGTTCAGCCTCTACTGCCATAACACCAACATCTACCTCTGATGTCACGGGCCAAATAATGAAATAGAAGGCATTACTTTCAGAATATCTCTTGTAGAACAAAAGGTATCATAAACATATATTTGGTCTATGGGGTAACAAATCAATCTTTATGTTTAAACCAAGCTAAGCTTAGTCAAGTATATATCTCCATACAACCAGCATGCCTTCTCAGAGTGACATGATGTAATTGCGAGAACTACCTAACAGCTCAACATACTTTCCTTGCGAACACTTGGGCCATTTCCTATGAAAGCCAACATTGTAGGTCTGGTCAAGGAAGATCATACAAACCATAGAAGGAAGGTCTCCAGCTACAGGGAAAAAAGGAAGTGGACGTACAGATGGCTTCCAGTTCACTGTGCTGTACTGGTCTTCAGCTTACAAGTAGGTCTTAGCTCAGCCTTACAGCTGCAGGCATTCTGAAAGAACCTTCTGATCCAGGACTCATGCACTGACTTCATACTAGAGCCCTGAACTAATACTACTGAAGCAACGTTGCTCAGCAAAATGAACCCTTTAAGAGCACAGAATTTAAGCTAGATTGCTGAAATACTTTTCAGCTCAAAACAAGCGTTCTTTCTCAAACAGAAAGGTACGTTTAGTTGAAATGGGATATACATTTACTAGTGATTTGAGTACCAGTTCTTACAAAAGGGAGAGCATCTCACAGACCGTAAGACACATATAACAAAATAAGTGTTGACAAAAGCAGTCATCAGCAGCCAGTATGGACTGCTCTGGAGAACTCATCACAGAACCTACTTCAAACCAAACAATAAGCAAAGAAAAATCACTAATAAGGATAATCTAGTGCCTTCCACTTCACCTCAAATATCATTTTAAAGACACTTTTCCAGTGTCACCTCCAGTTATTGATTTATTAAAAAGCAACGATATTTCATCGTACAAAATAAGATTTTTATTTATTTATGCAGGCCTGTCAGTGTCGATAAAATAGTGTGGATGCTAGATATTACTTGCCTTCCATATAATTAACTGAAAGACTAGACCTCTGAAGACAGAAGCGCTTAACAGAATT
Organism: Tetrao urogallus; assembly: GCF_951394365.1. Taxonomy (NCBI): domain Eukaryota; kingdom Metazoa; phylum Chordata; class Aves; order Galliformes; family Phasianidae; genus Tetrao; species Tetrao urogallus. The sequence continues at coordinate 25,263,038 of NC_136817.1, read as the reverse complement.
CTGACCAGGCAAAGAAGATAATGAACACAGTGGGTGAGTGGTGCATTTCTCTGTCCTATGGCTTACACAGAACAGACCTATCCCTCCCCCAAAGCTGTTCCAGTTCAGTTCCAGTGGAGCCAGATGGGACATGCAAGGGAAAAAAGCCTACCATCAGCCAGCAACTTGCCAATGTCATCACATCAAGGGTGTCGGAGAGAATGTCAGATGTTTGCACTGAACCCACCAAGCTGCTAAAGCAGGCTTCTAGGTACAGATGCAGGTGCACGTTTCCCAACCAGGTACAAACAGTGCAACTGTACAAACTAGAAGGCAGTGACGGATATGGAAAATCTGGATTTCGAGCTGCATTTATGTATGTGTGACAGAGAAGACATCCTGCTTCTCACAGGGTTATTCTCATCTACAGTTCATTCAAATATTTGTTAATGAACAGTAAATCTTCAGAGTAGTTAGAGTTGCTGTATTTAATGTGCTGCTTGCATTTCATCAACATGATTCAAAACTCACTCTCTGTTATGAGAAAAATCCATGTCAGCCTGAAAGAAAAATGTATTCAACTTCTGCAGAGGTTTTGGCAGCACAACCTAGATTCAGACTTTCTGAAGAATTCAAGACCACTTTTGCTTGTGCAAGACTATGTGGAATTCCACATTTGGGGCATGTTCCAAAGTCACTTGGCTGCAGAAGCTCCTGGTGAGGCACAGCACTTTGCCAAATCGGCCACTCTCAGAAGACAAGGGAGTGGATTATAGGCCAGATGTGCTGTGAAAGAGAAATCAGGGAGCAACTCCAGGTACCTGGCAGATTCTGGAATAACTCACTAAAGAAGAGCATGAGAAACATTTACATCATCATTCTGAAAGGGTCCTACAGAATTCTGGTACCATCCTTTGTGCTGAGCTTTGCCCATGTTGCTCACCTGGCCCTTACCTTTTGGCATTGACAGACAATTCTCTTTTTGATGTAGATGAATCCAAATTACAACTCCTGGCATATTTGCACAGCCATTGATGAGCTTTTTATTTTTTTTTTTAAAGAAAGTGAAGTGGAAAAGCTTTCTCCTAAAGGTCAGAGTGCTCTTTAGCAATCCACTGGAAACAGGTGGTCCAGATTGTTCAAAACTACCTCCTTTCCAATAAGCAAACCAAAATAATATAAAAAAAAAGGATAAAGCGCTTTCATCACTTGGATCTAGATTGTTATTCTCTTCTTTCTAAACTTCAATGGCAGGAACTTAATAAACTGCATCTTTGATCTACTTTTTTCAATAGAAGAACTGTCACAATCACCAAATTCCCCTCTAAATAACTCACATTACTGCTGCAGCAGAACTGAAGTCTGATTCCATGATGCACCACCAGATCACAGCACCTGAAATAAACCTCAACAAGAAAGGAAAACTTGGAACCAATGGCTCAGCCCTGCAAAATCCCTTTTCCTAGGCTCCCAACGCTGCATTTGTGCCAGGCTGGCCGGGTGGCATCTGACCAAAGTCACACTGACCATGTGCAGATGGAGTCCCATCAGAAGCATCCTGCTGCCTCATGACAACCTAGCACCGTGCTAACTTCACTCTTCAGTTATTCTCAAGGTCGTTTCTTGTTTGTTTCACCATCCATTATGTTTGCAGTTTGACAGGTCTCCTAATCCTCAGGCTGCTTGCTTAACTTTAAATTAGTTCCCAGTAAAGCAGGGTTTGTTCCTCGCAGGAAAAAAAGCATTGTTTTTAACACACTTGTAACTGATGCTGCTGGTCCTTGGGGAGGTTCAAAGGACCTCAAAGGCAATAGTTCTTTGCCCAGGAGCAAAGAAGCCATTACAGCTTGTACTAGAAGATTTAATAGGTGTCATAATTTATCATGTAAACCGAAAAGTGTTTCTTAATTAAGTGCGTACGTTAATGAATTTTTTAATTTGATCCCTGTAAGTACCTTGCTATACTAATTGCAATATTCTACACATTAGTCATCCGCTGTTGCCCTTGGCTATTTTCTACCCTGAGAGGGAGAGATAGAGGTTTTCAGTTAAAGTTCATTTAACTCTTTCCACCCAACAAATTAAATTTCCTGTTATTCACACCAGAGAGTGACAGCTGTACGTCAGTCCCAAGGCACTTGAAGGAAAGCATTTCCATACACATCAGCTTGGGTCTCAGCATGGTCTCCCACACAGAGAGGAAAAGACACATGAGGATGTAATCCACAGGAAAAAATGACACTTGCCCAGAAGACAGGGGATTTTCTCCCGACACAGAGGACAGAAGACTAGAGAAATATTGCAAGATGACGGGCATCCCTAGCCCAATTTCAAATGCAGTGTTTGGGGTTCATTTCCTTACCAGCAGCGTTCAGTGACAAACATTTCACAGCCCACAGATTGTCCCACATCTCAACATGTGCTTGGGTGAGGTCTTAGCTTTTCAGCAGCTTTTCACTTGCACCAAAAACGTAAGAGATGAAGAGGGTGGGAAACTTGCCACTGCACATCCAGACAGCAGAAGGGAAGTAAAAGAGAACCTGAAGGTACAGCGTGTTGCTTGTTCTCTTCATAAGCTAACTAGTTTAGGAATTGAGTCTCCAGTTTGTCTAGACAGCTGCATGTTGATGTAGTTGACAGTGAAGATGCACATCTCAGAAATCCACACCAGAGCTAGTTTCTGATACCTGAATAGATTAAGAAGTTTTATAAGCCTCTGATGTATTATAGACTACAAATTCATCTCTTCTTTCTGCTGTGATAATGCTGTTTGTCAGTTGGAAGAGACACCACTATCTGAAAACTCCCAGTCTCTGAGGATACTTTGCCAATACAGTCAATAAAGTAGTCAGCCTGCCTTAAGACGGGGTTTGGACAATGGAAAACAAGATGGTTGCGCACATGACCAGACATGATGCTGCTGCAGATCAAGCCACCCACCTTCCCTCATAGCTGTATTTTTTCGAACACTTTAACTTGATCCTGCTTCTGGAATTTGAATAAAGGACTTCAATAAAGAATTTGAATAAAGGTTTTCAAGAACTGTGGAGATGTGGCACTGAGGGACATGTGGGCATGGTGGGGATGAGTTTGTGGTTGGACTATCTGATCTGAGTTAACTGCTCTGAGCTTAATGATTCTACGATTTCAAAATCTGAACCCAGGAGCAACTCTGAGGGAGAGTTTTACATTTTTAAAAGAAAATCATTAATGTTCTTTGAAAAAATACCCCATTTTCTGTCCTGTTTGCCCACAGAAAATTATACTGTGTGGATAATGAAAACCCTTCAATTCCCAGCATTTGCTTCTGTGACACAGGTGAAACAGACACAGCAGTCACCTGCTGAAGTATGTCAGCCCTCAGTCAGTATCCCCAGCGTGATGACAAGAAACATACGGCTTCTCTTCCTGTATGTTTTTCAGCTGGCCTATCAGATGGCATTCACAATGAAGTCTTCATCACACATAAAATGCTCTCCAGAGCCAAGAGGTTTGAACCCTGGGAGGTTCTGGGCTATAAATGAGAAGGAACAGCATTTACAACTTCCGCTGTTATGACAGCATGCATTTCCTGCTGCTACACAACCATGTCCCCAATTACACACAGGCCAACATACTATAATAAGATACAAGGCATACATTACATATTTACAGTATGCGACCATCCCTCTACTGATATCCTTAGCTTTGCCTATGCAATGCAACATTGGCCTTTTATGCATACGAGTAAAAACTTGCATAATAAGGAAAAAAACAATTCCAACTTTCTAAAAGCTGAAAATTTGCAGAAACACCTTTTGTGTGCAGCCACATGGCAATACACAGTATTTTAAGATAATTGGGCTCTCAAAGCCCTGGGAAATTTAATATGAATTAAGAGCTTAACTTCACTATGCCCAGTCCACCAAAGACGCAGGACTGGTCCCGCAACTGGATGTCTGAATGTGACCTGCAGCACTAAAAGGGATGCTGGCTATTGTTTCATCTCACATGCTCCTCAGCCTACAGCTCAGCATTCCAGCCCTGCTTCACCTGCTGTCAGCCTCACCTGACCCATTCTATATTAAGATTCTGCAGCAACTGCTCCAGCCAGTGACTTGGAATTAAAGCTGCCTCTAAACACCAAATCAGCGCAGAGTGCTGCAGCTGTTCCCCCCCCCCACCACCACACACACACACACACACACACACACACACACACACACACACACACACACACACACACACACTTCTCTGGGCACATTATGGGTTTGCTTTTGCTCAAGTTCTCCTGACAAGCTTACACATGCAATTAAGTGGATTACACAGAATATGTTTAAATAGCCTAGGAACTTCTTAGGCCAAGGCAGCTTTGTATAGCAGCACTGCATATCATTCATTTCCCCACTTGTAAGCAGAGCTTATGAAATTAATAGCAGCACAGCATCACACACTCCAAGGAAGTGAGACTCTTTCTATGGGTGGCTGTCACCTGCTTTTCAACAAATTTCAAACAGCCTTGCCTACAGCATCCCGCTGTATTAGATAAAATGCATCCTGACACCTTTCTTACTCCATTACGCTTGACTGCTAAAATATTGAGATGCAAACCTCCCTGCTAATTTATTTATTTATTTTTTAAAGAAAACACTGCCCAGTAATTGCCAGAGGTTAGATTTTTTTGGTTGATAGTATATCCTGTCCACACAGTCAAGCTGTACTACATCAAGCTTGCTGATATCAACAGTTCTAAGGAATGGTTCTCAGGTATCTGACAACTGATACAGTTATTTCTGCTTCAAGACGTGCTGCCCACTATCAGTTATTTCCAAGTTAGATCTCTGGCAAGCATAGCTCCATGCAGACACAGCTAACATCCCCGACCTGCCCTTAGAGCAAAGTGACTTCTCACCTCCCAGCCCAGCACAGCGATGTCTCAATCATCAAATTAAGAGAAAAGTGATTCCCTCTATTATAGTGAGCCATATCCTGAGTTGATGGTATTAATTTAATTCTCACAACTTTAGCAGAATTATGAAGAGGAATTTCACTTTGGGGGTGGGGGGGAGGGGATTGGGCCAACCACGTGCAAATGATTGCTTGCTACCAAAGTTACCTCACTCTTCTAGTCCATGATTTGAATCAAACAAATTTTAGGAATTCTATTCATCTTTCAGAGAACTCTGAACAAAATAAAACCAAATAATTCCCACCGATTTTTGACAAATTATTGAGGCACACCTGTCAAAAGCTACCTCCATAACTACACCCACTAATGCCTATGAAGACACACACTATACAAACATTTTCCTGTGTGGAAGCTGACATGAGAACATCCAACAGAACTCACCAAGTTTGTCATTCAAGTGCTCACTGTTTCTGTGTATTCCTGCTTATGCTCTCCTGTTGATGTTATTCCCACTATAAATCATTTCATAGAATCATAGAATCATTTCCCCCTTTTGTATGCAAGATGCTTTCACTGTAATTATCTACAAGTGTGAACAGAAAGAATACACAGCAGTATGAATTCATGCTCCAAGTCAGACACCCCAGGAATAAATTTTTCTACTGCGTAGCTATCTTTGGAAAAAGTAGATGGGCTTTGCTCTCAAGTGCTTTGCACTTCTTGTGCGTCTACATCTGTATGAATCTCCATTTTGATCTTGTACCAATTTTCACAGGTGTGAAATCATTACATAAAGTGCAATGCAATAGAAAAGCAGGCTCATGATATTTCTCTCATCAAGACCATCTGGACCATATTTTGAGTTGATGTAAATTAGCAAAAACCACCGACTTCAGTATGAAGACGACGCTTTTACACCAGGTAAAACAATTTGTTCCTCTTTTCTCTCCTGCATGACCCACTACATTTGCTGACAGACCACAGCTCTGATGGAACTTGCAGGATTAAGTGACAGCAAGCTTCATTTACATGTGCATTTCCCTTTCGATGGGAAGATTCAGTATCTGCTTTCCAAAAAGCTTTGGGAAAGCATAAGGACACTCAAACAAAAAAACAGCTGCCCAGATTTTGACCCACTTCCACAGTCATCAACCTGCCTTCAGCCAGGACTTCTCTATTCTGCTGATTGCTTGCTGTTGTCCCAGAAGCCCACATCCCATAAGGATGTGGGAATATTGTATGGAGGTTAAGCTCTAAAATGTGGTCAGCAGCTCTTCTCCTGACCATCGTTCCACTAAAATTATCTCTTCGTGATTCCTTATAGTTTGTTCCTATCTATTCTTTGTAGAGCTGCAGGTGGACTTACATCCCAGGTGAGCTTTGTAAGCAAAGCACTGTCAAATCCATTGCAATCCAGAGAAGTACCTGAACAGAAATACACCATCTTCAAAAGGATCCAGGAAGCACTTTTTTCACTTACTACTTTACTTTCCCCTATTCTCTTTGCCTTTTTTTATGACATTGGATTAACAGTGAAATAACAATGTAGGGAGAAATATTAACTAATAATCATATTGGTTAGTAAAAACAAAACTGAACCTCATCCTTTTCAAACCACACCGTTTTGTTATCATAATACAAGTCAAATGTCAGTGTCCATGAATTCTACAAACATCTTGACTTTTCTACAAGTTACGGGTAGGTGTATGTCAATATATAAGGGCAGATAAAAGCTAATACTCTTAGCTTACCAATCCCTTTAAGGTCACTGCTAGTCAGGGACCAAAGCTCCAGGCACCTGGTCTTGCTGAGTAGTATTTCATGCAAAAGACATCTGATCTGCTGCTGAAAGCAGCACTAAGTGGTTTGATCAGGAATGACATCTGAGCCAAATGAGCTAATTAGTTTACAGGATTTCCCCTTTCCCCTCTTAACAACAAGAGTAGATTTGCGTTTTCCCCTCAGCTGAAGGTCTCACAATGGGGTGCCATCCTACTGTGGAAACTACAGCCTGACACTTTGAGAAAAGATGAAATGCATTTGTTGGCAAATTCAGCCAAAGCAGGCACATCTGCTGCTGGTAAATGCTGCCGTTTCTTTGTCAGGGAAAACACAGTATCCCTGACTCAAAATAAATAAATAAATAAAATTTAAAATAATAATAATAAGAAAAATAAAAATAAAAAAGACCACAGTAAAAAACAGAGGAGCAGCTTCCATCTAAGTAGGAAGTTAGCACTTGCAAACTGGGACAAGGGACGTCCATATCTTTGTTTCCCTCAGCTACTGAGCCCTTGAAATTTACAGATTAGTTACCAAAATCTGAAAGCATCCTTGAATTCCTTCCTATTCCTACTGGTGCAAGCTCCATGTTTATCATATCTGCTGGTGCAAATACATCTACCACATCCAACCTCAAAACCATCTCTGGAATCCCAGGGAATCCACACATCAGCCCAGATGACAAAGCTTCCATTTTCCTGGTGCTGTGGGCAAGAGCCAGTACAACCAGAGGCTAGCAGCCCCTGAGACACTGACAAGAGAGAGGTACAGTGGGACACAGTGGACAGAAAGGATGCTTGTGTTATCCCCAAACTTTGTTTTAAGGGGGAACACAGCTTGTCGCTCCCTTCATCCAATCCTTTCAGTACCAAGCACCGTTCTGACTGCTATTCCTCCAAGTCTTCAGGAAACCACAAATCTTGCAGTGCAGCAGTGACACCATTGGCAAAATAAAAGAAGTGCAGTGGCTACTAGTTTCACGGAGAGTGCAGTAGTATTGAACTACTGGGACATTTCCAGAGCACACATCACAGAGTTTGTTTTGCTTTATGCAGAAGATCCACCAGCACACTGGCTGAGCTGTCCGGGAGCACTCGGGCAGGCTCCAAGTGACTTTCAAGGACTGTTGAACTTTCTACCCAATTCCAGGGGCTGATCTTCATTACTGCTTTAAATAATTAGCACTGATTAATGCAATTTTAATGTCGAATATTAGACCATTTAATATGTGATTTATTTAAGTACAAGTTTTAATACAGCTTACAAGAGCTGTTAACCTGAATAGGACGGAAGACAGTTGTGTACTCTTTCCAGCAAAGAAAGAGCAGAGCTGGGGCTAGGGGCTAACTAATTCATAGGTCACAGAATCATTCAGGTTGGAAAAAGACCTGTAAGATCATTCATTGCGACCGTTAACCCATTACCTCCATGCCCACTCAATCACGTCCCTCTGTGCCACATCTCCGTGTTAAAACTTTTTACTAAATGTAAAATAGTAGATGCAAATAGCTGGATCACAAAGGGAAGGTATTAGAGGACATACATGAACTTTAATCACCTCAAATTGCAATCATACCTCATTGAAAACCTCATGGGTGCTGTGGTTTCAGCACTCACTATTAGAACAGAATATTCCCAACAGCACAAAAAGTGGCCAACACACCCCCAGCCTATATGGGTGCTCTGAACACAGAGATCCAAATCTTTACTGTGCCACCAGTATGCTGAGCAGTTCTGAATGAATCTCTTTGTCTCCTGTGCCTCACTTTGCTCTGCTGTGTACAACTGGTAGCCTGATGCTCACATCCTCCATTCCAAACTACAGGAGTGGTGATGAAAAATTGTATATGACAGTAAGAAGTATTCATAGCTACTATCACCATTAGTATTACTATTAGACAGTGAGTAGCACTTAAGAAAAATACCTGTCCTTTGGGGAAATTCACTCACCAGAGCATCCCAAAAGCACGATCTCCTCCAGCCTCCTGCACCTGTATGGGGCACTGTTGTCCTATTGCTACCATCACAGTGAGCTCTGATTTGACAGGATGATGCAGAGTGCTCAACTTTTACCCCAGTATTTCCCATCTCTTTCACAGGTTCTGTACATATGACTGAGCAGAGCACTCAGTATGAAAAGCATTTTGTCCACAGTCAGCTGCTTCTCTGGGACAGCACACAGAGTGAAAGTCATTCCTCTTATATAAAGGAACCACTGAAGGACAGTGCCATAGACCACTTTCTGTAAGCAGGGATCTACCTGACAATATTTGGCTTTTGAGATTATTCAGCTTCTGACCTCACCTCTCGGACCATTTTTAGTCTATGATGACCTTATTCTTCTGCAGTTATGGTGTGGAGAGGAAGTCTGAGACATCCCAGTGATGTGAATGGCAACAGGACCCATTTTGCCATGACTTCACACCCATCCACCCACTAGCGCAAGCACAGAAGCCAGAAGACATGAGGATTTGACTGCATGCTCCTGAGGAAAAACACAGGTGGGTTCAGGAGTGTTTCTGTCTTGTTATCCCCAAGAGGAAGTCAGGGAACCGGGCATACAAAAGACAGAAGAGATCCCAATGTACCCTTAATCTATAAATATTTAAGTAGTCCCTCCTCCCCCTCTTCTCAACAACATATGCCAGTGTCTCCTTCAGCTCATAAAAGCCAATTCCCTCCTGCTGTTTCCGAGCACCAGAAGTCTCTGAGTGGTGATTAGTGGATTACGTGCATCACAAGGACTGACTCCAATCACTTTCCCCTTGCAAATTGCTCAACTTCAATGCAGCAGCACAGAGCTGAGGGGGCTTTGTCACCGAGGCCTGGTCCTCATTATGGCCAGGAGACTTCAGGAGTTTGTTTACATGGCTGGAACACCATCCTCCTGGGCAGCTAATCAGCCTTTCCCCAGGGTTTCTGCTCTTGAATACTTAAGGGTAATCACCACCAGCAATCTACACCGAGATCAGCATCTAAGCAATTTCACCAAGTCAACTGACAACAGCTTGAGGTAATATTAGCCCCCTTATATGAAGACAAGTGCACTCCACACAAGGATGCTGGAGCTTAGCACCACTCAATAAATCAGAGCAACATCCTGGAAAGCTTGCCATTAGTTCTGAGCCATTAATTTTTGCTGGGTCTTTGACACAACTGTTTGAGAGCACTGTAACCTGCTCTCTGAAAGTTAAATTATAAAGAGCAACTTCCCTGAAGGTGCTAGTCTAACCCATTTAAGTCCTTGGCTAAACATCTAAAATAAATCACCAGAGAGCTGTGAGGCAGAAGGTTTCCTACCGTGCAGGATGTGAGAAAAAGCCTTTCCCTCTCCAAACAAAACCCAGCTGGGAAACTTTTGGCCCTAAGCAATACCTTTGCAAAATAATCTGTGCAGTTCCATACCTGCCAACTGATACATTATATTTTACCATATGCACTTTCACTTAATGACATTTCCCACTCAAGTCCTTTCTGATCAGCTTCCTTCACAGCAATTAAATTACAAAAAAAAGAAAAATAGTAGAAGACAAATAATAATGGCCTGTTTCCTGTACTGTTATCACTGTACCACTGAAGACAATAATGGTCATCTTAACGATTCCTCCTAAGACCACCCTCTTTAAAAGATTCATCAGCTGCAATTGTAGCTTTGCCACCAAAAGAAATATTGTTCTTTAAAGCATCCCCAAAGTCAGCTGGCAGGTGTGAGGAGGAGACTATCTACCCCTGACTGATGCTAATCAGCAGGAATTCATTTCCTCACTCAAGTAAATCAGTGCCTGCCTACAACTTAGCAGTTGTTCGGTTTTTTTTTTTTTTTTTTTTTTTTTTTTTTTTTTTACGGTAGCCCCTAAAATCCTGCCTCACTTTATCAGGAAGCAAACAGCTATTACACAGTAAGCTAAAATCTCACAGACATTTAGTAGAAGGTACAAGATAAGAAACTACACCTCTGTAATAATGGCCACAGTCCTGCTGTCATGCTGTAGGGTGTACCAGAGAGCATCTGCACTACAGCAGTTTTACAAGCACAGCTCTGGACCCATCTACCCACTGCATAACATTACTCAGAGTTTTCAGCACTCTGCTTCTGGATGAGGCTGTAATGGGAAATCCTAATTAAGGGCACAGAAGGAAAAAAGCCTTCCAGACAATTAATAATCAACCTAGCGTTAGGTTAAAACCGTGTTTTAATTGGACTGTAATGAGGCAACAATGTATCTCTGATTCCATTCAGAACTAAAAAGGCTGCTTCAGGTAAATGAAACCAATGTGTTCATAAAGACCGGCAGTTATCAACCTCATTCCATATGGCACCATAAATTATAAAGAGCAGGTAATGAAGCAGTGCCAAAAAGTAAATACTTCACAATCCCCGTTTCCTTAGATCTCTCAGTGGGAGTGGATTCTCACTGTGATGACCATGAAAACACCCCAGAAAGACTAATAGTTCAGACCACCTACATTTTATCAAAATATGGCAAGCAGAATTTTTGTTTTTCCCCTAGAGAAATCATAGCAAGGATTTTACTGTCCTGCAGGACAGGAAAATCCATGGGAGAGCTGTCCCATGAGCCAGGTCTCCTCACACCAACCTAGTTCTTCCCACAGGCTCACTTTCTTGAGCACAGTTTCACCATGGTCCTGCTAGCAATCAATCCCAAGGATACCCTAAGAAAGGATAAAAAAAGCTACACACAAAAGACAATAACACACTTCTGTTGGAAACATCTACATCAAGTGAAATAGCTGGAAACCAGGCTGAGCCTGCACAAGCAGTAGTGATGTATGACAGGGACCCAAGCACCACGAGGAGCTGCACCAAAGAGATCACAGAATCACCTGGAAGGGACCTCAAGGATCATGTAGTTCCAACCCCCCTGCCTAGCAGGGCCACCAAACATACACATTTAGATCAGGTTGCCCAGGACCCCGTCCAACCTGGCCTTGAACACGTCCAAGGACGGGGCATCCACAACCTCCCTGGGCAGCCCGTTCCAGGGCCTAACCACTCTCCTTGTAAAGAACTTCCCCCTAACATCCAACCTAAATCTTCCCTCCTTCAACTTGGATCCATTTCCCCTAGTCCTGCTATTGTCAGCCCTTTTGAAGAGTTTACTCCCCTCCCGGGTGTAGGTTCCCTTCAGGTATTGATAGGCTGCAATGAGGTCGCCCCGCAGCCTTCTCTTCTCCAGGCTGAACAAGCCCAACTCCCTCAGCCTGTCCTCATAGGGGAGCTGCTCCAGCCCCCTGATCATCTTAGTCGCCCTCCTCTGGACCCTTTCCAAAATCTCTATGTCTTTCTTGTACTGAGGGCTCCACACCTGGACACAGTACTCCAGATGGGGCCTCACAAGAGCCGAGTAGAGAGGGACAATCACCTCCCTGTCCCTGCTGACCACCCCTCTCCTGATGGAGCCCAGGATCCCATTTGCCTTTCAAGCTGCCAGAGCGCACTGCTGGCTCATGTTAAGTCTCTCGTCCATCAGGACCCCCAGGTCCTTCTCTGCCGAGCTGCTCTCAAGGACCACTCCTCCCAGCCTGTACAGGTGCCTGGGGTTCTTCCGGCCCAAATGCAAAACCTTGCACTTTGCTGTGTTGAACCTCATTAGGTTCACCCGAGCCCAGCTTTCCAGCCTGTCGAGGTCCCTCTGAATGGCATCCCTTCCTTCCACCGTATCGACCGCACCACTCAGCTTGGTGTCATCAGCAAACTTGCTGAGGGTGCACTCAATTCCCTCATCGATGTCATTAACAAAGATGTTAAAGAGCACTGGTCCCAAGACAGACCCTTGGGGGACACCACTTGTTACCGGCCTCCACCTGGACATAGAGCCATTGACCACCACCCTCTGTCTGCGGCCTTTCAACCAATTGCTTATCCATCGGGTCGTCCACCCATCAAATCCACTTCCCTCCAATTTGGAGATGAGGATGTGGTGGGGGACCATGTCAAAGGCCTTGCTCAGGTCCAGGTAAATGACATTGGTCGCCTTCCCTTCGTCCACCAATGCCGTCACTCCATCATAGAAGGCCACAAGATTAGTTAGGCATGACCTTCCTTTGGTGAAGCCGTGCTGGCTGTCTCGGATCACATGCTCATTCTTTATGTGATCGAGCATGTTGTCCAGGAGGATCTGTTCCATGATCTTCCCAGGCACGGAGGTGAGACTCACCGGCCTGTAGTTCCCCGGGTCCTCCCTGCTCCCCTTCTTGTATATGGGAGTGACGTGACCCTTCCTCCAGTCGTCCGGGACCTCACCTGACAGCCACGACTTCTCAAATATGATGGAGAGCAGCTCGGCAACCACCTCAGCCAGCTCCTTCAGGACCCTGGGATGCACGCCATCCGGCCCCATAGACTTGTATTCATTCAGTCTAAGGAGGCACTACGGTCTAGGAGATACTACGGTCATTGTTGTTGTTACTTATCACCTTTGGAAAAACCTGTCTCTGGAGGCAGCACTGCTTCAAACAAATTCATGCATATCTTTCACTTCAGTTCCTCACTCCTCTCCCAGTTCCCTGTTGCTTAACACAAACATCCTGAACAAAGCTCCCCTGGAACATAAGACACCTCCACCTCCCAAATCAAACCAGTGTATATGCACAAGTACTGTTCTTTTTTCTTTAAGTGGACACTGAAGTGCAATAAAAACCCTTTTCACGGCTACACTTAGTCACAAACATTGTTTTAAAGAGGAATGAGCAAGTGCATTACTTTTATTTTTCTAATGCTCCTCCTTTTTCACATCCAAGCATGAGTTTCAAAATCACTAACCTTAGCAAACAGGAATAACCCATACATAGATAGATCGTGTCCATACACTGATACAGACTGAAAAATTGGATCACCAACAATGAAAACTGAAATATCTCCTTACTGTGCAGAAAGCCTTTATAAACATCCTTCAGTCCTCCCAAATAGAAAAATACATCTTATTCATCACCCTCTGTCTTATCATGCATCTTCTCTAGCTTAAATGCTCTCTCATCATGTTTGCAACTACAGTCAATTTTCCAATTATAAATATGGCCACTAATTAAATAAAGTCAATAAAGTAGCATAAGAAAGCATAGTATCTCTTGTGCTAATCAGATTCTCATTACCACTTCATGCTGTTCAAACTAAGCAGTCACATTGTTTATGCCAGTGAAATTAATGATGGTTTGCTGAACTTGTGGGACAAAACGTGTGGCACAGAAACAAAGCAAGTTGCTGCTCCTGCTGCTGATCTAGAAGCTTTTGTCAGAGAGAAACTTTGAAAAGCACCACTTCCAAAAGATCTCACGGACTACCGACTTTATGTCAGATATTGGTAGGAGCTAGATCAGTCTAACTTGCTACCTTTGGCACAAGATGTTTTGCGTGGATGAAGACAAGATGTTTTGGCCAGGGGAGGTTCAGGTTGGATATTAGGAAAAAATTCTTCTCAGAAATAGTAGTGATGCAGTGGCACAGGCTGCCATGGAGATGGTGCATCACCATTCCTGAAGGTGTTCAAGAACTGTGAAGATGTGGCACTGAGGAACATGGCCAATGGGCATGGTGGGGATGGGTAGAGGTTGGACTTGATGACCTTAGAGCCTCTTTTCCAACCTTAATGTTTCAATGATTTCTATACCTTAACTTATTAGTGACGTTGTATCATGTTTTATTTGAGAAACAATGGTTAGAAAAGCAGATGGTCAGCACAAACCTTGACTATTCTGATAGCAACCATGCGCTGGGCAGTAAATAAGTCTCCTTCCTCCTGTTTGAGCATAGGTACAAATTCCTGCTCTCTGTACATGAGCAGACAGCAGATCAGTAGAGAAGCAGCACAGGCTGAGTTTCAGGCTGGCAAGAGCTGAATAACTCATCTCAGAAAGCTCCTTTACAGCAAACGTGAATATAAGTGAGAACATTTTTATTATTACTGTTATTATTCACAGGCTTAACTAAATCATCATTTATATAACATATTGAAAGGTAAACCACCACCTGCTCCTGCCAGATGTTCTGCCAATCTTTAGTACCACTTTGAGCATGCTACAATACTGAATGAAATGCAAGATTGGACCTCAAAGGTATTTATCTCCCCAGTCTCCTGCTGTGTTATAAGGGGATTGCTATTACACAGACACATCAAAATAGTATAGGCCACACCTCAGTCACTTATATAATGAGAGCATACAAGAAATAGCACTCTCCTGTTAGTACTAGGATCTAAAATGTGTATAAACAGGATGGGGATATGTATGACAATGCTTCCTTGGAGCTTCAATTCAGTACTTCTTCAAAGGGTTCCGTTTCTGCTACTGCAATATTTTGAAGAGAAACAGAAACATCCTCTGCCTCTAAAACGAGCAGAACTCTTGTAACCATGAATGCAATTATGCTTTAATATCCTTTGTCATTCAAGATAGTCATTCACAATATTCTGCAGCATCCCAACTGAAGCAAAGTCCTAAGACTGTCTTACTGAAACCTCAAGAAGGTGCTAAGGTGGTTTTTTGTTTTGTTTTGTTTCTTCCCGTGTAGTTGGTTTCTTTAAGCTTCCCAATGCAGCCGATAAGCTGATCCCCACACACTGCAGTGAATGGAACTTGCAGCTTACATTCATCACAAGAGCCACAAATCACCTTCCCTGAGTTTCTATCAGCTGGAAGGAGTTAGCTTCCTACCTGCTGCTAAACAGATGGGACACCTCTGCACTCTCTTGCAGGCTGAAGGATGTCTGTAGGTATAAAAAGATAAAGGCAAGTGGAGAAAGACCACCAGCGACCAAGGGAATAGAAGACTGGCATCCATCACATAGCACAGTTGTTCACAGGTACTGCAGTGAGCACTGCACTGTTCCCTGAGTATGTGTCAAAAAGCCACCCCCACACTTTGACAATGTCCCTTCTCTCCCTGGGAAGTTGGGCGCTGCCCATTCGCTGGCCACTCATTAGGATACCTTGGTGCTCACCAAGTGCTTTTAGTCTCCATGGGTCCCTTAGGCTCTGTGATGGATGGCAGAGGGCTGGGAGTACTGGAAAGTTCTGAAGCTGCACTCCTGTCCCCTCAGGCTGACTGTATAGCCCATCTGCCTCCAATTGCCACAGATGCAGAGAAGTCCATCGTGTACAAAATGAACTCAAACTAGAAAGGCTTGTCAGAACACACACAAAAAAACCTGTTGATACACACACAGCTTTTTCCCCACAAGTAATATTTTACTTGCAAAATGAACTTTCAGTGGCGAAACGTTCCGCTCTTTGGCTGATTTTATTTTAGTCCAAGCAATTCACTTTCTCCACAAAGTAAGGTTGCCTGCTCTGAAGCTTTCAAGAGGAAGAATGTCCTTAAAGTAGGGCCACAGCACAGATTATTGATTAGATTCAGACAAAGAAATCTAGTTGCCAGTCATTTTTTCCCCTACTGAAAATATCCCTTGGTTGCTTTCTTATGAAGATCTCAAGCAATGACAAATTGAGCCCTCCTTCTAATATGAAAACTTGCACCAAAAAGTATAAAAATTATTTCATCTTCAGCTTCCACTTCCAAACACAGTCTCTTGCTATACAATCCTCTCACAGCAAACTTATGTCTTTACTGAAGAAGTTCGTATTACCTAAGTCCCAGTTCTCTTAGCTTCTACTCAGCATTCCCCTTGACTTTTTCTCTCTTTAGCTCCAATGAAGTCTATGTCAGCCTTTCCTAGGAAAGACCTCTCTCAACTTTTCAGTCTTTAAAATAGTTGTACTATAATTTCCTGAGACTACTACAACAGCTGGCCCTAGAACTACACACTTCCTTAAAAAAACAAACAAACAAAAAAAGACAGTCACAAGGCTATTTGGACACACAGAATACAACCATTTGGCTATGCATTTCTTAGTGCCTTTCAAGGCCTATGATCATGTCTATAGCTGTAGCATTGCTCATATCTGGGTGTTTTGTCACTGTGACCCCAGGTTCTTTCTTTCTTCCCATTATGAAATCCATATGGCTCTGTATCAGCAAGCAGCCCTCTACAGTGCTGAGTGTCTCAGACATCTTCATGTCATCACTAGGAGCCACAGTGTATTTTCCTCTATGTCACTAGCAGAATAATGAGGTGTAACAGTGCAGGACTAAAAAGCAATTCCTGTAGGAAATCATTAGAATCATACCTGCTCAGCAATGCCCTAGTTGCATTTTAAGACTTCAGTTAGCAAATTCTTATTCAATTTAATAATGTGTTGTGTGATGATTTTGCATCCTTTCAGTTCCTTAATCAAAATACCATTCAGTACCTAGAGAACTCTATCAGCTAAACTCATAATCTCATCACAAAAGATATCAAGTTCATTTGACAAGACCTATTTTCCATAAGGCCAGGCTGATTGACATTAATTATATTCAATACTTGTTTCTGCCCCAGACTGCCTGCACGTGGGTGTTGCTTGCTCTTTCCAGGCTTCCATCTTCATCTTTTTAAATGAGCATATCACCATGTCCCACTTCATGGGAGGTTGTGAGGACTATTAGCACTTGCAAAACCTTGTGCAGAAAGCAAAGCTACAGGCCTCTTGACAACACTGCAAGGGGAGCATTAAAGGAAAGAAGAAAGGCTGTTTCAAAAGGTGTTCAGCTAATCCAGCATACTGTCTTAAAACAGGTGATTCAAAAACAGCTGGAATAACCATTACAAAAGGCAGCAAGCAAAAGGTTACACTGCTTCTTAGATCAACTACTTGCAGATCTACAACATCTGCAAAATGGAAAGTTCCATGAAACAACTGAGTACTCCTGACCAAGGATTTCTTACCTCCCTGACAGCACAGGCACTCTGGATTACTTACACAAACATACTGTGGACAATTTTTCAAATGCTACTGAAGATCTCCACTACAATATGAAGCAGGTTTCCCAAAGGAGGAGACAACACAGCATCACGAAAATCTTAATTCATGAATTGTTGGGTATACTGTTGGGTGAAATCTTCTGGGGGTGGACAGGAAACAAAGTCAACTTTCTTGTGGCTTCCCCCCTCTTTTTTTTTTTTTTTTTTTTTTTTTTTTTAAGTGAAAAAAAAACAGCTAGCCCAAAATAGTGAAGAAGAATCAGAAATCATACAGAGATGCATATAAACCATTGCCCTGATTCTAATTCATATGGATAGTTCTAAAATATAAAGTTAGAGAAGTATTTTCTTTCCTTTCATATAAAATACTACTTTTTTTGGCTATAGAGTCCTATATGGAGGCATCTGCATAATTACTTGGCAACACGGGTTACATGTGAGAAATAACTCATTTCCAACGTTTGCGAAAAAAACTTACAGTGAAATTAGTCTGGTTTTGTCTTTTGTTTGTTTGTTTTACTGACGACAGCAAAGCCATGTGAATAAGTCATGAGGGAAAAAAAGCTCAATAAATATCTAAAATGATCCTGTCTCCTCTGAGAAGCCTCCATTGAGCGACAAGGACTTCTCCAAGAAGAAAAAGATTCTGCCAGCTTCTTTAATCTTCTATGTACAAATCTCACTAGAGTAGCTGAAGAACACTTAAAACATCCCTGATTTATGACCCAATACCATTAATTTCATCTTTTTTCTTCACTTATCAATGATAGCCTTACAGTATATAACTGTTATAATTGCATACATTCTCAATTCTCATTACAGTCTGAAAACAAAAGTGATATGGGTTGGAGAGGCCCCCTGTAAAATGGTCTTTTATTATAAACAATACACAAGAGAGAGCAAGCCACCTTCATGCTCAAATTTTGTGGAGTTTCTGCAGAGGACCTAAAAAAAAAAAAAAAAAAAAAAAAGCACCAGAACTTTTCAGTGTGACCCATTTGAAACTCAAACACTGCATACAAATTTGACAAATCATGCACAGAGTAAAAGGACACTATAAAGTAAGATTTTAGTGAGACTCTTAAAAATCAGAAGAGGGTTTCCTTGTTGCACCTTGTTTCAGATCTTCATTTTCTTTGACTTGAATTGGTTCTAACACAGAATTTGGCCAATTCTGTGCCTCTCACATCTGTTACGTCAGGTTGCTGCAGTTGGGTGTAAGTTGACTGACTTTGGTATAGGAAAATGGAAAGACAAGCTTCACAATTTTCTGACTTAATGGGCATGCAAGCTCCATGCCTAATGAGACAGACATTAAATGCAGCTGTGACCAAAATGAAAGAGCATGCAGCAGAAATGACTTTGGCACTACAATGCTAACTCAATGCTAATTCAAGTAAAAAGAAAGCTTCCCAGATACTTCAGCAGTCATCAGAGCTGACCTCCAGCCTCTGATGGAAATATCTGCTTCAAGACTCCTTCATTTTTCCAGGCTTTACATTCTCCTTCCTTCCATTGGACTTCTGAGTACATCTTTTCAATACCTTAATATGCTTGCCTGGCACTAAGGAAAGAAGGATGGATAGAAACTGCAGATTAAAGGGCAAAGGCAAAAGATGGACTTTAAAGCCATTCATGCTCCCCAAGGAGATGACACTTATCTGCTCACACAAGCAGAGACAAATGACGGGGTTCTGACTTTCACACAAAAAGTACATATCTCAGTATGAAGATGTGAGCAAGCACATCTTCCACACCACACTTTTTCTGAGGAAGCATCCAATGCAGCTTGCCATGATAACTAAATTTATTATTAACTGTGTATTTCATGATGTTAGTGACAATATGTTAATGTGATTTTTCACGTCCTCCTGCAGTGAACAGATGGCTCCTTTTACTTTACTTTCCACATCAAGTGTGATTATTTCTTGGTGCCAAAAGCCACCTGCCGCTCCCTGGTCTCCAGTCTAATTTTTTATGTTGGTAAAACACAGCAGGACTTGTTATCAGTTGGATGGCATCTTAATAAAAGGAGACATGCCAACATATTGACATCATGTTCAAGGGGAAATTTTAGCCTCATCCTGGCCCCTCCCCCAGTTCATAAAAAATAATAAAATGAAAAGACAAAAAACAGCCAAGAAGCCTCCCTTGCCTCCCCAGACTCCACCAGCTCCAAAATGCTCAGTCACAATTTTCAGGCCCCATGCCAAGAAGCAGAGTTGGCCTCCTTTTGTTCCCATACCAAGCACCTCAGTCAGGGCTCTGATCTCTCATCCTGTGTAATGATAATTAGCCATAACATATTCAGAAGTCAAATGTAAGCAGGAATACATTAACATTGAGATCAGTGCGGGGGTAATTTTCATTGGGAAAATGACAAAGAAGGACACAAAAATTGAAATCCAGGATGCAGAGATTTTCAGTATCACTTTCAAATAGATGAAGGGTAAACTCATTTGTTTGTCAGTCACGAGCCAGCACTCAACAGACAGCTGTGGTTTACAATAAATAAACAATATGAGTCTGATAAGCTATTGTGGCCCATCTCAATTTCTCTACACACTCATGGAAACAAAGAAGCATCTGATTCCACTGAAGACATTCAAAACTCAAAGCACAAAAATGTAGTAAGCCCACTCTCAGACATCTGTACAAACAGATAGTCCAGTTCTCTAAAAAGTATATCACTGACTTCTTTAGGAACAGCAAAGAACTGGCCACTTTGCAGTTTGGAATGATAATTTCAACAACAGCTGGGATCTTTAAGTCATCCTTTAAGTCAGAGATATCTGTACTGCCAGGTAGGGGGAAAGTTCTTTACTATGAGAGTGGTCAGGTGCTGGAACAGGCTGCCCAGAGAGGTTATGGATGCCCCATCCCTGGCCAGGGGATGGCCAGGTTCAAGGCCAGGTTGGATGACGCCCTGGGCAGCCTAGTCTGGTATTGAATGACCCTGCCTGCAGCTGGGGGGGTTGAGGAAGTGGGAAGGGAGTTGGAGCTTGATGATCCTTGAGGTCCCTTCCAATTCAGGCCATTCTATGATTCTATACCCTGGCAAGGACATACTGCAGTAAGTTGAGACAACTAGCATACAAAACAGTTGGGACAGGCTTAGACACCATTAGTGCATTTTCCTCAGTATTTGTGTTCACATGCTGTACAGGAACAGTAAGTTCTCTGTAGTACACCATTATTTCCAATTTCATGAAAAACTGTGGAGCTGGACCCAAAAGCACTTCAAGTAAGTTGCAATGATTAAAACACTTGGACATCTTAATAAAAACAGCAGTGTTAAAACAACAGTCATCTAGGAGTTCACAAGCTTTCAAAGAGGTCACTATCCTGCTTCAAAACAGCATACTCCTAGGTGTAGATCATACCTCTATCTAGTCCGGTACGATTTCCTATTATCTGTTCACCTCCCAAAATACACAAATTGCGTTTGGTAACAGACTCACTGTAACTTCCATTAAGCTGCCATAATTATTCATGAATAATTATTACAATTATGCCATCAACTGTGTGCAACTATCACGCAAATAACATGAACGATTCAGAATGCTCCAACTGTAGCTAGCTAATCTCTTACAGATCTCAAAGCCAAAGTTGGATAGAATATAGGGGAGAAAAACATTCTAGAGATTAAAATGTCGCAGGAAAAAGACTGCTCCATTTGAGAAAAAACAGCCACAAAACTTTCCATGAAATATGCCCTCTGCATTTTACACACTGAAATTGAAGTATTTTCATAAATCCATATAGCAGTGCAGAATAAACATTGATGCAAATCAGTAATTGAATGCAAAGAATTTTTTTTAAAAACAAATGATCATTCTTGTAGGCATGAGGAAGGGGCTACCACTGAAAGAACGGCAACAGGATAAGAGATATTAATGCCCATCAGTTACTTTGTTGACAATGACATCTGCTATACATTTTATATTGAAAAAAATCTTTCTGAGCAGCCCTCCCATTTCATTCTATTTTGATCGCTCTCAAAGGAACATTTCCTGCTTTGTTTTTTTTATCTCAACAAATCCTTAGGACAGAACTGAGTGCTTAGTCTCCACCTTAGTCCTTGCCACATTTACAGCTTCCTCCCTGAAAGTCATGCATATTAAGAGAGCAGATGAGACTCATCTGCCTCTGAGCTATACAAATTGGTGAAGGGGAGCACTCAAACTTACGTTGCCCCTATTGGTGAGCAAGTGTTTAAAAGGAATAAGAGGCTTTAGAGTCTTTACTTGCATCACCTGCAATTTGGGATGTTTCTGTTCTGTCTTCATTTTAGAACCTACACATCACACTACATAAAACTACACATCACATAGCTTGAAAGAAACTTTCATACAGGACAAAAATTAAAATCCTTTGTGAAATCCCCTTAATCCTTACTCTCCCCAAAAGTATCTAAGAGACCATCACTTTGGCCAGGAAATGCCAGCTCTCCTCAACAGAACATTCAGAATCATTGTCCGGAAAAAAAGACAATTTTCACTCCAAGTGTTTGAGAAGTAATGGGATATCCCACTCCATCCTCTCATAAGTTACCTGAAAAACAGTTCCTCTAACTGCAATCTCCATACTGCTTTCAGTGATGCATTGTCCTCTTTAGCCAAATGTCTCCCTCATATTTGCTGAAAATTCTCATCAAGTCATCTGGTTGGATTTTACTCTATCACAATGCTTCTCTTCAAGATACTGACTCAACTAGACCTTTAAGAAAAAAAACAGTGCAAAAGTGAAGCTCTTAAAAGCATCACAATTTCTCACAGTGCTCCACAAAGGTTATTCATATCAATTATTCTGAATCCATCGCTTAGGTGCTTTCATTCTTTCCTTTTATGTGCTCCCTCTCGGTATGAAGGAATGAAGGAATTTTATCGGGAGCTTTACTCACAAAATTTTGGTCCACTTTAACATCAATAGCTTTTTGTTTATACTGTATGAAATTCAAGACAAAGGATCAGAAAATAACTTCATGAAGCGCAGCAACATTCATCTGAATTCACCTGTCTGCAGCTTTTCCTTCCAAGATGAGCAGAATTTTCAAGACTTACTGCAGTAAGTATGGAAAGGAAGGCTTAAGCAGTACATCCAAAGTGAAGCAATGACTAAAAATTGCATGCCAACATTTGCTCTCTCACAATACTACTTTGTGCCCTTCTAAGAGTGGGTTAATCCCAGCTTCTTAAATCACAAGAATGTTGAAATTACAAAATTTGTCATAGCAATTTCAACTGATCAAATGCAGCAGTGAATTAGTAACAATTCATGAAAACAAAAACATTCGTTTTCTACTCTTTGATGGCACCGATTCAGCAAGGAAACTAAGCATGTGCTTAGGTATGGAAGCAGTTCCTAACAACTGAAAAATAGGGCTGCATCTGGTCCT
Source organism: Tetrao urogallus (assembly GCF_951394365.1). Taxonomy (NCBI): domain Eukaryota; kingdom Metazoa; phylum Chordata; class Aves; order Galliformes; family Phasianidae; genus Tetrao; species Tetrao urogallus. Next base: position 25,240,174 of record NC_136817.1, on the reverse strand, counting down.
TCTGACATCACCCAAGCAGAAATCCTTCCTTCTGCTTTTTACAGGTGTTGCACCAGACTCCTAAACTAGCTCAAGCTATCTAGCAAAGAATACATCAGTATAAATGAGTAGCTCCCTGGGAGTCAACTTGAACTGCACCCACTTTATCTGTGGCTGAATATAGCACACAGCTGTATCCTAACACACTCTGATATTCAAAGCTAAAACAGAAAGGTTAGACAGCAATCTGGATTTGTGGTATTTTTAATTTGTGTTTTGCCCTCACACGCACGCAGTAGCCCATTCTCAGAACTGCATGGCACTCAGCGCATCTGTGTCTGATAGAGGGATTAAGCTTGTCATTAGGAATCATTCTGGTGGCTGAAAAAGCAGTCTCTCTCTTGATAATGTGTAGTATCATTTAAAACAAATTAATTTCTCATTTCTTGCTGCTGGTCATAATTCTCAGCATGGGACACATCACAAATGACCTTAGGATGGACATACAAAAGTCATTAGCAAATCAGAAAAACCAGCAAATAGAAAACAACTCAAAACCATTATAGCTGTATTTTTCCTCCTCATTCCTTGAAGCTCATTTTCGTAATATAATTCATCCGATAGCGGCAAATTACAGCACTCTCGTCCTCCTTTAGGCTACTAGATTGCCTCTGTATATTCTATTATGAAATTGGTTAATTAATAATTTCTCTATATTGCCACTAAGCAGAACTACACGGTTAAATTATGATGATGGCGCCTCATTACATGCACATTCTGAGACAGTAAGCCATCATTTACTGTCAGTGCGTGTTGTGTGCATGCACACCTATCGCTAGCAGGACTACACACTTGCCTGTGACTCTTTCCAGGGCTCCTCTTTCATATTTTAAAGAGTCAGACTCAATGGATGAAGAGAGAAAGGTCATGGAGAGTAGGGTGAAAGATGAGGAATAATTAAAATCCAGGTTTTTGAATGCAGTCAGAGACCACAGCTTGTTAGTTTTACTCAAGGACAAGGTGTACTGCACGAATCTCATTAGGGATTTCTGCAGGAGCCTAGCTGGAGTCTTTGGTTTCACCTACAGGCACAGGCGATACAGCTGTTACAGCCTCTCTTTTCTTTCAAGAAGGCAAAGTTACAGCAAGATCAACCAAATAAATCAGCTCCTATGAGAATCAGGCTGCTTTGTATCCTCCAGCTCTCTGTTTGAGCACAGCTCCAATGCTTGTGTTATCATTTTGATATTAATGCCCATAATCCGCTGGGAGTAAGCAATTGTTTGTCTCTAAGTAAGCCCATGTGTACGACTAAATGTTAAATTAAACTATCATCCATCTAGATGCAATATTATGCAGCTACTAGATGTGTTAGATATTGAAAATTTGTTGCTGGAGCTTTTCTTTTTCCTTTTTAAATCATGCAACCTAATAAGATCCGTATGAGTAATCTCTCTACTAAGGCCTAAAGTAAATACGATCACAAGTCAGTCAGTCACCCACTTTAACCTCCTGTTGAAATTACAGCCTCACAAGCTTTTCTGATTGTTTCAATCAAAACAAAATGAATAAACCTAACCCGGGGGATATTTAAATATCCACTTGAGTTCCTAGTAAAACCTTTACCACGTGATTTATACAAATGCTGGAGAAACTGCCTGCAGCCCTTATATTTAGCATACTTCGCAGTTCATAACTATCCCAGCAGCTCTGTGCGCTGCTTCCACTCCTCCACGCACCCTCATCCCATCATATTTGACCTCTAAAGCAGTGTTGGCTACCAGATGGTTGGAAAGCCTGTCCTATTATTGAGTTGGTAAAGGCTAAGAATGATCAAGATGCATCCCTAAGCACATAACATCCTAAAGAGCTGATGGAAGGTAGGCATAGTAGCTCCAATAGCTTTTTTCAAGCGCACTGCACCTTAACCAAGCCAGCTCCAAGCGTCACATGTCACCAGCCTCAGCTTCTACTTTGTTCTCACTACCATCATGATGGGAAAGCAATTCCTTCCCAGTCCTGCATCTCATGTCTCCTTGCCTATGTAGCAATATGAAGCCACCTGTGTCTCTTGATAGGATGACAGGAAAAGGACCTATGTCCTTCTGATAGGATGAGAGATAATGGTTCAAGTTGGTGGTTGGCCTTGGTGATCTCAGAGGTCTTTTCAAACCTTAATCATAGGATTGTCACGCCCCTGTTCTACTGTTTCTAAAAGTTACACCGTAGGGCAGCAGCAGGAAAAATTGCAGGGCCCAGATTTTACTCTCCATTGAAACTATATCAAATTGAGTGTGTAAAGTTGTTTCTGGTGCAAGTTGTTATTAATATACATACTTCAGGCAGGACATAAACGATACAGAAACTCCTCTGCTCATATCATTTCTAACTATCAGAGCTTCCCATCAGGAAGAAGCAGGTCCACAGATTAACCTATATATTATATGACTAAAAACTATTTTCTGAACTTGCAAAAGAAAAAAATATTCAAGTAATACCACGCTATGTACTGCAACATAATTCAGTGTCTTTTGCTATAAAAACATACATGTACCACATTGCAAATACCTCCCCTAAATCTTACAGGGGCACACGGGAAGGAAGGCAGTTTCCCAGAGGGCTCCAAAGGAGTTCCTTTTGTCAATGCCTTAGGAACAGTTTTATAAAGAAACATCAACTTGCATTATCATTCTAATTTGTACTGTTCAACTTTGTCAGATGCAACAAGCACCCTAGAGAAACCAAACAGTTAGAAAGTGAACAGAAATTCCTATTCCAAATGGTTGCCATCCCTCTCCCAAGTTTGCCAGTTCTGTACAGAGATGGCTACTGGTGACTCCTGGCTACTACTATGCAAAGGCATTGATGAGAAGAAATATACTGAATACTACTTAGACTTCATATGGGAAAAAAAGGTAAGGTATGGTCAGAATAAGAGTTACAGAGAACTGGAACAGTTTGCCCAGAGAGGTTGTGGAGTTTCCTTCTCTGGAGAAGTTCAAGACCCGCCTACTTGTGCAATCCGGTCTAGAGAGCTTGCTTTGGCAGAGGGGTTGGACTTGATGATCTCTAGAAGTCCCTTCCAGTCCCTACAATTCTGTGATTCTGGGAAAAGGAGGCACTGCCTGCCCCAGCCACCGAGCAGGGACTTCAAAAGCCCCCAGTACACATCCTTGTGCCAGAAACAGCATTAGTCATCATACAAGCACCACAACAGCTCAACAAGTGCTTGATATAATACTTCCAAATACTTTGTGTAATTTTATTCTTTATCATTCAGACAAGCACACTGAACATCGTAGTCTCAGTGCAAGTCACAAGTCACTGCAATGTCCCCAGAACTTCTCAGGCTGACTGTTCTCTGAATGCCCAGCTGGTTGGAGGAGTTCACCTTCATCTGAACAGAGTTTCTCACTTAGAGAAATCCTACCCAATCTGTCCAGATGTAGCAGAGAAAACTTTTTCCCATGAGGTCACTTCCCTGAAGACCACCCTGGATGGAAGGAACACTAAAGAAAGTAAAGCTATAGGAATACTGGCCAGAGTTTTCTGTGCTAATTTATGGCCAACTTGAACTGTTCTATTATTCTCACTGAACAAGAGTGCCCTCCTTAGAGCCAATAAAAGTCTAATAAATTCAGTCAAAATTCAAAACATCTGTATTGGATTCCATATTCAGCAGCTACCTGCATTGATACTACTGTGATGAATGCAGCATAAATTTTTAGTAGTGTTCACTGATGATTTAAAAACTACATTCAGTCTTTTATTCCCTATCTCGGTGCAGAAAGTGCTTACTCCCTTTGAAAATCCAACTTTTCAATGAAAAGATCATTTTCCAAAAGCTGGGAATATCCTTTAATGACTATTACACAATTAATATACTTCACATACACACGTGTATGCATTTGTTGTTTGTTTGTTTTTTACATAATATTATTCTTCAGAAAATTATTTTCAACAACCTCCTGGATCAAACTTCCTAATTACAATTTGAAAAAATATAAGAAATATTTCCATCTCCCTGGTACAAAAAAAAATCTGCCTCTAATCTATTAGCAGCAGCCAAGAGACCATGCCTTCACTAATGGCAATGCCATTCTTCCACAATTCTGCAAAAGGTCCAAAAATCTGTCCATCCTTGCTGTAGACCAAAGATCATCTTTTCTTCATGCAGTAACCAAGTCAATTACATGATCCATTCTTTTTCCATAGGTGACTGTTATCCTTCCATCATCATCAGACCATTCCCTTAAGTGAAATTAATCTTATTCTCAGTTATTACCCTAAGCCCTTAGAAATACTGTTCTGCTGGTAACTAGAGCCCTCTTGAATCCCCACATGCACACTGCAGGACTTGAGAAACAAATTTCCAAAGTATAGAGGTGTGCATTTTAGCTAAAGCTGATATTAAAACATCTGCAGTCATTTGCATGTAGAACACAGTTCAATTATTACTAATACTGTACAGATGCTGAACATTTCTGTACTAATAGAAATACTGTACACATCTGAGTGCAAAAAAAATAAGTTTTCTAGATTTTTTATTTATATTGTCATCATAGTTTCTTGTTTATTCCAAAAACCTGACTCAAAGAACTATGGCCATCTGATCAGCAAGCAGAAACGTGTCCCCTGATTTATAAGGCCAGTAAAATTGACACATACCATAAAACAAACTGCAAATCTAATCTTCACAGACAATGACAGTACTTCTCTAGCCAAATACTTGAAAGTTGCTTTAAGTACCACATCGAGGTGCATCACAGGCCTGTCTCAGCAATGGTTTCGCAGTAATAATGTAGGATGAAATGCCCTCTTGTCCTCATCTGTTTAAGACAGTTAACTAAGTTCCTTCAGAGAGCTTTTAAAATATTCTTCGAGCCCATGAGACCTTGATTTCAATCGGATTTTTAGGTCAGACTGTAAACTCTGCCTTGCAATAGGGCAGTATCCTCAAAGGCAAAGGAGAGAAAATGAGCAAAACAGTGACATCCTTATGGGAAGTACTTCTAAGGGAAAAACAGCCACTGTTCTGCACAGCAGCTCAAGCTCACAACTCCATGCTGTGCTGCTATTCGTTCCTTGTGAGCTAACCTGTCAGTTCAATACAAGAAGTGTGAAGTCTCCAAAAGAATGTGTTACAATGAAGAATAAAATACATTTTTAGTGGCCCAGCCATGTCACATTGGGTAACAGTGACAAGTCACCAGGATGTTGGGTTAGTGTTTAACCTCAGCTTTCAGCTCAGATAAATAAGTATAAGCTGATAACTCAACAGTAGCTCAGTGTTCCAGTTGCCTGGAGGGTTTCCAATATAATTAACATGAGTCCACCCTAGGGCTGTTCAGGATTCTCTCTGCATTTAGATGTTACATCCAGGCACGCTTACACATGAGAGCCTTTTAGAGAAAGGCTGGCTGCACAGAGACAGTGTGGTAGAACTTAAAGCCACAGCACAGAGCTCTGGATTCTACCTTCTTAAGGGTAGTTCTACAGTTCAGGCCACAACAGAAACAGTTGAGCTACATCAGGTATCAGCAGCCAGTGGCTGAGTGCACATTAAACCAGATAAAGGGTCAAAATATTGCCTACAATCATGTTCATCTTTGAAATGATTGAGTAAATACAATTAAATTTCGGACTGTCACATTGATCAGTTGGAGACAAAACCCCACAACATCCAATGCAAATACAAAATAAAAAGCCGCTGCCTTTGGTGAATTTACAAAAAGAATAGCTAATACAAACTACCAAAAGAACACTGAAGAAACTGGTTTCCTATTCAGTGATCTAACACAGGTAAATAGTCAGTTAGAATATATTCATCAATAGAACAGTCAGTCAGAATCATACAATTGTTTGAATTGGGAAGGACCCTTAAGGCCATCTATCCCAGCTCCTCTGCAATGAGCAGGGACGCCTACAGCTACATCAGGTGCTCAGAACCCCATCCAGCCTGATCCTGGATGTCTCCAGGGCTGACACATCCACTGCCTCTCTGGGCAACCTGTACCAGTGTCTCATTCACCCTTCTCATAAAAACAAAACAAAAAAACCAACTTGTGTGCATGAAGAATTCACTGCAGCTAGAAAATGCCAGATTTTTTTTCAGCTATTTGTGTTCAAGGATCCATGAGCAAACAAGCCAGCTCTTTTCCACTATTATCAAACAACATGAACAGTAAAATACATGGGTCATCAGAAAGTCCAACAATATCAACTCACAACTAATGCTGCTCAGGCTTTAGGTGTTCTGACTTTTAAGCACAGAGCATAATGGCAACTATGCTGAGCAAAACCCAAGGTAACTACTTGTTAACAAGTGACTTTTTGCTATAACTGGAACGTGACCACTCTCCGTGACCCCATCAATTCTGCAGGGACAGAACATGACTGAAGGACATCTGGAAGTGATAGCACCTGCTCTGCCAGGCTGAAAGGAGCAGCACATCATGAGGAACTGTCATGCCAGGGTCCTAACTGAAAAAAACACAGGAATACCATTAATTGTACCAGTGATCTATCCCAGTCAAAATATTTCCTTTTCAGATAAAATAGGTGGCAGGGAGATGGCTTAGATGCAAATGTGTACTTTCCAGAGATTACACAAAAATATTCAGTTGAAAAGGGAGCTTTTCACAAAACTGTTTTGTACAGTCAAACACTTGCCCATCAATAATATTTTGAAAGACTATTTTTAGCAGACTTCTAGACTACACATGAGCAGAGTACACTCTGTTTTCCATTCAGAGCAACAGCTCCTCTAGAGCTAGGGAGTGCCTTCCTAGCTTTCATAGCATTTCAGTGCCAACTGCCTATGCTTGTCAAGAGTGAAATATAGCACCTAGGGCAACCAGGTCTCACCCACAGCCCAGCTTCTGGTCACAAAACTCAAGTATCCATTATTCAGTGTGACTGCTCTGGATTTTGCCCCTCTGATCACATATTTCTACAGAGATACCAAACTGGAAAGGACCATTTCATGCTGCAGGAACAAGCCACCCAATGACAGCATACAAAAGCACAAGGGGAATCTCCCCAAAAATGAGAGCAGAGAAAACGCAAAACACTTAGATACAGCCACACGTTCTTAAATAGCGTAAAGCTTGGGAGATAATATTGCTTCTTCCCTCAATATTTTTCTTGTTTGTAAATTTGAATAATTTCAAGTCCTACTTAGAATTCCCAATATATTCTCTTCTGTTGTGGTTTCCAGACCAGCTATACATTACAAACAGAGCAGACTAAAAAACTGTAGGTGAATATAAAACCTGTTTTTCATCATATCAGGATCTGCCATGCAGTAAAACCACAGATATGCTTGGTGTATGCTATAAACTCTAAGCACTCCCTGAACATTCTCTCCAACAGAAAGAAAAATATGTAGACTATATGTTGGTTATTCACACCAATTTTTCATACATTTTCAAATCTGTTTTTGTTTCATCTCTTTCAAGCAGTTTCCAGTTCAGCTTCCCATTGCTCAAACAGCTTTGGGATAACATTTATTCTTTCCTTGTCCTGAGACTTCCAAGTTCTGTTCTGTAAAACAATGCCACACTAATAGCATCAGAGGTGATGAATCCTCTGACATAAGCAACTTTGTCAAACTACCTCTTGTTCTATAAGGACAACAAACATGGGCTGAGCATTTAAGTCCTCATGCAAAAATTAGTAGGCATGCTGGGAATGGGTTGACAGTTGGACTAGGTGATCACCTCGCTGGTCTTTCCAACCTTTGCGATTCTATGATTCATTGAAAAACTTAGAAATTCTTTGAGATTTTCCCCATCTGTATTTGACTCAAACAATTCAAGAAGCACAAGAACCTCCTGCAGCAATTCTTGAGTCAAGCCACTGCTCACACAACTTCTTTCCTCCTTTCAAGATGCTGATCCAGTTGGCCAAAACAAAGGTTCGTGGACGAACCTCAGCTCACCCTGCACTGGGCCTGGGCTGACTTCAGCCACCAACAGGGCTGATGACAAATGAGAAGCCAGGCTTCCAGCTGAATTTCAGTTTAGTTATTTTTGTTTTAATGTATGTGTGAATCAATTAATCCTGTCATAGAAGGGCATCGTAAACTGTGTGCCAGAGTTAATGAGTCAGACATTATCACATCATTACACCAGCTGGCATAATGTAGCATGTGTTGTTTGTCATAATATACACTGCCATGCTTAACAACCATTAATTGTTTACACGAGCAGTCATATTTTTCTTCAAAGAACCTTCAGCGACTGGTTAATATTTTGAAAGCTTCTTAAGCAAGTAACTCTTACTAGTAGAAGACAATAAAAATAACCCTCTCCTTCACAAAGAGGAACAAAAGGGATTTATACATAATGACAATTAAAGCTCCATCTCCTTCATTAAAAAAATTTGAAAAACAAACCCACTCTGATTCCAGCTAGTTCCACGAATTCAATCCCCACTGGTCAACACTGCTATGAATATTAACAGCCTGGGCATAGCAGGCCCCTCCATATTCCGCAGGGATGTTGGACTCTCTTCATTTACCCATTCAAGGCACTGAGCACACAAGTAGGAGCCAACCCTCCTTCCACTTCAGAGCACACCACAAGAAAATGGACAGAAGTTAAACGCATCTGTGGCGGAAGAGAAACTGGTAAATACTAGAATCAACTCCGAACAAGTTGAAAAAGATGCTGGTGGCTTTCTTCCACTCCCTGCATTCGTCACCTGAAAACACAGCCATCAGTCCTACTTTATCATAGTAGTTTGGCTGCTAGTATTTTTTTGGCTGACTAAAGACAACATTTGGACATACTCAGCAACAAATCCAGGTTTACCAGCTTTCTGTGAATTGGATTCAGACTGCTTCTGGCCAGATTTGTTGGCCATATGGCTTTCCAAAGCCAAAGGCTAATAACATGTTTAAGGCTGAAATTACTACAGCAGCCAGGAATGCAGAATTTGACCTGCAGGTACTGTGTACATCTACTCAGACAAGCAGACATGCACTTTCGTTATGCTACAGTTCTGCATTTAAAGAAATATCCATCCCCACGGAGAAGAGAATAAGAAGAAACCATAGGAACTCACAGTAATGAAAAAGAACAGCAGACAGAGGGATGCCTGAAAAACTACAAAGATGATCCTTTTTTCTTTTTCTTTTCTAAAAAAAAAAAAAAAAAAAAAAAAAAAAAAAATTAAAGAAAAATGGAAATATGGAGCATTAATACCTTAAACAACCTTAATGTACTGTTAGTTTGATTTAAGACTCTCATGGTTCCAGGAAGTGCTAAAAACAACAGATGCTGCTCTTTTGATGGTAAACATATAATCCTGTTCATTCACCTTATGGAATCAATTGTCACTATCCACAGGAATTCTGTGTGCAAAAGGCAAGAGTGGTCCCACAGATGTAGATGGGATGACATTGTGTAGCAGCAAGGTCTCTCCCCTATTTTAGGCCCCACGTGCAGTCAGCTCATGCCAATGGCTACAGAGAAACAGCTCAGAATGCTCCATCTTCTTGAATTCACACCTAAGTTTGCTCTGATTCAACAAAGCATATGCTAATCTTTTAAGTAGCCCACTGAAGTCATATTCTTGAAGAGAAACATGTGTTACCTTCTGTTTGTGTCATGATAGCCTGTAGCTAAAACACAATAACAGAGTTCACAATCCCTCTGTCTATACCATCTTTTTGTGTTTAACATCTTAATATTAAAAACTTCATCAGATTTTACATGAAGGTATTTCCTTTTTTGGTAAGCACCAGAAATGGCATACAAACACTGATTCACCTGCGGGTAGATAAGATCAGATTTCTCTGGACTTGTATCAGTATTTAGCATTCCATTCTATCAGCCCAGTAGCTCACACTGGGATGTTTCAACGATGGGTCAAATACAAGCCTTTCTCCAGGACACTTGTGTTAGCAAACCAAAGGCAATGAGTCCTATCAAGCCAATTCTGATTCCTCCAAGGAATCAGAGGAAGAAAAGATGTCCAAAACAAGCCACAGTGACACAGAGAAACTTGTGTCAGAAGAGCTGAGCAAAGGGCTGATTTACAACATGCGCAAAGGTTGCTGGAAGGAAAGTTGTGTTAGGTATCTGCTTTACAAATGTTCTCAAGGAGAAAAAAAAAAAAAAAAAACTTCAAACTCATACACACTTTCTTTTAATCTCATGTGTTACCCTTCAGTGCTTCAGTTTGTCTCCCAGGAACAAAGCTACCTTCTTAGAAAAGGCTATCGATGTGCCCAAAAGAAATCCTGAGAAGACAACAGCCCTTTGGAGGCACAAGCCCAGTCTTAGCATGTTCTTTTATAATTATACAATTATACAGAATTCCCATACTATCATTTTTTAAAAAAGAAGCAGGAGTGGGTCTATAGGTTTGGCCAGCAGCATTCTTTGTGTGTTCTCATTTAATATTACCCAACATTAACTGCCATCAGTAAATTACCATTCACACCACAAGTGGTACACCTCCACATACATCACATGCCACATGTGCCTATATTCAGGCATAAGTGCTGAGCACTTGTGCAACTCTAAGCCCTTGGAATCATGATCTCAGTATCTCCTCACATAGCAGAGACCTCTCTGCACAACCGTTTGGAAGATCTGTCCAACACTTGCACATCAATGCTGCATTAAGCAAGCGTAATCAATACACAGATTGTCTTCCTTGCTGCTATCTCAATTCTCCTGAGATTGTCCTTACAACTTCCTCCTATATTTGGCTTAAATCTTATTTGATAGATTACACAAAGAATGTGTTGCAGGAAGACATATTCCCTCTATCCTAAAAATAAAACAAAACATAAGAAAACCCTAATCCCATCTATTTCAGTTTCCAAATGAAACCTTGGAATGTTTTCACGATGAAACAATATTTTCAATCACAATATGAATAAACTCCCAGATTCAGTCTTCTTATTTGTGAGTAACTCAGTCACAATGCCATTAATCATTTGTCACTACACTTCAACTGACTACAAATTGGTAGTCCCTGTTCCAACAGTCATAGGAAAGCAGAAACTTGCAGCAAACAAGCAAGCATACTAGAAACCAGAATGGGGAACATCGATTTGTGCATTTTTAAGTGCAGGGAAGGAGGATCGAACAGTTTATCACACCTAGTATGACTTACATCTGAGAATATATCAAATCCAAATGGCAACGAGGAAAGATTCTTATTTGTCTTGTGAAACTGAAGCCAAGGGAAAGTCATGTCAGATCAGTATCCCCTCCTATTCCATATTGTAGAAATGATTCTACCTCTTAGTTGGACTTACGGTAATTGCATAAAGGCTTCCAATCTCTGGAAACTGTAATGAAATCTGTAATCCTGACCTGCTGGATATGAGCTATACAATTACTCAGAGTATATTTAGAGCAAATAATCCATTCCCACAAAGCTCCAAATATTCATAGCTTCTGATGCAGGACACTGTGCAATGGTCTGATTTATAATTATTTCTGCAACAAGGTGGAAGGCCACATCTGACTTCTGCTAAGCCCTTTAATGGATCTCATCCTCTCCTTTTGACAACGTTTGAGACATGTTAAGTCTTTGCTTGATTCCATATCTATTGTAAGGAAGCAGAATACAGGGAGATTAAAAAGAATCCATCCAAAGCAGCCCACCATTACCGACAAACACAGAATTACACATAGCCTACAGTCTGACAGGGAAACTAAATCCACCAGTCTCTGTCATTTTTGTAAACTAAACCTGCAGAAAAAAAAGGGTTCATAGAACAGCTGCTGAAAATGGCTACTTCCACAGGAAGTTTTTAGTAGGTATAGGCTCCTGATTGTTTCTCCTTGGTTATCCCAGCTCTCTGAAAGAAAAAAGTTCCTGTGTAGTCAGGCACAGCTTTGAATAACTCTTTAATTCTGACTCAAGAATAGAGGTCCAGCAACAGAGGCACTCTTGAAATACAAAGGCCTCCCTTACAAACCAACACTGAGACAACATGGGCAGTACATCCATCAGTCTTGCTTAAATTGTTAAATGCCACTGAAATCACAGAAGGTTTAATCTCACCCCCCCTTAAGCTTCTAGGGTCTTTAAGGTGATTACTGAAACAGGGATTGAAAAGAGGTGAGCTTTACTCAAGCATCTTTCTGAGGGACATATTGGACATGATGGGAGTGGATTGATGGTTGGACTTGGTGATCTTAGTGGCCTCTTCCAATCTGAACAACATGATGATTCTTAACCTGTATCATTGTAGTGAGCCATCATTTATCCAGTGGAATCGCTGGAGACATGGGAACGAGGAGAGCATCCCACGAACATCTTGGACTGCTCTCACTGTGCCAATTAACAGTTTCACTACACCAGTGAAGACATTTTATGCTGAACCAGACACCCACAAAATCCTCTCACCCTCAAGTCAGAGCTAATGTTGTCTGAGCAAGCTGCATAGTCATCTGATACATCAATAACCAAATCTCTCATTTTTCTGCACATAGATTGCACCTGTTAGAGCAGAGCGCCTTCTGAGCAGATTGCAACCAAATTGTCCAAATTTTCATCAATACTGTACACACAGGTGATACTTCCTATCCTGTTTGTGCCTCATCAAAAGTAGTCTCCCAGCCAGCCAGAGCCTAATGGCATCTGTGTATTATTTAACCATCGGATTTCTGTTATGTAGTTCATCCCCTCTGGATGTTTGTTTTCTTCTGCCTTAGACTCCACCCACAGAGTAAGCACGACAAGCTGTCTTATGAAACAAACATCATCTTCTGGTTAAACATAATCAGCCTCAGTTTCTCTGCTGGATCAGGGCCAGCATTTTTTGCCTGTTGCAAGATCAAGGCCTCCCACCAAGATTCCAACAGCTTGTTTTATAAAGCTTTACACTGACACAGGCAACCGATACGCAACAGCAATCTACAGCAGTGAGCAATGACTCCAGCTACCTAAATTCTACAGAACTCCCAAAGTTCCTGTGTTTGTAAGACAGGAACAGATTGCCAAAAAGGGTTAAAGCAGCTGTCCGCACGGCTCTCCTCAGCTCTCTGGAGTGTGGCAAAGTGTATTGTTTGGCGTAATCATGACACAGATCTGCATGTGTACGTCTTCAATAATTCATGTTGCAGCTTGTCTCACTGTGGGGACAGATGTCAGTGAAATCAGTGACAGCCGATCATGCTGATCCCTCACATAATCATGTGTGAGCTGATCCCGCAGTGACACTGAGCCTGGGGAGCACACCCAGCAGTGCTCCTACGAGGGTAAGAGGAGGTAGACATATACAGAGGTGCAATATCATGGTGTTAACAGCAATGCAGCTGCACTGATATGAGGGGTTTTTTTTGTATCTATGTTTTGTGGTGGCTCGTGCTCCAAAATGAACCAATCATTTCCCTCTGTTTTGCAGCTTGATTGAAACGCCTTGATTCTCAAGTAACATAGCACTTCCCTTTGCATCTTTAACATTTCTCATCATATTGGTCTTCTTAAATATTGCAGGAGACTAAACAAGGCAAAGTTATACCACTACAAAGCTCATCGGATCTGATTTTTCAATAAGATAAAGCAACTCTGATAATCACAATCATTGGATTCTTTTATCTGGTTTAAAAAAAAAAAACCATTATTCTGGATAAAATCCAAGTTATTCTCAGTGTTAAGATAGGCTTGTCTGAATTCTTACATCTCCTTTGTTTTGATTTTTAGAAGATTGATTTTGATTTACAATCAAAGTACTTCTTTGAAATACACAAAAACTCAGCTCAGTTTGGTTAGCTTTCTAACTAAGCATATTTATCTCTCCACACTTGATTGCTGCCTCCATCTTTGAAGCAGTAATTGACAAAATTTACAGCTGATTTAATTGTGCATGTTATATCTTTCTAGCAGTGACAGAATTCACTCATATAAAGGTACACAAGTAAAATAAGAATCTACTGCAGGGTTCACATCTCTACTTTTATGGAAGCGTTTTAAAACTAACATTGAGTTCTTTATCTTACAACTGCATATCAGAGAGTATGGCACCTAAATACATACCTGCATGCATATGGGATTTCTGACAAGCAACACAATACTTAGACCAAAAAAAATTAAAACACTTATGAAATCCTGCAAGGAAGGTCTGCACTACAAACTCCTATTTCTCAAAAAGGCCTCAGCAGTAACACAACCATTGGGAAGCTCTGACAAAGCTGGATTTATACCAATTTTATCTGCAGAATTGTCTTTGAACAACTTCCCTCTGTTACTCACATATGCAGAGTATTCTCCCCAGTAATGACAGCCCCAGCAGAAACCTCACAGAGGATCAGTGCATTTAAAAAAGGACATTAATTTCTCATTACACTGGGATCAGATTGTTTTCAAGGCAACGTCCTGACTGAGTCAAAGTATCTCATTATAGCTGCCATGCATACTGTTGTTTAACATCATGTGCCGTTTTTCCTTGGAAGGTCCATTTACATAAACATATCTAATCACAGTCCTGTAAAGAGACACAGTATAATAATTTATGACTTCTAGGTAATATGTCATATGAATCTTAACATATGGCATTATGCTGTATGATGGCAATCTTGGCTCTTCTAAGGGAACCTGGATAACATCCAGTGAGATGTGAACAAGCCAAATGCAATAGAAAACCATATCAATGCTAATCCAGGTTTACACCTTTCATTCAGTGCTCCTAGCTTTCCACCAGATGGTTTTGCACAAAAGCATTAATGCTAGCAAATGCCAGAAATAATTGTGTAGACTCCTCCAGTTTTTAGACACACTATTTCTGAAGCCCTGAACATGAAAACGATCTTAATAAACTGCAGAACTGATTCACAGATGCCAGGGATGGTTTTAATCCTTTAGAAGGAGCTATTGAAAAGTGATGCGAAGAACTTCATCAGTGCAGGTCACAATCACTTCGTTCACTGGAAGAATTTGAGGCAGCTTCCTTACCTACTCTGCAGAACCCCTTTGTCAAAAGTAAACTTCATGGGAAGGGAAGTGCAGAAGGACTTGGTACAGCACTCTGGCTGCTTCCACACATCTCTGTCTGACACCTATGGAGCAGCACTGCCGAAGAAATGCCACTGACACCAGGGCAGGACAGCTCTGCTACCCCACGTGCACTGAGATGAAACACTGGCTTTGCTATCCTCACATTGAGGTAATGATAAGTATCAGTTCTGAAACGGTGTTTTTATGCTCCACGGGAACCTTCTGAGATCACTGTACAATTGCCTTTTATAGATACCCACAAAGATTTCATCCCAAGTCCCTGACAAAACCAAACTAAGTGAAATACTGCATCTGAGTATATCACACACCCAGTGGAAGAAACTTAAGAATCCAGAAACCAATATGGAACTGGTGCCAAAAATTAATCATTATGGAAATTGTGCATGGAAGGTTTCTCATACCATCTTATGGATGCACAGACACCATGTGTAGAAATAACAGATAGGAAGGTGTTTGTTCAGGTGTGCTCATGGAGGTTCTCATTTCAACCCAGACAGATAAAGCAAATAAAAGCAAGTAAAAGGTTGCTTCCAGAAGGTATTTAATTCTAAAAGTAACAAAAAGTATTCAACACCTAGCCAACAGAAATTTAGCACTGCTGTTAAAAAAAAAAAAGTTTGGAAAAAGTTGTCTAATATAGATAACAGTTCTAACACAGAAATTATTTGCCTGGTTTTGCTGCTTAGGACTCCTGTTGTGTTCCTGGCTTTTTCTGGATGTCCAGATGGTAACTGCAACCTAAGTTTACTCCCCTATCTGCATTTGGACCCTTTACACATCAGTACCTTCACCATACCAACTGTGTTCCACATCTCAAGATACACCAGCACTAAGAATAACCTGAATTGCTGGTGCACTTCTAAAGCTCTGGAGGCTTACAGGTCACTGCCTGCACCCAGCTCCACTCCTAACACCATGCAAAGTAGCTCCCCTCGTATTTGCATTCACCTGATTGCAGGCAGAATTTGACTGGCTGCCAGAAATCCAGAATGTATTTCTCAGTACTGCCTTTCCTATCTCAGGTATCGTCACTTCCACTGTCTGTCCTAGTCCCCTTATATTCAGTATATTCAGTAGGAGTTTGACAAATGAACATAAACAAGGAAGCGCTTTGTCTCAGGCCACAAGCGAGCCTATACTTGCTTCAGAAGACAGCACCTGGTGTGCCCTTCATCTCTACAAACTATTAAGAAATGCAAAAATATAAGTGTCAAAACAAGGATATTCTCACTTGCTTGATACCATGTCACGCGCTTAGCTCCACAGAAGGCTCTCTTTGTCTGAGGTACCTAAAAATGGCATCTCCCCATCCTAAACACTGCCTGCCATAGGGGACGTGACCCTTATGTGACACATACCAAAAGCACATATGTCAGCTTTTTCTTCCCTAAAAAAAAAAAAACAGAAGCCCACTTTTTTCCCCACAGCAGCACACTCTGTGAGCCAGCTGTCAAGGAGATGCAATTTTAAGCTTCCTGCCTTTATGTACATTTTCAGAGCCATTGAACAAAACAGCATATTGCTGACACTGTTCCAGAAATTTAGGGAATAATAATAATAATAAAAAAAAAAAAGATTTAACTTTTGCTGTTAGATCCCTGTTCTTTTGTAGTAGACAAGGCTTCATCAGACAATGGCTTTGTTACAGCACATTTTATTCAGGACTGAAGCTTTGAATATTCAGCAGGGCTCCAGGCTAGTGATTCTGTTGCAGCTAGGTTTCTTGTATTGCAGGAAGCCCTTGACAAAGGTCACAAACAATTTGCTCGTTCCTCTTATTAAAATAAAGATGGAAAGCATTGATGATAGCTCTGCCCAGCAGCTAACTTCATCATCTGTAGCGGTTCCAACATATGCTTGTGAGATAATGAAAAATATAGCATTAAATACAGTGGCAGATTGAATCTTGTTTCAGGGTAAATATAGTAAGTCATTTTTTTTTCCTCCTCATTTCCTCAGAACCTGTTTAGCATTACACTGTTAATATCATCACTGATACATGACAAAACCATTGCATAATATACTGCATTCGAAGCCAGCCCCCCTATAAAAGTGAGCAATGACAAAGTATGAACATTACTCAAGCATTCATAATAATGAAGTGCTTCAAGCCAGCCCTCTTCCAGCATGTTTCCATTTGCAGACCTTCAGAGAACTTGGTTTCAGGTTGGTCCAACTGCCTCTGGATCTCCTTTCCTACATCAGGTTCATTTCAGAGTTATTTTCAGATACTGCAGTTCTGCAGATGCCCTCAGCTTTGCAGGGGGCTGCTGCTGTGTTGTTCACTGTGATAACATTCCTCAACAAAAACACAGTTTGAAGTATGAGACAGACAATATTTTTTTTTTTTAATAAGGCATGTCAATTAGAAGACAAGAAGATATTTTTCCAGGCTTCCCAGTATTTCCACATGAACCATATAAACTATATTTTCAATCAATAAAAAGCCCATAGATTCTCGTTCCTAGGCTCCTGCTCCATGATGACTGTGTAGAGCCACCGATGACCAACAGTATTTTACCACATTTTGAAGAAGGATGGTTTTCGAATATAGATGTAGCACGAAAATCTCTCAGTCAGTCAGGAAATTTTCAGGTAAGATCTGTTATCAATATCACTAGTTATTTATATAGCATGTGTGACCATAAGGTATTTCTGATAGATACCTCATTTCCAAGCTAGTTTCTGTAGTAGAAACACCAAGCTGCATACTGGTCTTAGCACATGCATTCCTTATCATCATTATTTAAAAAAAAATAAAAAATAAAAAAATTGAAGTTTACTGCTGTCCACTGCTCTATATCGCACACTGAAAAGCTTTAAGCTTTCTCCATAATACCTGTACGCTGAGTGTCTTGCGCCTGGTACCACCATATGCTGTGCTTCAAGCTTTACTCCTGAGGTAGAGTAACGAATTTACTCTGGATCCCAGACTTCAATAAATCCTTTTGATACACTGAATGTGCTAGTACAGCTAGAGAGCTTTTTTAAGAAGAAGAGGGCACAAAATAGGGACCTTGAATACATTGCGCTAGAAAGACAAAGGCTGTAAAAGGTTTATTTGTGCCCACAAAGAAAGGGCACCATGATGCCTCCTGCCATGCCCCTGCTTTTTGAGTTAGAACTGAGTTAGTATCCAGCAGTTGATAACCCATTTCTCTACCAGCTAGCCACTATGGTACTGGGAAAACCAACATCACCCTATCAACTGAATAATTCTAGTTTTGATGCTTCACTGAGTTCACACCTGGAAGAAGCAAACGTCCTAACCTTGCTTCACTTAAATTCTGGAAATTAAAGGTTAGGAGAAAGAACACACTGCTCACTGCATAATGAACAAATACATGTAAGCTATGGATACTTCAGAAGGTTCACTTTCAGGACATATCCACAGAATAGCAAGAAACTAATGAAGATTTTTTTTTTTCCAGTTGTACCGCAATTAATAGCAAGACTCGCACAGCATCACTTTCTGGACATAACTGCATTGCAGGAGAGCCCTGACAGCCTCATCCTGTGTTCCTTCCAACTCCTTCCAAACACAGCCCTGTGTTTTTTCCTATTACACCAGGTTGTTGCCCGAGGCATTACACATGTGAAGTGATGAATGCCACAAATTTATTTAACAGCACTTTTTGGAGAAGCGGTCAGGAAAAGGTGGGAAAGACTGTCACATTCTGTAGCCATAAAAATCCACAACCCAGTTCTTGCTCAACAACACATTCCTGAGCTTAATGCGATTGGGTGAGGAGCACAGAATCACGTTACAGCAGCTGACATGCTGGCCTCACGTGCTCTGCACACAAGTTCTGCACGAATGGTTCAGCACCAGGTTAACCCAGCACATAACAAGTAGGTAATTTACTTCCTGCAGCTACTTCACATTGTCTCTATTTATCTAAAGACATACACGTCAGAGTCATTTCTGCACATGCACAGAGATTTCAGGTCTCTTATTAGGTGCAAACCAAAAAGCAAAGCCACTCACACATCTCATGCTGATGTTTTGAAAATCCACCCTGCAGCTTGGATATCTTGTCCTGTGGCTCAGGATGGCTGTGGCCTCAAATATAATTTGCAGGCAGAAGCAGTCAGATAAATGAGAACAAACAACTAGTCCACCTTATTTCTATGAGTACACGCATACCGTACATAGACACTTGTCACTGATGGAATAAAAACAACGATGAATTAAGTTAAGAAGACGACAAAGTTTATAAAGCAGCTGCCATAAACTTCATGGTTGATAGTTGTGTTCCAAGAACTTGGTACAAACTAAAGAGGCAGGTAACTAACTTCTGCACACACAAGAGCACAGCGTTGTGAAACTACTGCAGAGATTTCTTAAGACAGACAGGAAACCAAGAGCTTCCAAGGCTGCCGAAACAATATCCAACTATTTTTGATATTATCACCCACACATACCTATTTTGCTTCCCATTCAGATCATCAAAACATTATGAAGTTAGCCCATACTTCAACTTGGAAAACTAAGACTTGTTGAAGAATGCAGTTTGGGCATCCATGTTAGAAGAGCTGTTACAAGCACTTAACTGCAAACAGTCAAGACATGGAAGCACATTTCTTATACTCGGTGGATCTTCAGTCAGAAAGCAATCATCCAGATTTGCTTGGAGACATAAAAACAAAGCAGGAGAAATGGCACTATCACAGATCAGGGAGGAGACGAGCACACTTTGCAGTTCTGTGCACAGATTCAACTATTTGGTATTCAGTTGAAAAGTGGATCTTAATCATTGTAAATAGCTTTGGTGAGGGAGGTGTCAAAACATTCACCTGATCTTGTTCAGCTGAACAGTACAGTCAGGTCAGTTTAAAGGTCCCACATCAATGAACTGACAACTTGCTTAAAACAGGGAATCCACAGCTGGTAGAGCCAGCAGCAATGCACCTGCTGCAGAGGAGTGCAGACCACCTAGGGCTGGGCTGCTTGGCTAAAGCTGGCTTCCGTGTCTCCTAAAGTCATCTACTGAACACCAAGTTGCTAAATATTTACATGAGCACTCACTAAAATAGACTGCTCTTCATTTTTCCAGACAAATAATTGGAAGGAGGATGATATTATGAAATACACAACTAAGTTATAAACTGACAATTTGGTTAGGTTCCAACTATAACCTTACCCTAGATATGCCAGAAACTGTATATTTCAAACAACTGCAGTAATTTAAACACTTCTAAGGGGGAAGAGAAATATAAATTTTATGAATGCTCATTGGTGAAGATCTTCCAGAACAACTGTCAGTTTCTCCAATTTTAACTGTACGAATACACTACTGAGTACATTTGAGTACAATGAGGAGCTCAAGCAGTAAACCCAGGTGAACCTCATGAGGTTCAGGAAATACAAGTGCAATGTCTTGCACCTGGGTTGTGGCAAACTCACTATCAGTACAACCAGGGAAATGTAAGGATAGAGCACAGTCCTGCCAAAAAATACTTTGGGGTACTGATGGATGGCAAGGTGGACATGAGTCAGCAATGTGCCCTCACAGCCAAGAAAGCCAATCATATCCTGGGCTGCATCAAAAGAAGTGTGGCCAGCAGAAAGAGGGAGGCAATAGTACCCCTCTGTTCCAGCACTGAGACCTCACATGCAGTACTGCATCCAGATATGGAGTCTGCAGTACAGGCGAGACTTAGACCAGAATAGGGCCACAAAAAAGGTAACAGAGATGGACTTTTACAATGGTTTTCCTACTACCTTTGGAAGTATTTGGTGCAATAAGACTGCATAAAGAGACAGAGAGCTGTCTATGGGCTGACCACAAAAGTCACATACCATATACAATTAGCTCATTTAGTAAGAACTTCTTAAATCCAAGGGGTTAGTCCAGACTCAGTCCTTGCTGACAACCTCAAGCCAAGAAATCTCTTCACTCCTTTCTCTCCTCTGCAGGAGCCTCAAGTAGTTAGGCTGATGAAATGGGAGGTGATGAACTATCTAAGCAAGAGCTACCATACAACCACACAATGATAATTAAGAGGAAAATGTATTGTCAACTTCTGCTCATGCATTCCTCATATCACACCTGGCCAATGACCTTGACACAACCTCAAAATTTGTTATTTCAAGCACTTGTTCTTGATGTTTCAATTCTTTTAAGCTACTGCTGCTAGTAACCATGTATGTAATTTGCTGTTTCCACCTGCTATGTCAATTGATTAATTACAGGCAAACATAAGGCTTATTTTCATACTGACAAGGAAAGAGATCCGTATAAGTTAATCTGCGTAATATTTCTATTCCAAGCTTCTACCCACCTTACACCTTCAGCCAGTGCTCCAGTTCAAAGCTTAGCTTTGCCAAGAGGGAACAACTTTGCAGAAGGATTTTAAACTTATTGTAATTTTTGGATTTTATGCAATGATCTATTTTCCTTCCTTATTTCTCTATTACAGTCTAACAAAACAAATATTCCAGCAGGCACACAGGACCATACAGATGGTTCCTGAAGTGCATGGACAATCTTTCAAAGGCCAGTTGCAAAGTGACACCATCACTTTGTCATACCAGCTTCCCACTTAAAGCAGAGTTGGAAATTCTTCGTAAAGGAGCCTTCTGCAGATGGCAACATTTGCACATGATGTATATCACCTTTAGGGAACCTGAGAGGTTATACAGTGTTCACAGTTGTCACTGGCACTGCCATCCATCACATTATCAGCAAAGTGAGAAAGTTAAGAAGTATCCCGCCTTGGGCGTGTATCCGTGAAACTCTTGGCCAAGGGATAAGATGAGCTACCTCACACTCCCCTCAGCCAACCAAGGGATCACTGGGACAAGCCCTGAAAGCAAGAGCAGCACTTCCTCTGCCTGAAAGGGGAAGGCTTCATCACTGTCTTACTTAAAAGATAAGCTTCATTTGTATGGCCTACTCATCTACCTTCCAACAAACCCATCCTTAGAAGGGCAAGGCACGTAGCTTATTTAATAATCCCTATACTGATTCTTCTAACAAAATAATCTGAGAGGCTGAGCAAGAGCTATTTTTTGACTCCAGGATTTATGTGCTGTTCGGAACTCACAGGAAATCCTGAAGCAGTGGGATGTTCGGGAATCAGCTGCAATTCATCCTGAACCTCCTGAGTGAAAAAAGCAAGCTCAAGTTTCCAAAAAATGTTAGCAGAAGGGATCCCAAGTAGTAGTTCAATGGAAACATAGAAGGAGAAAACCTTAGTGAGGTTGGTAGTGCAACAAATCCCATCATACACTAGCACTGTAATAAGTAATCAATAAGGCTACACACTGCTATGTGGCATTACAAATAAGTGAAATCAGAAGGATTAGGCTGAATGCACGTTGAAAATACAAACTGCATGCTTACAGGCAATGCAGCTGATAGGAGAAGCCTTAAAAGGAAGATGAGGCCATCAACAAATACTAAAAGAGGAAATGCAGCATGACAAAGAACAAGATCAAGCAGGCCTGCAGCAGAAAGATCTTAAAGGCCCAACTTCAGCTGTGAAATCATAGTTGTTCACTCATTACTGGCAATTTCTTTTTCTCTTTTCTGCATTTCATACAGACACAAGTTCATTTCTACCTCTAAGCAGTTCCACACATTGCAGCCACTGAAATAACAAATATCATCCACCATTACAGTACTACAAACCAGTAGTCTGGCTGCACACCTCCTTCCTTTCACAACTGCATCTGTGCCCAAGGATTTCAAGTGAAATTTTCCAATTTATTGAATTTGAATTCATTAATCCTCCACAACTTGCAATGGAATGCATCACACCTTGAGTCAAGCAAATTGTAGCCCAGTGTATCACTTTAAATGCTTACACCTGCTGTCAAACAGCTTGTGTGTATAACACACCACATGCTCAAAGGATGACTCTTAGGAACTTACAGTTTCTTTATGGTCAGCATTACAGCAAGGAGCAGGGAGAGCCACTGAAGAGCACCACAACGACGTGGTTACGTTAACTATTGCTTTGTGCTATTGCTGTATCAGCATCGTATCTCCCTGAGAGGTCAGAGAAGCAATGTTACATCTGCATCTATAGAACATGCTCTTATATCAGACACCCCTACTGAAAAACAACCCTTTTTTACACACATAAAACAAGTATAGTTTTAACTTAAAGAGATGTTTCTATAAAAGATTTTCCACAGCTGTCTTCCTTGTTAATGAAAGAAAAAGTTGGCAGTGCATTTGTTGTACACAACAGCCCCTGTAAACAAGTCAAAAACTGTAAAGATACCTGCAGATATAACACAACCAGACCCACAAACTACCTGTAGCATGGAGAAGGTCTTCCATCAGTCAGTAGGCTCTCCATTCCATTACCAAGTCTAACCACTCTTGACCCTGCTCACCTATCTGACTAGTTCAAAGGTGGTCTTACAACTAGAGAATAGAAAAACAGAATGCCCCTAGCCATATCATGGCCAGCATACAGAACAGACAGGTTAAAAAGCCAGCTAAACTTACTTTACTCCCTTATTCCCATAAAGCTGCCAATCTTAACCCAATGGGATTTACCCTCAGTTGGCCCTCAGGTAATGACCTCCTGTTGTAGTAGAGCACAATCTCCTCCACCTCCTTGTTCTTCCTTCCCTCCTCCCTCTCAGCCCATGCAGTAAAAAAAAAAAATAATAATAATAATAATCTTTCTGTTCCTCCTGCAAGCATGTGTTTATCTCTTTATTTTTAAATGTTATGGCTTCCCAACATCTGTCTCTGTGTGGCGTAATCTTACTGATGAAATATTTCATGTTTTCCTTGAGCCCTTGTCAATATGTCTCTGTGTTATCAGCTTAGCAGATGGAGACACAGAAGGAATAACCTCAGCTTACCTGGGTGATTTCTTGGTAAGTACATACTTATGTACTCCGGGACAAGAATCACAGCAATTTCAGTAATGCAATGTGATTTCTCTCTGTAGCAGACTATATTCTCTCCTTGTATGTCAAGTATGCTTATTTCTCCATAATTTTCCCCTTGAATTCTCTAAGTTCTCACTGAACAGCAGCACTTCCAAATTCATTTCATACAAGTTGGAAAAAAAACTCAGGGCAACAAGGCCACTGGGAAAGCCAGTGGCATAGTGGGGAAAGAAAGCCTGTTTTTCCATACTACATCGTATTGTTACTTTAAATATACATTGTCCTTAGCCAGACAACTACTTCAATGTCCTTTCTCGCTAGAGAAACTGACTGGCATGCTCTTGCTCTCCATTACATTAACCACTGAACAAATTGCATCATCTGAAATAACGGCAGTCCTGTGACTAGACCATTGTACGCTATTATAAATACTATATAAATACTACCACTGACATCTCGAACCAGGACCTCCTGCCTCATGCATTAGATGTGAAAAAGTATATTTGTGCTTGGAGGAAGATGCTTGGTTACTTGGATATTTACAGATGACCTGAAACACAAGAAGAAAGTGCAGGAAATTCCTCCTTTGCTTTTTAGAGGATGCTACACACTGGTTCGTTAGTTAAGCAGGCTTGCATGTTAAATTTCCTCACACACATTTGAGAAACCTCAGCTTAAATATTGAAACAATTCATTGCAAGCCATATTTAAAATTCTTCAGCTGTTACTAGGAAACAATTTCACAAACCCAGAGACAGATCTCTGAGAGAAAAAAAATCACTCTCCATTCCGTCAGCAATCACAAAACATCAATAATAACCAAGCAAAACACCAAACACCACTTTCCCCTAACTGTACTTTCATACTCATGGGGTTCTTCTCTTCCCAATTTAAAAACTCCTGGTGTTTGTATGGAGGCTTCATACAAAGAGGCTTCCATAGGACTTCTCGTTATCAACAAGTTTAGTCTCCAGAAACCCTTCAGATTGTGTCAATCCTCCAATATAACACTGATCCTGATTACAGATATCTGACAAGAAAAGGACCCAAGACTAACTCTCCTTTCTTTACCATTTCTCCTTCACTACAGCACAGAAATACTGCTCTGCCCCCAAAGAAAAAAGTATGCAATAATCTCTGAAAAAAATAATTATGATCATTATTGAATGACTAGAAAGATAGTTAACAACCCTAGGCAAAGCCTTTGGTCGTTAAGGCTCTTAGTCACCTGAAGAGGTTTTGGCCAAGTCACCATCCAGTCAGTCATAGTGGATGATTGGTCTTTAACTTGCACTCATCATAGTAATAAAATATAAGTCAAGTGGAATTGAGAAGGTACACTTGGCAGGTGTAACAGCCATCTTATCTGCAACCACCCACCACCTTCATACTATGTCCTCTTTAAGCCATGCCTGCAAGTGAAGGGAGATCAAAGCAGGAGCAAATGCAAAGAGGAGAGTAGCCATAGCATTGCCTGGGAGACACGTTTCTTCAAGAAAGAAACACTGCTAAGGAGTTTGGTAGCACTACCAAGGAATTACAGTAACTGTAGAATAAGGGGGAATTGAGCCCAATTTATTGAATAGCTCAGCATAA
The DNA here is from genome assembly GCF_951394365.1 of Tetrao urogallus. Classification (NCBI taxonomy): domain Eukaryota; kingdom Metazoa; phylum Chordata; class Aves; order Galliformes; family Phasianidae; genus Tetrao; species Tetrao urogallus. Next base: position 25,214,751 of record NC_136817.1, on the reverse strand, counting down.
CACATTAGAGAATTATTACTGAACTGAATGGCTTGCTGTTCGGTGTGGGGGAGGTTTTTTTTATTTATTTGGTTTATAATCCTATCTGAATAAAGGTAAACACATAGGGATTATAAATGAAATAAATCTGAAGCAGAATAGAACGGGGGTGGTAGAAAAAAATCTCAAGAGGGTCAGGAGATAATGAAGATTATACCTCAATATTGGGATTATGATGTTAGTTCTTTATTTCAATAAAACTGGATAGAGATCTTTTATATCAGGGACAGAGCTTAGCTGTAAGGACAAAGTAATCTTCTGGGAATTATGCATACAGGCTCGACATCATTTTTATTGGATGGCTGATGAACTGGAAAACTCCAGGATAGCCTGGTTTTAATTTGTAATCTTAATTTTCATATAAATCGGTACAGTTGGAGGAAGGGGGGCAGATGTAGAGGGAATCTGATGCTGTGCTAATATTGCAGCATTAAGACAGCACATGCATTAAGGCTACAACTGTAACTCATCTAGTATCTGATCCTGTCTTTTTGTCTATCCATCTGTCTCCCATCTTTGCATCTATCTATTGTTTCAAAAAAACCCCTCAGCCACCCCAGAGCAGAAAGGAAAACTTTTGCGTAGTACTGTATATATAGAGAACCACCTACAAATATCAAGCTGTTCATCAGGATGAGTCCTGTGTTTTATGATCAACTTCATCTTGACCTATTGGTTTGAAACAAGAACAGGATCATGTATACATGATTTTAAAAATAGGGTCACCCAAACATAGGTCCTAAATCTTATTTTGGCACCTGGACAGTACAGTTACACCAGTAAAAAAGAATCTGGCTCCCACACACAGCATTTAGTCTGATTTCATTCTCTAATTCACTAAAAGTCATGCCAACTGTGCTTTTGGCCTATAGAGCTTCTTACTGTTATCTCTACCATCTCCCTTTTAGTATGGGGAGGGAATTTTATATTTTAAACATGGATGCAAGGTGGAATTGAGCAGTGCCTTGATGAAAGAAAAGCATATTGGGCCTTCAGAATGGTTTTGTCATATGGGATTCATGTGCATGAAGAATAGCAAAGAGTTGTTTAAAGAAGAAACAGTCCCAAACTGCGCAATCAACAGATGTGAGTAATCACTCCTAGTTGACATATTTTAATCAGTAATTCTCCCCTGAATAAGAAGAGGATAGAAAGGGCCATCCTCATGCTGTCCTTCATGATCAGTAACAGAACATGCAGCACTGATAGAACAGCTGCTTTCATAAAGGGGCAATGATGGAAAAAGCTCCCAGAATTCCTTCACAGCAAGATTTCCAAGGGGAAAATTGAAATGCCAAAGAGATATATGTTTACCTATGCGAATGTCCTGCAATCCTAGCCTTTAAAACATGAACTATTATATTGGTGGTGAGAGAGAGAAGAAAAAAATGCAAACTTTTCACTCCATTTTTCAAAATATACAGCTATTGTAAAACACAGAATGGGCAAAGCTTTTTTTTTTTTTTTTTTTTTTTTAAAATCTGCCTGATACCAAACTGGCTAAAAGGAATGACAGAAGAGAATCTGATCCATTCATACAATCAAATGTAAATTTATTTTATTTACTTGACATGCCTTAAATCTATTTCTACTTCTGCTTTTATTTCTGAGAAGGCTCTGTGACTGGCTGGCAGAAACGCTGCACAAGCTTATGAAAAAGCTCACTTCTTCCCCTGATTCTCTCCCTTTCCATCCCAACCACATCCACTGCCCCCAGTTCTTTCCTCACCTCAGCCCTCCACTCTGGGACAGCCAACAGGTTGCTGGGAAGACTGAGCATGAGCAGCATTCACAGCAGCACAGTGAATCATCAGTAAATCTGGACAGGCTACTGAAAACCATGCCAGATCATAGCTCTTTATCCTCTATTTTGATGAACTGCCATGCAATGACATCTTACTTTGGACTTTCAAAAATCCTCCAAGCTCTCAACAAGACCGCCCAGGAGAATTAAGCAGTTGTGCACAGATATTTTGGCTGAAAGTTAAACAGAGGAAAGAGGGGAGGGGCTGGGGAGAGATTAGGATCAAATGATCAATTAATATAATGGCAGAAGATTAACAAGGAGGTGCCCCAAGATGCTAAAACCAAGGTTATTTACAGTTGTTAGCCATGATTTAGAAAACAAGCTGAGAAATGAGGTGATGACCTGTACAGATAATACCAAATCATTTGGATTAGTAAAATCTAGAGAAGACTAAGGAACATAGAAAAGATAAATAAGAGATGGAAAAATTTCAGCAATAAAATAGAAAGGCAATGACCATTAGAACAAATAATGGGAACAGTCCCATGCCAAGTTCTAAGCACAGACTGCTGCAAATGTGAAAACCCAGTCTGCTATTTAGGACAGCCAGATAAAATACCCGCTATTGCAAGAGGCAATCTTATCAGTACTGATAAAAGAGAAGTATAAGTATCGAAGCCATACCATAGTGTGGCTCCACATATGACCACTGCAATTGCAAGTTTGCTGCAAAGGGCTCGGATCACCTTTTTCTTGTAGTTATACCACCAGTCATTTACCACAGAGATAAACAAAAAAAAAAAAAAAAAGACCAAATAAATTGAATTTTTTTTATTCATTTATTTATTTTTTTTTTTTGCAGAAGAAAGATTACACTCAGTAAAACCGAAAGGGAACCCTATTAAAATTCAAGCTCAAAATATCTTTTCATACTTTCTATTGTTCATCCTTCAAGCTCATTCTACTCAACATTGTTGTTTTTGGAAATGAAATTAGGACAATTGCACATTATTACTCTATCAGTTGCCATCAGCAAGACAATGTTTACAAATACCTTTGTATATACCATCATGTACCCAAGATACTTGTGCTTTTTATTACTCATCTTCTATCAGTCCATTCTGAGATCCTTTATTTCCTTTGGAATATTCATTGTGCTTATCATCAGCAAGATGGTACAGGACTGCCACATAACTCAGCACAATATTCTTATGCTTCTGCTGTATTACTTCATGAAGGCACACAGTATATGAAACCTTGGAGGCATTCATTTTTTCACCTTGCTGTATACAGATGGATCCATGGATCATCGGTGATGTTAAATCAACAAGTCAAAAAGCACACCTTTAAAGAACAACTTAGGCTTGCTAAGAAAACTAACTCCTGGCAGTGCTGTTAGTGCTTGAACTCACCAGCCCATCACATTTTGTCAGCTGTAACCAGCATCTGAAATACATTCTCAGCAACATCCAAGATTTTGGGCACATCCTTCAGCAAGACAACAAATCAAACACCAGCATAAAGCCCAGGAGCATGTCCTTGGGGACTAATGGTACACCAGCTGGAGAATTACAGCGCCTTCTCTGGGTTGCATGAACTCCTCTTGCAATCAGGAAGTTTTTCCTCAGCTTCATGAAACTGTCCAGAAATTGTCTAAGGAGAAAGAGGCCTTTCATTTCAACAGTTCTGGAAATATACTGCAAGGGTTGCAAGAATCCACATAAGCAAACATTAATGCATGTCATCTATGGTGCTGAGTTAGAAGTCCATGGGCAGCCCCCTTGACATAAGCTGAGAGCTGCTTGATGTCCTTTAAAACTGCAAGACTTCAGAGCATGTATGCACAGTACTCTGCAAATATGGAAGTCTTCTCCTTGGCCAATTCTTCTAGGGATTTCAACCATTCAGAAAACACAAAAACCAAGAGGGCTCAAAGCCACCAGAGTAAGACACCAAGACAGGAAAAACAGTTGAATGCAAGCAGAGAAGCCACCCACAGTCATGCCTCACAAACACTGGTTGTTTTGTCTGATTAAGCTCAGTGAAGTTCCCATATAAGAATGAGACACACTGGTGCCACATAAAATGCATACCACAAAACTCTCATTATCACACCAGCTACTCATTTTTACCTTTTTTGCTAGCCAACCAACTGCACTGACTACAATTCACTGAAAAGAGACATATGAGCAAGGAGGCCACTTTGCACAGGCATGAACAATCCTCATCTCTATACTTGCTTTCAAGCAAACTATCACTATTAACAGAAGGTGGAGGACAAACACGGTTGAATGCAGACTGGCAAGCTGCCATACTGTCACAGAGCACACCAATACAAAGGACAAGTTCCTGACAATTCTGAACAAAAAAAAAAAAAAAAAAAAAAAAACCAGAGGAGCTTAAATGAATTTCTTTACAGTGCTTCCAGTGCAATATTAGGTAAAAAGCTTGATCAATTTTGTGTTCCCATGCTACAAAAAATGATAACATCCTTTTTTAAGTCTCTACTTATATTTCTGCCAATACTGTCTTTCTTGTTGCTTCTGCAGAGTTCAGTTCACAGTACAGAGCCTTCTACAGACTTCATTAGACTTAAGCAGTGTCTCAAGTCAGCAACAACCAAGAAATTGCAAATGAACACTTCTCTTGCCAAATCTGTGACACTGCACAATTTGCTACCCATGATTAACAGCATAGAACAAGTATGGATACCTCAAAGGTTTCATCTCTCTTTTTCTAGCTACTATATCCTTCTGCCATGGAATCATAATATGCCACATCGTCTCACAAAAGCAGTCCAAATTACAGAGCCCTGCTAGCTGTCTCTTCCTGGTATTATTTCCTGTTAAGTTCCCATCAAGAGCAAGTTGAAGCAACTAAAAGCTCCTTTGGGTTCCAGCTGTCATCTTCTCTCCTTCTGCCATCCTTTCTTGCAATTCAGGCTTGTTCATTCCAAATGCGCTTAGTTAAAAGCTTTTCTTTTGGCTCTCAAGGCAAAGACTTGAGTACTAAGTAGCTTTCCCACTGTTCCTCCCTAATCTTCCTATTTATCAACCTGGAGATTCCTCAGCTTTGCTAATCTTTCTTGAGAGCACATAATACTGATACTGATTTCCTAAACAAGACAGCTAAACTGCTTCATTATTGCCATTTGGAAATTCTGTACTTATTTTGCATACAGAGTTCCAGCTTAGCCAGGACTACATCATTTGATACATCACATCGCTGCAAGATGACCATCAACGTCCATTCTCTTCTTACATATTTCATGGGACCTTGTTTCCCCACAACATGGAAAAAAATCCCTCCTATTTCCCTTGACAGTTGGACTCTCAGAGATCTTTTCCAACTTTAATGATTCTGTGATTCGGCTTTCACAAGAAGAACATACATATAAGATGATATATACATACTATACAGCATATCTGTGTTCTTGAAGTAGTCCTTCTACCTAAGTGTATTTCAAACTATAATCTCAACTGTCCTGCAAGCCAAGCCAGTCAATCATCCTCTCATCTTGACCCCCAGAGAACTTTTCAGTGGTACCCAATAGGGCCCCTCCTCACATCTGCTCTTTACGTGTGGTTTAAGAACTGAATTTCCTCAATCTTTGCACTAAAGTGAAAAAAATGAAGTGGCCTGCAAGAATTCAGCTCTTTTTGGTACTATTTGCTGAACATGATGAAAATCAGGCCTTTACCAAGAGTTTCCTATTCCATATCGGATATGGTAAAACTCAACGCAGCTGATTCCCTCCCCCCCAAAAAAACTACATATACATATTGATTCAGAACTGTTGCCTTATGATATTCCAAGAGAATCAGTAAGAATCTATTTGCTGTCATGCATTTAGTTTGTTTGAAAGGAAACTTCCTTTCTGAATAGAACTCGTGCACTATGAATCAGAAATAATAATAAATACCTTTTTTATTTCCTGATTTCACTGCTCTGTTAGCATACTGCCAGGGAAATAACTTCTTTTTTTCATTCTTCCAAAGCAAGGAGAAGCACACACAGATAGGAGACTTTAAACACCCACCCAATCTCCATACAGTATCTTTTTAATCAAAAATCACAGGTTAATCCTAGATTTTAAAATACAATAATCATAGAACATCTTATAAACTATAGTCATTCCAGAAGTGGACATGAAAATATCTAATCCTGTAAAACTACAGAGATTTCTGATCAAAGTATAGCAGGTAAATCAAACCTGAAATGAAAGGATTAGGAAAGGTTGCTGTAATATTCTTTTAAGTAAGATAGAAGCAGATTTCTCTGAATCTTGCTTTGTAATTCCCATCTGGAAAAGCAGCATTGGGGGAATGAATAGGTTTGAAGAATGTCTTTTTATGACATCTGTAAAGTAAAATACAGCAATCAGAGCTCATCATAATCCTTCATCCAGCTGCAGGTACTTCACAGACTATCACAGTAGCACTGATCAAAAAACAATATTTGGGATAGCTGAACTGATTTAGTAAAGTTGTGCTCTTCCCTTAAAACAATACTAATGCACATCACTGCACACTGACATAATCACCCGAGGCACTTTGTGGATCAGTACCAGAATATTAACAGGTTGCTACTCTGAGATGTCCAAAGGCACAACACCACTTCCTCATCTTTTTCACGGGGAGGGATGCTTATTTAGGAAACACTGACGCGAAGCCATCTCATTTCGCTAGTTTGCACCGCAAAGTAAAGAAATCCATGGGAACAGGTCCTGGATAAAAGCTAGAAAGCCACCTACCTACCTTTAAAGCATCAAAGGAATAGAAAATCTTAAGGTTTCTTCTTTCAGAAGATGAATACTCCTCCCCACCAAAGCCAAAACAACACCTTTTAGTCCCTTCATCTGGATCTGGAGCATCCAGCTTTGCTTCATCCACATTTTCACCGCACCACACTCCAAGAAGTGTGAAACACTCGTTCTAGATAAATCTTTAACTGCATCTCTATATCCTATCACCATTTTGAGTATGTCCTTTAAATCTCCGTATGTCAATCAAGGCCTTAGCTGGTACCACTGGGTAACATTTGTACTTGTATTCCTGCATTCAGCAACTACTTCTGAATTTTACCAGTATCCCATGCTTCAATACCACAGCTCTCCCTTAAAGCTACAAAACAACCTTCTTATAACATATTAATTATTGTTCTGGCACCCAAACTTACCCCTAAAACTAATTAAAGAAAGAAATGTCTATGGAACGTTATCACATTTTCTACCTTATCTGTAATTATTTCTCTGCTTTCCCTCACTTCTGGGGGTGGGGACAAGAAGAATTGACCCACGCAGCCAGTGAGAATGGCCCAGTGTATCAAGAAAAGGAAAAGTAGCCTACTGCTCTGCTATCAAGTAAATATGACCCTCCTTTTCAGCTGCCTTTTGGAAAGATTTTCATCCATGCTAATACTTCTGAACTTCCATACTACAGTTTTAGAACTGATGAGATTCATTCTGTGCCAAGAACAACCCAGGAATTTTTAAACAAGGAAATACTCTTCCAACCTTGTGCAAACTAAGAAACAGTGCACTGCCATCAGAGTGGAAGATAAACAGTCAAAGATAAATTAAGATGTACATAAGCTTGAATTTCCAAAGATACCAATACAGCAACAGATCAGTGCTGCATTATCAACATGAGATGAGCATATTCACCAAGTTCTGCACAGCTATGCAAATCCCAGGGTTGCCACAGTGGTTTATCCATTGGGAATATCACAGTGCTTGGCACTGTTCCTCCCTCTCACCCATGAGCTCTGCTTCCTCAAGTCATGTAATTGAAATAAAACATTCCCGCTCCATATTTTAACATTTAACATTCCCAGATGTCCGAAGTTTTGGCAAGGGCTACACATCAACTTCTAAATTCTTCTGATGCAAATTTTTTTTTTTAAATAATGATGCTTAAGGAATTATTTACGGTTGCACATAAAGTTACAATAAATATATATATAACACCATGTGATTCCTGCACAGATATTACTGGAAAAAAACTGATCAGCTAGTCTCTGACTAAACACAGTGGAAGGAAGGGATGCCATTCAGAGGCACCTCAACAGATCTGAAAGGTGGACCCAGGTGAATCAAATGAGGCTCAACATATCAAACTGCAAGGTTTGGCACTTGGGCCAAAAGAAACCCAGGCATCTATACAGACTAGAAGGAGCAGTCCTTGAGAGCAGTCCCACAGAGAAAAGCCTGGGAGTCCTAGCAGATGAAAAACTTAATGTGAGCCACCAGTGTGCTCTTGCAGCTTGGAAAGCAAATGATATCCTGGGCTCCATCAGAAGAGAGGTGGCCAGGATGTACAGGGAGGTGACTGTCCCTCTCTACTCTGCCCTTGTGAGGCCCCATCTGGAGTACTGTGTCCAGGTCTGAAGCCCCCAGTATAAGAAAGACAGGGAGCTGTTGGAGAGGGTCCAGAGGAGGACCACAAAGATGATCTGAGGGCTGGAGCACCTCCCCAACAAGGACAGGCTGAGTTAGCTGGGCTTGTTCAGCCTGGAGAAGAGAAGGCTGCGGGGTGACCTCATTGCAGCCTTTCAGTACCTAAAGGAGCAGAGTCAACTCTTTGAAAGGGTAGATAACTGCAGGACAAAGGGAAATGATTTGAAGTTGAAGGAGAGAAGATTTAGGTTGGATATCAGGAGGGATGCCACCATGAGAGCAGTGAGATGCTGGAACAGGCTGCCCAGAGAGGTTGTGAATGCCCCAACCCTGGAGGTGCTCAAGGCCAGGTTGGATGAAGCCCTGGAAGCCTGGTTTAGTTGTGAATGTGGAGGTTGGTGGCCCTGCCTGTGGCAGAGGGGTGGTTGGAGACTCATGATCCTTTAGGTCCCTTCTAACCCAGGCCATTCTGTTACTCTGTAAACAAGTCCTGAGAAACAGAGATTCACGGAACTGACTTGGAAAAGTTACACAGACTTCTCCTCTGAGGAAAGAAGGGCACCTTTTAAAGCCATCTCTCAAGTCATCTCTGAGCAACAAAACCTGAACTCCTATACATTTATTTAATGCTCAGGCATTTAAGTCAATTACAGAATTTGGCCTCAGAAATTTAAGGTAAAGATTGCTACAGAAAAAAACAGTGTCTCATACTAGCAGGACAACTGTTACTAAGAAATCACAGATTCTCCAGGGGCAAGGACCTCACCAGTTACCATCCAAGGCTTTTCACCAAATGTTAAGCTTTCTATACAAACACCTGTTGAAGTGCAGGAGAGTTCAACCTTATGTATTATTCACCACCTGACATCATCTTCACCAACGAGAGCTGATTGAACAGCTGTGAGGAATAGTCTACTTGAGCACAAATAGCCATATTCTGGCAATGGTCACAATGCCAACCTGTTTGCATTATTCATGCCCTCCAGAGCTTAACACAGTTGCTGATTTGCAGTAGTTGCTGGACAGAAGTTACGTCACATGATTTATGCTGGTAAAAAATCTTTACTAACTCATGCCTCATAAATTTGATCACTTAATAATTTAGCGTTAAATTTCTTATTCTAATGAAAAGAGTTAACATGATTATTATTAATCCCATTTTAGTTGATTTAAAGTTATGTCATTATGCTAAAACATTCTATTTAATTTTTAATATTCCAACTCAAAATTAATCTTTTAAGTCTTCAATTTCAGCCATACTATTACACAGTACTGTAGCACCTATCACAAGCAAATTCTCTACAGTGCCCTTGATAACGGGGATTCCTAAAGGCCACACATCTCAGTCCACAGACCACATGTTATAATGCTCATCCAGTCAAGCATCTGAAACTCTTCACATGAAACTACAAGCTAGCCCCTAATTCTAAAGAAAACAGTTAAAATACACAATGGGCATTCAGAAACATCGAGTCTGCAGTATTTGGAGAAGGAACGGAACATCTCCCAAGTTCTGTACTTTCTTTTACCATTACAGAAAAACAAATAAACCCATGTTTGCTTCTTCCCTTGCATGTGGATTTTCACAGCCACTTAGCACACGAAAACAAGCTAAATAAGCCTTTCTTTTCCCTTTGAACTAGCAGGTGATGCAGCCATTGCCTATCATAGTTTATCCAGAACTGTCACATCCTGCCACTGCATGTGCCTTCTCTTCTACAGGGAGAGAGGTACACTGGAGTCCTGTCCTACAGGAAACTCAAGTGCAACCAAATCAACATTTTCACCTCAGCTGTGGGCAAGCCCCTGAAATCTAGATATACTCACTCTGCTGAGGCATCTGGTGGACATGCAGTTTAACCAGAACAAGCTGAATAGAAGAGCTGTAGGATTCCATCATGTCTTAGTCTTGACTTACAGCTCCAGAAGATCCACCAATTCAAGGCTGCTCAAAAATCAAGTCACATGTGGATTGGCAGGGAAGTAAAAAGTGCCTTCTTCCTCTTTACAGAGAAAAAAGCAAATTCCTCCTACTTTTTCCAAAAAAGGAAGCAAACACAGGTACAAGCTAGTTCTATTGCACTTCACCTCTTGTTCTTCACAGCTCAGTACTAATCATCAGTCCATAATGCGGTGTAGAATTGCCAGCCCCATTCTGATGATGTAGTTATTTCCAATTGGCACTTGGGAGCAGTGAAGATGGGAGGCATTACTCATCGCCAAGAGTACAGATGTTTCTAATTGCTTTCCATTACCAAGAATAACAGCTGTTTACATCTATCAGCAAATAATTCACAAGAGCTCCAGACTATTAAGATAACACACCCCACCTGGTCACCATCACAAGTTGTCAAGGCCAAGGTAGTGGCTGCCAGAATCCCCTTCTGCATCTCTGTTCATCAAATGACAGCATGTGTCACCTTCAGATATCCTTATGCTACCCCACAAGCCCTGGCTTCTTGGTGGCCTAACAGATCAAACGGACATATGGATTCTTCATGGCTTTGCAGTAAATGTTTCATGGTTATACCACAGCCAAGGGCAAGTGACAAAAGGAGCAAGGGACTAGCAAATAACCCAATGAAAAAGAAAATCCTCGCTTAAACTAGCTAGCAAAAAAGCACGTCCTCTCTGCTCTGCAGCCACGCACAGAGTAATCTTTAAGACACATAAAGTAGCTGATGAGATGATTAATTTTTCAGTTCTCTTGTGCTTTGTACAGAGATCAGGTAACAAGCCTGCAGAGAAAAGGCAGCAAGGAATTGAGTTGTTCTCTTCACTGAATCAAATTACTTATTATCTAGGCTGGTGCAGGCACAGGTTGTTGCAAGCAGCCACTGACTCTCACTTTCCCCACATCAACCAGTTCAGACTGGCAGTGCTGCAGCAGCATGGCTGTCCTTTTAGCAGCACTTCACAGCTCAGGGTCAAGGTCTGTTGCAAGGGCTCCCCACCACTTGGGAGGTACAAATAGATAAGCAGCCAATTAAAAATTAATAATCAGAAAACAGACTGCATGACATCCTACAAGTGACTGATATCTAACGAGTTCATCAGTATTAACCATTTCCTGACAATTAAAGCTGCGTATTTATTTGCCTTACTGTGATCTACGTGTTCACTTGTCTGTAAACAGGAAAACTGATGACAAATTTGAACAGATTACCGTCCTAGAGTCTGAGCCAATTTGACTGGCTTAATGAGATAGAGAGAGACAAAAAAGTGAGGTCTCCATCAATTATTACAGTCTGTGCGTAAAGCCTTCCTCCATCTCTAGTAAATTGTTTCTGATGAATAATATCTCTTTAACTGACTCTCCACAAACTTGCATATACCTTCATGCACAGAAATACACCTCTTCCCTCTTCATGCCAATTACACCAAAAAACATCATCAAAACACAGAATATCAACTCTACCACTCTTTTCCTAAAGTTTATTCATTTGTAGGAAAGGACTGGCCCAGGGTTCCCACTGGGACAAACAGGAGGATCTGCCTTCAGGTCCTCAGAAAGCAACTAAGAAACCCAGTATAAAAGGAAAGCACAGAGCAGAAAAAGGAAGAAAATCAAAAAGCAGAGTTTACAGGCTGCCAACGTACATGCCCACAGAAGACGGGTTAACTCTCCTTCTTTGGTTAGTCCACTGACATCAAGGCTCCTATTCAGCAACTCTTCTGCAAATTCCTTCATATGCAGTGACCGCAAGTAAGAATTTATTAGAATTCCTCCCTAATTTTCCTATCACCCAGACTTGTCTAGCTATTGTTGTTCTCATCATCATTTCCACTATTTCAGGGCAGTGCCTCCTGCCCAGGGATCCCTGCCAACAAGAGCAGAATGCCATTATGAGAGGAGGCTGCTGTGAGCTGCTACCATCACAGGGAATTTATCACTGTGAGCCATGATCATAATGGACTCCTTCACCAAATGACTTTGGATGCGCAAGGCTTTGGCAGCAGGTCTGCCATCCTCACACAATTATTAAACTGAATGCCCATGTAATAGGAGCAGGGGATGGGGACTTCACATCAGTGCAGGCGGTCTCTCGGAAGCCCTGCACGCAGAAGCAAAAGAATTCACTCCAAGAGTCCAGACTGCTCGACAGGCGGGCAGGAAAAAAAAAAAAAAAATGAAACTCCAGAGCTTTGTTAACTCCAGCAACCCGGGTGGGATGCTAATATTGAGTGATTTTGGCTAGGATAATGAGCTTGGCCAGGAGGAAAAAAAAGTCAAGATAGAGAAGCCACAGCATTATTTGCAAACTTTTGATGTCCCAACTTTATACTGTTTCCCCTATCAATATATAAACTTGATTACTAAGCACACAGAGACTTTTGCAAGTACCTATTTCCCAATCAGATAACTAGGCAGCTGATTTTCCAAAGCATACAGCATCTGAAAAGTTTCAGCACTCAAAAAGAGGCTTTTTCCCAAGGTTGGTCTTACAACCATGCTGGGCAAGGATAGAAGAGAAAGCCTTGTATTTGGTGCAAGCAGAACTAAACCCACCACAAGCCCTGTTAATCAATTACTGAAGATATACACAGGATCACAAAGGGTACGACATACAATAGCTGGTCACTGCCTAATCTCTGTGCTCCCCTGGGAACTGCTGCCAGTTGGTGATCAGATTAGCTTTTTCACTTGCCATTATCTATGCAGCATGTTTTGTGTGCCTTACTTTCAGCCTTCTCTTCACCTTGTTTGTTTCTGTATAAAAATATATCTCTATTATGCACTTGTCTCTTTCTTTCTTCATCTTACAGTTTCCACTGTATTTCTCCACTCTGCTCCATCTCACGTCAAAACTCTCCACTTCCATCTGGAAGGAACCAGCAGTGTTCTCAAGACCTCCAGTAGGCATATCACCACTCCTCAGTGTTGAATCTTCGTGCTAGCTACTATTTCACTGCATGCATCAGCTTCTAGAATCATCAGACCATCAAGAAGTTCTAACCCGTATTTTAAAAATTAACAAGTTAGCCAATCTCCTAGTGTTAGTTTCTTAAATGTTTGAAAACCTGAAGATTGAAGAACTTAAAAAAAACAAAAAAAAAAAACAAAAAAAAAACAACTCCAAATGCTACATTTTACATTTTCTTCCCAGTTCTTATTAGCTAGCCTAAGCACTTTGACAGCGCAAAGCTCCCAGTGCATGCTTGAGGCTGCCACCTACTGCAAGTGCTGGGAAAGCAGAAGGCTGAGAGTACACGTGTTAAAGAACAAAAACCAGTAATTAGGAACCTTGCAGAGGAGTTACACCTGAGACTAATGCTTCCGTAGGCTTCTTTGCCTTCTCTGGTGAAAGCCAAATTGTACTGGTAACAGGAGCTACGCAAGTCAGTCAAAGCCTCCATCTATCTATAAGGAAATATTAATTTACCCTTATGTTTTTTTGACTTGAGCACACAATGCTATTGTTGATGTGTGGAAGATGGATAGATAAACCTAAAACATTGAGTCCTGAAAGATGCCAGCACAACCTGAAACCATTAATCTTTCTGAAGTGAATACACTCTAATAGCATGCCCAGGCATATGCCATTCATCAAATCACATCCATCCATCACACTGCACCAGACACAGTTTGGCAGAGCTGCCATGATTAGTGGATGACAATGCACCTCTGAAGCTGTGCAAGGTAGCTTCTCTAGGGAATTATTTATGATTGGCTTGAAAAAGAGGAGCTGAAACCTCTTATAACCACTACTGTTTTTTTATAAAGACATCAGGAAGAAAATATCTTTCTTAATATCCTGCTTGCTTATTTTGTCAAAAATTGAAGTAGGCCATTTACGGTGAGTTTTATTATCCATTTTTCTTTTTCTGAATGGAGTACCCCAGGGAGATGCCACCAGGATAAATGGTTCTGCTTTCAGGTAGACACTGCAGTTATCATGGCACCCAAATCAGCATCCCTATGCCTGATGGCAAAAAAAAGCTCCTGTCACAATGGGCACTCAACACAGAGCACAGAAAGTAAAATCTCCTGATAAAAGATGTACAGCTGCAGATAAAAGGAAGAAAAAGGGGTAGGACAGAAAACATGGCACTGTTTTTTGCCTACTGTAACAGCTCCCTTTAAGAAGAAAAACAAGTGCTAGCCTCCAAGCAAGATTTTCATAGTATCAAGCGTGTCTCATATCCAAGAAATTAACATGGCTCATTGCAAGTATAACAGCAATGATAGATCATCATACAACTCATTTGGCTACCACTTATTACAGAGCTCCAAGCACTGAAGCCGCTGCTGCATGTTCCAATAACACCTGACACGAGTTCTGTGCACAAAAGTGAATGTGAAAATAGCTAGCAGAACCAGTACAACACAACAGAACGGATCCCATACAGACTTCAGAATACATCCTCCAGGCTCACGAACATGGAGGGACAGTGTTACCATCTAAAAAAATGACTCCATGATGCAGCAGGTAGACTGAACTCAGTAACAAGAAATCCTCCTGTACAACAAAGAGAAGCCACTGAAATACTGTGTTGTCTGCAGTGATTTCAGTTGCATTTCATGTTTTTCCAGCTTATCTCATCCTCTTGGGTGAGATCGACTGGGGAAAATCTTCTTAATTCTAAAGCAATTCAAAGTCAAACTGAAGAGTAACACCATTTCATCTTACACACCAAGCTGACTTGTAAGTGAGGATACTCAGAATATTACTGACATACAAGAAGCCCTAGGCTGACTTAGGAGGCCTTTCTGCCCTGAACACCACCAAGAACATCTTATACCAAAGCAAAGCGCCTTCCATCCTTTCCAGCATGGCTTTACAGCACAGCAGGGCCTTTCAGGTTTCTTTTATTCCCCAACAAGTCTGTTTTTCCCCTTCTACCCATTTTAAATGGGAAGATCTCCAAGCAATATACCTATTGTATGAAGGAACAGCATAGTCCTCCACTCCATTTAAGCTATTAGAATAAAACAGTACAGAGTTGAAAGTGTTTGAAGATTTCTAACACCAAGTAAAATGACAGGAAAGATCACCTATAAGTGAAGGCTGAACCTGTATTCATATTGTCACTTGAAAAAAGGAAACCAATGACCCAACACAGAACTTCAAAACAGAGAAGTTAATTTTGCTATTTCACATCTACTGCAACAACGGGAGAAACAAAAACCTGACACCTTCCTCCAATTAAAAGCTGCATTTTCCCGTAGTGTGGTGTAGCTAACCAGCAGCACAGCCGCTCCTTTCTCTCCCTCACCCCCATGCAAGTTTTCTGTTTAACAACACTTGATTGCTATGTGCAGCCAAAATAGCCTCTGAAAAAGATTTTCATGCAAACAAAGCACACACTGTAGCTCTGCTGTCCTTTTGTTATTTATTTTTTAAAGGAACAAAGGGAACACATTCAGACAGAAGAATTTTACTCTAAAAGAGAGCTCCCTCTCTGCAGGCCAGCAGCTAACCAGCAGCTTGGCCTTGAGCAAGCTACCTATCAGAAATCAAACAGTTCTTATCTGTCTCCTCATTAATTATCTGGTCCTGGACCTGGCCAGAGACAACTCACAGGGCCACAGGTGACCACACTGAAAAAAAAGAAACAGAGCTGGCATTAGGGTCATTTCAGGTTTTAAAAGAAGTCTGTCTTTCCTTTATAAAGATAACGGCTTAGTAAGCTAATGGCTTTAAGCTGTGCCATGGGAGGTTCAGGTTGGATATTAGGAAAAAATTACTCTTAGAAAAAGTAGTGAGGCATTGGCACAGGCCAGAGAGGTGTGGGAGTCACTGTCCCTGGAGGTGTTCAAGAACCAAAGAGATGTGGCACACAGGGAAATGGTCAGTGAACATGGTGAGGATGAGTTGGTGGTTAGACTAGATGATCTTAGAGGGCTTTTCCAATCTTCATGGTTCTATGATAACAAATTCATGCCTTTTAATTATGCTATTCCTCAACCCAGTATCAATGACATCAAGTTTCAGCCCAAACAGAAAACATTATCCTCAGCTTCTGAGCTGGAAAAAGATGCTACTGAGGTGCTCCTGTAAATTCTTAATTGTGGCTGTTTGGCAGCTTTTCTGCGTGCTTTTCAACCTCAAGGTAAGCTAAAAAAAGACAAGCCCTGGTGCTCTCCCCAAGCAGAGACTGAAATCCATCCACTTCCCAGTGCCTACCATTCTTTGTTCCCAGCTCTACAAAAATGCAGCCCAACTAATGGGAGCACAATATGCAAGATGCCAGAGCATCGCTGTGATTTACAGTATGTCTAATGAGCAAATCCAATGAAGAGGTTTGTTGTCTACCATAAAACCAGATGGATGTAAGCAGTGATTAGAAGCAATTAACTCCATGCAGCACTAAATAACTTTCCATCATTAACGTGGTGGTTTTTTTCCCCACCCCATTAGGAAAACATATAATGTAAGGCAGGCTCCATAGGAACTTCATATATTCATATGCACAGGTATGGTAAAGGATAAGAGGGAGAGAAAGAAAAAAAAACAAGATAGAATGAGTTCATAGTGAAGAAACAAACATAACCGAACAGCTAGGCCCTCCAAAAGCATCTCTGCCACAGGTAACAGCCTTCATCTGAGACAAGCTTTTCTATTACTCATCCTGATGTCACAACTGCCACCAACACTGCAGAAAGAAGCCACTGCTTGCAATAACCTTTGACGTATCACGTAGTCATCACAAAGAGAGCTAGAAGGTCTTAAAATCAGTAGTGGAATAGTTGACTAGATCCAGTTAAATTAACACAAGGACATAGCCTAAGGCATTTGAGTTTTAAGTGCTACCAATTTATTGACAATTTATGAGAACACAGTGCTTCCCAACTACAGCACAGCTTTCAGCCCTATAATACCACAATGCGATGGAAAACACAGCAACAACAGCAGCAGGACAGCAAAGTCCTAAGCTACAGCAAATGAGAACAAGCCCAAACGCAGCAGCTACGGATACCAAAACAAAACAAGAAAGTTTCCTTACCTTTGGAAAGATTCAGGTAGGCAGAGATCTCCAGTAAGATACCCTTGCCTCCACTGCCAACCCTTAAATGATGTCTGGGAAGGGGTGGATCCTGACTCCATCCCTTCCAGTCACTTTGGTGGATTGACACACCTGTGTTCCCCCCCTCCCCCCCCCCCCGTTGGCCCTCCCTTCCCACCAGGTGCTCAATCACTTGTTCAAGCTGTGACTCAGCATTTCCACTACAAAACCTTATTTTAAGGTCCGCAATCCACGTGCACGCCTGCCTCTTTTTCACAATACATAGAAAAGCAGTGAGACGCCTTTCTGTGTGGCACTGCAGATGCCACAAGTTTGTTCAAAAAGCAATTGGCCACTTAAGTGGCAATTCAGGATAGCTAGAGCTATTAACAAGGACCATTAGCCCCGGCTAGGAAAACCCCAACGTTGGAGGTGGCGACAACTGGGGTTAAATATACTTGAAGGACCAGTCAGTATTTCCATTTCTTCCACTTTAACAAGGGCTGGAGACACCTGTGCTCTTACCCCTGCTGCAATCAATTGCACCATGCTGACTTGTGTAAGAAAACTAGAGAGAGGAAAGCAGTTAATCAGGTAGTGTTGCTAGTCAGTGCTCGTTCCAGGGCTAGAGCTCTTCTGCAAAAATTCAGCTTACAAGTTCGTTACCTTTTTTTTCCCCCCCTCAAATCATCATCATTGGGACTGCTGACTGCATCAGCCCTGGGCTTCAGCAAAGACAAGGCTGGCATCAATGACCACTATCAACCTGTTACTCAATTCTCCTTACAAGGGTAAGCACTTTAGGGAAATATCTGCAAAAAAAAAGCAGAACTGGTCTATTGAAAACACTTCTACGCGTGGCTCAGGGCATTGGTCTCTGAACAGACTTTCTAAAGCATTCTGCAATGATATATGCCTGTCTTCTGTCCAAGTTAGCAAACACTAACCCAACAGAAATACCTTCAGCTACATGAACTGTGAGAAAATACCCCAACCCACATCAATCCCACATCGTGGGCTTGTTAGCTAGCATTTCCAATGGTGAGGACAAGAATTAAGATTGATGCCCTTATTCCTTTCCATTGCTTTGACATAAGAGTTTTCAGACTCTGTATCAGCTTCTTTATTGAGAACGTAAAGTCTGCTTGAACATAAAATCAGACACTGTACAATATACTGTTGAGATCCACTTGGATAGAACAAAACCTCTTCAAAAGAGTTGCTCACAAAAAAAAAAAGAAATTGGACAGTCATATGACTTGGACCTGATCGTTAAAACTACACACGCAATGAAATTCTCTACTCAGAGCATTCTTTCCAGCATTACCAGCCCACCATACGCTTAGAGTTTCCTGAAAATGAAGGATGCTTTGGTGAAACTGACACAAGAACACAAGAAGCAGTGAAGATAATAGCTCTACTTTTTGGATCATATTATAAGCTGCCCTATGAGAAAACATTTTTGTTCCCTGTTTTCAACAT
Organism: Tetrao urogallus; assembly: GCF_951394365.1. NCBI lineage: Eukaryota > Metazoa > Chordata > Aves > Galliformes > Phasianidae > Tetrao > Tetrao urogallus. The sequence continues at coordinate 25,196,137 of NC_136817.1, read as the reverse complement.
GAATAAAATTTACGCGCATCACCACCTACCTTCTCTACCTACATGCTTCCCACTGGGAAACAGTAAACAATAGGATCTTCTTTAGACAAGAGCATAAGGTCTTAGGTGACCTTAGATGTGCCTATACCATCCCCTGACTTGCTCCCCTTCCTGACTGAGCAATTCTAATTGCTTCAGCCTCCCTTTCTATCCCAGACCTTCATCCACTTGTTTAACATTGTCTTGGTACAGCAAATAAAAGCTTCTCATGGAGGAATGCAGTTGACTAGGTAACAGCAGTAAACAGACAGTCTCATAAAGATGACTGATAGAGCTAATAGGAAGACTACCTGGAGTGCTCAGTCTTACAAGTGCTGCTCAGTACATGGATTTCTACACAACCCCAGGATTCTCTCTGTCTCTTCTCTTCAAAAATAAAGGCAAGGGGTGGGGGATGGCATGGAGCAAAAAGCTGGCGTGTGGCGGTTTGAAATGAGCAAGATGTTAACTAATTTTACTTTTAATCTTCCCTTTTGCTGCAAAGTGAGCCATTCAGGCATCACATCTTCTGCATTTTCCTTGCCTCTTTCAGAGAAGCATATTGGGGCAGAACTTGCCAGCTGTCTGCCTCCTTCGCCTTCTGCTACCATTATCCTGAGGTACCACCCCACCTTCTGGCCCTACAGCTTGGAGGGGGGGGTAGGGGGGGGGTAAGGAGGGATGAAGAGAGGGAGGGAGGATGGAGAACACACACTTATTCTTACAACACATCACAAGGGAGAAAAGAAAAATATATACAATAATTAACCTAGATAAAAACTCAGTTACAGCATAGATGGAGAGAGAGGAATTTTCCAAGTAGCCCTCATCCACATGCACATACCCACAAATGGCAAGAGCCCTGTACTGCAGTTTTTACTATCACTTGCCTTACAACTTCATAAAATCTTTGCCATTAAGCACTCCATTCAGAAATAAAGAGCAGCCACCTCTTCTCCCCCCCACCTAGATAATGCTTTCTGTTGCTAACACTCAGCCAAATCAGTTGAGTCAGGTTTGGAATGACTGCCATTTCACAGCTTGCAGGCTCCACGTACATACAGCATCCTGGAAATCAAAGCCCTAATGCCTCGTGCTGTCTGTGTGTAGGTGTAGCTGTTTGCAAAATATGCAGCATATAGAATGGAAGTGTGGCAACAGCTCTACATTTACAGATGGATCTAAGTGATGTGGAGTGTGAGCGCATCGTGTATCAGTTCTACCTATTCTCATCTACAATAAATGATTTTTAAAAAAAAGAGCAAAAACTAATCAAGTGATTTATCATTCAAGATCATTTCTATTTAACCACCTTCTTAATTATTCCTCTTTGTTTTGCAAGAGCTGTTTTGTTTGGATTTTTGTGTGTGTGTGTGCTTTCTGTTGTTTTTATTTTTTTAACAAAACCATTGCAAGTGCTGTGCAGCCAAACTATTTTAGCTGCTTAAGAACTATGAGGAAATTGCATTCATATCAACAGCACATTACACAGCGTCACGCTATATAAAGAGGTATAGTTTTTTGTTGAATAGAAGTAGAACAAAACCAAACCACGTTACCCGAAAGATGAGATTGTACACCACCAGATGCCTCGAGCACAGGTCCAAAGCTTACTAGTACAATTTGTGTACCTTCTCCTAGCTTCATTTGCTCATTTGCTTTCTGTTATCAATTACAAGTAGTAGCATGATACAGTAAGTGGAGGATTCTCCACTAATTTCATTAAAGTTCAAGCAAAAACATAGACTTTGTTTTTTGGGGTCGTTGAGATCATTCTCATCTAATTTAGGAAGCCTCATCCCATCCCAGCCAGCTTCTCCTGTGCGTTTTGCTCAGCTGGAGGCACCAAGAGGTCATTAGGGGCCCATCCAAATTAACGAGCTACTCACACGTGTGAGTGCGCTGCATTGTTTAGCTAAGCGCCCTGCAAATTCAAGAACTGAGCTGTAGGGTAGACCTGTCACAACTTGCCTCTTCAACCTAGTCGAAAATTTACCCAAAAATTCAGGAACGAGATCCAAGTTGAGACAAGCGAAAAACACGCCTTCACAAATATAGGGTAAGGTACAGATAGATGTTCGTGTTAAACTCTCATCAAACCTACGAAGCTCTTCACACGCTGATGTAATTCCATTCCCTTTTGAAGAAGTGGAAGCTTGGATATGCAGTTCTGAAGTTGTTTGAGAGATAAATAAGAAATAAGACACCTCTGTGACCATACCACAATCACCTAGCAGGTTCAAAACAGTCTTTTCTACAGACAAATCCCAAATGAACAGAATGTCTGACACTTCCCCTCAGGACAATGATTCTGTGGGGCTGATAAATCCCAGGAGAAAAACAAACAAACCAAGACTACTGAAGACCTATCCCCACTGTTTCTCTCAGTTCATAACAAAAACAACAAATCACCAGTTCTGTAGCGCAGGCTCCCAGAAGAAGCAGCTCAGCTTACTTCTCAGGGTTTCACAACAAGCACTTCCAAACACAGACAGTTAGCTCCATGACAAGCCAGTCTCATCATTTCTGATGATTTCCAGACAGTCCCCAGCACAACAATGCTGATGCAGCTCTGCTTGCGCAGTATCACCTCAGCAAAAATACCCCTCACATTTCTGGACCTGTGACCACTCCATAGCACTGAACAGCAAAGTGCTTTTATAGTCAAGAGAAAAAACTGCTCAGAATGAAGCAGAAATCCCTGTATGCAGTTTTTCTCAGGACGGTAAATTGTATTAATTTATTAGTCTACTAATATGGCTCTTACCTCTGGAGTGCTTACACTGAGCAACATATTCTGCCAATAAATTGTAAGCAACTATCAAAAAAAGCCACAGGCCACTGAAACCCCTTTAGACACAATAAAATAAATAAATATATAAACAAAATACATTGCATCTTTTCACCAGATTTGTATAAGCCCTCTCCTACCAGAGAGATACACCCCTCGCTCCACAGTCACGCCTTATGCATGTCAGTGCTTTGAGCAGCGCACACATTCAAGACCAGCTGTTTGCAAGAACGGAGCACAGGATGAGCAAAATGTCATCAAAACTCCCTGACAAACGCTTTGAGAGCTCACTGAGAATTGCAGCCACTACAGGACTGAGTTAGTTTCCCAGAAACAAGGACTGGTTTTCTGATTTATTGATCTCTTTTTCATATGTTTTAATTAAAAAAAAATAAAACATTAAAAATTAAAATAAGTTTTGTTACATATATACATTAACTGTATTACATATTTTATTGCATATTTTCTGAGGGCTGCTCTGAAAGTAATTCTTATTTATGATGTTGGCCCACCATACCAGAGGCGGATGGTGGTGGTATGGCAATAGAGGCTGAATCCTCCCACCGACATTCCGTTTCATTTTGTTGCCATGTGACAGACAGCAGTAGAGGGGCAGTCTGACAAACTGGTGTCTAATGTAGAAGTGCATATGAAGCAAAGGTGTGTCACTGAATTCCTCCATGAGAAGAAAATGGCACTCACTGACATTATCAATGCTTGCTGAACATTGATGAAGACCAAACAGTGGCTGTGAGCACAGGAAGACAGTGGGTTGTGTGTTTGAGAAGTGGATCCACTGATGTGTAGATGTTTACAAGTTCAGCACGCAGGCTCTTATTCACTGGTGGTGAATATGCAGAGCTAATTATGGTGATTACATTGAAAATTAGTGTTTTGTAGCTAAGAAGTTGCTCTGTCAAACAATGTTACTGTGCTCGCTGTACCTTTTGCAGTTTCCACACAGATAAATAGGAGGCATTACTTCTACCTATTTTATAGCAGCCCAGGACAATTCCTCTTCACTCAGTGTGATCCAGACAAGCCTAAAGGTTAGACACACATTCTGTACAGAATACACCTTTCCATCTTTGTTCATATATAGGAAGCTGCATACATTCCAGTGGTGCTGAAGGAAAATCTTAACATCCGAGACCTACAATGCTGCATCAGGCAAAGCCACTGGAGTCAGATATGCAGGTGCAAGGAAGCCAGGCTTCACTGCCTGCTATGGCCACAGCTGGTCAGCTAGCAGAGAGAGCAGTGATGGAGAAATACAACTGCAGCACCTGGATCAAGTGTGGCAGGAAAAGCAGCCCCTTGCAGCTTCCCCATTCCAAACAGGTTTGGAACGATGGTTCTGGGTTCATTTACACCTTACAGCAGTGAGTGTTGAGAATTTCAGAAGTGACAGTAATCTAAAATTAAAGATCTCCACAAGAAGCATTAAAGGGTTCCACTGGACAAATACTTGAGAACACTAATTACTCTTCCACCTAATTGGCTCTTACCTTTTCCCTTTGCACTACTCTGATTTAGAGATCATCTCAGAAGAAAGGCAGGCAAATAGTGCAGAATGAATCAGGGTCTTTGCTTTGCTTTTAAATAAATTACAGTCAATTGCTTCTTGAATAGCTTATCATGTCCTCATGCTTTTAGATTTTTTTGAGCTATTCTATCACCTCGCTGACCAACATGCACTGGCCTAAAGTCAAAGCCTTCCATGTCAACGGCACACAGAGCTATATACAACCAAGTACAATCCTTCTGTCTGTGTCAAATGCCTTCCACTCTGCTTGTTTAAAGAGATGATATGCCACTGAAATCCATGAGGTGGCATCCACTTACACCAACAGATAGCATAGTTACTTGAGTACAATAGACATTTCAGGAGCTGCAGAACATGCTTTTCTTATTTCTTAAATATTTCAAGTATCAACCAGTCATTAGTGGCCAATTTTTTTTTTTAATTTTTTTTTTTTTGTGCATTTTTCTCTACTTCAGCAACAATTAACATAGCAGAACATCCTTCTTTCAGGTCTTCTTTTCTGTGCCGTATCTCTGCATTTATTTTTCTGTTTTTGAAATTACTTTTTCTACAGGCCTCTGAGAACAGAAATTGTTCCAGTGCTTCAATTGAAAAAAAAATGTATTCCTATGTGCTATTTAGCAAAGCAACCCAAGAGATGTTTCAGCCATACAGTCAAATTCTGAAAATAAGAACTGAAGTTTTAAAACTGGCCTGGCTGTGAGGAAAGCACTCAAAACCCTTTAGCACTGTTGATGCTAAGGGGGAGTGACAACTGTTGGTGTTCCTTTACAGTTTGTCTGATGACTTACTTTTCTGCTTAAAATCTATTCAGTGCTTTTAAAATTAGGCTCCCACTGATGAGAATAGTTTGAGTCCTTGGACTCACTGCAGAAAAAAAACTAAGTACCTGCACAGGATTTAAGAGACTGCCATACAGACTGTATTGTTTAAATATATATATATATATATATATATATATATATAGACTCTTATTTCTCAAAGCAAAAAACAGAACTTCTGGTTACCTTTGCCCAGCATTACACGTTCCCCCCCAAAACTCAGTGGAGGCTCTCTTATAATTTCAATTTTGTTTGTTTCTATACCTGTTGGTATAGAAGCACACCAATACTGGGAGGATTTGTACAAATAAACAGAGAACACTGAGGCAGGATGCTTAATTTTCACATGGAAATCCCTAAGTTGGAATCATAGAAGCTTATCTCGAATAACAAATGAATACTATTTGTCAGCATTGTGGAAGAGCAGCATGCTGGAAAACACAAAATCCCTAAGTTGAATACAATTCCTGAAAATAAGTTGAAAATGAGGAAAATATTCTCTTTCATGTTTGCAAATAGATTTTTAGAAGCAGCTATCAATTTCGGGTGTTCTAATTTCTCCATTTTTCTATTTAGACAATAGAAAAATTTAGGACGCTTGATTTCTAGGCACTCCGCATCATTTTAAATTAGTCCTTCTAAGGATGGATTCACAGTACTTGGTACTTCTGAAAAAGCTTGACCAAATGCCAAGAGTCCATGTGAAGGAGGAATGCTCCAGAGAAAAATAACAATATTGTCAAGATTTTGAGCAGGTGTACCTACCTGGTTCACATGGTGCCAAAAAACATTTAGTGCAGATTACATAACTACGGCACTTCGTGCTGCAAGGGAATAAGCTGATCTTTTTCAAAGCCTACCTTCATATTCAGCCTGAAGGAAAACAACATGGGGAAACAGCCTGTGACATACCACAGTCCATGCTTTCACCTTTATTAATAAAAATTTGATCCATTTCACACCTGAAGAACTGCCTGACTGAACATTAAAAGTATGGTGATGAAACAGTGCAACCCCGACTTTTCTAAATGCTGGCATCTCTAGCTTTCTTATTTGTCTTCAACAAAATGAAGTGTTGCACGGCTCTCCTTTAATGTCTGTGCACTGAGTTATTAAATAAATGACTGTGTGCAATGGCAGTGGCCCATGACACGCAGCTATTTCATACTCACAATGCAAATTCAGCTGGATGGATGAAGCTGTCAAACCGCATCCTCGGTAGGATATTTGTTAGCCTCATTTTGCTGCTGTCATGGGCTATACACGTTATTCTGGCCTACTCTCATGCCACGCAGGAGTTCTGATGGAAATGCTAGAAAAACGAAGTCTAGAAAGCAGCAGCACAAAATTCTCTTCTACCTCAATCTCCCTTTCAGAATAACAACAGAAGGAGAAGCATTAGCTTTATAACAGTATAGAACAAATGCTGATATAGAAACACAAGCATAATCAAGAAGCACAAATGTCATGCGCTAGATTTTGAGGCTGTATTTCATAATGCTTCTGTGATTCCATGATGGGGTTCTGAATCTCATCTTCTCTGCTGGATCACTGATATATACTGGTAGTAGACGTATTAGCGTATGGAGGATTCGGGAGGTGAATAATTATCTTCTGACTTCGGGGATGGAAGATAAGTGAAGCCAAGAGAGGTTAATGTGACCATGCACCTCCAGAATACTACCGCCTAATAGGCCCTAGCTCCAGCTTCTGGAAATGAAGAGAGTAATGTGCTCTCCACGTCCAGGCTGATGTTGTCCTCTCCATCACTACTATTAATCATGACAGTAACTTCTGAGGCAGGTACTTGCATACTGAGCACTGCTGTAATTCAACTTAAGTTACAAGGAATGCCTGCAGAAGCTGACAGCTTTTGGAGGGGATAACAGTATAGATGGGATTGGAGTGTCCCACTAGAATGAGAAACCAAAGTTAGTCATTCTGTTTCTCATGGTAATTCAATCCTCACAAGATAACTGCTTTTAAGCATTCGATCTCCTGCAGTCATACCCAGTAAGTAAAGCCCTAATGATCTACATTCAGACACACACAACCACACCACCATGTACTCACATACACACACACACAGATTATAAAAGCCAAAATAACTTTGGCACAACACAAAGAGGTGGCTGTCAACAAAAACAGATGGTCAAAGAATTGGGCAAACACTCAGAGTTCCAGAAATGAAGCTTTTGCTTTCATTCTAAATGCCACACTTTCTTAACCAGTTCCAGACAAGAGGATACATGAAGCCAGTCAAAAGCTAGCTTCCTGCCAGGCTTCTCTGTTTTCATGACAAAATTAAGAGTCCACAGATGGAATAACTCAAAGCTAATTTCTACACAGGTTGGTTTCCCCTCTCTCCCTCCTCCCCATGATTCCAAACAACAAGAATAACATATTGTAGGAAATTAAAGCAACAACTACAAGAGGAGAAAAAAAAAAGTAAAATTGGAGAATTAGGTCATTTTGTTGCTATGACTTCAGTATGAGGAGAGATGTATTTAATTCAAGAATGTATTTTTCTCACTGAGTCCAATAAATTTGTTCTTACAAAAAGCCTGACAAAATCAGCCTCCACCATTTACATGACTCTTTACATGGGTGGATAGTGATAGGACAAGGGGGAATGGTTTAAAACTAAGAGAGCGGAGGTTTAGTTCAGATATTACGAGGAAGTTTTTCACTCAGAAGGTGGTGACGCACTGAAGCAGGTTGCCCAAGGATGTTGTGGATGCCCCATCCCTGGAGGCAATCAAGGCCAGGCTGGATGTGGCTCTGAGCAACCTAGTCTGGTGGTTGGTGACCCTGCATATAGCAGGGAAGCTGAAACTAGGTGATCCTGATGGTCCTTTTCAACCCAGGCTAGTCTATGATTCTATTCTAAGATTCTATGATTCTAAGCACTTCTTAGTTTCTCCTATTAACTCAAAGTAAAAAATCTTTTCTGGCTCTGGCCTGTGACCAAACTACCAACGGCTTCAGAAAGTCAAAGCTTTCTTCCAATGCTCTTTATCTCACTTTTTCCTACATTTCCATCTTTCCATTGACTCAAATGGAACCCATGGCAAAGCAGGTAAGGTAGAATGCTGTTGATCAGAATATGTCTAGCTTGCAGTGCAGTAAATCGCAACTGAAGTACTTGACTGACAGTGCTGGACACCTCTCTGAAACTGCAGATGTAGTGAGCTAAAGTTATAGCTACTGAAGTTCATAAAAGCAAAATGCAGTACAAAGAATTTTTGGTAGTTCAGAAAGTGTTCATTTTTAAGTCTTAGAAATGTAAAGTTTTAAAACACCCAAGGAGCATATGAAATTATTTTTCTCTCGCCTTCAAACTGGCATTCCCAAGTTCTCCGCTGAGCAGAAAGGCATTTAAATACATGGAGTGTGTTAAAAGTTAACCTCTCAAAGAGTTGGGGTTTGACAGCCATCATTGCCCTGCTGTGTTTTGATCAAAACAAAAAGAACTGGTTAAAAAAAACTATTGTAGAACAATATATAAACATGGCTTTGTTTGTTGAGACAGAATAAAAGAACTGTAGGGATGCAACAGAAAAGGTTTTGAGCAGAAACTGTGCGTCATTCAACAGTTTGATATAGTTGGAGTTCTCTGAACATAACTTTAGTACAAAACAATCACCATTTGCAAAACCTCTGCTTGAGTATTTTCAGATAGCTTAATAACATTACAGCCCAGTTCCAGAAACTTAAAAGACACACAGCTGACATTAATTTGGACAGAAGAAATGTTATTTGGAACAGATTAATATTAATATTTAAGACTGAAAAAATAAATCTACCCATAGACTCCATCTTCCTTCCAGTTTTTTGTCAACATATATTATACAGTGTAGAAAGTAGTATTAGATTTCCACTTGCCTTTAAGGCATTATTGCCATGTTACAGTTCATAACTACCACCCTATTACATAAGGCTTTGTGCTTTGCAAGCCTAAGCAGAAACACAAAGATTGTAAATTTTTTTCCTTTTGTTGGTTGTCAATTTGAGGTGGGGATATGAAGCTCCTCCTGACTCTTGGCACTGAGATCAGAAGTCTGAGGGCAGAAGTCCTGATGTGACTGTTTCACCTGACATGAAATTAACTGCCAAGAAACTTCACTGTTACTCTCAACAAAACCCAGCAAGACTATGTCCAGATTCCCTGAGCCTCAGACGTTTCTTCCAAGTAAAGATCACCGCTCCTCCCAGGGCACTTAACTAGCCTAATCTCTCTCCATCTATTGTTTTCCTGTTAGAACACACGCACCTTCTGAATGGTCAGCTCCCAGGGCAGAACTGGCATTTGTCTTTCTAGTACATTACAGTAGATTTCTTATACATCACTTCCTCTGTTCATATCTGTAGGGTAAAACTGATTTTACTGCGTACATCAGCTACAGAACCACATCAGGATTTTCTTTGCATAAAGCACCCATTATGTAACTGAGCAAAGTGCTCATTAGCTGTAGCAAGCACTGTAAATGGTGGAGGTTAGCTTGCTGAAAGACTGACCTTTCTGAATATCATGCCTCCAAAATAAACGGCGCTATCTGCTGTGTTTGAAGTTCTGGTTAATTGGAACCTCTTTTTCCTACATTTTGTCAAATGCAGTAAATGTCACTGCAAATTTTAAGTGACATTAACTTGGCAGACATTTAATTTCCCAATGGCATGCAACAAACTAAACCGCTGTTGTTTGCACTATGCTTGTTAGAGCTGATCTCAAAGGCCCAATAGGTAACGAGAATTTGAGGAGCATTCATTTACACATGAGCTCCTACCCTTTGACTTCAGCAGTAGTTCAATTTATGATGATGCATCATGGAATGTTTGCAAAATGAGCTGTGTGGAACCATGCAGATAAAAGCAGTAAGTTGGAAACTTAAAACCAGTGTCAGACTCTGCACTGATCTGATTGCTTTACCTGACCAAAGAGCCCAGGTGCAACCTAAGGGCAGTTCAGGCCAAAGACTTCCTATCGATGTGAAGCTGAGATGAACAGAAGCTGCTGTTTATCTCTTGGCTGCTCCCAAGCTCTCTGATTTGGATTCAAGTTCTCTGATTATATACAGATCTAACTCAGTTTTAAACACTGTCCTTTTCTCCCCAATGTAAATTTTAGATAGAACAGAGTTGAATGATCACCTACAGGATAGTAACTCCACATCTTGATATGAAACAGGATCTTAACTCCCATCCCATACCTCGCCTTTTGGGCGTCTGGGAATACTAGAACATCAGATGTATTTTTCCCATTTTACAAACCTCCTGTAGTAAAAAAATTGTCTTTTACCTTCCACTAAAATTTAATCTCTTTCCATACACAATACACTTAAGACAGTGATGTAAATGAAAGTAATTTTAAATAGACCCAAAGGAAAGTAAATCTCAGCAAAGATGATACCTTCATAACTAACTATTTTGTATGTAATTAGTTACTTATCACATTAGTATTTCCTTACACTCTTGCTTCAGTTTTCCATTTAAGCCTTCTGTAATTTAATAATCATCTTTGTTTTCATTGCATATAGTTGTTTACAGAAATAAACACACCCAAACACCAAAAAATGTTTGACATTATCCAATGGGTCTTACTAATGTCATTAAGCCCTATGTATCTTTGCAACTTAGAGATCTTTGGCTGAAAAAAAAAAATACCAAACGTCAACAGGAAAAGATTGAACGTATTTTAAGTAAGCTTTACTGTGACCGCCTTTTCACAGTCTAAGGAGATGACAAAAAATATGACTGCACACGCATGATGAATGTCTTCTTTTCACTGTATTTAGAGCCTGTCACTTAAGATACTATTTTCCTTTCTTTTGGCTGCACGATACAAAATCACCTCAGTGCTATGTTACTGCTGTGACAGCACCATGGGGGTGGGGGACACTGTTTCACAAAGGCTAAACAGCAAAGGCCACTGTAGCAAAAAGAAAGAACACGGCTCCTTGACTCTTGGCTATGATTCATACCTACTTCTGCTGACCACAAGAAAACCCTTTCGCCACCTATCATCTTGATCTTAGCACTTTGCAGCTAGTGCCATAAAGCCATGGGCTGTTATCAGCTGTGCATTCGGATTCCACCACTTCAGAAGCAGTCTTACTATGGATGGAGTACGTGAATCAAAGCCACCAGAATTTTTCTTCACTGCCCCTGCTGTTACCACACCTTCCTTCTCCAGTGCAAAGTCATCTGTATATATCAATGCAGACAGCTTGTATAAGGACCCTCGGCCATCAAAACATCTGTCCCCTTGATATATAAAAAGAATTGAAATAGATATGTGGCAGAAAAGCCCTAATTTTTAGAAAGTGATGGGATCCATTACAGCAAGTAAAGATTGTGACAAAATTTTAGTATGGCAATCACTTGCTCTGCATCATTCCCACCATTGTGTACTCACAGAGAACAGTGAATTGCCCCTAGTGTAATGAGGATTCAGCTTTTACCTTAGCAAAATTAGAAATGTGTTTCCCCTTTGGTTGGTTATTCTGTCATTTGCTTCCTTTAACTCTTATGTTCATCCTCTTCTGCAGTGCCCAACTCCCCAGATTGGTGGAATCTCATGCAGAACCACTGGTAGTAGACACAGGTGTAAGCCAAAGCAGATGCAACACAATAAACAGAAGTGAGCTATTTCTTTTACTTCTGCATTTGTAGCTGCATACAAAGTATACACACAGCCATCTGAGTTTTAGTGTTATTCCTGCTTCCCAAACTTGTGCTGCCAAGTGGGGAAGGCACCCTCTCCTAACCAGAGGCTGCCTTAGTTGTCCTTAGCCTTGTATCAGGAGTAGAGATCAATTCTATTTCCTGCAGCACATTAGAAGCTCCAAGCAAATGCTAATTCTTAATGTACACTGCTCCCAGCACTGATGCATAGCTCTGCTGCAGTAAAGAGTCTTCTGAAATGACATGATCATATTCAGGAGGAGACTGTCCCCTCCTTCCTTCATGCTTTGATCAGTCCTAAAACTGTTTTTGACAGATCTCCTCCCCCTTCCTATTCACACTCCTTCCTCCACCTCCTCTTCCAGAGCAAGGCTGTGTGTTTAAGCATTCAATTCCTATAGGAGCTCTCTGGAGTTGAGCATCTTTATTACTCTAAGAAGATAAAAAGCAGAAAGCAAAGCAAAGGGAGAATGGGAACGTACTTAAAAATCCTTTCTGCAAGGTCAGACAGTAATACACTGTGAAGCTATTAACAAAAAAAAAACAAACAAACAAACAAAAAAAAACAAAAAAAAAACCACACCTTAAATTCTTAAATGTAATGTGTCCCTTGAGCAAGATCATATACTCTGTCTCCTTTCCTCCATCTGTCCCTTCATCTCTGCCCTGATTCCTGTCCTGATGGGACAGACCTACCGAGGCGGGTCTGACAAAGCCTTGTCAACCAGAAGAGCTACAGGGTTATTTGGAAGGAATTCAAAGTAGATTTCAGTAATTCTCTGTGTTTCATTCATTCCATCTCAGTTTGGACCTGGATTCCATTTTCACAATCATTCAAATGTGTGCCCAAGTTCAGTTCTAACAGCATTTTTACCTTGCAGAACTACACTCATGCTTTAGCAGCAGCCTCTTGAGAATCCACTTCTGTCAATTGAAGACCAGTTTGCATTCATTGCATCCTTGCTCCTGGGAACTTCTTAAGTTCTAGGTGCTTTACAGCTTGCATTCTTCCTTCAAGGAAAAAAAAAGGATCCTGCCACAGTACCACAAAGGTGCTGCTCCCACTTCTGGACACCACTTCACTTGCAGTGACCTTCAGCATCTGTGTACCGTGAGTGATACTTTTCAACTCCCAGTAGATGTCTACTGCCATACTCTTTCATCCCAGCTTAGCAACATGCACTGGAACTACTCTAATGTACACAGTGCCCTCAGTTCATCTCCTTTACACACTTATGCTGCCAAGAAGCATGCACAGCTCACCCCTTCTACACACAGCCACCACCACCATTCCCAAAACAAGCTTATCTTACCCACATTTTGCTTTGTTCTTTTTCCTAGCCCATGTAATAGAAACCTACCATCACCTGGATTCTCAAAGTAAGGATGTCTCCTTTGCTTGAGTAATAACCACAAAGATTCTCATTTTCACCTTGAAGTTTGCAACAGTCTCATGGGTCACAGTATATACTACCAGCAGCTCACTGCTATGGCAGGCTTATTCTCCAGTTTCTGAGCAATGGCCTTATGAACAAAATCCTGTTCATTTATAGCCCTAATGTTTACTCGGACACTGAAGCTGTCTCTTCATTCTGCCTCAGGCCTTGATCAGGCCAACCCTAACCAGAAGGGAGAGCTCTCTAAAGCTAATAGGAGACAGTGCAGGCTTTCATAAGGCTAAATGAATTTTTCTCTAATGAGAGTTTTCCTTCCAGCTCTTTGAATAAGCATAGTGGCCAGAACAGCGAAAGTGACAGAAATGTTCAGTGTGCATCTTAGTTTCAGTCTGTGTAGCCAGGCACAATAACCATGGCTGATTGAATATGTGAAGATGCATTCCATTATGAGAATAAGAGGAAACCCCGAATAGGCAGTCATAACTCTGCATCATGGGGTTGATGACTTTTCACTGCACTTAACCCCTGGAAAACTCTATGTAGAGTCTACAGAGGGCTGCGGCCACAACTCATGTCTTCAATGTGGTTTTTCTGAGAAAAAAAAAGGGGGAAGGGGAAGAAAATATTAACAGGATAGAATTGCACTGATTTCCACTGCAAGCAGTAGCAAGGAAAGGAAGAGAAAGGATTAGTTGAGAGTAATGAAAATATCAATGTGATTTTAGAAAGACCAAACAAAATGCTTGGTGAATGCTGAAATAATTACCACATTACCGTATAACTAACATTAAAGATATTTGGAGCTAGTATAAAGGGCAGTGGGAGAAGAGTTCATACTGTGAGTTTTTCAAGATGAGCAGGCAAGGTGTTTTTTTTGTTTTGTATTAGAAGAAATCACAAAAGTGCTTTTCTGTAAAGAGAAGGAGTAGATGCTTAGTATTCTTTATTGCTCTCAGAATTCCATTTATATATCCTAGTGTCATGACAGATGGATCATTTTACATTCCTTTTGAGAAAAGACAATTAGTACTATATACAGAATACCTAGCTGCCTTTTTTAAAGTAGCCGTGATCTTAAAGTAGCATCTTAAACATGCCAGAGGAATAATCCTTCCAGCCAGCATACCTGGAAACAAATGCACTGAACACACTTGTTTCTAATACTTCCATTAACAACATAATGATTGCATTACATTGTTAATGGAAGTATTGGTATATGTTTATATGGTGTATGTTTGGAACTCTGATGTGATGTTAACAAACCTAAGGTAAAGTATCTGTAGTCATCCTACTCCAAACACAGCTCTTCAGTTGACAGAAGTGGATTCTCAAGAGGCTGCTGCTAAACACCAGTGTTGTTCTGCAAGGTAAAAAATGCTGTTAGAACTCAACTTGAACACACATTCAATTGAATGTGTTTCTACATAAACTTGGTCCAAACCTTTATTTTCCTCATCCTGACGCTGCATGTTTCTTTGTTTCTATACTGCAGCCACATCTGCAGGTCTAAGTGCTGAGATCTCTAAAAGGTGCACAATTTCTGTATTTTGTTTTCTTTCAACCATCTATAGATGAAGGGTTAGTATAGACACTCTGCACCTTTAAAAATGGACTTGACTATAACATTTGGTTGCCTTTGGGCTGTCAGCTAGTATGGTTTTTTAAGTCATCCACTGCTGTATGTTAAACATAATTGAAAAAATTATTTTAGAGAGATTACAATGCTCCAGTGAGATTCCTTTCAGTTGACAAACAGTATCTGCAACAGATTCCATTCTGCCCAAGATTTGGTGTTGTAGACACTGCCCTGTACACATCTGAAATGAATTTCTACAGCGGTAGACAATTTGACTTGTCTTTCTTTTCTCCAATAAAGGCACCTCACAGAAGGAAGACTTCTGTCCACAGCCAGCTCTTCAGTCTTTCCTACAGCTAGTTCACATATATAGAAAATATCCATCAGCTATTTCTTCCTCTGAGAGAACAGTCACCTCATGCTTTCCTGAAATTATCATGCAGATTGCTTACAGAGTGACTAATATGATTTTCCTTATTTAGAAGTCAACAGATGTTTAATATTGCATGTTCTGTTTAGCCTGATTTATGTCATGCTTGAGGTGTCAAAGCTGAGAGGCTGGCCACGGAAACAGCTGATGCTACTGAACCTTGCCCAGGACTGCTGCAGTTACATTGCTGGACACTGAACAGTCAGACAACAGGAAACTAGTGGCATTAACAGTTTCAGCTAAGGGCTTCAGGAGATCTTACGGGAATCAAGGTAACGTGGCAGGACTGAAATCCCAAGCTTCATCTCACTTGTATGAAATACTACCTGGAGTAGCATCTAGCATGTGAAGATAAAACAGAAAAAAATATTGAGGCAAAGTTTACTCAGTCTTCTTCTAATGCCTTAACTGGATAATATCACATCTCCCAGACAAAAGAACTGTTTCATTGCCCTTCATTTTCAGTCTATCCCTCTGCTCAGATACCACTGTAACAGAAACCTAACTCAAACAAAAAGCCTGTCTGTACCATCTCAACCTTTCCTGGCACCTGGCACTTAGGAACAGTTTATCATCTGCTTAGGATTAGCCAGTGGAGTCCCTCTTCTCACCACAACCGTGTTTTCCCTGTTGTGTTTTCCAGAACAGCTTATGAACATGATGAGTCACACCAGAATGGGACCCAACTGCACTACAACCTCATAGACCGAATTCCTGGCATACTACTGGCTAAGGGCTCCTCTGTCTTCCTGTCCCTTAAAGAATAACAAAAATTATTTACGGTCTCTCTGGGCTATTTGGTTTAAGCCTCTCCAGCTCAAGTATGACACTTTCTGGGACACTATTATGTTTCTTACAGCTCTCTGACTAGCAATCACATCTGTACCTGACTGTCAGGGGACACTCTTGGCTGAGCCAGCCACCTTGGTCGATTGCTGAGAGCTCTGAAATTTCTCAATTGAAACATTTGAAAGTTAATGAACCCTTCTAATACAAAGCTCCCACAGCTCAAGAGTTCTTTTATGAGCCTGACAAATGGCAGATGCAATAGGAAAACCTCACTGCAGACAGGCCTCTCTTTAAAAAAGATTTCACGACAGAAGGTTGGATTCTCAGCCTCTGCAGAGGAAACAGCAGCTAAGTAATTGCAGAGTTCTGTCATAGAACACTCAAGGCCACAACAAGTGACTGTAGCAATATAGAATCATAAAGGTTGGAAAAGACCTCTAAGATCACCAAGTCATCCCTACCATGCCCACTGACCACATCCCTCAGTGACACATCCCTGCAATTCTTGAACACCGCCAGGGATGGTAACTTCACCACCTCCTATTGCACTCTTGTGATCTAGAAAGTCTGGGTACTGTATTCCCTCTGTAGTTCTATTCCCAATATACCTATAACTTTAAGCTGTTTGCCCATCCAGTGGTTTTTGTAGACACTGCAATCCATCAGTATCCCAGCAAAATGCTTCTCATACAAAAAGTGCTAAGAATTTTTACAGATATTTAATAGGTCCTTCAGCAGAAGGCAGCACAATGGAAATCCAATGTCTCACTCCAAACAGTACAACCTGCTTCTGCATTCTGCTCTTTTTAATAAAACCACTGTTAGGCAGTGCTGTGGTCCTTACTGAAATAACACCGCTCTGTCCAAGGACAGCACTGCACTGAGCTCTACAGCAGGATCATTCCAGTGCAGAAGAGAGGGACCAGCCCTTTGTCTTTTGGTTTGTGGGTGTTTTTTTTTTTATTTTTTTCCCTTTCCAACTGCTAAGCCTGCAACTGGCGTTGGGAATGGGGAGAGGGGGAGGGGAGGAGAATCTGGTGAACAGCTGGGGCCCATCACTTTTCATTGCAGGTCTTGGAGAGATGTGGTTGACAGAGTGATGCACAGAGGCTGTCCCAGTTAATGACTTCACCATTCTCCATCATTATCCCCATCATTAGGAAATTAGGAGGACAGAAGGTATTTACTGTAAACCTGCCACCTCCCAAGGAGAGATAAATAGAAACTGATAAATGGGATCTTCTGGTGCTGTTCGTCTATTAACCTTCTGCTTCCCAGTTTAGGCATATGCATGCTATCCTGCCATTAATATCCAGTAATTGGCATAGCAGTGGGCAACACAATCCTACCTTTAGCACATGAACATCTCCTGCACTGCGTGCAAGAGCAGAACTATACTGACAGCAAAGCTTTGCTGAGCAGGCTAGTGGAGAGATCCTTAGCAACTGCTGACACTGCAGCTCTGAGATCAGAACCACCACTCAGTCACACCTGGTGAGTTGTTAGCAAGAGGGTTAGGTATAGGACAGAATGGGAGAGAGGACCTTGTGTGCATGGACTTCCTCCACAGAAGCAACAAAACAGCCAGAAGATGCATTCACACCTCGGACTGAGCTGCTGTCCATTTTGTCAGCCTACCTCTACCCATGGTTCAAAACACCTCCTGGGAAGAGAGTCCTACTTGGTCACAATCTCTGAACACAAAGGAAAGAAGGATTTTCCTCATCAACTTGAAGTGCTATGTTCTGGAAACTTAAAACAAAGCAGAATTTAAGAACTGACTTTGCTACTCAGAAAGTATTGAACCCTTCAATTTGTTTGGCAGACATTGTTGGCAGAGCTGCCTCAATGGAGCTCTTTGCATACACTAGCTTACTTTAGCTCTTTCCAAGATGCAAAGTCCTGAGTGTTCAGTGACCTAACCCTGGGAAGCTGAAGCAAATTCTTATTGAGGCTAACCAGAATTTTTTCCTGATCCAGCCCCCTTGTCCTACAGTCGCAAAGAGAAAGCCTCCTTTCAATTCAAACAAGTAATCTCTCAAATAGTTTCTTGTATCTACAGTGTCACAATTTACCAAAACCTCACCTCAGTGCTACCTTCAGATTTGAGGCCAGGCTGGACCAGGTTCTCAGCACCCTGATCTAGGTGGTGTCCATGTTCATTGCAGGGGAGCTGGACTAGATGACCTTTGAAAGTCCCCTCCGACTCAAATAGTTCTATGGTTCTATGATTCACATTATTAATTGCTTATACCACCTCTGGGCATTTTCCTTTCAATCATCATCGTAGTTGCTTTCAACTCACATGACTAAAACTCAACAAGTAAGATAATAGCTGCATTTCTGATGAAGTTAAGCCACAAGTTTCCATCAACTCTAATGTACATTTTAAAAGACTCCCATATCATTGTGGGAGAAGAAAAATATCTAACTTTTTTTCTCAAGTTGAGGAAAAGTGCAGGGCGTGTTCTTGCATTCATTAAGCTAACAAGTAAGGCATCAGCTCTCTACTGGATGGATAGCTCCATTCTCCTTGATCACAAGCATTTCTCTCTTCTAAGCTTTGGCAGGATCTGCAGATGCAAACAACCATCCAGGTAACACTTTTTAGGTTTTTACAGTGAGCAAGCCTTCTTACCTGAAAAAGGAAAAGCAGAACTTTTGAAAATACTGAAATTCTAGGGCCTCAAAAAAGTTCAGTACCATGTTTCTTCAAGTTACTCAAAAGACACATTGCTAAATAGGAGCTGAGGGCAGGAATTAGAATCACGTGGTTTCCTGAGTAAACTATCATGCAACATAAGGCCTGGTGAAATACAGATAAAGCATTGGTTTAGGGAAGAAAATTGCACAGAAACAGCCTGTACACAAACGCACCTTATGTATCACCATTGCACTGAAACTTCACTCAGAGTTCATATCTCCAAGCTTCGAGTGATATACAGGACCATTTTTTGTTAACTTTGGTGTTGGAAAACGTTTGTTTTCCAGTAAATATCTTCAGTGCAGCCAGGCATGACAATTCAGTCTTGTTTCATCATCTTTCCCCTTTCATGTACAACAGAGTGAAGTTCTGTCTCCAATAGTAAAACCCACACTACTGCTTTACATTTTAAGTTTTTGCACATGCATCAGCTTTAACAGCACTAGTAGAAAAGTTACATGATTCCAATCTGAGCCCACTTCATGTGGGGCATCATTCAGCACAATATCCCAAACCCACTCTTCCAAAACCAGCCTGAACTGCTTGCTCAGCTCTGCGATGATTCAGCCCATGGTTCAGCACCAGAAGTCCATGGCAGGCTGATGCCTCTCATTTGATACAGCCTCGCTACTTTTTACCATGGCCCACCAATACACAGCAAGCACCTGCTGGTCTGCAGGTAGGATCTGTGCTGCTCCTTCTTGATGGCTGGACTTGATGATCTTACTGGTCTTTTCTAACCTTAATGACTCTATGATTCTACACGCACCACCGTGCACATATTAATTCAGTGTGGGAGGCTAATAAAAACGTGACTGTGAAAGCGAGTTCTAACGGTAACACGAGTATTAATTTCCATCTGTCTGAGCAACTGCCAGTGTCCATCAATTACAGCAATAGCCAACTAACAGTTGCAGCTGCAAAAATAAAATAAATAAATAAATAAAAAAAGCAGAATTAACATTTCAAGTAACTGTCATTCACCTGAATATTTTACAGTTGTAATTAGCAAGCTGGAGAAGCTGTCAACAATCAACATCAGCCAATCTGTCTGCACCAGGAACTGGACTGCCTGCCAGAAATCATCTTCGACAGCTTTTTTTCTCCCCTTGCTTCCCCCCATTAAAATTTTTACTTCAAATCTCCCTAATGCTCTCATCTTCTTCACCACCAGTCACTAGAATTGAATGTGTCAAAACAAAGAGAGACAGAGTGACTGACACTTACAGAGTCATAATTATTTCCATTCTACCAACCTCAGCACAAAAATGTGCTACTGTCTTCTCTTTTCCCCAGCTCCGTTTTTCCGAACAATAACCTGCCCCATCACAAAATTTGAACCTCAGCTCACTCCAAAATGTTTCTCACTTAGAGTTACAAGGGTGGGAATGAAAAGAAACATTCCTACTCTTTGACAAGTATATGCAAACTGTTTCTCATTCCTTAGCTTAAGACCTCACTGGACTCTAAAATCCCCACCTGCTCTGTTCACTTTGGACAGCAGATCCCAAGGCAGCACTCTCAGTGCTCTTCCTTTTTCTGTTGTAGTGCAACAAAGCATGGGTAGCTGTAAATGACTTGGGATAACTTGCTCTCACAGGAGCACTACCTCATGTAATTAACTATTAATTGAAGTCGTTTTACATGGCTGAGCTCTTCTTCCCTACTGGAGTAGTGCTGAGGTCATCTCCAACATCCTGACCAGAGATCCTAGCATGCAGTGCAGTAGTGGATAGCATTTAAAACAAAACTCTGCCTCAAAAGGAATGTTCGATCTGCACACATACTTCACCATCTAACCTCTGTTTAATGGATTAATTAAAGTGCCAGTTGAGCAACCAGACAAGGGGTATGGACACAATAGATAAATAAGAATGCTCTCAGCAGCTTTTACATACATAAAAAGCCATGAGTGAGTGTTGGTTTCTTCAGGGACCACTGCAGTAGAGATTTCATATATGTTTTCACATCAAGATTCACAAACCTACTGGAGTTAATTTAGGATTTATGAACTGCAGAGAAACCACTTGAGCACTGAAAAATAACAGTGAGGGAAAAGTCCTCATGAAAACTAAAGACCTGAAGAGCAAGCTTGTAGGATGAACTTCTTCCGCACAGATTTTCCCCTCTTATGCCAAAGCACAAAAGAAAAGTGGCAATAAAATGAAAAGCTACTACAGCACAAAACAGAGGGACTTCAGGCCTCTTTGTATGATTAAAGACATCATACAACATCAGACAGAGCTAACCTACTTTGCACTAGGCACAAAACATAAATCACTCACACATGCTGACTTCACTCTCCTCCTTACAGGAGTGTGGGCAAAAACCATCAGGAGCCAGCAAGGCTTCTCTCCATAACAAAATAGAAACAATATACAAAACATATTGGCTTGTGTTTTAAGGAAATAATGCTGATTAAAGAACACGTAGAGCACACTCTCACCAAAATCAAACATGAAAGTGCTTGGCTTTGTTGACCCTCATTCAGTTCACATGAGCCCACTCCTCAAGCTTGTCCAGGTTCCTCTGGTTGGCACCCCTTTCTCCTCTCATACCAATTGCACCACTCAGGTTGCTGTTGTCTGCAAACTTGCTGAAAGTGCACTCAATCCCATCATCTGTGCTGTTGATAAAGGGGTTAGAGACTACTGATCCTAAGACTGTGGGACACTGCTCAAAACCAGCTT
The DNA here is from genome assembly GCF_951394365.1 of Tetrao urogallus. Lineage (NCBI taxonomy): Eukaryota > Metazoa > Chordata > Aves > Galliformes > Phasianidae > Tetrao > Tetrao urogallus. The sequence continues at coordinate 25,174,691 of NC_136817.1, read as the reverse complement.
CCAACTGGACATAGAGCTGTTGACAATAACCTTCTAGCTGCTGCCACCTAACCAATTCCTCATCCACCAAATAGCCCAGCCTTCAAATCCATATCTCTTCCATTCAGAGATAAGGATGTGGTGTGGATTAAATTAAAGGCCTTGCATAACTCCAGGTAGATGACATCTGTTGCCCTTCCTTTGTTCTCCAAAGCCATCACTCCACCATAAAGGAACTGCATTTCATGTAGCATCTGGCTCTCCCCACAGAAAGAGCCTAAGGTGCCAGGGTTAGGACCAGGCTTAGCTAGGAGCCTCAGCCAAATGTGATTCAGGTGGGAGGGGAAAAGATGTAATGAGAGAAAATTGCAGTAACCACTTCCAAAACAAAATATGACCACAGCCCCACAGCCCAGCCCGGATCTGCCTGAGTTGTTCAGGGGGCTCTGGCACACAGGAGCAGAACACTATCAAGAGTTTGTGTGGCTCCAAAACTTTTCAGAGGAGCAGATGAAGGAGGTCAAAATGTGACTCGGCTGGCCAGGCTCTGCTGTGCAAGCCAAGCTGTCGGATTGACTGCAGGGCAGCTGAGCCATCTTGTCTTTCTGGCAGGCAGGAGGCATTTCCAGGTTTGATGGAAAATGCAGAGACAGACGTGTGTGAGTAGCAGAGGGCTGACTGCAGGAATCAAGGGGAAAGGATGGGTAAGAAAACATTGGGTGCTGTGCTAAGGGGTTAGAAGGAATGTCATAATTCCTTCTTTACCCTTTAGAGGTTTCTAATTGACACCCTATTTGAAAATTGAGAAAAAGAAGTGTGCAGTGGTGTTTTTGAAGCATACTGATCCAGAGCCTACTCCCTGCAATTCCTTACTTCTGTCAGATTGTCTCAGTTTTTCGATATTTATCTCTCCCATCAACTGTTTTCTCTGTGCAAAGCCTGAGTGACAAGATACAGGCTATCCTTCACTGGCACAAGAGTGTTGTACACTGTCACAAACAGAATACTTCTGCAAACCCACTGACGCAGTGAGTATGTGAACTCACCTCTTCTCCTCTTCTATCTAATGTGTATTCCATCCTGTTCAGGGATACAGTATTAATTTAGATTTTAAACAAACAAACGAAAAAACACACTTGTGGAAATGCTATTCAGTGTTTAACAGACCACAGGGAAATTCATTCAAAATACTTAACAGCATCATTTAAACTTTATTAAAAAATTACTCACTATCTGATGGGAGAATGTTGTCTGTTAAATTCCTGTGCACTCTTTGTTCCTTATAGCAAATCCTAATGTAAGATGTTTGCAGATAAGTTGATTTTCAGGAGGGTATTGTTCTTTTTTGCCCCCTGAAAATTACCTAGGATTTTTCTAGAGTGACAGAAATAGGATCATGAATTCCGTCTATTAAAACAGGAGGATTAGGATCCAGATTTGAGCAGTAATATAATACGACGCATTTTCATCTGTGCAGTAAAGGCATTCTAATGCCTACAGTCTCATGTTTTCAAATTAGAGAAAACTAGACTCAGAGATGACCTTCAATGCTAAGGAGGAGTTCCTAACTCTATCCAGTAGGGCAGGAATTGTTTGGCTGGAAAAAATATATATTCAGTACAGAATTCTGGGAGAAATTGTAGGTTTTTCTTTTTGAACAGCTTGATTTTTACCTTTTAAACAAAGGAGGTTTAACCAGACCTTTCATCTTGTTCTTCATCTGATTGCAAAAATCAGAGGGCACTGTGAAGAGGTCTGTATATAGCAGCATACAGGCTCACTGTCACCATTCAGCAGCCCTTGCTTGCTCACATCAGTTTTTCCTATGCTTGGCTCCAGTGCCTTTGGAGGAGCTCTGTGTTTATCTGCAAGGAAATAATTGTCCTCAGCATTAAGACCTCTTTCTCTCCAGCTTGAAGTTTACATCTAACTCTCATTTATTTGCAGTTCCTGTAGTCTTTGTACTTTACTTCCAAGAGTAAGGACAAGAGCAAATGCAGACCAAACATTTCTAGAATACCTGGAAAAGACAATCGACTGACAGGAAAGCGATCTGATTGTTTGGGAGTACAAGACAGCACAAAGCTAAAGAGAAAGATGACAGAATCCATTGCTTTTCAGTAAATCACTACATTCCTAGACTAAAAACTAAGAAAACGTAGTTCTAAAGCAAAAAAAGGAGTTCTCCAAGAGGGTTTGAATAATGCAATATGAGACAACCAACTCTTTGGTTCTGTACAGATAAGAATAGCAAGCTGAGAGCTATTGCTTTCCATAGAAGCATTTCTGAGAACCATTTTATGGATACTCAGATTTTTCCACGCCCAAGCAAACTATCAGGCATTTATCATCTTCTTCAGTGTAATTAAACTCTTAGCAGGCATAGTGGACAAAAGAGCGATCTATAAAAGAGCAATCCTTGGGAAGAGGATCTGACTCGTAGACACTCTTTCCTGCACAGCAGCTGGGGTTTAATTGCTTTATTGGAAAGTGAACATATAAACTAGAGAGAGATCAGATTTCTGATCAAGCATTCAAAATTAATGTGAATAAGACAATAATAAATTTCACATGAAGGATAAAGCAGTGCCAAGCCATTTAAAAGAAAAAAAGTAGTATGGAAACTGAACAAGAAAACATGGCTAGACAACACTCTTCTGTCTTGAACATAGTTTCAAGCCATGTTGCTCATTTTAGTTCCTGACCTTCTAACAGAAGCTCTTGTCCCTTGCTTTTACTGTTGAATATTATCTCTAGAGGGAATAAAAAATTATGAAATTCAAGTGATGGAAAAAAATACTTATGATCCAGCAGAGTATTGCTTGAAAGTTTCCTGCCTGAATCATGAGATCTGTTTCTAGCATTCTTCATCAGGACTGTGGCAGATTGAGACGCACACATGTCATTTAGAGATTCCCAGATAGCAAGATAGAAAAGGGTTTATGGACGTAACACAACTGGCCATCTAGTGGGAAAGAGGGAAAACGACTAGATGAGTTCAGCATTTCTCCCCCCTTTTTAAATTCTCCACAACAGTCCGCTTAGGTAATTTGCCCAAGGTCACATTTTCTGCCCCTGACCAATTTCCCCCTCGAAGAGGACAATACACAGTTCCTTCCATCACTTTCAGCCCATCCTACAACTGATTGACCCTGAGTTAGAACACATACCCAAACCTCGATATCTTCCTCCTAATATTAAAAAGGAAGACCATTGAAAACCAGTCTCACATTATTTTGACTTCTTTATCATCACAGAAGGAGACAGAGGAGAGGGATGAGTTCAGCTACTATCAAATCATCCTGGAACATTTTACAATCCAGAGGGGGTAGGAAGGAAAGTAAATGTGCACTGTTACTGCCAGCTGTGCTTATCAGTGCTAAGCCCCCCAGTGGAAAGGGTACGTGTCATCAAAGCTGCAGCTATTTGAGAAAAATTACATTACTTGCCTGATATTTGTGATGGCACCTCCGGTCTAAAATCATTTAAACGCTTCTCACAGAAATAATGGGGAACAGAGCCATAAGAAATGTTATTTGAAAAATCAACGTTATCAGCAAACTGTGAAATGCTGAGGGCCGGGGCTGTTTAGCAGTACAAAGTCGTGTCAATGTTTCTTATGTTTCTCTTACAGTAACTGCAGACCTCAGCTGCACACTGATGCCAACAACAGGTAATAGCAGAATTTGTGATACTCACCTCCATTTGTTTCCAGAGTTTCTGTACCTGCCAGGCCAAGTCAGTGTGTACTGTAACAGTAGGAGGAGGCTATTGAGGCTTGGGTACATGTTCAAGCTCCTGTTCAGCCAGTCAGGTGGTAATTTATGGAGTAGAGAGGAATTTATTCCAGGGAAGTGCTCACATTAAAACACCTGTGAACTGATGCCCCAGTCTCCTGTATTTATAATGCTTTGCACCAAGTTGGTACCCAAGGACATTATTCTGGCATGCCATCTCTTGCAGAGAGTGGCAGTGGGAAGCTTAAACACGCTTTCCATCAGGATTGACAGGGAAAATGAGGGGAAGTGCATTTAGCAGCATTAAAAGGAATTCGTCAGACATAGAGACCACAGCCTGAAAAGGAAACAGTAGGCATAGCATTCTCTGTCCTACCTACCATTGCAGTGATCCCCCACACAGTAAGGACAATCCACTCACTTCCCCATCTGAGCTTCATCATCTGTTGCTGAAGCTGTTAGGAAGTGTTCCAAAGATGACAATAGTTTAGTCAAGATGACAGGAGTCACACAAAAAAATACCGTTTTCTTCAGTATCACTTTCTATTTCTACCACTTTTTAAATTTTGAAAAAGAAAGAAAAAGAGGGAGAAGAAAGCAAATAAAATAATTTCAACATCAAGATGAAGCTCAAAGTTACTGCGATCCCAAACAAAAGTTCTGCACAATGTGTTTTTGGGAATCAGGGTCCACAGACCTGGCAATAACTCCTGGCATTCTCTAAACACCCTCTTTGTCTGTCAGAATGACTAATGAGTTCCAAAACATCAGATGCCCAAAGGACAGAGGTCCAGATGAGCAAGATATTTGCATTCACTCTGACACCACATGCAACTAGCAGAAGAAAGTGTCACAGACAGCAGTGATTTCAGGATAATTCATTAAGAACTTTGCCTTATTAAGCATACTTCAATCCCCATAGAATGGCAGATTTTTCCATGCTCAAGCAAACCGTAGCATTTCTTTTCAGCGGGACAGTCACACTCTTCCACAGCTGTAAATTAATTCTTGCAGGGAAGAAGAGAGAGGCCTAGCAAAAGGAGCACTGTTTGGAATGATGAGCTCTCCTTGCTGTCTCACATTTATTTTCTGCAAAAAAAAAAAAACAAAAACATCTGATGTGGCAGCTTGTTTAAAACTTGTTTATTGGGAAGAGGTCATAAGCTGCACGCTACTCATAGTAGGCCAGGCATCCGATTAAAGGCTGAGTAAACTGAAATGCTGCACATGAATCTCTGAGACAGAAGCTTGATGAGGAAACAGAGCTTGTCTTAGAGAAACGTTGCTGGCTTCTCAGCATCGCAGGCAGCCAGCAGGCTGCACTACTGGTAAAAGGAAGATTAAATAACTCTGGTTGTATACGTTCATAAATATTATTTTTCTGTACTGCAGGACAGGCATTTGCTAGAAGGAAGCCCTTCTTTAAAAGGCATGTTAAGAAATTATGCCAGCCTTGAAGAATTGATGTCAAAAGAGACAGAAGAAATAGGAACATTTGAAAGCATCTGATAAACAAAGCAGAGGAAAGATCAGCTGCTTATCCCAGGGTGTTATACCACCTCAGTGGGAAATGAAAGCTGATTTCACACCTCCCAGGACCCAGCCCACTGACCTAATCCACAGGTTTTCCTTCCGTCTTCTGTGCCTTTTGCTTTAAGTGGGGAAAAACAAAGAGATATTAGGACTTTCCAACGTGTTGTTGCAGTTGCTATTCCACATTCCTTTCAGATCTGATATTTCGAGAAACTAATAGGTTGTTTTCATTATTTTTTAACCAGAGCTATAATACATTCCAAAGATTCAAAGACAGGTAGCAACGTGCTTCCCTTCCTCTTCCTCATCCTCTTACCTTCCACTTCCAACTTCAGCATGAAACGAGTACCGAGAGCAGACAGAAAACAAGAAGTGGGTATCTCCTGTAGTGCCAGAGGTTTCCTCCTGTCATCCCCATAAAATCTCCTGGTCAAGAGATGCAGTCATGCAAGGCAGACCTACACTATTACTCAGCAATTGGGATGAAATGAACAAAATCAATTAGAGCCCTCATTATAATTGCTAGCTGGATGTTTCCAAACTTTATAAGAGTAAGAAGATGCTTTGGAAACAGACTGGGGAGAGCCAAAATAAATGACAAAAATTCAAACTTTTCTGATGAGAAAGAAGCTCCACTGGAGAAAAAAAAAATGAAAAAAATAACAGAACAGGATTAATTTCTCAAGAATGATTTTCTGATCCACAGCTGTATAGAGAAATAATGGGCAGATTTATCAAGGGCCAGAGTCGGATCCCAGCTCCATCTCAGGCCCAGGAGCTCTGCTGCACTGCACGAGATCCTACAGCTCACAGACATTCTGGATTTTCTTAGGACAGTTCCCTTCACAGCAGCTGGATTCAACACTGTAATACTGGAGTAATTATGGAATCAGCAAAGATCTTACCGGAGCTTGGACCTGTCATTACTCAAGCCTCTCTCACCCTTGCAAGAAGCCCAAGTAAGACAGTGATTCACGCTGTATGTTTTGCACACAGCCTTCAGAACAGTGGGTCTGAAATTTTTAAAAAAAGAAGCCTTATAGCAAAAGACAAAACTTTCTCTCTCAAAAAAAAAAAAAAAAAGAAAAAGAAGATTTAGAAATGCTGTGAATGCTGTGACTCCCAATCCCTTTTTCCTACAGTGTGTTAAATACACAACTGGGATTATTTTTTTTTTCTGCCTGGTTAGGACATTTCTCTCTCATAGATTCTCACCCTCTCCCTGCCTTTTCATTCTACTCCCTAGCAAAATGTCAGAGGAAGGGAAAAGTGACAAGCTTGTAAGAAAATGAATACCTCATTCTGTTTGAATATTACATTAACCCCCAAGCTCCACTGCTCCATTTGTCAGCTTTTGCAGAGCTCTCTGTCTTGGCAGCACCCCTGACCCGGATGGGCTGATTAGCAGTGATCAATGTGCACATTTGCGGCGGAGCTCTTTGCACACTGCCAGACCCTCGGCCTTCAGTCGCTCATGCAGATAATAACGGCACTTCGAGGCACTTGCCCATAACTCCAAGCTTCATTAAACAGGGGGGATGTCACCGAAAGTCCCTTAAACTGTCTTTTCGCTTCTCTGCGAGGGAAAAATTGACAGTGTTGAGGAATGGGATTTGGAATACAAATAATATGATGGCTTGGGTATTGCACAGAGCGGCTGCAGTTGGGCTGTGCCTGCGTGCAGAGTCTCATTGCTTAGCGAGGGTGGGAGGGGAGCAGGCTGTGCATCGCCTGCACAGAAACACGCCTCAGGTCACGAACGGCTTCAAAAGGAATGGCTTCCCAAGCCCTTCAGCCAGCTCTGCAGTGCCACAGGTGGGAAACACCACCGCCGCTGTTTGCTCAGCTGCTCCTGGGGGCTGCCAAGTGCCCCTAAATGTACAGATTAGAATTCAGGTCTGCCACCACTCCCTTCCCCTCCCCCATCTCCTCCCCCACCAGAAATCATCAGCATGAGCTCTGGGAGGAATCAGAAAGATGCTGAGACACCCTGAGGCTTTGACGTGATTCAGTGCCTTTTAAATGGGGAAAAAAATACACGGGGAAAAGTTTTATTTTAAAAAGAGAAGAAATTTAGACAGGTGCACAGTACTGGCTACAGGACAAAAAAATATCTATTTTCTCTCCCCATTTTAACATCTAACACTGAAAGATGCAACCTGCAACCTGGATCTCAGCCCAGTGCTTTCCCCAAAAGAACAGTACTGCTGACCCATGGATAAAGGAGAATACTGAAAACAGAGATTAGCCCAACCAAAAAGGGAAACAATTTGAGATAGTAAATGGTTAAATCCTTTGAAATGTGTGAATATTATCACATCACTAACGGGTCAGCCAAGCCTTTTGCATTTGGACACATCTGGATTTCAGTTTTCACTCAAAGTCTATCTTGAGTTTAAGATAAATATATGCCTTGTTCTAGAGTAAAAGCACGACCTTCACCTAAAGAAAAGGTTCAAACAACATCTACAAATATTTAGGTGTCCTTCCCAAACAAGGCACCAGGAAAGATGGCAAGGCACCGTTATATTTTTATTTATTTTTTTCTTTTTAATATCAAAAAGATCTTTGGAAAAAAAAAGCATGTTCTTAAATGTAACATGTCAATTTCCTTTTCCAACCTTGCTATTCAAGAAATGATGCCAATTAAAAAAAAAAAAAAAAAAAAAAAAGTATTAGCTAGAAATAGCCCTTAGTCCAGAGAGTCTTTATACTCTTTGATGTTGCATTGCAGATGTAAACTTTAAAAATAGCAAAGAAGTGACAAATCTGAGGTAGACAAAAATATTCAGCTGCCAGTGGTGCCTTTTGTGTCATATGCAGGAAGATTTTGCAGCATAGGGAATGTAATTAGCAATCCAAGAGTTGTTTTTCAGCAGCACATTAGTCCAAGTGTGCTTTCCTGGGCCACTTTCTCACTGTAAAGGACCTTTTCTTAGTAAATACACCGCTTCCACAGAAGAACAACCTGTGTAATGAAGTGTAAAGGGAAAAATCAAGCCTTCCACTGTTTGTTTCCCCTTTAGGAATGACATTCCAAATCATCACTACCACAGGAAACAATCATCAGCATTTCCTAATTACGCTTCACTTTTTCCTGACAACTCATTCACAGAGGTTTACAAGTTACTCAGTTCCCACAGTGCAGCATCTGAATCATCCCAGATGCTCACTCAGCACACGATCAGCTCTAGGCATCACTTTTCAACTGAGCCTTTGGAGAGGTTTTATATCAATTTCCCCATATTCTCCAAAAAGATGTTCATCTGTGTTTCAGCTGTGCATGGTTCTTGCCCTATGAAGGCATCTTCCGTGTGTCTGGACAGGCTCCCTCCAGTTCAGCAGACTTCAGAGTAGGCTGATGTAGTGTCACCCCTGCTAAGAGGAGTTACACTTTCAGTGCAAACAGAAGCTGCTTCCTTTGGGAAACTCCTGACCCCAGTCAGAATTTCCCTTGCCTCCACACCATTGCCTACAGAATGTGCTACTGTCTTCAAAACAAACACTCCAACCCTGCACTTCTCATTAGCCCCAAACTTTTGTCCCCTTATTCATGAGAAGGAGTACCTCAGCCATCAAGCAGTCATTTCAGTGGCACTTCACAGAATAGGGCCTTATTTTATGTGTGTATTGTGTGCCTGGAACGAGAATTCTAGCTAAAATAAGGCACAGAGAGCAGCCGGACCAGGCCACAAAGACTTAAATGGAGGAACAAAATAAAGGCACATGACATCTGATCATCACAAAAGGCTGCCCCTACAATCAACGATGTTTGGAAAAGCTTTCATCACGACTCTCCCTGCTTTATCCAAATCCAATCATTCCTCAAAAGTTCAGATGCTTTCTCTGTTTTCTGTCCTTTTCTCCCCCTCTACAGTAATGACCCCAGGACAAGGGATGGGGTGATGAAGAGTCTGCTCTTGGCATCCGCAGCAATACCTGCCTCTGTCTGGCATAAAATCAGAGGAGAGCACAAGTAGATGCTGACATTCACAGTCTCAAATAGCACTATTAGATCAAAAGCTCATTAAAACAGATGTTTTATGCAGGCTCGGCATTATTTAATTGACCCTGAGCCAACAAAACAGCCTTGCTGTTCACCCAGTCATGGTCTTCACACTGATAATGCTGTGTCCCCAGCAAACTTTGTAAAGGAACGTATTACAGTTTGGCTATCTGAATCTTGCCCTCTGAATTATGAAAATGGGAATTTGATCCACGTTGCCTCAAAGGCCATGGGCATTTACAGAAAGAAAGGATGGAGGAGAGGAAAAAATAAAAAGAAACGTTAAAGAGAAAAAAAAAAAAAAAAAAAGCAATAAATATGACATGCTTGCCCTGCTTAAGGGAAGGCAGTCTGAACCCCAACACCTGCTGGATGTAATGGACTCTGAAGTGTTGTTTCGAAATTAATCAAGTCATTTAAAATCATAGCTGTAGTCTCCATTCACCACTCCTGTGCATAAACGCGCTGATCCCGATACTAATCCATGTCGGGTGACTTGAACAATATATCACCATAATTGCCGTTTTAGGGCTGCAAATTGGAGCTAAAATAACCAGATGCAAAAGAGATGGCCATATCATACTCTCAAGATGGATCTTCAAAGTTCAAGGAGAGTTCAAGCATGGAAGAGGCAATAGAGAGGGGTCAAGTGTAAGGAGATTGTTCATGTTCAACAGGAATTAACTTTACAAATATATTGTTTCTGAGGAGGTAATTGTACCATCTTACAGCTATTCATACCTCATTTAATCTTTGCATTCTTCTCGGCCATTAGAGTGATTGCCCCTCATTGAAATAAATTTGATTTTGACAAAATATTCTGTTTTAAAACTGCAACTAATTTCACCAAGGTTTTTCCTTTGAAATAATTCTCTTAGAAACCACATAGCCCAGAACCAGCCATGAGGTCTAGAAACTGCATCTCAGAATCCACGCACAAGGCAAAAGTGATGATACTGCATCATAGAGACAAATAGGCAGCTTTACATCATAAACAAACATGGAGTTGGGGGTTCATCAGAAAGAGTGCTACAAGTGCACAAAATAACACTGAGCATCTGTGGGCCTGGTCTGGAAGCTTCTGTCCAATGGATCTACCATGTTATCGACCTGAGAAATGCCTTTTATGCAAGGTTACTATAAAGGAAATGTACGTGCTGTCAGGAAACAGCAGTAGCAATACACCACTATGGTCCTGCAAAATGAAAACAAAAAGCATATTAATAAGCACGAGGAAGTTTTAAGCTGCTCATCAGCATGCTTAAGTAATTCCCTTATCTGATAGGCTTCTCTTTTGCAGAAGTCAGATGAGCTCATTAATTATGTGTTCCCCTTCCTTGCTTCAAATTGCGCCATTAAAGTACGATTTCAGCTTATTGTTGAGCTACCACCAGACCTCTGCATTACCGCTGGCATCTAATAATCTGCACAGCCGAGAGAGAGAAAACACACGTACCATTGTTTCCGCGAGGCTGGGTCGAAGGAGCCTCCACTGCAAAGCTGTGATTTAAACTTGCTCCCGCTACAACTCCAGTAGACAAAGGGACAGCTTTCAGCCGATGTAAATCAGCGCCGCACCATTGTACCTTGGAGAGCTATGCTAATTCATCCTGGCGAGGATCTGGTGACCTGAGTAGCTCCAAACAATGGCGTTACAAAAGGCTAATGTGCTATGGGTTACTTGATAATTCCTACAGCATAATTGGCCAACATGCAAACGTTTGAGACCATTGAAGTTTATAACTAATTGCAACCATTACCCAGACAACATTACTTATGATTAACTGTGTGTAATAGGCCTGATTCTGATTACCTTTACACCTCATTTTAGTCATTTTTTTGACGGATATGTTGTGATATTTGCTGCATGCCCAGCTCTGGCTTACAGAGTAAGTGAACCCTTACAACTTCTTTATATGTATAGGATGAGAGGAAATGGCCTTAAGCTGCACGAGGGAAGGTTCAGGTTGGATATTAGGAAACATCCCTTCTCAGGAGGAGTAGAGAGGTATTGGCACAGGCTGCCCAAGGAGGTGGTGGAGTCACTGTCACTACAGGTGCTCAAGAACCACAAAGATACGGCACTAAAGGACATGGTTAGTGGGCATTGTGGGGATGGGTAAACAGTTGGACTAGATTATCTCAGTGGTCTTTTCCAACCCTAATGATTCTATCATTCTATACTGAGAGCATGAAGAAAGTCAGGTATGAACAGTTTGAACCCTAGGAGTGAGAAAAAAGCCTGAGATGAACTTGTTCTTTGATTTCCCTGCCTGCAGAACTCTAATCATCCACTTGGCAGGTCACTGTACATCCCTGGAGCCTCAGGCTGCCTGGCAAATTGTATTTATGTGGTTGGCTGGCAGGATGGGATCACCGCAGCCTCACTTGCCAGGTTCAGCACTGGCATTGCCCACATTTCAAATACTTGCTAATTCGTACATACCTGGTATGCAAGGGCCAGATTTCCTCAAAAAGCTTGCATCGCATTTATAGTCCAATGTAGATGGTCTAAATTTCCAGTTTTCTCCCACAAGTCTGGCCACTGAGTCTTTCTGAGAAGTTTTGGAAGCTGACTTCTTTTGGAAATCTCCTTTCAGGTTTGGGTATTGGCAGGAAGATCATCCAGCTAGCTTGGAAACATTGTACACAGAGAGAAAAGTCAGTGCAAGTGCAACCATTAGTCCTCCAAACATGGACACTCATAAATACACATAACTGCATGAAAATAAAGTCTATGAAAAAGTCTCCTAGTTGAACACACTCATTACATTTGACACAGTCAACTTAGAACTCAGGATCTCTCATGCAGAATGAACATCCATATCTTTATTTTCTTGAGAGCACTAAAAACAGTCATCTGCAAAGTGTAATTTTTTTCCACCTTTCATAAATATCAGCAATAGTGCAGCCCTCTCTCCCCCTCTCTTTTTCTTATTCAGGATATCAGGCAGATAAGAGTTATCAGTAAAGGTCATCCTCAATTTCTGTACAGAAATGATCTGTCTCCGGTATGTAATAAACATTTATCCATGCCTTTATTAGCTATATTGGATCTGACAGTTCTGTTAAACCATTTTCTTTCATTTTGCTAGGTCATGACGGTTAATGCTGCTAAAAAATCTCATCACTGCTTTTGATCACTGTATTGTCTTCTCTGTATTATCAGGATTTTGTAAAGGTAAGCACTGGCTGGAATGACCTATTAAAGTTACAGCCCGTTGAGTTCCTGGCTTTTTTCTCACCACAATAAAAAAGCGAAGAAGTGAAAAGCATAAATTCTACTTTCAGGGTTATATTTAGTTGTTCAGTTGACATTTAGTAGAGCAGTCACTTTAAGCCCACTTTGCATTGGTTTCGCTCCATTTTTTCACATCCTTGAGTTTCCAAAATGGCATTGGAAGCCACACCATGGCAAATAAGCCCAATTAGAGGGACCAGGAGGTGACGTTCCAGTTAACCCTCAGTTCACCAGCAGCATAGTAGGCATCTTCTCAAGATTTTGAAACAATTCCCATGATTTATGAAGTAGGCTCTGACTGCAGATTGAGAAGCATTTTACATGTATTCATTCATTTGCAGCAGAGGTGTGCACTCCAGATCAAAACAATATTCACTAACTACCGAAAGATTTTCATGAAGTTAGTCACCTATGTCACACTAACTGCAATCCTCATCTCTTTCAATGTTAACAGTTCAACAGCTAGGAAAGACTTACTTTCAGCTTAGTATTAGTCAGCTAGATTTAAGGTGCTTTTCTTAGTTCTCCACCATCGCTCTCCATTGGTGCACACAGCAAGTTTATCACTATGGTGTGTGACAATATTATACATTTTTCAGGCTTGCTGTTCCCCATCATTACTTGGAACAAATAAAACGAAGTGAAAAGTAGAAAGGTTTTTGAATGCCATGTTTGGCCCCTCTTGCCATTCACCATAGGCCTGCATTGAATTCAACGATCACTGTTTTCACACTGTTAGAGAATCCAGACACTGGTACTCTGGCCCACACTGTCACCAGACTTGCATTGTGCCTGCCACTGACTTCCCAAGCTCCTGAGGAGTTCTGCAGCCTTCTGTCAAGACTTTTCTCTTTTCCTAGGTAGAGTTTTTTTTCATAGTGTCATTCTCCCTAGCCCACTTCAGTGATGGTAAACCCAGCACAAACTGAATTAAAGACAGAACTTGGCCCAGCATTCCCTTTCCAGGAGTTCCACAGAACTTGGGCTGTGTGATGTTGGCCAAGCAATGAAAGTGATCCAAAAGATCACTCCATGCTAGAGTGAGGAGCTGGTATAGCTCTCTTGGGAGTGGAGAAGCATATGTATGAAGTTGGTTTTAATTAAGACATCACAGCAGCTGTTTGCAGAGGCTGGGCTCTTAGAATCTTCCCAAGACACAGGTTGCTCATGGAGATGCCTATAGACTTAAGGTTAAAAAAAAAAAAAAAAAAAAAAAAAAAAATCAACAACAAAACCAAAGCATTAATAATTCAGAATACAAAGTGAAGGCATCCTATGACAACCCACATCCTTCTACAGAGACTTTTTCCAATAGTAGTTTGATGTCTGTTGCGATCAGCATTCAGTAAGGACTTTCTATTCCCACAGGTGATTTCCGACACTGGCCCAGAGAAAGCGCTGATAAAGAATAATGGCTCAGAGAATATCCAAGCCTATGCCCTTCTCACTGCTTGCATCCATTCACAGAACAACGATCTGCAAAGGCAGAAATGGGAATTCAGCTGACTCCCAAATTACAAGGCATTTTTAATGCAACTTTATGAATTTCCATAGGAAGTTTAATTTAAATGTAACCTGATTATCCATGCTATAAGGATCTGGGAATTGGCAAGCTGGTGCTGAGCAAAGGTCCTTCCAGCTCACTGTACTGACAACCACAGCATCCAGAAACAACAGGCTGCAGAAGGCACACGTGATGGTATGTGCTGGCAACATTCCTTAACCTCAGAGAGTTGTGAGCAGCTCAAACCCAGATTAAGAAACTACAGCTGACTGTAGAACTGGATGATACTGAGATGTTAAAGTCAGATACAGCAACTTTCCTGCAGCTACACTTACTGTCTACGGCTAAAAAACTATTCCTGTCTGAAGCCCTGTTTTCAGTTACTGAAAGGAGCTGGAGGTTAGTGGTATAAAGGGCATGGTCTCTCTTCCTATAAGCAATCTGTTGCTTTTGGATTTTTACAAGCATCCCTGTATTCAGCGGCAATAAGTCATGCTCTTCTGTTCCTCTCCCAGCTGTAGCTTCACTGACTTCCAAAGGAAGACAGGGAGGGAGAAATGGAGCTGCACACAAGAAGAAGAAAAATGTTTTTCCTAGACTCCAGGACAGCAGACACTTCAAAAGACAAAGCTCTCTGCATATGCTCTCGGTCCCCCTGTGTCCTGGATGCCTGTGCTCACTGAGGTCTGTGTGATATATACCTGCAGCACGAGAAGAGCTCCCAGTTTTGTGCTAAAAGCAAACGGTGGCCTTGTATACATACAGGCTTGTCTGCTGCCAGGGCTCTGGTAAACTCTACTGAAATGCAGGAATTGCCAGCCTGTCTTTGTGTGTGCCAAAAATCCCACCACATTCAACAAAGGAAGATCAAGGCTGTTAACCCCGATGCCTCAGCTAACTTAACCCAAACCTTGCTCCCAGTACTCACTTTGCAGAAAGACACCTCCTCCTTGTCTCTAAATGGCCACCCAGCATAAGCATCTCCCCATAATAATTCATGAACAGGCTTCCAATGGCGCGGGTTTGGAAGCAAAGGTTGGCTCAGACACGATTATCCTTTTCACCAGCCTAAATTGGAAGCGCAGACAAAAGGCACGCAGACCAATAGCTGCACTCTGACCTTGATGCTTCAGACCACCAGGCTGTTAAACAAGAGGCAGGACCCCTGTGGTCATGGGAATCTCCTGCATGTGCTTAGAAGTGTAACACTATATTTATTAGAAAACTTTCCTCGACCAATTTTTAAACATTTTTCAGGTGTACGACTGCTGGATTTTACAAACTCAGTGTACATGCATACAGACACACAAGTAGAGATGAGAAATAGAAAGAGAAAATGCCTCCTGACGGCTTTTAAGTGACCACTTACCAGCAGCTATTGTCCGTGATATTTCTGGTATTGCCCCTGCTCCTTTAGTTGCTGCTGAGCTTTCTCATACTATAAACAGATAAATCCAAGTCTTTTTGAAGACAACAGTTTGCACCCAGGACTCTGTATCCTGAGAGTGACAGAATCATTTATTCCTGTGCTGCAAAAAATCCGTCTCAAGCAGCCTGCTCTGCCTGGCTCAGCTCTCTCTCTGTATAGCTTTTCTTCTACACAAGTCAAAGTGGATATGGAACAAATCGGTTTTGAAAAGCATCTTCCAAGGAAGGCTTGGGACAACCAATGTCTGACTTCTGTGTGAGCTAGCAAATCTGTGCAAAGAAGTGAGAACAGCCATTAAAGTCACACAACTGTCCAATTTGTGAAGTAATTTGTCTTTAAAATACAACGTTCAATACCTCCTGTTATATATTGAGAAATTTTAGGTGCTCAGAACAAATGCAGTCCTAAAAAATAAAAACCATACCCAGTTAATGCAGCTGGTAGTTAATTATTACAATATGTGACACTTCAAATATACTGAGGCGATGACATTTAGCTGATTTGTCTTCGCTATCTTTTGCTAAGCAGGCTGGCAAAAGAAGAAAAACGATTGATCTACTAACAAGTTTAACACAACCTTGAAATAAATTACATTCAGAAGCTAGAAGCCTGACTCTGTTTAATAGTTAAATCATTTATTCCTAGGCGTAGAAAAAAAATAAAATAAAAAAATCCTGCCCTCAAGTCATTATCAGCATGATCCGTTATTTGAAGTCTTGCAAAATGTTCAAGGAATGGCCCTGGTGATTTGGCCAAAAGGAAACAACGCACTCAGCAGCTCTATGCAGGCCCAACAAAATGGAGAATCCCAGTATGAGAATATTAAATTATTATGGCTTTTGTGACAGGGGGCACAATTGTTAGTGCCCCCCTTCCTCTGATGGCCAAGTTACGTTCTTCCCTGCAGTGAGCATTCATTGTCACACCTAATATTTGCATGCTTTGATAATAATAAGATTGTCAAGATAATAGCAGGGAAGTTTCACTAGAAACTCAGTTTTCAAAAGCCAGCTGTGCACAGCCCGGGTTGCTTGTTCTAAGATGATGCCTTTAAAAAGCAAAATTAAGCCTTGCTCATAAGAAAAACAAAATTATTCCCCTCCCAAAAGAAGAAGAAGAAAGGGAAAGGGGTAATTGGATGAGAGAGGGATGGAAACAACTTCCTGAAGAAACTATTTTTTTACGTGAGTTATAACTTCTTTTTTGTTCTCTGCAGTATTTTGGTCAGTGCAAGCAAATAACTTTGCAAATAGAAAAACAGGTTTTAAATCAGAGAGTAATTACCTTAGTGAGCTTTATCGATTGCACAGATCAAGCTGAAAGAATCTGGGGCTTTTCTCTCTCACCCACCTTTTTGCATGACATAACCATTCAACAGCTTAAATGAGTGGGATACAAAGTGATTTTTTGAAAGAATGGCAGTATTGTTGAAATCCACAAAATCTGTATTTCTTATGGTTTAAGCAAACTTGCTCCTTTGTCTACACAAAATAATGGTTTAAAACAGGAAAAGAAAAATGTTCCCTCTCTCCTTTTGCTCTGCATCGCTATTCCAGATAGCATCACCCTGAGTTATCAAGGCTCCCTTGCTACCCAAAAGAGAGAGAGAAAAGATCAGAGTCAAAAACAGCCTTCTATGAGGACACTGAGCAATGAAAACCACTGTCAAATGAAGACAGCCAACAACTTCTCTTTAGCTCTGCCAGGTTGAACAGGTCTGTATAATGATTTAGTAAAATTAATTAATAGAGCACACTTCATACAGTCCAAAATGGAGGTGATTAAATCACACTCCATTTCAGATCATTTTGGAGTAGCAGAGATCTGTGCTCTAACTCACTGTAGGAAGGAGAGACAAAGTTCAACTGTTGGGTCTGTCACAGAGATTTGTCCACTGAACCCCCTTGGGTTCTCTTTCAATTGTGCAATAGAAAGCAGACTTTACAGAGTAAGTGTCCACAGTCTGCTCTATTCTTGGCAGTTATTTCCACCTTCAAGCAATGATGACTTACTCAGGAGGTGTTGTAGATCAAAACCTTTGATCACAAATTTTACATTTTCTGGCCATTGTAGGCTGCCAAAGGATCAGAAGCAGCTAGAATGCATGCACAGAAACCTACTTGTCTTTCACACAGGGAGGTGTCTTTTCCTGTAGAGTTATTTAGACAGCAGGAGTGAACTAAGCATAAATTACCAATAGGTCAAATACCTTCACTGACTCACATTTGCTCATATTTGCAGTGCAGTGTAGCCTGAGCAGGAGCAATCACAGAAGACGCAGCGGAGAACAAGGGCAGAAGTGTACAGGGTGTCCCAGCTGGAGCCTCAGCCTCGGGTAAGAGCCACTGGAAAGACACTTCCTAGAAAGTTCACCTCTGTGGCCAGGAAGCTGCCAAGGGAGTAGCAATCTGTAAAAGCAATCGATGACAAGTGCAGAGGTGTTAGCTAACTTGATACTCCTACAATAAATGAGTACTGAAATAAGAATGGAAAGCCATCTCTTTTTTTTTCTGCCAGTGTTGCCTTCTTCAGGAAGGTCTGAAGAGCAGATCACAGTGCCATAATTCATCATTTTCCAACGCTGACTGATCCTGACAATGGTAACCCAGCACCATCTCCCTTGTTAATCAATGACAGATAAAATATTTTTCAAGTACTATCTGAAAATAATTCTACTAGAGATTAGACAGATGTATATTTATGCAGCATTTGCTCTACTACCCAGCATCTCTATTCCAAAAAGTGCTAATCCCACACAGTCACTTGGCTGAATGCTCACCTGGTTCTGTCCCTGTTACTTCAATGAATTTGCCAGCAAGCCAACTTTGGTGTGCGATAAAGCTGTTTCTTTGCTTCATTACATACTCATTCACCAATTTGCAGCTTAAGAAATCAGATGTAGAGCCAAAGAATGCATATTTGCAGTAACAACTGCGCTACTGCATGAATACATCTTTAACAAAACCAAGCTGAGGTACAGCTGAAAGTGTTTAGGTTAGGAAGGTTATGCTAAATGAATACATCACATATGTTTATAAACACACACACTCAGAGAAACATGCTTACATGCTGCGAAAAAAAGTAACTGTTCCAGCTTAGAAAGCTTCCTGTCAATGGGCAGCTAACTTCCAATGGCACACACTGATGATAGAAAGAACTTCGTGGCCTGAAATTAAGATCTGTATCACACTTTTTTCCCATTGCTTAGGTTCTATGGAGTTCCATAAGTATAAGAGACAGCAGAAAAGTAGGTCTTTCACTACATTAAAATTCATATTTTAAACATTGAAACTCAGTAAAATTGAGCTTATATATATATTACATAAACAGGATTATTTGATATGCTGTTTTCTTTGCAGAAGAGGAAACATTCAACACATACTCATTTCTGTGGTACAGGTTCTTGGGGGAAAAAAAAAAAAGAATGGGATGTATCTTCAGTGGTGTCAGCTGGGATCCTTGGCCTCCTCCAACAGGAGTGAGGAAAAGGGACATAAATGACAAGTATTGAATGAAAGAATTAGCTGAAATCAAGATAGAGGAAACATCTTGAGCTCCCAGACAACTTTATTCTTCCATCCCTCTTGACAGGCCTGTGCTCCAGCTTAGAAATCTTGATGTGACACTGAACTGTCCTTTAGGACCTAGAAAGTTGACATCATCATACCTTTCAGGAAGAAATCTGTTATTAGAGAATGAAGAAGAAATTAAAAGGGTAGAAAGCAAGGAATGAACACTAATTTTTAGTCAAAAACATGAGAATCTCTTAAATAGCATCTATGAATTAGAGTTTTACTGTGATTTTTTTCCCAGACAAGCAAGACAGCAAATATTTTGATGAAAGCTGCTCAGTCCGAGGGATGATGTTATGACTTCCCTGCAACACAAGTTTATCCTAAAGCAACCTGATCCATTCCTCTGAGAGGGGCAGCATGGGATAGAGAAGGAAAAGGGTGGTGGGGGGAACTAGTGGGAGGGGGAAAAAAAAAAAAAAAAAGCTTTTCTTTACACTTGTGCTGTTCTGAATGTGGACCATCTGTGCCCCCAGCTGGAGTGCTGGAGATGGTCTGGCACTTGAACCACACCATATTTACAGATCTAAACACAAATGGCTACTGCCTGATTGTTTCATGATTCATTAGTCAGACAAGCTCTCCTCTCCCGCCAGCACAGCTGTTACAGAGTAAACCTTTGTCACTTAATAGGCCTGATTATTACTTTCCATCAAAGGTATTGATCTGTGTCATCTCTACTTAAGGGAAAAGGGGAAAAGCAAAAAGGGGACCAAAATGTGTCAGGAAAACAAGAAAAGGGGGGAAAAAATGAAAAACAATGACATTTCTATGGTTATTAGAGACACTGGTCAATACGTTTAATCTCTCCTGGCTGTACTGTATTCATGTATTCATTTAGCACAGTGACAAGGTTACTCATGGAGATGAGGCGTCGCACATGATGTGGCATTCCTTGCACTGCACCAGACTGCTGCAGTCACACAATATGGCCATGCATATAATTGGTCGGCAGAAGACACAAAGTGAATTAACAAATAGCATTTAAAAAAATAGAAATCAATTAAGTCGCACAGGCAGCAGAAGGTAAGAACACAGGTTCATCTGTAAGTGGTATGAGATGAGATAAAGAGATGGAGAGTGAGATTTTAGAGAACTGTCCAGGGTTAAGTCCTCACCCATCGAAGTCGATGGCAGTATCCCAGTTTGCACCCGTTGAAGAGCTGGCCCTTTTTATTCAGCAAATGAGTGCAGGACAGGATGCGCTCTGTTACATAATTGTGATGCAGAGTGTATTTACCACAGCTTGAGAGCTCGTGCTGCTCTAGGAGCCGCCTGACAAGCTGCTACTGCACCAATTGCAGCGTTATTGCAAATTCACTCACTCCATTCATGGGATGTGATCTGCAACATCCAAATTGAGAATTTTATTGCCTCTCGGACTCCCGTATTGTTATCAGCAGCGTTCTTGCCTGGTGGTGCCTGGTACCCACCGTTCCAGTGACAGTGATGATGGACGTTATACTGTGGATCCAGTTCCCTCATTCTGTTTTCTGTGCGTTTAAGGCATTAACTCCAAATTCTGAAGCCAAATCCCAAAGCCCTCTTTCAGAATAAACAGCAGCAAAGATCACCGAGGAGCACTGGAGAGAAAAGGCACCACAGCAGAGACAACTTTGGCATGAGCCCATAGCAGCATAACAGTGTCACTACTCAGGCTCCTGAAATCAAAGAGAAATAAAAGCTACACATGCATGTTCATGGCCAAAAAAGACATTTAGAACTAGTGCGAGTGCTTTAAGTGCCATTTTCAGTATGGGGAGTGAGCCCAAGAGGACTGCCATCAGATATCCCAGAAGACCTTCTTTCTGGGTGAGTCCACTCCCCTTCTCCAGAGTCTCAGTAGCTTAAGCAGAGGGCAAAGAACAACCTTCCAGCTCTTTGAGATTCTCGTGTTTTCTCCCAGCCCACTGAGATCTCATTTCTACCCACTCACTCTCACATCCCACTGCATAATGCATTTTTGCTGGATGGAAAAAAAAAAAAAAAAAGAAAAAAAAAAAAATCGGAAGACTGTGGCACGTGACACCAAGAAAGAGTTGTGGCACACACAATCCATTGGAAAGTGTTGCTTGGCAATACTGTGTGTGCTCAGCTCCCCGCCAAGGGACCAGCGTTGTCCCTGTGCCAGGAAATCAGCCATTCAGCTAACAGCCAGTGCAGTAAAGAAGCGGACGCAGAAGACGGAGAAGCAGAAGGGAGCCGTCAAACTCAAAGACATGCGCTTGCTCTCTTCTCCTCATGCACTACAACAAATAGCAAGGGAGTGTGGGTGAGGAGTGAGGAACCAGAGAGATGCTCTCACTTTTAGCTTTGCCCACGTCTCAAGGAAGGAAACTGCTTAGTCAGAGGCAAAGGAGGAGCCAAAAATGACATAGCACAATTATATCTCTACATTTAGGTTATGAGAAGCAACCTTCTCAATTGCAAGTTGTTTTGGAATGGAAAAGGGTGACATTTTGTCACTGAATCATTTAGAAGTAGACTGAATAAAGCAGGCAGGCACAGGCTGCTCAGAATAATCCTGCACTAGGCAGGTAGTTGCCACTGTCAGTATCTTGTTTTCTTCCTTTGGAGATAATGTTTGATTCTGGTGACAGGACTACAGCAAGCAGCCAGCAAGGGAAAGAGAAGAGGGGGAAAAAAAAAAAAAAAAAAAGAAAGAAAAAAAAGAAAGAAAAACAAACTTTAGCTACAAAATAAACCTTAACTTTCTAAAAACTTCCTTCTCTTCTCTGGTGAGTTGATGAGTGAGAGTAAAGTTTTATTATTGGAACTACCCTTGGAACTGCCAGAAGTACTGCTAATCTGTTGTGTTACCCTTTCAAAGAAGGTGCTGCTGAGACTTGCCAAGATTACTCTTCTTCCTATTCTCACTAGTTCAAATCAGGAGTAATAGCAGTTACATCAGACATCACATGGGTGGATAGTGATAGGACAAGGGGGAATGGTTTTACACTGAGACAGGGGAAGTTTATGTAAGATATTAGGAAGTAGTTTTCCACCCAGAGGGTGGTGTCACACTGGAGCAGGTTGCCCAAGGAGATTGTGGATGCCCCATCCCTGGAGGCATTCAAGGCCAGGCTGGATGTGGCTCTGGGCAGCCTGGTCTGGTGGTTGCCAACCCAGCAGATAGCAGGGGGTTGAAACTAAATGATCACTGTGGTCCTTTTCAACCCAAGCCATTCTATGATTCTATGATCACACCTGCTGCCTATTTAGTCTGGTAAAACCCTGAATAGATAGCATTAACATCTCCAATAGTAACCTCTCTTCAACTTCACAGTAAAATCGAGACAGAAAATAATCTCCTTTAGTACGTAACAGAATTGTCCCTAACACCTAAAGTTATATTGTTATAACTTTTATAGTTATAACCTGCTTGAGTCAATGGGCACTTAAGATCTGTGTGGATTTCCTACCTGTTGCGAGCACCATGTTCCTCCTTTCTCTTGGTGTTTACAACAAAATCATTTGATAGACACCGATGACAAGACCTACCTACATGACTGAAGTGTGGTTTTGAGTTTTGTGAAAGATGCTCAATTGCATTATTTTTCTCTGTCACTCCTCCGTTGGTGAGCTCAGAACAAAGCTGAATTGATTCACACCTATACAAAACAGAGGCTTAACAAATCGGAGCCAGTATTGTCAGCTGATGGAGCTTGGCTGAGTCCCAAGGACCTACCTGGCCTGAGTATTGCCTCATAGGAAGAACTTCGTTTCAGAAATAGAACAATCCTTGCAGTGTCACTGAACACCTGTGAGCTATTCTCAACATTCCGCAGGCCACAGATGCCCTCAAGCAATGGGACAGATTGCTCCAAAACCCCTTATGACCACTGATGTGGGGGGAAAGAAGAAACTAGGCATTCTCATTTCATGCTCCCACATTGCAAGGGGCAGAGGAAAGGCAAAAGTACAACAACACTCAACCTAGCCACCTCGCCCATTCCCAGGCCTTCATCTATATACTCTGCAGCTGGTGTAAATTGCATCAGACCTGTGTCAGTTTCCTTCTGCAAGCCCTGTGAAGTACTGTACCTTGCAGCTGAGCTGTGTCCTCAGCCGAAGACATCTTCTCTGGAAAGGGAGGAGGGAAAGGAAAAAAGAAAAAAAAGAAAAAAAAAAAAAAAAGGAAAGCTTCAGGTCAAACGATTGATTACAGTTTTGAATTACAGGGGGCTATTGATTTTTCATTAAACACCATGTACTGCTGTAAAGCGGAAAAAAAGTAATTCATTGATCAGAGCTGTGGGCCATGTTCACTTATTGGCTTCCTGCCACATCCCATTATTCCCAGTTCTAAATGTATATTGAAGTCAGTTCATCCTAATCATTGCCTCCTGTCACCAGAAATGTCTCTCAGTAACTATTAGTTTAATCACCCCTTTCTTACAATGGTAATGAGTGATAATATCCAGCATTATGGCAGATTCATGAATATTATTCATTGTGTTACAGCATTGCATTTCACAATCCTACAGTTAAGGGTCTGTCAGCACTTCCATTACAAAGCCCCCAGGCCTGGGACTTTATCAATCACTCCTAAAAACTTGCTCCTGGCAGGAATAAGGAGCTGAGGGTGTCTCAATATTGGAGAGAATGTTGTTGGAACTGCTCTCTACAAAATCTTTCTGGCCACAGTTTAGCTGCATTAAATGAGTGCTGGAAGGGGGAGAAAAAAAGAGGGAGAAGCAAGATGAGCTTTGCCAGCTCAAGCTGCTTTTTTTCAATTGATTAAAATGCCATCATTTCACAAACAGAATGATCTTGCTGTTACATTGGACTGAGACTCAGGAGCTAGACATTCTCTTCCCAGAGCTGACACATGTGAACAATACTACCGTAGTGCTGTGCTGATCATGACACTTCAAATCCCAGAAAGTCTTCTTTGAAACCTTCTGACTTTTGCAGTATGTTTTCCTGTATGCTGGCTGTTTGCTTCTGTGTTTGACATTCTCCATTTTGAGAAAGCTATATTCTATAGAGCCAAATGTTGAAATGCTCAGATTTTACACAGTATCTGCTTGGGTAAAATCTTGTTCCAGGGATGATGGAGGTGAAGTTTTAGTAATGAGTTTGCATTTGATTCTAGCATTCAGCCTGGAGATCTGGAGGAAGCTGATCACATTTTGCATTCACACTTACACCTATTGGAAAAACTTTTGATTTCCAGTAACCAGTCATGAAGATGTCACTGGAACTATATGCCCTAAAGCTGAGAGAGGACCTGACTATTCATTTCAAAACTCTGAGGTGATTGAGGTTTACTGAGGTGACAAGTTGTTTTTGCACTACTCTCAATCAAGGAAAGGAAAGGCAGATAACACAGGATCCAAAACCTGTGTTAATACAAGAGAAAGCAAACAGCTACTGACTCCCAATTGCTTACACCAGCAGAGAGCCTGGTCTGAAATATAATATCTACCTCCTACACTTAAAAAGTTGCAAATTGAAACAACTCAAAGAGAAATGAAACAACAGGAACATCAAATGATTCACACTCTTAACTTGGGGACTTCTCACAACTGCCAATTTCGTCTGACATGTATGTAGTTTAGCATGGCACTGGCTATTTGAAATCACTCTTATGGAAAGCAAGAATGAACTTTTCACATTCTATGGGGAGTCCCAGATGCGTACAGAACAAATCACATACACAGAGAAATAAATATGGTTAATCCACATAAAGCTTTCAGAAAAGTACCAATTGCTATAGGAGAAAACACGGAAACAAAGCAGATGAGCACCAAACTTAAGCTTAGCCCTAACACTAGTTACCTGGAATTAATATACGATAGATTCTCTTCAGCATCCACAAACTGATGGTGGTACTGATAGGGACTTCTATTTGCCACAATGTGGGTATGTCCTAAACCACTTTTCCATCACCATTTCACTACCAGTATTCACCATTTGCATGAAAAGAATTCACTCCAATTAGTATTCAGTGTTACATCTACTGCAGGTAAGAGCTGCTCGAAGACAAAGGGAAGAGCAGGGCAGAGTGCCAAGAGTAGGAGAGAGCCAACTTGCCCACTCAAGGAGCTGGGACCACCCTCAAAGAAAACATTTCTGTGGAACACCTGGGGGAGTTCTCCTTTTCAGCAGGGGTCATTGCACCCTTCAAGCATGCTGGAAGGGGAGCTCAAGATACAGGCAGAAAGTGGCACTTCATCTACTCATCCATGCTTTCTTGCAAGTGTCTTTTGCAATGTGTTCCAATACATCGCCTCTCCCTGAAGCCAACCTCCTGCCGAACCTCTTCACAGTTTGCTGCAAAGGAGAAGATGAAGCCTGCTAATTCCTGCTTTTGAGTCCAGAGCTTGTACTTGAGAGGTCAAGTGGGGCTGCAAGTGGCCATCTGGACGGAAAAGGAACAGCAAATTCCTGCTACAAACTTGCTTTTGTGCACTGGTTCTCTGTGGCTTCAGTGATAGAAAGGAGGATCCTATACACGGTGCAGTACAGGTGGTGGTGGATTCAGGCCTCTGGAAATGAATTCTACTGAGGCAAAGGGCTAATGGTGGGTTATGATGTGTGGGAGTTAGTGGAAGGCTGCAGGGCTGGCAGCAATCAAGCTGAAGGCATCAGGTGAAGCCCAGGGGGACACTCAGCACTTAGAGGATGCTGTCAGAATAAATAAAGCTTTTCTTTACCAGACACAGGCACAAAAGAACAGCTTATCCATGTCAGGTAGTTATATGGCTCCTATTATCCGGTAAGCACTTTGCAATCTTCACTGTGTTTATCCTCACAGAAACCACAATTGCAGCAGAAGAAGTCACTGGAGAACAACTCCAGCATTTGTCTGGTTGCATTTTGAGTATGGCAGTGAAAATTGTACTGGTGAAGCCAAAGAGAGCAAGACCTAGGTTGTCAAAGACACTCTATCCTTTATATCCCACAGGAAATTACCAAGAAGTCATTGAGCAAACACCTCTGAGGATCTTACTTATGTTACTAATCCAAATTCACAGAGTCTGCTGCAGAGCAGAGTACTTACTTGCCATGCCCTGAAGGAAATACTCAATTCACTTCTACTGGAAGAAGCACATCTTCTGCAAGCAAGAACACTTGCTTCAGCACAATATTATTCTCTATCTTTCAGAAGCAGAGATGTTCTTCTGGCATCCCAAATTTGCACGGCATTCACTTAACCTTACAGAAAGTTAGGGAGAGATCAAAGCTGTTGTTCTGGCTACCTGCACATTTCTTTCCTCCCAGAAAATGTTGTGCCTGCAACATCCAGGTCATTTAGAATGAACTGGTTGATGCTATTAAATTTACACCCTAGGAATGAAGCCCTTACTGGCAAGACCTGTTTTGTGTCTAATGTCTATGCCTTGTGCCAAATCATTTCACATCATTTTCAAAGGACAGAAATCCTCTGCAGAGCTGCAGCAAGCAACCCTTCTCCCATGCCAGTATGTACTACAGATATCTTGGGATAATAAAGCCTTCATTTCATGCTTCAATACACCTGATCTAAAGATGGGATACAGCAGTGTATTCAATGAGAGCTGAGACTCAGCTATAGCTCCCATCTAACTTATGAATATGAATGCATCCATGTTTTATTTGCATTTTTACCTTTCAGAAACATCTCCCATGGGAAACAGGAAACAAAAGTCATTCAGACTTTGTATCTCCACTTCTCCAGTAACTTTTTTGTATGTTAATACACTGTACTGAAATTCCAAAGAGCGCTGCTACTCTCAGATAGCAAAGATCCTGGAAGCAGTTTGGGAACAAGTGGCAGTTGGCAGAGAGAGAACTCCAACATCAACAGCAATTTACACCAAATCTTCAGAGCTGACCTCTTCCACTTCATGCTAGCTATTTCTTGCACAGTACCTCATAATCAGTCCACGTGATCAGTCTCAGGGTCTGGGAGGATGCAGAACACCATGAAATATGTGTGTGCTTGTCAGAAGCATAGCCTAAACACTTACAGTGCTGTAAATAAGAAGTCAACAGCTGCTGTACTTTACAGTTCAAGGTAAGAAAGAATAGCTGATGTAAACTGTACCAGCGTGCTATCAACATAAAACAACAGGGCACAACAGATTACTGTAGGCCCCAAGCACTCCACATCTGTCTTGACACCAGCGTAAGTTTGACACTCATCAGTTCCCACAATAAAATACAGCTTGCAAAGGGAATTGTTTCAGCCCTGCATCAGAGACTGCATGTGTACAACATGGCAGGAGGAGAAGAGTCTCTGTTCAGGAAGCACTAGGGGATTCAAGCAGCAAAGGCTGAGGCAAGCATGCTGACACGCTCCACAGCAGTGTGCCTATCGAGTCCAGTTCCAGTCTAGTTGGATGCTTATGCTGGCATATAACTTCAAGCACTGAGTTGAAGAGAGCTGCCTGCAATCTTTAAGTTATGTACATAATTACACTGCATGTATATACCAAGGCATGCTAAAACAAGACTAGCAGACACTATCTCCACCATTCCCATTTGAAGCAGACTAAATGATACTGCTTGCCTGAGCCAGCTTTGGGCCCAGTCTTTACTGTATCTATTTACCACCTTTACTGAATCACAAACATCAGCTCCCCAGTCCCAGTGGAAAGGCTGCTTACTTGGTGCTGAATATCATAGAATGGCTTGAGCTGAGAAAGACCTTGAGGATCATCAGGTTCCAACTCCTCTGTCACAGGTAGGATTACCAATCATTAGATCAAGTTCTAGATGAGATTGCCCAGGGCCCCATCCACCCTGGTCCTACTGAGTGCCAGTAGGTACGAGTAGATTACGAGTTATTTTAAAGCCTGCACAGCTCAAAGAGGGTCTGATAGTGAAAACTCACATGAAAACCTGTCTGTGGAAAGGAGCAATAAGCCATAGTCAATATCCATTCTCCAGGTCCAAGCCTTTCCTGCTCTTGGCATTCCTCGGAGAGGAGGATAAAAAGAAGTCAGTTCCTAACAGAAGTGCTAACGTTCTCTCAATACTTCAGCCTGACATAAACCCCTTCTTATAAAAGCTACTTCTGAAAAACCCCAAAAGTTCCCACTTCCATCCTGCTGTGATAAAATCCTTCAGCTCAGGTGTAACTCAAGATACCTATATGATTCGCTTGAGGTCTTAGGTTGTACTTAAACACTGCAAAAAGGATGTCTCTAAGAAACAAGGGCAGGAGACACACATATACGCAACCCCCTTCCAACACACATTTGGGTAGAGCACTTGCCTGTATGTGGAAGACAGGAAGAACTTCCAGCTGCCTGCACTCAGCTGAACCTAAAAAGTCAGCATGCTCCCATCAGGCTAATGCTTTAGGGCTGAGCACGATGTGAATCTCAGCTGATATCAAGAATTCAGGACACATGTTGGCAGAGCACATTGTTACAGGCCAGCCCTCAAGCATGTAAGCCACTGCATAAAAGCCTGGCACACATCTAAGCAGCTGGATCCCAAGTGCAGGAAAACATGATGGGATTATGGTCTTCTCCATATTCGCTCTGTGATTACACCATCTATTTTAGATACCACTAGGAAGGAAATTGGTTTCTGCATATAAACCCTGTTGCCTTACTCACACAAGTTTTCAGAAACAAAGTACCACTCAATGAATGGAGTAGAAGTAGAGCAAAACCAGCATTTGTGATTGTTAATGTTACTGTCAACCATCATGAAACACAAGAAAATAACAAGTGAGGGTTTAGTCAGTTTGGATAATTCTGTAGGAAATACTACCAATAGAAACTAATACATATGCAAGCAATAGTGAGCTGCCTGGGAAACAGTGTTTTGCCTTCAGTGTGAAATAAAACGTAACACTTAAATTGCCTTTGGCCTAGCATGAGTGTATTATTCTACATATGCATACTCCTGAAAGCCTGTTGTTGAATATCTACTGAGGTTTTATCCTCTGCTCTTCAAACCTGTAGCACAGGAGGTTGATACTGGGGGTCTGAATTCAGAGCCATCCTTTTTGTCTGTTGGAAACAGTCCAGATTTTTCCCTAAGTCACTGGGAGCAGTTTGTCCATGTAGAAGCATCTCCCTGCCCCAAGCATGCCAGCCATCTCTTACGATTTCTGAGCAACACGCAGACTTTCTCTGTTTAACCATCCTGCATAGTGCTGCTGTCTGCGTATTATACCAGACCTGGTCACTCATCCACTGCAGGTATAATCTTGCTTTGTCTGTCCTTCCACAGCCCTCTCCTTTTCTTGTAGGAGGGCAGTACTGCTCCCCATTGTGTGACCATGTTGCATATGCTTGTCAAACACAAATGTCCCAGAGAAGGGGAGAGAGTGAGGGCCCACAATGGCATTGCAATGCCAAGAACACAATGTCCCCAGATGAGGGTGGTCAGCAGTGCAAGTGGCTATCAGAAAATCAGAGCAAAATTCAAGAGGCTGAGTACTTCCAATTATGATTGAAATCTGCCATTTAGTTCATCATGTTTATTTAGGCATTAAAAGCAATTTTCCAAGCACATGTCTGTCACATTTAGACACAATGGGCTAGCTTGTAATTAGAAAGTATATGACCTCACTGGCTTTAATTGGGAGAAGCCCACATCCAATCCATTTACCAGATGATAGAAGGCAACTGGCATTGGAAGGGAAGTTTGGCGTCAGCTGTAGGACACATACAATACCTGCTATAATTGCTCCCAATTCATCATCACCCCTTCTACCATCAGGACTTTCTCAATAGGTTGTTCATGAATTTGTTTGTGTACCAATGCAGGAGAACAAGAGACAAATACTGCATCATGGAGAATGATGTTTATCAGAAGCCAGGAGAGAAAAATAAATAAATACCAGAAATGGCAAATTCTGCTTTGGCAAGGGAGCAGGGCAGGCATGGGGCCAAAGCCAGTTCCAGCCTAATGGCTATAAGTCTGCTGACTTTACATCTGCCTATGCTAGGTGAGAATGCAGTCCACACTAGACAGTGGGGCAAACTGTAGCTTAAGTACACAAGAAAGAAGACATTTAGGGCTGAAGCATCCTAGCAGGAGGCTAGAAGTCCATTTGTGGTAGGAACATGCAATAAAGAAACTCCAAATTCATCTATCTGTATGTTATTGCACAGGAAGTACAATTCTGTCCTGGTTAAGAGCTGACAGACGTATCTCTCTGCCTCCTTTGTGTTTCCAGTGATTTCCATAATGCTATACAGATGCTCCTTATTACCGGAAGGTCTCCATAGCTATGACCCGCCCCACACCAATCCTCAGAGATAAATAAAGCTGATGGCAGTAGTCTCAAATGCAAACCATCATCCTCTAAAGGGAACTGTGCTCAGGCTCAAAGGAGTCCTGACAAAGGATTTTTTTTCTAAATAGGGAGGAGAGAGGGGAAAAGCTGTTGCATATAAAAACTCTTGTACCACTCTGAGAAGTTCATCTATTAAATGCCACTGCAAATGGCATTATGTCTCCAGAGTGAGCAAGTCCTACGTGAGACATCCAAGCAGTGCTGCAGCAGACAGACATGTTTCTAGTCTCCTTCCCATGGGGAGGAGAACTGACTTATAAAAAATCAAAGAAAACCACATTATAGAAGAACACCTACTTCCTGAAAGCAATCCTTTCCTATCATTCTGTTTCTTTTGTGATACTTTTTCCCATTATCACAGTGTAGATTTTTTATTGTATTTATTTGTGTGTGTGTGATTGTTATTGCACTTTAAAAAGTCATCAGAACATGCAGATCTGCTACACAAAGGCGAGGATGAGTTCAAGAGGCAGGAGCAAAGAATATGTAAAAGAAATACTGAAGAGAAGCTTACATGCATTTCACCAGTGAGAATCTCCACTCATGAAACATATCCTCAAAATGTTACAGGTTGATCTGTCAGCTCCATTTGTGCTTTGGACAACCCAAGGATTTCCTCATCTCTACGAACAGTTCAGTTAATGCACTTATTTCTCTTGGATATACTGCTTCACCTTGAGTCATAAAGCAGCTCTCCTCTCTGCACCATATGCAGCCCTCCTCCAGCTAACAATATCATACCATTAAGAGATAAGAAGTTGAAAATCAAAGATTTCCATGCCTCAGGAAAATGTGTCAGTCTCTGCCCAGCACCACTGTACTGTAGGACAGCTTGGCCCTGGGGATGTGGCAACCTCATACACTGGTCATCCTTGCTGCAGACTCTGGATACTGAGGATGTAAAAGCCGGAAGCAGGGTTGCCTGTGTACAAGCTTTTTCTCTCTATATTGTCTTCATCTCAAATACCCCATCTTGGCCAAAAATTCTTTTGGGTAAATCGTCATAGTTCCGCTGATCAGACATGCACTGGATTTACTTCACGGAAGGAAATCTCTGCAATGGCAGCCAGATGTCTTTAGGTCAGGTGCAGTGAGAAGTATTTAATGCACTTCCCCTGGAATTTCATTTGGTTGCTCTGCACACTTCTGGTAACCCTTCAGCAGATCAGCAAGAGCCAGCATTTAGCAGAGGTTTTATGATGTAGAGCAGAATAAAGATACTTTTGTGTCTGTTCAGGTAGGCATAAAAAGTGCTGACATATGAACAGTTAGCACTGCTCCCTTAAAAACGTATCTGCTGCTGCACTGGAAGCTGCTGGTGGTGAAGTGAGCGCAGTGAAAAAGAGATTCAGAGGAAGCTGGGATGAAAATGCTTTGTCATTAGCTGGAGTACAGTGTGCCAGTGGATTAGCTGATAGAGAGAAATCTCAAGCTTCTAATGGAAGCATTCTGTACAAAAAATGACCATGCTCTGAGCAGCCTTGCACCTGTTTCTTGGTCTTCTGTGGCTGACAGCTTTTACTGGGGCAAAAGAGCGAATGTAAGCAAAATGAGACAATTATCCAGGCACGAGGAAATCCAGGCAGAAAGAGATCCAGGCCAAAGACAGGTCTGCCACATAAGTAGTCTGACCTGTTCTTAGCACTGTTCATTGGCTCCAACACCAAAGTAGTCAAAAGCCAAAGCTTGTCTTGATGCAGCAAGGCCTCTTACTTCCTTCTCTTTGCATTTCCCTCCTTCATTTGTCTTTTAAAATAACCTACTTATCCACACCATTTCCATTTCATTTCTGTCTGCTTCAGTTTTTTCCTGGGACTGTAGCTCCCTGTGTCCATCCTGTCATGTCCCAGCCACACTTGGGTTCTCCCTGAAGAGTCTGCCACCAAGCTGGACACTGCATCATGCTGATCTGTGCTCCGGGCATAGCTGGAGGACAGCCTCCAGCTTCCAGCCACAGCTTTAGGGAGGCAGAGCTGGGCCAGTGGGGGTGAGATGGTGGTGGATGGGCCATGCTGCGCACAAGTGTGTGCCCACAGCCTGGGGGCTCAGCAGTGCCAGGAAGGGGTGTTTGTGGATGAGACATGGTGCTTAGCATTGCACACGGTGAAAAGTGGAAGAGTACATGATTTCTTTAAGCTCATCTTGCATTCAGCCAGCTGCATATAAATTTCCCTCTATCTCATCAAGCTCTCACTGTTTGGCCTCCTCTGACTGATATTGGCTCATCATACTTAATCTAGGGTGAAATTTCCTCGTCTGAGCTAAATTACTCGCAGCCATCAAGGGAAACGATATTTATTTTTCGTGGGGCTAATGACCTGTCCCCCGGACCCACCCACTGATGGTTATTTACTAGGGCCCAGATGCTTGGGCTCAAAATGAGTGCTAATGTCAGCGGGGGCCATTTCTCATTCAGGTCTCTGATTGAATTGGAGCGATCCCATTGACATTGACTCTGTGACTTTTAAGGCCATTACCCTCAGCAAGGGATGAACCTCTCATCATTGCTCCAACGCTGACAGCTGATTAGCGACAAATTACAAGGAGGAAGAACCTAAGACTTTGTTGGGTGAGGGTGGGGGGGAAGGGGAGGAGAGACTGGGAGGAGGCAAAGGGAAAGCACGGAGTCAGGGAAAGTAGAATAAGTAGCGGAGGAGCAGGAAGGGTGGGAGGGAAGAGCTCTGCTGAGACCCTGCTGCAGCAAATTGGCACTGGCAGTGCTCCACAAGCTTTTGCTGACTGCTCCAGGAAAGCAAAAAAACTGTTGCTGTGGACTAAGTGCTTCAGGGGTCACATACATCTCTGCAACTGGTTCTCACTGTGACTCCTCTGCCTCCGTTTCTTTACCTGGAGGCTGGGCAGACAGCACTGGCAACAAACCAAAAGGCGCCTCCCTGCAGCTCACAACCACTGACTGATGCATAAAGCTTCATCCAGCTGAGGTTAAAGCTGCCTGACCACTCTGCTGCACATTATCCTTGCATTTTCAGGGTTTTCAGTTAGTGGGCAATAAACAACCCACGCATAACAAAACACACTGTCATCGTGGCATATTTGGTCGAGCACAACAGGACCAAGATTTCTCCTTTCACTGCTATTGCAGTACCTAAGGATAAAGTTTTGAACAACTCCGGGCTGCACTCACCATTTTGTTTCTAGACAAATGCAGTCACTTCTGCAGTGAACTACGGCAGCCAGCCAGTAGCATGCACCAGATTTCTGTATTCATTTCTGCAAGGGAGAGAAGAGTGGGTGTTATTTAAAAGCGACTGGAGGAAAAATCTATGCTTTAAAAATGCTGCCTAGTGTGGATATGGTTCTTCTTATCTGGATGATTTGTGAGGCAGACTTGCTACCCTAAGTAAAAGGGAATATTTTTAGTGACACAATTAATATAAATGGAGCAATGCTGAAAGGCATTACAAGGAGCCTTGTTGCTCTGCAGCCCTGCATAAGCAGGCTCGTAGATGTGTTACAGCTCGCAAAACACCAGGCACATTGAAAAGAATGAGTGGCGTGAAACACAAACGGAGAAAATGCTGGCGAGGCTGATCTGCCATGGCCACAACTGCGCTCTCAGAATTGCAAACTGGCTTTGGACACTTGGGCAAACAAATGCAGTGTGCCTAAGTACAGTCACGGCTTGCTGTGTGAGCAGCTGAGCTGTGATTTCTGTTACCTGAGATCTGAAAATCCAAATGGTGTTACAACAGCAGCCATGGGCGTTTGAGTCTCACATCCCACATCAGCACCAAAGATATACTGAGGTATGGATGTGAATCTTCTTGCCAGCATAGCTCTGTGCCTTGTGGGGAGTTCCCATGCTATGGCTCAGGTTTTAAAAGATCCTGGAAGCAAAATTATTACCTGAGAACCAACATCTAAGTAATCACTGAGGTTTTTTTCCTCATATTGGGAATGTGTACATCAAAGGTTATTCCTTCCTCTAACCCAATTTCTGTGGCCCATCAATGTGCAGAGAACAAATGTAACCCCTTCACCACCGGTCAAAATTGTTATGATAGAAAGAAAGTATCACTAAAAGCACCATTTCCCAATGTTGCACTCTTCCCATCTCCCAAGGCAGGGCAGCATGTGCTTGGGACAATCTGCACAGAAATCAAAACTTTCTGTGAAAAGCAGACTAAGTTTGGTGAGGATTTTTTTGTTTGTTTGTTTGCTTGCTTGCTTGCTTCATCTTGCCTTTTCTTTTCTTTTTAAATGGAGGCAAAACAAGCTACCTGACCTTCAATAAAGTCACAAGGTTCACCTGTTTTGTGGAGAGGAATGTTGACATCCTCCAATTAAATCAACCTTTTTTCAAGAGTAGGAGAAAAACAGTATCTTTTCCCTGAGAGTTAAATTACCCAACAATGCAGTCTTGTCAGGGTTTTGTTCTCTTTCAGGACAGAAAAGACAT
Source organism: Tetrao urogallus (assembly GCF_951394365.1). NCBI lineage: Eukaryota > Metazoa > Chordata > Aves > Galliformes > Phasianidae > Tetrao > Tetrao urogallus. The sequence goes on along the minus strand of NC_136817.1, from coordinate 25,140,019 downwards.
CTAAGTCACTGAAGAAGACCCAGTTGTTACTTGACAAAACAAAACCATCCATTCACAGATAGACCAAACTACCCATTAATTAATTATAGCACAACGTGTCATAACCAAGCTATACCTCAGAGCATACAGATACTGTAAAAGATCTTGCAGTGTACCATAAAAGGGAAATAAAGAAATAAAAAAAGGGGAAGGGGGGGGGGGAATAGGGGAGGGGAAGAGATTTCTTACAATACAGTCCACAAAACCAAAACAAGACTTACTAGTCTTTGGATGTTTCATGGAGCTGAAGGGCAGAAGTGGCCCTGATTTCCGGCTGCTGAGCAGCAGTGGGGAAGAAAAGTCCATAAGCACCCACGTGAGCCGCACAGTTGCTGGGGTGGGCCTGCATGGCTGTGCATCCAAACAGGCTAATGTTCCCTTTACCAGCCTGATTGGTCAATTTGGATGACATATTTTGGGCATCTCTGCTCACTCAGTGACTGCAACTTGTACACCGTCCACAGATTCCCATCTGCATCTACAGATGGTCCACTTTTTTTTTTTTTTCCCCTTCCTTTCTTCATTGTGTGTAACAGCTCTTCGAGGTTGCAGAAAAGAGACAGAGACGCAGTTTTACTATGTCTTGCTATAGCAGCCAGGTAGACATTAAATTCAGCTGAAGTAAAGAAAGCTCCAATTCCAAATCTGCAATACTGTTTATTCTGTGCTGGAAAAAAAATATTTCTCCAGTTCCAGCTCACACACAAAACACAACAGCAGCTGAAGACTGGCATATGTTTGTTGTGGAACAAAAAGAACAAAAAATCCTTCTGAATTTTTAATCCTTCAAAATTTTTAATTTTACACCTTCATTTTCATGTTAGTGTTTAATGTACTTTATTCCACACATTGTAAAACGTTCTCTTTTTCTGTGTCTTATGAGGAATGATATGATCTGTGCAAATCTGGGAAGCTTTACAGATCCTAAATGATCCGATGAAATGCCACGGGGAAATCAAGCTTCAGTTTCATCTATGCTGCAAAATATCTACCTGTCTTTTTGCATTTCCCCAATCCTAACTGTCTATTTTCTTTTTCACTATCAATTCTGAGATGCAGAAGATACAGAAAAACAATTCACCAGTTCTGATCTCCTTAAGCTATAGTGAAAGTCTATGGAAAACATTGGAGACAAATCAAAGACAGGAGATTAAAGATGCCTTTTCTCCATTTGCATATACTCACACATGCACAACTTCTTCTGAACCAAGGAGTTAATTTACCTCTACGGTAGTATTTAATGTTGAGTAGTTGTGCTGCCAGCCAGGTTGTCCTCAAGACTGGAGGCTTCTGCCTAGAAATGTCTTACTGCCAGATGATGTGCTCATTTGTAGAATCATGGAATTATTTATGTTGGGAAAGACCTTCAAGATCATCAAGTCCAATCATCAACCTGACCAGTGTTTTCAACTATCTTATACAGCACCAGTACAAATGTATCTTTTCCTTTACCATTCCTCAGTATACACTCTCAGAAGAATCCTGCACTTGGAGAGGGCCATCTTGAGTACCCTCAGTGAGATTAAATTTACATCCATTCAATCCTGACAAACATCTCGCGATATTTTGCCAGCTGGGCCCAAAACTATTACTGCATTTTTAAAATGCAGACCATTTTGTTTTTAATCACACATTTCTATTTTGAGTTGGGTGCACTGTAATCCACGGAGTTCTGTAATTTTCCACTTCATTTATTCTGGATTTAATGAGCTGGTAATAATGTATATTTCTAGCAGACTGCCTGAAACACAGAGCAGAAAGTCACAAAACTAAAGAACTTGGGGAGGGAAAATTCCTGCCTGAACTTCTGTGGAAATAAAATAAACCAACACAAAGACACTCAAGATACAAGAGAGATCTGCTAGGCAGCAGAGAGTGAAAGCTGTGGATAAATGCTGATTTGATTTCTTCAAACTACTATTTGCTGTTGAAATCATCACATTCTATCTCAATACAGTATCAGCTACAACCACAGTTTTCAACAGCAGAGGGGAAACCTTTTCTTCTTCAAAGCCTTCAGCCAAATTCCCATTGAAATCAACCTGGGAAAACTCAGATGATGAGCGTCAAAGTCAGCTCCTGCCTTTACTTGGGAAGCAAGACAAAAGGATCAATTTGATTGTCAAGGGTTCTGTGCAACCAGCAGCTCTCAATGAGAGCTAAAAATTAGGCCTCTTTATATTAAATTTTAAAGTACATGGCACTAGTTTATACATTCATGTACATGAGTTTCCTGAGTTAAGTACATACTTATGTCTGGTGCGTGCTCTTCTGCTCCCTCCAGGCGCATGCAATTGACGCTATCGTGTCATTACACTGTTGAAAACTTTTTTGGTTTTCATCTTGCTCAACTTCAAAACTTGATCGGAAAAGTTGCATCTTCTTGTGTAGCACTGTTTAAAATTCATTCACTCCCAGTTATTTGTCAGTCCCACTGAGTGCTAGAAAAGAGGGAGCATTCACAACAGCTGTGTTAGAGAGCCATACTCACTGCTAGCAAGCACAACCCAAAATTGTGCTCTTCAGAAAGGCTGCTACCATGGATCCAGCCCATTTGGTTCTTTATCATCTGGGTTTCAAGAGAAAACTTGGCAGGAAATCTCGTCTGTGTCTTTAAAAGTGAAACTGCTCTTACAGATGATGTACAAAATATTCGTGCAAATGCTACATTCACAGTCCTGCTCTGCAAACAGCCAACACAAGCTGATTAGCCAAAGACTTTTTTCCCTGTAATTAGATTCATTCCTCAGTTTATTTAAAAGAACAGCAACAACAAAAACAATCGCCCACCAAAACAAACTACCACACACACTTAAGGAAAATCATCATGTGGTGTATTTCCAATGCTCCGCACTGAGCTCTATGAATAATGTGGCTGTGCTAATTGGTACCCATTAGGACACAGAATCAGAATCCCACTGCCCCAAACAGGCCGCCTTTTCCCGATAATTATAATGCTAGGATGCAACCCGCCAACAATTCTGGGACTAATCACAGAGAATACTGCATATAGTGTAACGTTGTATTACTCAAAAAGGTAATGAAATTCCAGGAAACATCAGATGCAGGAGGTACATGAAGATAATTTTGTTTTTATAACCAATTTCAGGCAGATAAATACTAGAATTCTTTCCAATTTTCCCCCCATGAAACTAAAGTGTCACTGAGATTTACAGCCCCCTCAAGTTCTCTTTTCAGAGGAACATTCATTTACATAAACAGATAATCCCAGATAAAAATTTCCATTAGACAAAGGTGAAATGGATCAATTTTCTCTGCCAAGACAAATCTTAAATCTTGAACAGATAGGGTCATTATTACACCAGGCCCATTTCAGAAATAATGTATTAAAAAAAAATCATCCGATAGCAGCCATTTCCAGCTTTCCAATTATCTTTAAGAAAAGCTTATTCTGTGGACAATAAAGCACATTACTGCACAATATGATACAGTCCATAAAGATCACAATGTTTTATGAAAGGTTAAAGAAAGCTCAGCACATTTAGGGGAATGTCATAACCCACAAAGTCTTTCAAGACTTAACTGGATCCACGCACAGGCTGCACAGTGCTGTGCTGCAGTTTGCTGCACCAAGGCAGGAATGGCTCCTGCTGCAGGGACGCACAACTTCATCAGGCCCCCGTGATGGGGTTTGTGAGGGGTGACAGCAGCAAGGAGGAAGTGCCAGAAATCACTGCCTAATAGATGCGGTCGTCAAAGCAAAAACAAGCAGCGACATACCCGACTTGTGTTTTCATCTGAAAGAAATCAGATTTATTTGCCGTTTAACTACCTGTTCCTTGCAAACATCACGTGCGGAGTGGAGACAGCGGTTACACGGGGCTGAGGGAAGCCTGGCTGGCAGCAAGAAATGGGATCGTCTCACGAGAGAGAGCTTGCAGAATTCTTTGTGCCAGGCAGAACTCAACCCAGCCCTACAGTGTGCTCACAATCAAGATGATGAAGCTGCACAGATCCTGATGAGCACTTCAGAGAGCACAGTGCTTGAGGACTGTGGGCTTTCTGTCACTAATGGTCAAGTACAAGAGACAGGAAAAGAGAGGAGAGGGTGTGCATGCTAAAAGTGCGCGTACATTTTACTGATATCAAAAGAATAACCTGATGTTTATAAAAACCATACAGTTATACTGTTCAATGTAGCCATAGATCCACTTCATTAATTAGTTACAGTTCAGAGAGTATGCAAGAAAATAAAAGCCAAATCAGAACCTCACCTCTGTCAACTTGCTTTCGCATATAAGGACTCCGTGATTTAGTGACCAGTAAGCTTTCATAACAGGTATGTTATAATTGAGAGGGACAAAATGTTGAACTTGGTGGCAGGTCTGAACGGGGGAGAACAGATCTCAGAAAGGATATGTGAGTTACCGACCATCGCATGGAAGTCATCATAGAGCAGGCTCCTGGGCTGCACAAACAGGGGTCACTGGATTATCATTGATCCCTAGATTTGGTTCCATACATTTCCAAGTAAAACAAGGCAACTGCTGTTGCCCAGAATGCAAACCAAAACAAAACTACAGGCTTATTCTGTAATACAAATATGGAAAACCAAGCTAAGGTCTAATTTACCTCACTGGGCAACGTTTCACCTGAATTTGGATTCACTGATGATTCAGGAATTATGTAGAACAAAAATAATTTTCATTTTTTAATTTGTCTGGTTATGTGATTAAAGCTGTCTAGCACAAAATTTAGCAGAAGCTGAAGAAGGGGACACCTGTGGCTGTGTATTTAGGTTGGATATCAGGGGGAAGTTCTTTACTATGAGAGTGATGAGGTGCTGGAACAGGCTGCCCAGAGAGGCTGTGGATGCCCCGTCCCTGGAGATGTTGAAGGCCCGGTCGGATGAGGCCCTGGGCAGCCTGGTCTAGTATTAAATGTGGAGGTTGGCAGCCCTGCCGGTATCAGGAGGGGTTAGAGCTTGAGTTCCCTTCCAACCCGGGCCATTCTATGATTCAATGATTCTACGTGGCTCTCCAGAAAACAGTAAAAGCCCATCTTCATAACTTGAGAAAATAGTTTGATATATAAGGTGAGGAAATCTTCCAAGCAGAGCCGTACTTTGTGTAACTGTTATCTGAAACTTTTTTAGTGCACTGAAATAGTTACACTTACAATAGCTGGAGTATCAGTCATAACATCTAATGATGTGGAGATTGTTGCCTTATAAAATTCACAGCTGGGTAGCTACATGGCTCAAGGCTAAAACCTATGTTAAAATCCAGTGTTTTAGGAGGGAGAGTGTTTATTAAAACATTTTGCCCATTAAAAATAGATGACACATCATCGGTCATTCCATGTGATGCAGTGCCAAACCTTTTTCAGGCAGCCCGCCTGGGAAGACTGCTGAAAACCTGGCAAGCCTGTCTGAAAAGTCCACATCCTAATAATTTTCTAGTCCATCAAAAAACAAAACAAAACAAAACAAAAAAAAAAAAACCAGAAACACAAGAAAAGTATTCCACAGCCTGCGAGAAGCTCACCAATCCCTCTCACGTGGCATGCCCAGAAACTTGCACTCATACAACCACAGTTGGTCTCTTCCCACTGACAGCCAGAGACTGACATTGAAAAAGGGAATCAAGTTTGATCTGTTCATGTCAGAAGTTGCACTGAGATAAAGAAGCTCTCATGGGGAAGGGGGAAGGCGGAAGGCAGTTAATGTAATGGAGGGGGAAATACTGATAAATATTCTCTCAGCAATACTGCGGGTATTTGGCATCTGCTTCCACAAACTGATGCATTGCCTTAACTTGAAGAACACAAGGATAATAGCATGTGGCTAAACAAAGCTGAAAAACATTGTCTCTTCTGCTATTTAGTCCTCTGCATTGTATAAAAACAGACTTCAGTACTCCATAGGAAGGATCTCAGCATTCACCAGTGAGCTCCAAAACCAGCACTCCTGCTGAAGCAGTGAAGTCAGTGGGACCACTAGGGGAGGATCCATCACTGATTTTAGGGACAGAGCTTATCACCTGGTCAGTAGTTAAGGTGTCTGCAACTATCATTAGAGAAAATTATCCCACAAACCCTGACATAAAAATCAAGAAGACCCAGATACAGAGAGATGAATGTGTAGTAGAAGTCATAGAATCCTTAGAGTTGGAAGGGAACTTTAAAGATCATCTAGTCCAACTCCCTTGCAATGAACAGGGACCTTTTCTCTCAGGGTATTTGTTGCTAAACCTCCAACTCCCTGTCGTGCCAGCTGGAAGCAGCACATTTCCATGTGCTGATGAACATCACAGCTGTTTAGTTTGGACATTCCCTGTTGGAGTAGCACACTCATCTATCTGGGAAGCAACTAAAAGGACTCGCATCTGAACCACTGACACAGCTCCTGGATATGGAAGTATAGCTCAGGAGCATGGGACTGAATGAATGCAGATTAGACTGCAAAAATCCAAGGAGGACAGCACATCCTCAAACCAAAAGAGGCAGTGGTGTTATGTTGGATCTTTTTCATGCCACATGCAGCCTCATTTCTAACTGTGAGAGATACTGCTCTCTCTTCTCAGCACAATGTAGAGATGATCAAGCACAGAACAGATAGAAGAAACTCAAGAGTTGTACAGTGGCCTTCTTGTAGCAGTGGTATCCTCAGGAAAGTTCACACAGATATGTCCTAAGGACCCAAGAAAGCACAGCCCACTCAACAGGCCTTTGGTTTTAAAGGATATCACCTGAGCATATGCTTTCGACTAAAAATTCAGCAAAAAAAAAAAAGAACAGAATGCTTTATACTTTAAACAAGAATGTCACCATTGCCAATATCCAGGAAAATAACCCTGACCTCACTGCATATACCCTTGCATGGATGCTGTTATTCATATTCATACTGTACGCACATTCCCAAAACGTCAGCCTTCCCTAATGACACTGAAATGATTGAAAATTGAAGTGCAGTTCTGGGCAGAAAAGTGACTCTATTTTAAAAAGAGAGAGACAGAGAGAGACTGTGTCCAATGCCCATAGCTGTTCCTAGTTGTCTTCCAAGTTCTATATATTAACTAAGCTTATGTACCAAAGCCATTTTTTTAACTACTGTCAGCACTGCAGAGCCGATACAGCAGCAATAGAGCAAGCTGTTCAGCCTCATGCCTCATCAACATTTCTCACACTCCGTATCAAAGCACGAACATTAGCAAATTCAGCTGCCCTTCAAACTCCCAGCTCCAGTCAGGAGAAAGCATCTGTGGCTGTTCAGCTCCTTGCGAGGCTGACTGGGGGGGGGTGAAAAAAGATGCTCACTTGCCAGAAATGCCCATAACATCCAACCCAGTGTTCTCTGTGATTCATGGCTGTAGGACAAGTGAACGAGCTGTGGAGCTCTACTCACTTTCTATCACTCCATAATATTCATGCTTCACTCCAATTACCACTCAAAATTCCCCCCCCCCCCCCCCCCCCCCAGCAGCACAGAGCAGTGGGTGAGCTGTAAGCTTTCATAACTCACTCCTATCACTCAGCATGCCTATGAGAATCAAAAGATGTTGGAAAGGGAAGAGGCATACCTCAAATGTTTGCAAGATCACTTCCTAATGACACAGCAGAAGCTAACAAAACAGTGGCTTTAGTGATATGTCTGTTGTGCAGCAGAAAGCTTTCTATCTCCCAGTACTCAGAGAAAGGCAGGGAAGATCGTCAGAAGGCATCCGTCAGTTCTGCAGACTGTAGGAAAAGATGACAGGGAATAAAGATAAACTTTGAGTGAGAGTAGAAGAATTTAATCTCCTTATGGCAGAAGTGTAACAGAATTCCAAACACTGGTCAAATTCAAGCATTCTGCAACCACTTCTGGAATAGGTTGTATAACAGACAAGAGAGTGGAAAGCAGGGAACCAATCTCTTTCTCTGCAGAGATCTTTTAGTCCAAGTAATTGCTGAAAAGATGCACTCAAGAGCTTCCAGCTTCATATGCAAATGGGACTGGGCACCTACTTGCCTAACAAGCAGACAAACAAAACACACTCAGAAATAAATATTAACAACAATTTAAATATTTTGCTTCTTTACGCAGTCCTTCTTTTTTCACTGACCTCCCAAGTTTCCAGACAAGTTATCTCCTCTATATATATTTGCACTAAAAGCTCTTAACTTAAATTAGCCAGGCAGAAAATGAGCATGAGAAGGAGAACATTAATTGCATATTTTTTGGACTATTGCTTTCAGGAGATTCCAATTTTAGTCATCAAGATAACTGAAGAAAAAATAAAATTGCGTAAGACCAGCTAATCAACAATAGGAAAACACTGTCCTGGCAGGTAGGCAACAATGCACACAAGACAGTCAGCAAAATGGGAAATTAATTTCCTTCCCATTTCCCAAATTATTCTGTCCAAAACGTTTTTGGTGGCAGGGCAAAACTTTCTTTTTTTTTTACTTCTCGAATTCTCAGACTGTACAACCATCACTGAGCAGAGATCTTGGCATTTAGCAGCACAAGCAGGAAAAAATCATGATTTGCATACTCTCAGATTGGTAGTTGTGGAAAAAGCAAGACAGAACAACTTAACTTTTGCAGCTCTGGAGTGACTCACTTCCTTTTGCAGGACAGTATTTCATTTCACCTTGAATTCCTGATGAAGGTTGGCCTGCACTGCATTCAACATTCAGCCATAAAACTGCTGTAAAAAACAAACAAACAAACCTACCACTCACTGCAACAAAGGGCAGCAAAACTTGTGAGTACTGATGCCTTATTACTCACAGCTGTTCAAGACCAAAAGCTGCAACCATGTTTCCTTCGACCAATTACTGAACTGTTTGAGGATGAGGAACTGTTTGACCATGGCTACCAGTCTACCTGCCCAGATAGACTGACTGATACGGATTCAAAACTCTCTCCCAGTCTCAGCTGAGAAGCTGCATTCGGGTATATTCCATACCACAAAAAACTGAACAAAATGAATAAGCCCTTGCAGACAGACCAAAGTCACTTCTATTCCTGGCTGGGAGCTAAAAATTGCTCCATCTAAAGGAAGTAGAGTGAGATGATCCCAAATGTGAAGTATCCAGGCCTTACTGAGGATTAAAATGGCTCTTCACAGATCAAACTAAGAGCACATGAAAAGTTTGGAGCTGATTTTGATAAAGGTCAAATAGCTTTACACATACAAATCCTTAACAGAACTGAATGAGAACAAGCCTCCTGTCACATCTACAACACTCAACTACTTCCAGAAGTCATTAGGCAACAGAACGGATTTACAAGTGTTGGAACAAGCACCTTACCCCCACTGACACCAAGAAAGCATCTTGAGTGCCTGCACAGCTCAAAACATCATCAAAAATCAAGTCTGTCTCCTCCTTCATGGTCTCATGAGAAGCCAGGGTAGAGTTGGACTAGAGGACCTTCAGAAGTCCCCTCCAGCTCAGACAATTCTATAAAGCACAACTGTGTCAAACACAGACGGAGAACAACCTGACAGAAAAGCCACTCTGCCTTGCAACTGTGTCTTAGTAACGTGGTTTCCCTCTAGAAAAAATTGTATGAAGGCTCTGGCCAGGTGAGGTGAGACTGAGGCTTTCATGGCAATGACTCCGTTGTTACTTTACTTGAGTCAGAAACCCGCACAATTGTCCAGGAATGAAACTACCACACTGACCAAAGTTCTTGAGTTCTGGAGTTTCATCCTTGTAAATAACTCGGCTAAATTTGGGGGTTGGACTCGATGATCTCTGGAGGTCCCTTCCAACCCCTACAATTCTGTGATTCTGTGAAATTCACGACAGATTGAAACAAAACCTCCGTAGTCAAAATATTTAATCTGTAAATGCCTTCTGTCATGGCATAAATTCCGACAGCAACAAAACTTTATGGGCAAGTAGGAGTTAGAAAGACTTTATAACCTGGAAAAAAACCCAAAACCAATAGCAATACAAAACCCAAAAACCTATGCCTCTAAAATTTAGGACTCCACAGAAAGGAGTTCTTTCCTCACTACCACTCTACCAGTTTCATTAAGAACAAGTTACTGCACTAGATAACAAACAATCCACATTATTCAGAAACTTTCCACACCTTCTTCCTTTCCATAAACATCTCCTCATTCCCTAAAATAAATACATAAATGAATTCCTTTGTTGTCCCCTTGCCTTCAGAACCTACACAGAAAGAAGGGGGAAAAAAAAGAAAAAAAAGAAAAAAAAGAAAAAGCCATTTGTCAATTAATTCCAGTCCTTTAGACTTGGGACTCCATTATGCTGCACAATTGTTCATATGTGCCTGCTTAACATGGATGGAAAAGATGCTGCTACATTGGAGGGAAATAACGGTAGGCTGGGCAGAAGAGGTGCCTTCTTCCATTGTGTGCACAGTGCATTTTTGCTGACTGCAAGCTCTCACACGGCAGGAAAAAGCCCAAATGCCATTCTTGCTCTTGCTATTGGCAGCTGTTCTCTTATCACCAAAGAGAATTTATCGCACCACTGACAGATGCTGAGATTCAGAAGCTGGAACTGAAAGCCAAAGGGATTGAATCAGAAAACAGAAATGCCAAAAAAAAAAAAAAAAAGAAGAAAAAAAAAAAGAAAAAAAAAAAGGAAGAGCCCTACCAAAGCAAGTCACTTCACTGCACACATTGCACATGCATCTCTCCATGGGGAGAGGAAAAGAGAGCCCGAGCCCCCACGACAGATGTCAGGCGTTCTGTTTCGGGCAGCGCTGGAAGCTGCTCCAGTTCTGTGATGAGGAGAGTGGTATAGGAGACCACAGAGAACTTTACTGTTCAAACCCTGCAGATGAAATGCAAAGGAGAAAGATGCAACTCCACAGAGGAAGACCTGGAAAGCAAGCTATCTCAGCAGGGAGATCACTGTAGTTATCATGCGTACAAAGGTACTTGCATTCCTAATGCTCTCTCCTGAAGGCAGTGTGTGGATTAGGGTTATCTGAGTATTTATTTTTTTCCCCCACTCTTTTAAAGACTTCACAAAGCTGTAAACCTTATTTTCCCATGTGTAGCTACACCACATACCAACAGGAAATAGTTAATTTGACGGATAATTGGCTACTCCCAAGAAAAGATATGGGAGGATATATCTGGTTTAGATAACAAGAGGCTTTAAATAACTTTATCTCCCAGTGTAGCAGTCGGTAAATGCATTCTGCCCATAGCCATTTGCAAGCCTTCTTTGCACATACATTCAGAACTGAAAGTGCTTTATGCACATGGATAAATGCATGACGGCTATGATCATAAACCAGTGCCTATATTTTATTCACAGGCTTTGCACTGAAATGCACGCTCATACTTTGGGACGAGACGTACCTCCTGCCACCCCCAGGGAAAACATGAATGTATTTATACACAGGCAGATAAGAAGGCGGCTATGCACTGACACAGCGGTGACAAAGTCTCCAGGCTACGAGTGTTATGCAAAGGAAGATACTCGATACCTTCCGCCATCGCTCCCAAATGCATTTCCTCAGCTAAGGTCAGCCTAATGACAGATCTCATTCGCAGGCACTGAACTGTCTGCTCCGAAGAGCTCAGAGCAAGACGGGCTCTCCCACGGGAGCAGATTCCAACAGTGGGAAAAGCAGCCTCAGGCCGCCTCCCACTTGTTTGCTCACAACAAATTTACAAAGAGCCAGGTCCCCACAACTCACACTTGGGGGATATCGTGCTAAGTGTTTAAGAACGGAATCCAAGAGCAAGTCACACTTTCTATCCTGTTCTAGTACAGATCTTACACTAATAGGGGTCTGCAGGATGAGAACCCAAGTCGCTGTACCGGTTATTTGCTAATTAGGAAGTCAATGAAGAGGCAGCTAATTGAGCTGGCGAGTACAGCAAACGCCGTCCCACCAGGATGGAATGCAGATGTTCTACTGATAGCACAGTGCCAGAGTGACACCTGCAGGACGAGCCACGAAACACCTCGCAGAGCGGTACCTGAGTTTTCCGGAGCTACTTGCACCGAACATCTGCCTCGTTCTGCACTGCTCTTTTCAGAGAAAAGCAGGGAGGAAATGACTTGGAAGCAAAGTCCAACCAAAGATATCCACAAACTCTTCTGACAAAATTGTAATCGTCGAATCACGTGATCGTTTGAGTTGGAAGGGGCCCTTAAAGGACACCTAGCCCAACTCCCCTGCAATAAATGGGGATACTCGCAGCTAGGTGGGGTGATCAGAGCCCCTCTGGCTGACCCTGAATGTCTCCAGGGATGGGGCTTCCATCACCTCTCTGGGCAAACTTTGCCAGTGCCTCATCACCCTCACTGTAAAAAATTTCTTCCCTACAATCTAAACTTCCTCTTCTAGCTTGAAACTATTAACAAAAATAGAGGCAGAATAACAGAAACAGAGAAACAGCTTCCGCCATTTGTGACTTCCTCAGGTTTCTCTTTAGAAGCTCACACAGGTGATCTGAGTTTCAGCAGAGAAGCATAGAACTTCTCATGGACGTTTATTGTTACTCCCAATTAAGCTTGTCTGCCAGTAGAAGTAGGGCTACAGCATAGGAATTAGGGCAAGCTAGTTATTTACCCAAAAAGGTCAATTTAGGTCAAAGCTATCTTGCCCAGATGGCTAATTTCAATCTCTTACACATATAACACAATTGTTCAATAAGCTCAAAATAAATAGTCTAAGTAATTAATTTAAAGCTGCCCTAATTGTTTCTCAATATTCCCTATTAACTGAAGCTGTAACATTTCTTCTATCAAAGCTTCAAAGCTTAAACTTCAGAGCCAATTAAAGCTACTTAAAAAAAAAAAAGAAAGAAAGAAAGAAAGAAAGAAAGAAAGAAAGAAAGAAAGAAAGAAAGAAAGAAAGAAAGAAAGAAAGAAAAAGAAAGTGCTGTCAGCTCTGATTCCTTCTGATTGAATTCTTTGAAGCACTCGGGGTCTAATTTAAATTGCACAAAGCTTGAAAACTGTTTGTTTTGTTTTGTGGTGGTTTTTTTTTTTGTTTTGTTTTTGTTTTCTTTCCCAGGTATAATGTTCTCCATGAGCTAATGATCCAATGGACAATTAAAACTAAATTACACTTTTAACCTGGTAGCAACTTTCTAAGCTGCATTTGGCCTGACTAAAGTGAGTACACTGAGTTCACAACTCAAGTGAACAATGAATCTCCTTTATCAGCAGGAGCTGGGGAGGATGCTGCCTGCCTTCCCTGCTCAGTCCTACAACAGCAGCTGCCTCTCAGCATCGTCAAGGTTCTCTCACCCAAAGTAATGTGGCAGCTACATCCTTATTCTTTTAAATGCATGTGTGTGCATAAATACAGTCTCCTACATTCTCTAGGCATTCAAAAGAGAAGAAGGAAGGGGATACTGGTTAGTAAAGATTACCGGTGTCTAGAGGTCATTCTCATTAGCAGGGTCCCACTAGTTTAGACGTTTCAGCTTCCAAGTGCATATGTTGACCAAAACAGGGTGCTCTCCTATTTTTAGCACAGCTGATGTAGGTCAGATGGAAGTGGAACAATTCTTCCAGCACAGAACAGAAACATCTAGTGCTGGATGAATTACTTCCCTTCCAACCAAGCTGGAAATAACTCCTTTGTGGTTTCCCAAGATTTTGTTTCCAGGAAACTGTGTTTGGATTCTCTTGTCCCTCTGTGACCCCATTACATGTGAGACTCACCGAGCTACCTCCTGAGTGCAGGCAAGCCCAGCTCCTAGCACTGTGTCCCTGCAAGGTGTTGTATTACACCATACTTCCTCGGTACCCAATGTGACTATGAAGGGATATCCTGTGCTCCATCCTGCACATAGCTGTCTGTACTATCTTGGTTGCTCTCCTCCAGCCAAAACTATGCTTAGGGATCTTCTTTCAGAATGTACTTTCTCTGGGTGTTTTTCTTTTTTCTTTTTTTTTTTTCTTTTCTTTTTTTTTTTAATAATGTAGGATTAATAATTTAGCTAATAGCAAGCTAGAGAAAAGCCCAAAAAAAAGAAGCCATATGGAAAGAAAGACAAGCTAAAGAGGAATGAGCTTCTTAATTTCTGTGACCAAACAGTGTGACGTGCAGCTTGAGGGGTTATGTATTGCAGTGGTTGTATTGCTACTTCTAGGATGGAACACCTGGTCCTTATCATCACTCTCAGGTTTCAAACGCCCATCATCCTGCATCTTCTACTTACCGCGGGGATCTCTCTGCCATGGGAAACATTCCATTCCCACCATAGAATCCTGGTGAGGCACTTCTATGTTTTGTTTAAATCAGATTGTTGTGGATGCCCCGTCCCTGGAGATGTTCAAGGCCAGGTTGGATGGGGCCCTGGGCAGCCTGGTCTAGAAGTAAATGGGGAGGTTGGTGGCCCTGCCTGTGGCAGGGGGTTGGAGATTCATGATCCTTGAGTTCCCTTCCAACCTCGGCCATTCTGTGATTCTGTGAGATGGGAGACATTCATAGGCCACAGAAGGGAAGGGTGGATGATGAGCAAGGATCCCCATTCAGGACTCTTGTCTTCAACCTCAGAAACAGAGCCAGGCATGGGGAGAAATATCCAGCTGATGCCGCATGATGAACTAAGCCGAGTTCTTTGTTGCACGGAGCCAGCACAATTCCAGCAAGCCGAGGGCTCTCAGCACTTTAAAACTTTGTATTGCCTCTTTTGGGCCCGTTTTGCGTACAGGTCTGCCACGTTCCGATCCTTCTGAAAGGACTGGCTCGTCTTAGAAGGGAGATACCTCTCTCCCTTCGAAGCGCGACTGCCTGACGCTGACCGACGCCGGCCAGCAGACGGCAGCACCGCGCACCTCAGGGCGCTCCGCCTTGCTCTGACGTCATCTCCCCGCGCCAGCCACCCGTTGCAAAGCGCCGCAACGTGGTGTGCGCGAGCCGGCCCGGCCGGGCTTTGCGCGGTGCCGTGGCGGGGTCGGAGGGCCGCGTGCCGATGCGGGGCGGGCAGGATGCAGCAGAAGCTGCTGCGCAGCGCGCACTACATCGAGCTGGGCGGCTACCAGTACTGGCCCGTGCTGCTGCCGCGCGGCATCCGTCTGTACACCTACGAGCAGATCCCCGTCTTCCTGAGGGACAACCCCTACATCACCGACGGCTACCGCGCCTACCTGCCCTCGCGCCTCTGCCTCCGCAGGTACGGCCGTCCCCGGGGCCGGGTCGGGGCCTCGGAGCCCCGCTCAGCCCCGCCGCGTCTCCCCGCAGCCTCTTTATCCTCTCCAACGAGAGCGTCAACATCTGGAGCCACCTGCTGGGCTTCCTGCTCTTCTTCACGCTGGGAATCCGCGACCTGACCGTCGTGCTGCCCGCCGCTCGCGCCGCCCGCGAGGACTTCGTCATCTGCGCCGTCTGCCTCTTCTGCTTCCAGGTGGGGCACCGTGCTGTGCGCCGTGCGGCGGATGGGCTCGGGGGCCGAGCTGATTTTGAACCGTTTCTTATAAGAACGAAGCATGGCTGGCATAGGAGAGGCTGCAGAACGCCGGCTGGGCAGGCCGAGGCTTTGTGTTCTGGTTTCTGCTGGGCATTGTGTCCAGCGCTGTGCCCGCGGATGGCGATGGTTTGATCACCAGCTCGAGCACAAAAACCAGCTGTGGATTAATGGGGTGAGGCCAGCTGCACGAGTATTAACAAGATGAGGTGCTGGGATAGTTTAGTGTGGGAAGAGGAGGCTTAGGGGAGACCTCACTGCTCTCTGCAGCTGCATGAAAGGAGGTTATTGTAATGAGGTAGGGGATCGGCCCCTTCTACATAACAGCAGTAGCACAGGAGGTAATGGCCTCAAGTTGCACCAGGGGAGATTCAGGTTGGATACTGGGAAACCTTTCTTCTCAGAAACAGTGGTGAGGCATTGGCACTGCGACGTGGTAGAGTCAGCATCCCTGGTGGTGTTCAAGATATGTGGAGCTGTGATACTGAGCAACTGATAAGGTGGGATAGGGCCAATGGCTGAACTAGATGACCTTAGAGGTCTTTTCCAACCTGGATGATTCTTTGATGTTATTATACAGCTTGGGGTTCTTGTGCATTTTGCACAACTGTCAGAGTTCAAGAAGCACCTGAACAATGCTTTCAGACATAGGGTTTGGACTTTTGGTGGTTCTGTGTGGACCCAGGAGTTGGATGTAATGATGTTTATGGATCCCCTTCAACTCTAGATATTCTATGATTCTGTTTCTCAGGGGGAAAAAAAAATTGATGCCAGCCAAGAAGCCAAGTCAGTGTACTGCATGTCAGAGGTTAGTCACTTCTGTGTACCCTCAGCAAAGCTGCACAGTGCTGGTATTCAAGGATTTGAGCTTTGGTTTCTGCTTGTTGTAGCTGGACCGTACTGAATTCATCTTGGTCATACTTGGGCAGGTGGGGCCCTGCTCCTGTATGCACTGGCACACTTTTGTACCCTCAGTACCCTCGTTTCCTTAGCTGCAGCCTGTGGTTATCAAGTCTTGCAAAGTTTTGTGTTTCATCTGCAAAAGAGGTTATGCTAGTTTCCACTGATTATGAGCAGAAATCATAATTGTCTACACCAAGTAGTTCTGTAGAATATGTAACAGGTTACTTTTGGACTCTTAAGCTTCAGAGTTGAAGCTTAATCCCCATTAATCCCCGTCTGTTACCAAGAAATTAATGTGTCCTTGTTTTGATATGTTTGTGTAGGTCTGTATGCTTTGCTCAGTAGGATATCATCTCTTCTGTTGTCATCGCTCAGAGAAGACCAGCCGACGATGGATGGCATTAGATTACGCAGGAATTTCCATTGGTATCCTAGGCTGCTACGTATCAGGCGTGTTTTATGCATTTTATTGTAGTAAAGTAAGTCTGAGTCACTTGTTTCTGTGGTCCCATCACCATGGTTTCCACGTGTTGGGAAAGGGCTTTGTCACATGGTGTCCAGGTGGCACATTTGGCAGGGGACAGGTGCAGAACTTTGCTTGCAGAAGTAAAAGATTAAGAGATTCCTTTTAAGCTGTCAATTGCACAAGCCTCAAGACAATATTTAAATCATTATAAAGTCAGTGTAAACTTTACAGATCCTGTCTTTGTCAAAGGCATGAGGCCCATAATGGGATGTTCCTTCCAGCATTTATATGGGGCAGAAACAAGCTTAAATCGCTTTGGAATTCTAAACTTTTATAACTTCTGTGCTCCCTGTACAGGAAAGTATTGATCTGGTAGTTAAAGTAGTCCTCTTAAACAGAGTTATATTTAATATATGTTTTGGTGAAGCGTGTGAAATAGGTGTGAAGTAAGAGCATCTTCCCCTTCACTGGATTACTAAGAACACCCTGATTCAAGCACTGTCATTTGTGGTCACAGAAGTGACGAGAACATTTTAAATCTTTGTGTTTAGTAACATAGATTTTCTACCCAGAGTTTACCTCAGATGAGCAAACATACAAACTTAATTGTGTTTCTTTTTTCTCAGTACTGGCGTCAGGTGTACTTAATCACTGTGCTGGCAATGATCTTGGCAGTATTTTTTGTTCAGATTCATCCCAATTACCTCACACAGCAGTGGCGCAGGCTGCGCTCCATCATCTTTTGCTCAGTGTCTGGATACGGCATTATTCCTACTATCCACTGGGTTTCACTCAACGGTGGCATTGGTGCAGCTATTGTACAGGTAAAAGACAATAATACGGAAATAAGATTTACTTTTGCTTTGCACTTAGCATCTTCCCTCAGTCTCATTTTGGAAATGAGGGAGAAGTAGAGCTAGTGACGATTTCTTAAAGCACAGGATTCCTTTGGAACGATCAGATTTATGGAAAGCCAATCAACAGGTTGAATAGATGAAATCTGTTTCAGTGATTTAAAGTTGAACTGTGAGAAGACCCACCTGGATGCAAACATGACCACGACGTTGTGCTTGCCTGAGGGGCAGAGCAGTGTGTGCAGGTCGGATGCACCCTTGCACACCTCAGGGCAAGGAGCAGGAGCAGAGAGCTGAGTCAGCAGGCGAGTGGGAAGCGGTCAGTCAGGATGCACAGGTTGCAGAGGTGAGGTGAACCAGGAGACATGGGTGGGAAGTTCTTCCTCTTCTGTGCCCTGGGTTGGTGGCAAAATGGCATTTGCCTACACAGCCTTCTGTCTCTCATGCATAATTTGTTTAATATCACTGTTAAGTTACCAAACTAATTTCCCTCTCTTGCTTTACCACTATGGTAAAGGTTACTCAGCTCTGAAAAACAGGAAGTACAGCACTGTTAAAGAAGGTGAACGTGCCCCAAGGTTTAAAACATTCCCCCAGGAATCACAGCCATTAGCCAGGGCTCTAATAGAGCTGAAAAAAACCTTTGCTTTCATAGCAAGAACTGCCTGTGAAAGTTCTTAAGATTGGCACTTCAGGAGGACTGTCTTCTAGGATGCTGATTTAGCCTGGTCCAGAGCTACTGCTGAATTTGGAAGAGCAGCATTGATAATAAATGCAGTCTTCAGACAAGGTACTGAAACACTCACTTTGTAAAAGTCAAATAGGCAAGCAATCGTTGCTGCCCCTGCTTTTTCCAGTTAGTCAATTGGTTTGTCCTGATAGAGCAGAATGGTAGATGTGATACTCATTTTGCTTCCACGCTTCAGAGAAAATGCTCTGCTTCCAGCAATAAAACATTCTATTATTGAAAACAAACAAACAAAAAAACTGGTCAAGTGAGTGGGTTGCTTTCCAGCAGCTAGTTTGGTTACTTACAGTCTAATCTGTAATATTCCTGTGGCCTTCCATTCAGATTTTTTCCAAGTTTTGGCATTTGTTTCTCAATTGGATTCTGTTCTATTCAATAGATAATGTGAGCAGCAAAATAATATTCCATTTTGTCACACCTTTTGTTTTCTTTTAAATGTATTTTGAAATTATTATTTTAAAATATTTTTTACCTTAGAGCAGAGTAAGAAAGCTTCCTTTTCTTTTGCAGGAGTTTGCTCCACGTGTGGTTGTCATGTATTTCATTGCTGCTGTAGCATTTCTCTTCTATATTTCCAAAGTTCCAGAAAGATACTTTCCAGGTATGAAATTCTGTTGTGCTTTTCTGCAGTTAAGCTTCCTGCAGTGTCACAGTCTTTGCTGCGAGTCCTGAATTTTTGATGAGAGTACAGTTGATTATGTTCTACTTAGCGTGCATTGGCACCAAAAGAATTCAAACTTGATGTGCACTTCAGTCAGAAGAAGTCAGGTGACTTTTGTTGTTCTTCATTAAAGAACTTAACTGTCTCCCAGCCAGCTGAACGCGTGACTGAGCTTGGGAATAGACTGCCTGCTGCTTGCCTTGCATGAGTTAATGCAGATTTAACAACTGCTTCCCGCTTTTGTTCCCCACAGGACAGCTCAACTACCTCGGCTCTAGTCACCAAATATGGCACATCCTTGCAGTAGTGATGTTGTACTGGTGGCACCAGTCTGCAGTGTACATCATGCAGTACCGACACAGCAAGCCCTGTCCTGAGCATAGCGTGGACTTATGAGTGAAGGTATAGCCTTTGTGCTTGTGGGAACATGAGATTTTAACAAGTAGAGAGTTAAGTAATCTTGTTTTCAACATGTCACAATGTTCCATTAGTTGGTTCCATTAATTTAATTAGCTCCCCCAGAGAAAATGCTTAGTAGTGTAATGTTTCCTTGTGAATAAGCAAACAGCTACTTTGATAGCAGGCAGGCTGCTGCTGCTGTGTTATGTGAGTCTGCAGTGCCCTCGAGCAGGGTTTTAGAGCAGGCTGGACAAATCACTGCTAGGTCCCTAACAGCTCTGTCTGACAACAGTTGCAAGCACTTATCAACATTTGTTTATATGTAGCTTTTTCCTAATGTTTTTGTCAGTTTTTTTTTAGTCTAATATGCATGGGATCTGGGGCAGTTAGGTAAGAGTTAATGTTTCCTATGCGTAATAACTGACAATTTTTCTTTCCTCAACTGCCTTTCAGAGGCACTGCAATGAAACTTCTGACTACAGGAGTCTGAACCTTACACATATGCAGAACCATGAAAGTAAGCACTAAGGCAGTTCCTTTCCAACTTCTGGACTGTTACCCTACTCGCTGAGATGATACATTAACAGGAATGCTGGGGAAAAAAGCAGCATTGCCTGGATCTCAATACAACATCTGAACATCTCCTGAACACCTCCAGGGTCAGTGACTCCACCACCTCCCTGGGCAGCCCATTCCAGCACCTGACCATTGTCTCAGAGAAGAAGTATTTCCTAACATCCAACCTGAATCTCCCCTGGCACAACTTGAGGCCATTCTCTCTGAGATCTGAGATTCATTTGCTTCTCATCATTTCCTGCTCTGCAATCAAGTACAAAGCAGGTCTTTCTTAGAGTGGGACAACAAAAAGGTGGGCTGTAGAACTAAGCATTTGGAGCACTGCATTATTTTCCTGCTTCGTAAATACAAACAACAGAATTGCATACCATTGCTAAGCTACCAGGCCCATATGCCATGTCTTCAGGTTTTGTTGCAGTACAGAACAAAAGGACACACTCCCAGGAGTAGTGTGCTTTTAGAACTCTGATTGAGTGGCTGGTCTTGGCTCTAAACTGCATGGGTACAGGGTGCTGCATCCTTCAGAATCATTGTCTAAGTGATGTGTGTACACTTCAACATCAGGACAGTAATGTGTAATGTCAAATTCAGTGGAGTATTGTACTTTTCTAGTTGTTTCCCTTTTTCTGGGAGATGGATGTTATCTACCCTATCTATCTTGATTTCAAATCTTAAATTGTGTCCTCAAGTATAGGTGATGCCATTACTTCAACAAATCTCTCTGCACCACTCTGGTGCTTCTGAATAGTGTTCTGAAATATTTCAGGAGTAGTCTTACACTTGCTGTTACCCTGGAATTAGTAGAAGTGCAAAGGATTTTTTTTTGTAAGTTACATGTTCTTTTAGTAGGGGTAAATAACAAGCCCAGAGTAGTAAGACTGCTATGACTTCAAGCCACTGAACTTTGGCCTTTTAATGACTCGTGCTGTACTTCCAACACTTCATTAGTTGAAGTGATTTATTGCCATTTGCTTTCTGCAGTAAAGACGACCTTGGGTTTTTATAGTCTGCAGTTAAACCATCTCTTGGTTTAATGTCAACACTAAAGAGATGAGCTATGCAGGTTGTTAGATACCTGGTGCTCAGCATGAAGCTCAGTGGGTGCCAGCCTAGAGGCTGGCAGGGTGCTGTTCGGTCCCACCGAAGTTGCCTCTGTCCTGGGCAAAACATTCCCAGCTCCCCTCAGCCTTCTACACAGGGAACGTGCCAAGGGAAGAGAGAGAGTCATTAACTGACAAGTATTTACCTTGTACCAGGCATGGAGGAGGCAGGACCCTTCCTCTTCTGCTGGTATGCTGGAGAGCAATGCTGTCGCCAAATCCTCACTGAGCTTAAGTGTTTTTTATTCCCAGCTCCAGAAACAGTTATTGGAAAGAACTAAATGCATTTGAAGTTCAAATCCCAGTCTTCTGAGCCTTCCAGTATAAACACTGATTATTTTTTTTTTTTAAACTTGACAGTAAAGCAAATTTAAAGTGCACTAATGACTGCTGCTAAAGTGTGACAAGGATCCTGCAATTGTTAAAGCTTGTTTTCAGTGTTACATGAATAATAACATTTGAGGAATCTGTGACTGTGTACTGAAAACATACTCATTTTACAGTTTGCTAATTTTTTTTTTCCCAAACTTACTACTGTAGCAGTTTTCACTGGATAAGATTAAGTTGTACATTTTTATTATCCTGACAAAATTTATTAAACTGCATGATGGCCTTTTCTGTAAATACTGAGCCTGTAAATAAATTTTGGTTCATTGGATGTTTACTTGTAACACTTTTAACAGAGTACTCAGATGACACGTGAATTGCTGCACACAATGTTTGAAATGGGTGACAAGCAGAAGACAGAATAACCATGAACGAGCTACAACTTCGTACCTATGTTCTTTTGCTGCTCCTAGTCTTTCTACAGTGTTGGTTTTCTTCAGCTTAGATATGAAATAAACCAGTAGAAGCGGTTACCAAAAAGCTGCTCTGGCTAGTAGTTGGCAGAGTGAGTCAAATCAAGTGAAAAACATGTCTCTAAGATAAAGTGCAGAACTAAGTCTGGAGTTAGCAATGAAAATTAAAGTTATGGCCCCTGAAAAGGGATAAAGCTTCAGTTAGCAGCTATGAATCCGATTGTGTCCTTTCAAAAGCATTTTGAAAGCAGGAAGGCTTAAAGGAGTAATAATGAACCTAAGGACATTCTTAATATATTATCAACAAGTTGAACCGAGATGGCAATAGTGGGCTGCTAATATAACCATCATTAAAAAACATCAACAGGAACTTACAGCCACAAAAAGCAACTAGGAGAAGCAACATTGCTTATAGAATAGCTTGCAGCCTAAATGAGAGTACTTAATAATGCCATGTTTAAGGACATCTGCGAAGTCACTGTTATCATGTTTATTTATTTAACAACTGCAATATTTATGACATACATCAGTTTCACAAAACTCTGTTTAGTGGTACACAAAAAAGCTTAGAAACTTGAAGTCTAACAAGAAATGGAAGTGTAGTTCAGGAAAGTGCACTTAAAAGCTGAATGCCAGCAATTTTAAAATAGATTTTATGCTCTTTAATATTAGGTGATGCCTTAGTCACAAACTCAGCTATACACACCACTTCCTCCATTTTTCTTTGAAAAGAAGCGCTGTAGAAAAGTAACTCAGCAGCCACCCCTTGCACTTTTTTCTCTTGCAGATTTCCCTTATTCACTCTTCCTAGTTTCATCAAAATGATTGTGGCTGCAATGTTACTAAAAACACAGTGCGATGTGTGCGAGCATGTGTATATTTTATATATATTTCTCATATATAAAAATACACTATATAGTATAAAAAACTCCAGATAAACTCTTATTCTCACAGTAGCAAATATACCAACTTATTTTCACAGTACTTAGTTTTATTAACTGGGACAACCAGAATGATTAAAAATTATTTCCTTGAAAGTTGGTTTTCGCAGGTCCCACATGACACAAGTCAGCAAAAGCAATTCCGCACATCTCACGGCTATTGAGAGTCTGCAGAGAAACTCACCCTTTTATCTTCCTTTCAGTGACCATAACTATGAAGGGCTTCTTAGTACCTTTGACAAAAACTGCCCAAAGCAGCCGATTCTGACAGGTCTATGGTTCAGTCATTCAGCAGACTGAAAGAACTGTTAAAAACCTGTTGCTATTTCCTGGTGAAAGGGAAGTGTGAATTCCTTACCTTGTGATCATCACCTTCACAGACATATGGTACAAGTCTAAGTGCACATGGTCTTTCCAGTATTTCAGGTAAGGTCACAATACACTCCAGGAACGACAAGCACACAGGTAGAGATATCTACATGCTGAATAAAGGCAAAAGGATACTATCTTCCCCAGCAGTACCATGCTTTGTCTCTGCTGAACCATAGTTGAAGCTTAAACCCAGGCTGCAAACTTAATAGACCACATAAAGTTGATGCAGTGAAGCATACTCATCTCAGACGAGAGAAAAAAATCATTTTAACTCAAGAAACACATAAAAACTGCATGTATGCAAAAAGTTGTTTCATAAATGTAAGTACAAAGATCAAAGCTTATTAAGGCCACAAGAAAGCAAGTATCATTGGCTGTAACTCGGAGGCAGCCGGAGGCGCAATGCCAGTTTCAGAGTAACTTGGGTTTAAGGTTTGCTTTCATCTCTCCTATCAGTTATTGTACGCAATCCAACTTCAGCTTTCCTGTACTGTAATAAAACCATGTGTGAGCCCTCTGTCAAAAAAATAAAGTAGTAAAAAATCCACCACACAAAGTAATTCTGCTGCGCTCTTCAACCTGAAACTTCAAGGTCATCAGACAGAAATCAAATGTGATTCTTTCTTCTTGTAATTTACCTTAATTGAAGCCCACACTAAGCACCTAACAGCCATGCCAACCCTCAAGCTGTTCTTCCAGCAGGGAAAGCAGTAACTGCATGGTGCCAATGATGACTGGCCGTATTTAAGACTGCGGGTCAGTTGCTTGTTGCTTTATTCTTGTTTTGTTTCCACCCATCTGTCCCGTTTTTCATAATATTCTGTTCCAACAGCTGTCTTTAGGCCGGAATAGTGACAGTTCAGAAGGAAACTGCAGGAAGGCAGCTAATAAGCACGCACATAGAAACAAAATCGCAGTTAACCTGAGTATCAGAAAATGCTACAGACTCGGCGTGCGCTTCTTACAGCCTTTGGCACAAAAAAAAATAATAATCTGGTGAGAACAGTAGTAATAAAGCCTAAGAAACTCCTGTGCAAATAGAGTTGAAACACTTCTACTCACATACTCCTAAAAGCTTAACTTCTAAGCCTGAAAAAGTCATTCTTAAACAAGCAGAGCTGTAGTTTCTTTTTCACCTTGTCAGAGGAGAAAAAAAAAAAAAAAGGGAAGATAATTGCAAGTGTACAGATACATATGAATGAGTTCAAAATCCAGGTCCAGGGAGGCAGCATTTTATCAAAACCAGCTCTGAAAGGAGAAAAAGAATTTGTCTTTAACATGCCATTTTCAACAAATATTTCAAGGGATCTACTTCCTACCCTCACCAATTTCAAAACAACTCATTAAACAGCAGTAGCATTTGAAGAAAAAATGCACAACCCTCAATATTTCACTTCACATCCTGTGAGGAGAGGAGGGCAGGAGGAATCAGCCATGAATTCTTACGTCTCTTTTTATAAACATGGAATGCTCTTCGACATTCAGTGGAGCAGGATGTAAAGCTAAGACAAGCAGAGGAGCTGCCTCCTTCCACTTCCTTAGGATTGCCATAGAAACAAAGCAAAGTGGACCACTCTGATGTACACTCACACTCTGCAGCCAGTGTACATGGCTCGGCTCGAGTCGTGAAGCAGTGGAGTTACAAAGCACATGGTGTCACCATCGACACACGGTAACCACATCTCTCCAACGAGCCGGTTCGCGTTGCCTTCCCATCACTACTGGCACTGCAAGCTCCAAGCTTTCAGCCATGTCTGCGCACCCGATGTCTTAGAGGTACTGTGTGGCAGGACAGCAATCCTGCTGGTAAGGCGTTGCGGTGTGAAATGCAGCTTACTGCTGCAGCATAGAACAGCATTCTGCAGACTACTTGCTGCTACTGCTTCTGAAACAAAGCCGGGTCCAGAGAAGTTTCTTCAAAGCTCAGTGCATTTAGCAAAACTTTCATAAAAACAAAAACAACACACTTACATACAGAAACAGGTCCATCAGAAGTTGAAAATGTTAGGTTACAGTCATTTCATAAAATTATCGTTTTATAAAACAACATGAGTTTGGACACAACACACATTTTCTTTGTGGTAGAAATCCAAGAGGAAAAGAAAATGCATCTTCAGACACAACCCCCAATTTGTAATCAGATAAAACTGATGGTGCATTTCAGTCAACTGTACAAGTCATATGAAATGCTCCACCCATGCCAGATGTCCTTCTCACCAGCCTCTCCCCCAGTGTGCTGAGTAGTCTTCAAAGTGCTGCAAACACTGGCTACATCCCTGCTGGTTTACTCCTCTACATTCAGATTCCATTTCACAAACTGTTATATTCTCTGTATCTGCATTTTAACTCTAGACTTCCAGTTTGCTATTTTACATTAATGGCACTTACTGTAAAAAATAAAATTGAAGATTTAGGCACACACACAAAAAAAATAATCTGCCTTTCAGCTCTGCAGCTGCATAGATGTCTACCAGGTACAAAGCCACAGCAATGCTTTGAAATTCTGGGCTGCAGCTCCTTGATGACCTGGCTTCATTATTTTATGATTAACAAAGGTAGTTTTCATCTAGGAAGTGAAGACTTGACTATTCCCAGCATATAAGTCTGGATATTAGTATGTTTAGGTTCTTAGGTCTAGTGCAACTGAGACAAAGAAGAACCACAGTTTCTTCAGCCTACCTATAAGTTTGGAAAACTTTTTCATGTTATCTCTGCCTGTTTCCCTTCCCTCCATTTCAGCACACTGCCGAGTGCTGAAAAGGTGATGCAAAAGTGCAGGACGACATTTTCCAGGTCCAAAAGTCAGCAACAGACACCAATTCATGTCCCATTTCTCTTTATGTTCTGGGAGCCATCTTTCATAACAAAAGTTTTCAATTTCTCTCAAAAGAAAATTAAAAATTGCTATCTTTTGCATTCCATCATGCAAGCCAGCCGTGCCTTCTTTAACTTGAATAAACTGTACAGCCCAGCTCCCTGTCAGAGAGAAATGATTCTGCTCATTGAACTCACTACTAAGCAACTCAGAGAGGTGGAAGGAGGGACCCGCTGGAAGCATTTACTGTTTCGAAGGAAATGGAGCTGCTCCAAAGGGATCCAACTCTAGTGCCTGTTGCTGCTGACTCTGTGCACTCTGTACAACCAGTTCTGTAAAAGGGACTGCACCAAAATCATCTGTTTTCA
Source organism: Tetrao urogallus (assembly GCF_951394365.1). Classification (NCBI taxonomy): domain Eukaryota; kingdom Metazoa; phylum Chordata; class Aves; order Galliformes; family Phasianidae; genus Tetrao; species Tetrao urogallus. Next base: position 25,113,603 of record NC_136817.1, on the reverse strand, counting down.
GCCCATCACCAGCATGCACCGGTCCCAGCAAGGAGCTCTGCCGAGGCCTGCTAGCCACTACCACTGCACCATGATCCCCACGGCTGTCACCAAACCCCTGATGCTGAGGATGCCGCATCAATTCCGGTGGGTGGAAGGGTTTGGCTCCAAAGGGATCCAGCAGACTCTCATCTGTCTGCAAAGGGTTGGTTCGGTCTTTGCTGTCCGTCAGTGAAACACTGATGTTCTCTTTGGAGTCAGAGATGGTCAGGAACTCGTTGCTGCTCTGCGAGTCCCTGCGGCCCGCTTTCTTGTGCCTGCGGGCTCTCTCGGGAGTGCGATAGTTGGGTTTCAAAGTCTTCTTTGTGGTTGTTGGGGTGCCATGGTGACGCTTCCCATTGTTCTTTGGGACCTCCTGCTTCATGCGCCTCTGACGGGATGAAAGCTTCTGCAGGTTGCGCTGTTGCTTTACCTTCTGCTGCTGCTGACTCCCAGTGATCTCTTCAAAAGGAACCAGCCCAAACAGGTCCTCTTTACTCCCACTCATCTTGGGGAGTAGAGAGGGCTGAAATGGGGTGCAACCAAAAACATCAACGCTCCGTGGCGAGGTGGGTGAGAGCTGTGTTTTGGCTCCCACCACCTGGTCATCTTGCTGAGACACCTTTTTGCTGAACGGAGCTTTGGTGAAAACATCAAAGTCATCCTGCTCTTGGCTCAGGCTGGGAAATGCAGTCTGAGAAGAGACATCCTGCTTGCCCTTCTCTCTTGGCTGAGGCTGAAGAGAAAAAAAGGGCACTGCCCCAAACACATCAAATTCTTGGCCAGGGCTCACTTTGACAACAGTAGTTGGCACCTCAGGTGTTTGCTTTAAGCTGGGTTCTTTAACTTCACTGCTGCCCATAACATTTCTGAATCTACTCCTTGGGAGCCCTTCCACAAATTTTTGTTTGGTACGATCGGATTCAGAATCAGAACTTTGCTTCTCCTCCTCCTCTTCTTCCAACTCTTCCTCAGAGTCCATGAGCAGAGGGCGGTGGCCTAAATTCTCTGGTTCCGTATCATTGTCATCATTGAAGTCTCCATTCTCACCTTGCAAGACCTCCTCATCCTCTTGTTCTTCTTCCTCCTCGCTACTCTTAGGAGAGGGAGGATCTGATTCAAAATCACTCTCTGACTCATCACAACCTTTTGTCACTTGTCCCTCTGCAGTCTTCCTTCCTGGCCGGGGATCTTTAAAAGCATGACTCAGTCTTCCAGCTTTGTTTGGGGTCCCTAAGTTGTTTCCTTGACTGCTGGCTGAGTTCTCCAATTGTTTTCCAGGGGAATCTGCAAGTCCAAAATAAAAAGAAAAGCAATTTTAATACACTGCTAAAATCAACACTTACTGACAATAGCCATACATAAGAGCAATCAAAGCAAATTTATATTCCATAAATACAGAGGGAAAATAACTAAAAACCAGATCTAAGTTTTCAAATGCTAATGAAAAGAGTTAGTAGTCAGAACTTCTAGCTTAACTCCTCAAGCACAGAACCTTTCCAAATCCAATACTAATATATGCACCAGCCAGCCACTCCTCTCCAGGGAAAGATGAGCTGCCTTCTGTAGAGGTTCTCCAAGGCCAACACCTAATACCAAGCAGTCAGATACCTGGGACAACACTGACACACTCAGTACAGTTTCACATGGGGAACAAGTGCATGAAGCTGTCAGTTCTCAGCTTTTCCTTTCTCAAGCATTCATTACTCTAGACAATCCTACTTAATGTCTCCATGATGATTAGTTCTCTGTAAGGCCTATGAATAACAGCAGCTGGGTGAGAATAACCATGTACACATCCCAACTGTAGGGAAGATTGCATGAGATCATCTCTGTCCTACCCTCAGGGTATCTGCTCCTTCCTAGAGCCTACCAACATCCACAAGAATGGATTTTGTTGGTGTTTCTCCTCACTCAGTATTATGTTTCAAGGCATCCAAAGAGAAATGGACAAGACAACAGTATCTCTGGGAAAACAGCAAGGCAATCAGTGAAAATAACAGTATGTAAACAAAGACGAAAGGACAAATGTGTTTACAATGTGTCTGAATTTCAGTTACTTCTCCACTAAATCATTAATAAATGCCTAACTTGGACTCTTCACTGAAAATTGAACTAGATGGCCATGGCCATTGGTGCATCTGAAGAGGCACCCCAAGTACCTGCCCTCTGTGTCAGCTGTGACAGCTTCTCCCAACAGAGCTCGTGTTGCGAAAGCAACATGGGGAGCTTTTACAGTGTTGTGGGGTGGTTTTTTTTGTTGTTGTTTTTTTTTTGTTTGTTTTTTTGTTTTAGGCAATACTTGTTTGGTGTTTCAAATATATGCTCTGAGCACATCTTTCGGTAGTGATACTGAAGCTCCACATTCAGTCCCTTCTAACTTCTAGTGCAGTAATTTAAGCAAAAAAAAAAAAAATCAAGTTGAAATAAGTTTCAAATAAATGTTTTTTTCTTCTCTTTTGTGAAGTGGTTGGCTTGGGAATACTGGGAGCTGCAAAAACTTTGTCAGCACAAATAGATGGCAGCAGTAGACAGTACATGCACTTGTATAGTGCCACTAGCATAGCAATAATCACAGAATGGCCCGGGTTGGAAGGAACCTCAAGCATCATGAATCTCCAACTCCCCCTGCTGCAGGCAGGACCAGCAACCTCCATGATGAATGCATACATTTCCTTCTTCCTCAAAAAAAAAAAAAAAAACCCCAACCAAAACCACAATCAAGATCTGGATCTCCTGTTCTTCTAAAACAAAAAGCAATTTCATTTCAGGTTGTATCTTCTTCCACAAAGAAATAAGCATACCACTTTCAGCAGAGAGCCAAGCCATTCTCTCTTTCTGTGCTCAGATTTCAACTGGAATGTTAAGTTTTAGAAGACAAATGTCTTTTTTTTTTTTTTTTTTAAACTGTCTGGCTTCTATATTCATCAGCCATTTTGCTAGTTTGTATTTATATCCAAACTTCCAACAGGAGTTCTGCGGTAATGGATTTGTATGTATTTTATGTATAGATTTAAAACCAAGATGACCAAAATGACTGAAAACATCAGGTGATTAGGGCTTTGAGCTGTTTCTTGTTTGCTTCTGGTGTCAGATTGCTTCTTATCTACTGTGATTTTAAATACTACATATTTGCTTTACCACTAAATTAGAAACTGGATTTGGCTGCTTGCTTTAGATTTCCCTAAGGTATAGTCTTCACGTTGCATTATAAACCCCCATATCTTCCAAATCCTGCTGTTCGCAGTATTTACTGAAACACTGATGTTAACATAAATGTAATTAGATTTAAAAGGAGGGGGAAAAAAACAAAATATTTCTAGGTTAGATTGTAGCAACACACACAACAAAAATAACCTACAACCCTTTTAGTGTTTGAATGTAAACTCACATGGATATTGACAGTGTTATACTTCCATACAATTTCCATGTTCTGAAGATGTGAAAGGCTTTCTGAACAAGAAGCAAACTAAAATATATCTTAACAAAAGGATTTAAATATTATTTGTTAATTGCTGCCACAGTTATACTCAGTGGAAAACACAGTGCAAAGGACACCAGCAAGAAAAAGGGGACCATATCAACAGTTCACATACACTGCACAAGTAACTGAAGTCACATAATGAAGATGTCTCTCAGCAGACCTCTTCAGGCAGGACAGGACAGACACCAAGCAGGACCCGACAAAGCACAGTCAGACACTGAGATCAGCCTCCCAAGCCATATTTTTATGCACCGGTATCAATATACAATCCACTCTAGTACATCAGAGGCACACCTCCAGCTGGTACTCCGGTTGAAAACGTGCCACAAGTGACTTTCGAAATCAATCACCTGAAGTCTACAGGCAGTATAGTTGTTAGGGAATCTAGATATCAGCATCCTGAACTTTCTTCTGGAATCTAACTGCAATCTCCAGAACAACATTATTAAAATTTCAGGGCATATACAACTCTACATGCACAATCCCAACAAGAAAGCAAGCAACCACGTCAAATGACACTCAAGGCCACACCTCATTCTCCTATGTACTTTTTGAGAAAGTGCTATTCATTTCAAGTATTTCAAGAGTGGTGACCTGATTGCCCCGACCTGATTGCCCCTCCTCCCTATTTTTGTTTTTTTCCAGAAACAGCAAATGTCTTGCTTTATTCTTCAGACTGTGCCGAGGTGTTACAAACAATCAGAGCCATCTGCTCCAAGCTTGAGTTTAATATTACTTTCACATACTTTGCAGGCTGACATAGACTGAATTCATGGAAGAAACTGGTTCTGCATGTGCTTTTTCATTGCAATATCTCCAGTTTACTCACAATGATGGAGTAATGGAAAAAATCACAGCAGACCTGTGTGAAAACCAAACAGAAGGAACAAAAATCTCTTCCATGCAGCCGCTGGCTTTAAACCTGTGACAGCAATGTCTTTTAGCCTTTCAAGCTACAATTCACATCTTTCACTTCTAAAGAAGTTAATAAACTGAATACCAAAAGCATTACAAATAGAAACTTAATGCCCCAAAAGGGAAAAATTTCTCAGTTAATGACAATTTAATGCTCTGGTCAAATAGATTTCAAAATTGAAGCATTCCATCATGTTGATTTCATGCAATCTTCTCAAACTAAACTGCTGCATAGACTGTTCAGATAAACATTTATTAAAAAGCTGAAAAATGTGGAGTAACATCTGTTTGTAATGTACTGTTCAGATTAGCACACTTCTAATCAGGTTTGCATCTTGTAGGAGACGATTGTTCTTCACTCAAATGCGAGCCAGGTGGAACATCTTTAATCATATAAGAAGATCCCAATCTTCAAGGAAATTTTCTGTTCTGATGTTCTTTTTCTAGACATCCGATTATAAGAGGATGAATTCCTCCTAACAACGTCAGTAATTGCACGCCTTCTGCTAGTTCATCATTGGAGGGTATTGCGGGGGTGACCAAAGGGTAGGGCATAAGGGCTTTCAGCTTTCTTGGAATTGGTAACATACTGCCGCCATCATTTCAGAACAATTTGCCACATGTCAGGCCCAAGGATTACCAGCACACTGCAACTAAATCTGCACTATTTCTTTGACAACAGCCAGAGCAGCAGCTGCTGAATATTGTAATGGATTTGCACTGCTTACCACTTTTATTTTCAAGAAAGAAAAAGAAAAAGAAAAAAGAACAAATCACTTCTGCCTAGCATCTATTGCTTAGAAATTCTTTCCAATATTTGCAGTCTGCATGTTGAAGTATGTAAAGAAAAAAAGCAACCATGATTGCTCTAAGATCTGATTAGAAAAAAAAAAAAGCTAGAAAGCATTAAAGCACACCACTGGCACAGCTGCATATGCCATTTGTTCTTGTGAAGCATGAATAATCTCAAGTTACTTTACAAGTCCTGTTGAGAAAAGTCTAAAGATGACGCATGGAAATACCCTGAACCTGCAGTCAGCAAATAGTACCAATGCCTGAGAGCCATAGCCAAGGAAATTTTATACAATAAAAATCACTATTTTAATCAAACACAAAAACTGATATGAACTGATTTAAACTGTCAGATTAAACAGATCTGGAAGACTGTACAACAACCCTATTAAATGCTCAGGTTTGGGTTTCTTTCAACACACAATTCAGGAACATCTACTGCCAGTTTCAGCCTCTTCATATCCTTCCCAAACATGCGAATACATACCTGATTGCACTTATTTTGCTAGACTTTCAGCATCTTATGTTAAGTGTTAAGTCAAAAAAAGATAATACAAGATCTTTGGTTTCTTTGCAAGTATCTTCTATCAGATAATAGAATTATTTAGTCACGCTGTGCTTCCAAATAACTTGTAAACCTCCAAATCAAGAAAAATTCTCCAGGTGACTCTATCATGCTGCAGCCCACAGGTATTAGCAGTTACGAACCCAAGACTCAAGTCACACAACAGCAACAAAAGCAGACACAGACCATAATTCCAGTCCATAAAGCTCGTTAATGCAATAGAACACTTCAATAGGAAGTCTTACTGTTTAGTAACATCAAATTTTCATTCTGCTCTTAATTTTAAGTAATCTGTATTAATAACATGAACATTTCATCACGGTTCAAGAAGTCAACAGATCTGGCTGAGCAGTGATAATATACTCCTTGTTTACAATGCAGACAGATACAATAAGGAAATTAAGATGAAATCAGTCTCATGCCACATCCGAGTTTCAGCTAGGACAGTTGAATCAGGCAATACAGGATCATAGAGTATCCTGAGTCGGAAGGGAACCTTAAGGATCATTGAGTCTCCACACAAGATCACACAAAACAGCTCCTCCCAATTTAGTACTATCAGTGACCTTGCTCAAAACTCCTTCTAGTTCTACATCCAACTAATTTATGAAAACATTGGAGAGAACCAGCTCTAAAACAGAGCCCTGGGGAGCTTGATGTAACCCTATTTATTATAACCCTTTGAGCCTGACCTATCAGCCAACTGCTCACCCATCAATTATGTTTTTGTCTAGTCATACGCTAGACATTTTGTTCATTTTGTACTGTGAGAAATAGTATCAAAAGCTTTTTGGCTTTCAGTAAAGATAACATCAACTGGCTTCCCATGGTCAACTAGATGGGTGACCTTGTCATAAAAGGAGATTAAATCAGCTAAACAGGACCTTCACCTCATTAATATGTACTGGCTGTAACCAATGACAGCATTGCCTTTCAGGTCTTTTTCAGTAACTTCTAGCATAATTTTCTCTATAAGTTTACCAGGCACTGAAGCAAGACTGACAGGTCTGTAATTATCAGGGTCATGTTTCTTACCCTTCTTGAAAACTAGAACAACATTTGCTAGCTTCCAGTCAACTCAGATCTCTCCAGATTCCCAAGATGGGTAAAAAATTAATTTACAGAAGTGTCATGGTAACATCAACCAACTCTCTGAGCACCCTGAGATGAATTCTATCAGGTCCCACAAACTCCTGTGCACCCAAGTGTAGCAGCAAATCTTGCACAAGTTTAGGGTTGTCTGGGAGTTGACCATGATTGCAATCACAGTCCTCTAACTCAGGGCACCTGAGGCCCCAAAGTCCATCATCAGTGTTGAAGACAGAGGCAAAGAATGCACTGAACATCTCTGCTTCATTTATGTCCATATTTGTAAGATAATTGCTCTCATCAGGCAACAAACCACATTCTCTCTGATCCTCCTTCTACTGTTAACATATTTAGGAAAACTTTTTATTGTCTCCCACAGCTTCAACTCTAGCTGAACTTTGGCTGCACAAATATTCTCTCTACAAAAATGAGGAACATCCCTGTAGCCTTCTCATGTCACTTGATCTTGCTTCCAGCAGCCATATGTTTTCTTTTTCACCAAAGCTCTGGAATAAGATCCCTGTTCATCCAAGCCAGCTTTCGACCTCACTTGTTTCTGACATTTTGGAATTGCCTTACAGCAATCCTGGCATGCTGCCCCTAGGCTCATATCTAGCAAGTCTGATTTCACCCCTTTTCCCCTTCAAATCTAGTTTAAAGCCCTCTCAACAAGCCCTGTCAACACATGGGCTAGAATCCTTTCCCCTCTTTAAGACAGGTGGACCAAATCTGTAACCAGCAGGCACTGTGCTCGATAAACCACTCCAGGGCCAAAGAAAACAAAATTCTTCTGATGGCACCAGCCTCTTACAGGCTGTCAAACAGACTGTCAAACAGGTGTTGATCAAATGGGTTTTCAGATTCCTCCCAGTACTTACCTCTGCTACTCAAGGGATGGAGGAAAACATCACACGTCCTGGTTTCAGCTGAAGCAGAGTTGATTTTTTTTTTTCCTTCAGTGTCTGGTAGGTTGCTATGTTTTGACTCTGAGAGAAAAATAATGTTGATGACACACCAGTGTTTCTAGCTGCTGCTGAACACTGCTGTATAGAGCCAAGGACATTTCAATTTTTCATCTTCTCATACTGTTCGGTCAGCGAGGGGCTGGGGGGCACAAGTTGCTGGGAGGGGACAGAACCAGGACAGCTCTGAGCTACACAGGCCAAAGGGATATTTCATGCCATAACATCCTGTGAAAAAAAACCTATAAAACAGAGGGGAGTCGGCTGGGGGAGGGGGGGGGGGGGGGGATTGAAGGGGGCCTGCCTCTACTTGGGACTGGCTAGGCATCAGTCAGCAGGTGGTGAGCAACTGGACGCGCGTTAATTGTTTTGTAAATACATGTTATATTCTTAATATAATTATTATTGTTCTTTCTTTTCTGTCTTAGTAAATAGTTTTCACCTCAATTTGAAAGTTCTATTTTGTTGGTTGTTTTTTTTTTTTGGTTTTTGTTTCACCCCTACCCCCAATTCTCTCCCTCATCTCACAGGGACAGGGACAGAGCAAATGACTGTGTAGAGCTTGGCTGCTGCCACAATATACCCAAATACTGGAATTGCTGGAAACATTAACCATGCTCCACTTTCTATTCAGACACCTTCACACTTATTCCTTGAATAAGGTATACATGTCTAAAAGCTTTTATAATCATAAGAAACAAGCCAGAAAAATAACACTGCACAGCAATGGTAAGAACAAGAGGACATTTCCAAGAACAATCCAGTGGGGGAAAACAATTTAGATTCTTGAAGATATTTTCAGGTGTAAGCACTTACCAGATCAGATTCATCAGTTAAATGTAACTCACTGTTAACACTGAATTCAAACACCTTCCTTGAAATCAAGCAAATACACATGCTTGATTAAATTCCAATTTTAACTAGGTAGAAAACACCTACTGAACAAGTTTTGGGGGCTTTTTTGTCTTTTTTTTTTTTTTTTTTTTTTAATGCAATGAAGTGTCAGTTTTGATCCACAACCAAACCTTTGTACAGTTTTAAAGATTAACCATGGTAAACCGACATAATATAGCAGAGCCGTTCGGTGAAGTCTAACCTATAATGTAACGATCTTAAAAGCAGAAATGAGAAAATAAATTTCAAAGGCCAAGATATGGAAACAAATAAAAATGATCCTTACACACATGGTTATAAAAATGCAGAAGAATAAGCATCTGACAGTTACTGCTTCAGATTAAAGGTAACTACTGTTTACTTTGCATGGGAACTTAGGCTCATCTATAACACCTCTTCCATGAAAACTACAGAGTAAATGTTTCCAAACTGGCAACTATTGGGATAGCAAATACTTATACACTTAAGAATTGCCTTCACGTTGTATTGAACTACTAAACTACAAGAACAGAACTACAGAAAACAGCCTTACCTTTAACCAAGCAAACAGAATCAAAAGACAGACTAAGAACAGAGTAACATATCTAAGGGAATTCATTCCAGTCTTTCTCACAAGAACAGAGGACACAGATATAGATACATGGTTTTACAATCAACTGTCTTCTAGAATGTAAGAAGTGCTACCCTGTTGTTTCTTCACTGTGTATAGCACCAGAGCCCTTGTGAGTATTAATACCTACAAGCCATCTTTAGGAATTTAAGGTGAAAGCAAAAGTAAACATAGATGTTAATTTTGGTTGACTCTAAGGCAATTTATTTTAAGGCACTTCAAGCTTTTGAACTGAGATAAGAACAGTTAACAGAAGGGTTAACAGAAGGCATATTAAAGCACATTTTCCCCCCCAAACAGATACTTGTAGGGATGTGTGTAAGATCCATAAGCAACTGACATTTTTACCATCAATTCTCACAGATTTTCACATTGCCTCAGGTTGTCAAAATTATAAATAAAGTGCTGATCAGGAAAACAAGCAAAGTAACAGATTCACATTCATAGTCAGTGGTCACAAATGTTATTTTTACTTCTAAGGTAAAATAAAAAATAGTCAAAGCTAAAACACAAATCCTTCTCCTTTCAAATTTAGATATGACAAAATATTTGTTTTGAATCAATTTGCTCCAAAAACTATACAATTCAATACACCAGGAATACACATTTTTAACTTGGCTGAAGGACTGAACTAAAGAAACAGCATGAGTTAGAAGTAGACTGGAGGGCGGATGTGAAATCTGTTCTTAGTCACTTATCTCCTTTCAGCAGCAGCATTTCTAGTTGTATGCTAGTGATTCACACTGCACTGGTCCAACATATTTGCACTGTCAAGACTACAGTCTGCACACTGTCCAAGTACCAGGAATTAGATGGAGAGATATTTTTATTTTGGAGGTAGTAGACATGAAAAACCATCATGAGGCAGCCAAGACTTTAATCTTTGGTCATTTAACTGGACACACATGTTCAACATATATATATACATATATATTTGTGTGTGTATATGTATGTACACACATACGAGGTAGCAATGTTACAGACGTCACTTGCCTGGGAGAGAAATGAAAGGAACAGAACCAAATGGATCTTCGGGAGGACTTTTCTGTGGAGCAGAATGTAGCTCCACATTCTTATCTGAAGTTGTTCTCCTGTCCACCAGCCTGTCTGTAAAAAATAAAATGAAACAGAACAAAAAATAAAATAAAATAAAAATGGCAGGTCTTACTCCAATGTAATGATATCTACTCTTTGGAGTGAGTGAGCTACATAGTGTTGATTATTTTCCTGTAGGTTTTAAAGATACTGTTCATACTTCTTGAGCATTCTGGAATACTGATCTGCACAGATCCTTTTTTAATACCTTTTGTCTAAGCAAAATCAATATGTATTTCTTAACGGAATGCTTTACAGAAAGGTCTTAAAAGCAGCCTATGTGCTCTATATCAGAAATTACAACTAGTCATCAGCACTTGAGGTTTTTAAACCAGAACCACTGTGCTAATCTAAAAAGCAAAATCATTCATTTAATCCAAGTTTTGAGTAGCCTTTGCCACAAAGAAAAAGTTAACAGTCACAGCAGAACTTTCTATATTTCTAATACTTTCTAATACTACTACTTTCTAATACTTTCTATTAAAGATATAAACTGTAATAATTTGAAACAGATAGAGCGTAACTATACAGAGAAACGCAGTATTTGTTTTATATGGTTTTCAACTCTGGGGTATTCATTTTTCATTTTATTAAAAGTTTCAGCTTAAGGTTTTTAACAATGCAAAAATTAGAAGCACTAGGAATGGAAAACTGTTTTTCTGCCTAAGCTCTTGTCTTACAGCAAGGTCACATTGAGCTCCAGACTGCCTAGCCCAGCCACCACACTGCATCTCAGGAGGATCCAGGAAGACTCATTATCACCTCCCAACATCACAGGGACAAGGTTTGCCATCCTTAGCTACTGTGCCATAGTCTCAGCACAAGGTGCAGCATCTTGGTCTCCCCCCCTTTCACAGCAGACAGCTGTTCTTCCAAACAATTTGTAGCAGGTCCTTCTTGTCAACTTGCAGCTTCTGAAATGCAGCTGAACTGTGCTTAAGTAGAATATCAAGTTCCTTGCACGTGTGCTATTCAGTCCTTCCATACAGGACACAAGAGGCTTTCTTGAGATAATCACCAGGGCTAGGCCAGCAAGCTTATCTACTTCAGACAGATGCATATTAACTCTGTGTACAAAGTACATGAGTTCTGAAATTACATGCCAGTTTTCCACAGACAAGTGTTCTCTTCACATAAAAGCACCCATGGTTTCAGTTGTTTTATTCTTATCTACACTTACATGCTCAAAGAAATAAGAAGCAGGAGCTGTTGCATCACAGGCAATCTCTACTTTAAATTTAAACCCATCTGAGAAACTTCTGGTGGGGAGATAAAGTTGTGATGCAGTCATGTAGAATAAAAATACAAGTTAAGATGCATAGAAGACTAGCTTGAATAGCTTCTGGGTGTACCAATCTTCAGCTTGCACCTTTAGAAAAGCAGGCTTCTATTATTCCTAGTTTCTGCCTTAGAGGAGAATGAGTGCTGAACCAATCTGCAGGCAGTCAAAACCTAGAAGGACTTCTAAGCATGCAATAACTTGAACTGCTAATGCTGCCTCATAGGACTACAGAAATCTCAATACTCAGCAGATGATAGTATCTTCCTACTTGAGCAACACAAGGGAAAACAAAATGGATTGAAATGCTAAGCATGCAAGAACAAATAGGAAGAGATAACTAGGGTTTCATCACCTCCATGGAACCTAGACGTATACATTGCTGAATAAGTTTCTGTGGGAAACAAAGTTTAAAAAGTGTCAATTCAAAGCTAAAGCTATTGAAAAAGAAGTCATTTTGTCCATCTGAAGCACAAGTGTGCTTTGCTCATTTTGTATCTCATATAAGACTCATTTCCTTTTATCAAACATTGTTTTGGAGACAACAGCCAGCCATGCTTTCTCCAATTCCAACCAAGCAGAAGCAAAGGACTGCCCATTGGCATTACTGTACTTCACATGCAGCATCCTCAAAGCAGTGACTCAAGACTCATTTCTCAGTGAATGCAGTGAATCCAAGTGCAGCTGAGACTGCAGATACAACAGAGACCTATCAGGTACTAAATGGCACAGATAACCTTTCATGCCAAGTCTATCATTTAAGCCCATGAACAAGAGGTACAGCTGTGCATAACTTTTTACAACAACGATCATCTTTGTACTTTGGAAATCTTCCTGAAGTCTGAACAAGGCATTCTGTTCTAAGAGCTAGCTCTTTTCCATGGATAAAGGTAATCATCACAGCAATACCCATCAGTAAGCACACTAAGACATTATGCTACTATATATATGAAATCATATAGCCAAGTTAGCTTGACAAAAATTTGTCATATCATGATACTCTAACAAGGGCCATGCACATTTAATTATTCATGCATTAGTGTCAGAAGCAATAGATTTTAAAGTATTTTCAAGTCATGAGTAACGCATCAGCTCAACAACACAAAGAAGCTTTCGGAAGCAGGAAAAAAAGGGTGAGCATGTTGAATGCCATACTCAGCACTATGTAACACAGCAAAAAGACAGACTTGTGTAACACCATACAGGAGTTCTACAGCACAGGACAGCCACTGGGTTCAGTCACAATACAATTTCTTTAACAAACCCGAATCTTCAATTCTCCTTCTTCCAGAGGGCAAAATGATTCATGGTAAACTCAAGAATTGAAGAAAAAGCACTTGGCAGTAAAACAGCAACTTTCTCTCATAAGAGAGAGCCTACATATAAAGAGAACCAAGCATTGATCCTTGAGATATATCAAAGGAAACTGCAGAAATATATGCAGATATTGAGGAAACTGCAGAAAGCATTACAGAGGGAAAGACACCATTATCTTTAATTGTAATCAAACCTCCCAGCTTCTCATTACTCCAGGTAAATTTGAGCAAGTACAAGTAGGCAGAATTAAATATTTCCGTTCTAGATGCAGAAGAGGCAGTCACATTGCAACGCACTGCAACTATTAAGATCTTCCTGTAACAGCAAACAAGTGAAAGGTCCTTGAAACCTCTGGTGTATGTATCCATGTGTACACAAACACACAGATTGACTGGACCTCTTAACTGAAATCAAGCCCAAGAAAAGCTGCAATCACATCTCATCTGATGCATAAACAAGCCTGCCACCTAGTGCACTGCTGCTCAGGTTGATAATATTCACTGTACTGTGGTCAGTATCTAATTCAGCATTTTAGCACATACAGATTGGGCCGAGTTGTTATGTACTCACTGCAGTGACCAGTTGTGGCTGTTTGGCAAGCAGCAACGGTCAGAGCTTCCATACAACGTTATCACCATCTCAGTAACCCTCTGCTTGGTGTTTGCTTGCTTTTGTGACAAGTTTTCTTAGTGCAATATTAACACAATGTCAGAAGTCTTAAAAATGAAGTACACAGAACAAAATACAAATAACATAGGTGCCAAAGACCATTAGGGAACTTTTTCATTATGCGCCCTTACAGGAAGCTTACAAGAGAAGAAAAAAAGGAAAAAATCTCACTTTTAAAGCCATAAATCAAGTAACATTTTATTGTTACAGAATGTGCCATCAAAATTTGGAAAAAAAGATCACACTGTGCCAAACAGAACCATGAAGTTTGGTTATTTTACTTTCTTATCTAGCACCTTTTATTTCCCCAGCTTGCTAAAAAAGCAGCCTTTTCAGATACTCCAGGCAAGAGCATTTCT